>NW_027507686.1:29510035-30258197 GCF_037356315.1 Lithobates pipiens
TTTTATTTGATTGATTTTATATTGTTTTCAATAATCTAGTGCTCTCACAGTATACAAAAGTGTTATTGATGTTTTATTTGTTCTTATTGTATGAACCAGGGGGTTTATTAACCTTCTTTTGCTTGTTATAATATTACCCTAAATCCAGTAGTTAAAGGAAAAATGTAACATATTCTGTGACCTCATATCCTTGCTATTACTATAATGATCACCATTAACTACTTGGTGCCCGCGCTATAGCCGAAAGACGGCTAAAAATGCCAGGAGGGTGTACATGGTTTTCAAGCCAATGACCGCTGACCACATAATGTAAATAGAAGCAGACAGCGTAAGGAGAAAGAATAAAGCTGATTACCAGCTTCTGAAAGAGGGGCAACGGTCCCACCCAGTGCCCACCAGTGCCGCTAACTGGTGCCCATCACTACTGCTAATCTGTGCCCACCAGTGCCACCTCTCAGTGCAGCCTCATCAGTGCCACCTTATCAGTTCCTATGGCCCATCAGTGCAGCCTCATCAGCGCACACCAATGAAGGAGAAAAATCTCCTGTTTGGAAAATTTGGTTTGTTTAGCAAAAAAATAAAAACCCAGCGGTGATTAACCACTAGGCTTCCGCGCTATAGCCAAAAGACGGCTACAGCGCGGACTCCAATTGCCGGGAAGGTGTAAACATATGAGATCATCTCTCATTGCCGGCTCTCTCTCCTCACACAGAGACAGCATGAGTGTAAGAAAAAAAAAAAGGGGAAATAAATTGCCCACAGTACCTGTCAGTGCCATCTGTCATCAGTGCCATGTATAAGTGCCGTCTGTCATCAGTACCATGTGTCAGTGCCACGTATTAGTGCCATCTGTCATCACTGCCACATATCAGTGCCACCTGTCATGTGCCATCTGTCATCAGTGCCACATATTAGTGCCATCTGTCATCGGTGTCACGTGCCATCTGTCATCAGTGTGTCATCAGTGCCACGTATCAGTGCCATCTGTCTTCAGTGCCACGTCAGTGTCACGTGCCATTGTCCTGGTGATCCAGAGCCTTCAAAAGTGTAATAGGTAGTCAGCAAGTTAGATGTGTAATTTATACTCCTAGAACATGTGATGGTGTTTCCTGCATGTTGGGCATCTCTAAGTGGCTAGTCTGTGTAAAAGTCCCACACATGTGGTATCGTAATACTCAGGAGGAGTAGCAGAATGTATTTTGTGGCATCATTTGTGGTATACACATGCCATGTGAGAGAAATAATCTATTACAATGACAATTTTGTGGGGAAAAAAAAAATCTTCATTTTGCAAAGATTTACTGGAAAAAACAACAACATCAAAAAGCTCACCATGCCTCTTACTAAATACCTTGGAATGTCTACTTTCAAAAAAGGGGTCATTTGGGGGGGGTATTTGTACTTTCCTGGCTTTTTTGGGTCGCAAGAAATGAGATAGGTCACCAGTACATCAGTTGTGATCAATTCTTTATGATTTGCACCACAGCTTGTAGACTCTCTAACTTTCACAAAGACCAAATCACTAATTTGGGTTATTTTTACCAAAGATACGTAGCGGTATAAATTGTGACCAAAATTTATGAAGAAACATTCATAATTTGCAAAATTTTATCACAGAAACAAAGAAAAATGCATTTTTTCCCCCTCAATTTTTGGTCTTTTTTCATTTATAGCTCAAAAAATAACCAGAGGTGATCAAATACCACTAAAAGAAAGCTCTAAAAGGACAACAAAAATCATTTGGGTACAGTATTACATGATTGAGTAATTGTCATTCAAAGTGCTCAATAGAGCTTTATTTTAGTGGTAATTTTATTACCTCTGTGGTTTTTATTTTTTGTGCTATAAACAAAAAAAATTGTGTCAATTTTGAAAAAAAAATGCAGTATTTTTTCCTTTTTGCTATAATAAATATCCCCCAAAAATATTTAAAAAAAAATGTTTTTCCTCAGTTTAGGCCGATACGTATTCTTCTACATATTTTTGTTTTAAAAAAAAAATCACAATAAGTGTATAATGATTGGTTTTCACAAAAGTTATAGCGTCTACAAAATAGGGGATAGTTTTATGGCATTTTTATTGATATATTTTTTTAATTATTTTTTTTACTAGTAATGGGGGTGATCAGCAATTTTTATTGTGACTGTGACATTATGGCAGACACATCGGATAATTTGGACACATATTTGGGACCATTGGCATTAAAGCGGAGCTCCACCCTTTTTTACAACATTAGCTCAATCAGATTGCAGTAATGTAATGACATAAAAGCTGAACTTTTTATTTTTTATTTTTTATTTTTTGTACAGTACCTGTGTTTTGAAGATGTTCCTCTCTGCTTCCTGTCTGTCTATTCTGCGGATATGGGCGGGTATTGTGCGGCTATTTCTTAATTTCCTTTCAGTCGCACTGGGATCTCGTGTCATTGTTCCCAGGAGACAGTGCGGAGGCCCACCATGAAATCTCGCGGGATTTGAAAAGAAGTGACGTGATTATGTCAGTTAGATTTTATCTTCTGTTATTCATTGTTATGTCCGCTGCCATCACAACGGGTGGGACTTCCGACGCCGCCGCCTGTTGTGATGGCAACCTGAGCAGTAGAAGGCGCTCCTATTAAAGAATACTGCGCATGTGGTCAATCAGCACCACCATATCCTGGAAGAGGATGCCTGTGGGCTTCACATGCCCACAGGCAAGATGAAAAAGTTGAAGATGAAAATGTATAGGTTTCTTTTTTATAAGAAAATGGAAATCATGAATCTTGGCAAACAAAAAAAGTGAGTAGGACATTTTTAATTCATCATCTTTGTCAGTTAGCAAAAAAAAAAAAAAGAAAAGGTTTATACAGTGGAACCCCGCTTTAATACAGCGATCCTTGCTAAAAAATATTCATTGATTACAGTAAAAATGTCACAGGCGGTGAAGGGGTTAACCACTAGGTGGCGCTGTAGGGGTTAAGTGTGTCCTAGGGGGTGATTCTAACTGTGGGGGGAGGGGCTGTGTGTGACACGTCACTGATCAGCGCTTCCGATTACAGGGAGAGCTGATCAGTGACACTGTCACTAGGCAGAATGGGGAGATGCTTGTTTACATTAGCATCTCCCCGTTCTTCCTCACCATGAAACAATCGTGGGTATCCCCGCAGACATCGAGTTTTCAGGACTCACGATCACGGAGCTCCCGGCGGGGCGCATGCGCCCGCAAGCCATCTCTTAAAAGGCAACGTACAGGTAAGTTAATCTGCCTGTATGTGCCCTTCTGCCGCAGTGTATCTGCGTGAGGTGGTCGGGAAGCGGTTAATACAGATACCCCCGCTCTCTACCGCAGCCAATTATACAGTCCCTTTTCACACACAGGCTTTGCCCAGAACTGCACGGTATATTCAGAGGTGCTTAGCCTGCTTGAAAATACGTTTAATGAGATCTATAGGAATTTACACACACAACACAATACATGTAACGTAAACCTATACTCATGGTAACTTGAAGCAGTATTAAAGCCTCATTCACACGAGACGGATCTGCTCTGTGGAGTCCGCCAGCTCAGCAGGATATCTCTCCGTTGATCTCCGCTGAGTCAACAGATGACGGGTCCTCCTGAGCAGGGAGGGGCCTGTCAGAGCACCGCTGATTCCTATGGAGAGATCGGACGAAAGCAGACAGCATGTCCGTTTTCATCAGATCTCAGCCGATCCGCCAAGACGGATGGCGAAAAGAGATTTACTGCTGTGCATAACTAAAGAATATTTGAAGGGCTGAAATTTTAACCTTTCCAAGAGAAAATGCTGCAGCACGCTCTATATGATGCTATGATCACAGGACCAGTCACTGAAATGTAGTCCTCCCTGACCTTTTATTTTTATTTATTTATTTATTTATTTATTTTTTCTTCTGTCCTCTCCTTCACGCACTTGTAATTTTTGATATTGTACTATTGTACTTTATGGTTATTGCTTTGTTATTTACATTATAAAGACTTACAGTTTAGATGTGCTTTCTTTGCGAATTGATTTTTCCCTTTTTTTTTCTTTTATGTATAGTTTAAAGAGTAACATATTTGTTCTTGTGTGATATGAACATTCCTACTCCCATGTTCCTGAAGAAGCCGACCAAGGCGAAACACGGTGAACGTACTGGGATGGAACCTCTGTTGGTCTTTAAAGAGAATGTCACCTGTGTTAGGTGTCAATTATAGACCATAGGGAATTGTATTAATAGCTTGACTATCTTTAGATCTTGTGAAGCTCATGTGAAATAAATTTGTATTTTTTTAGAATATTTTTCTTTTATCATTTTTTCATTTTACAATACTTGGTGCCGTAAAAGTCCCTTACCTCCAAATCTTTTGTACTCATATTTCCTTTGGGATGTGGGTACCATTATTGTATATTACTTGAACGGATCCCTGTCAGAGTATATTTTTTCTACCTGTATAATAATAATATATGCTCGTATTGCTGTTTGCACTGTGGCCACCTTTGTTTTCGACATGTTATTAAGATCACTGGAGTAGCATTGCCTACTACATTGATTTCCACCTTCCATACGGATCTCACAGGCAGGGCCGTCTTTAATATTGATTGAACCCTGAGCAAAATTTTTCTTGCCCCCCATGCAATTTCATTCTCCACCTGCTCTGAGACATACAATAAGTAACAGCTAGACTTAAAATCAGTTTACTATATCAGATCAGGCAGAAATTGCAATTGGTTTTCAGAAGTTAAAGCATATCATTACTGCTTACTGACTGGTTGCTAGAGCTTACAGAACACATTATGGCTCACTGATTCGTTGCTAGAGGTTACAGCACATCATCACCTCATTGCAGGGGAGCATGATATACATATGAATGCTGCCTTTATTTACATATCAATCCGCATCTATTTACTTACTAATGCTGCTGCAATTTACATATGAATGCCGGTTATTTACATGTAAACACAGGGTCTACAGGTGAGTTACTTGCATATAACAATAGGGCAGAGCTGGGCAGCATTAGTACCAGATATCGGGACACACCACAGGACTAAAACTTCAAGGGACAAGGGAATTTAAACTGGGATAATTGGCAAGTATGAGGCAGCTGCTTTGGGCCCCCAACAATGACAGGGCCCAGGGCAGCTGCCCCTTTTGCCCTGCCTTAAAGACGGCCCTGCTCACAGGTATGGCACATTCATACTTGCTTTGTTTCAAGCTGGACCAAAATATCTATGTAAAAATACCTAAACTTCAGCTTTAATAATAGTAAATTTTTATAACTTTATCAGCCACGACGTTTTAATTTACAATTCTTGCTAATCCCAATTTAAAGGGTACTCAACGGCAGAAACACTTTGTTTTACATGTGGGGTGAGCCATCCGTCCAGTCCTGGGGGGACAATAACAGGTTGTGTAACCCTAGGACCTGTCTTTATATGATGAACAGCGAGCTCGAACTTTCCACAAGCGTTTGATGTCTTCTGATTTATACAGCAGCTTCACTGAAATCTATTGCTTGTTACATTTTTTTTTTTATAGCTGTAACTTTTTAAATTAATCCCTAATGTGGAATAAAACAAGGGGGGAAGAAAAGATTCTGGCCTGTGTCTGTTTTCAGTTAGTCACACTATGTGAGTGGTATCTGGACAGTGTCCGGCATTTTCAGATTCATTGAAGAAGTCAAGGAAATTTTAATCATCGGATGCTCTGCTTTTCAAAAACCTCAAAGTTTTTATTACTACCCAAAACATTACTGGTGAAGCATAGACGGCACCTAAAACACCTGTTATCACTCTGTGCCCATTAGCTGATGCTCCTGTTATTATTACACCATTAGGCTAGGTCATCGTTTAGAAGATTGTTTAGCTTTACATAGTAATCACCTCTTTGATCAGTAATAAACACACGAGTAGCCAATAGATTTGGTGCCATAAAAAGCTGCATAGATTTCTTTGAAGCAGAGCTTAGTCACTTGATGTAGCCAAATATGACATTTCTTGACTTAGATAATTAATGACGGATGCATCTGAAAATATGGAGATTGTACCTCATTAGCGATGTTGGCAAGTAGAAAATGTTTTAATAACCCTAAAATTCCAGATGTATTTGTATTGGGACCAGACTTACAGGGCTTGTCATCGTGGGCTACAAGTTAATTTATATAGAAAGACTTGCATGTAATAATCCAATACATAAGTTCCCATAGCTTACAGAAACTTAAAGTGATTGCAAAGCTTAATTATTATTTTTTTTTTAAATAACAAACCGATATATACTTCAAATTGCACAGAGTGACTCTGAACATCCTCTTCTTATGTGCCCCGGCGGTGCTCCTGACTCCTCCCCTCAGGTGAGTGCCCCCATAGAAAGCCACTTTCTATGGGGGCACTCGTGGGCTTGCTTCCGAGCGTCACTGCCTGCGTCTATAGACACAGACAGTGGGGCTCGGCCTCGCCTCCCACTCCCTCGTCACTGGCTTTGATGGACAGCACTGGGAGCCAATGGCTTTGATGCCTGAGCAAATCCTGTGGAGATCAGGAAGTGAGAGAAGAGCTGCAGACATGCACAGTGCTGGATCAGATGAGGGCTTAGGTAAGCAAAAGTGGGGGAGGGGAATACTGATGCCGAAACATTTTATAGCCTAATGCAAGGAATGGCCCCCAGTGGGCTGAATGGAAAAAAAAAATCTCAATTCCCTCATCCACACACTTGATGTGGATGGGGGAATCTTTATAGGAAGCTCCTGCACAAAGGCAAAGTCTCACACTAGATTACTGCTTAGGTCTGGAAGAAATACCCAAAGCACCCCCAGATTCAAGAATACACAAGATCAATGTGTTAAGACAATATTTGCTTATCCCAGAGTTCAGGTTCAAATTGTCCTGTTCATCCGTTTTCGGATTCTTTTCTAAAATATATATTTCAACTTAATTTTTCGCACTCTTGAGGAGGAATGGCAGTCAGCTTTATGCTAACTCATAAGCTATCAATAGCCACCAGAATTCAAAAAAAGGGCTTCAAAGTTATTACTAGATGGTGCAGATGCCATGGTCACCCTAATCGCTTGTTTCCAACCATCTCTGATGTCTGCTGGAGATGTCATAAGTTGATTGGGACACTGACACATATATGTAAATGGTTTTCAACATCTTTTACAAAAAAAAGTATCAACATGGTTAATCAAAGAAGATGAGTGCACGTGCTCAGCATCATATCCAGAGGTTGTCTTTGAGAAATAGACGTATGAGTGCCTCCAGCATTGCTGCAGAGGTTGAAGGGGTGGGGGGGTCAGCCTGTCAGTGCTTGGACCATATGCCGCACACTGCATCAAATTGGTCTGCATGGCTGTCGTCCCAGAAGGAAGCCTCTTCTAAAGATGATGCTCAAGAAAGCCTGCAAACAGTTTGCTGAAGACAAGCAGACTAAGGTGTCATGGATTACTGGAACCATGTCCTGTGGTCTGATGAGACCAAGATAAACTTATCTGGTTCAGATGGTGTCAAGCGTGTGTGGTTGCAACCAAGTGTGTCTTGCCTACAGTCAAGCATGGTGGTGAGAGTGTCATGGGCTGGAGCTGCATGATTGCTGTCGGGACTGGGGAGCTACAGATCATTGAGGGAACCATGAATGGCAACATGTACTGTGACATACTGAAGCAGAGCATGATCCCCTCCCTTCAGAGACTGGGCCGCAGGGCAGTATGCCAACATAACGGCCCCAAACACACCTCCAAGACGACCACTGCCTTGCTAAAGAAGCTGAGGGTAAAGGTGATGGACTGGCCAAGCATAGCTCCAGACCTAAACCCTATGGAGCATCTGTGGGGCATCCTCAAACGGAAGGTGGAGGAGCGCAAGGTCTCTAACATCCACCAGCTCTGTGATGTCATCATGGAGGAGTGGAAGAGGACTCCAGTGGTAACCTGTGAAGCTCTGGTGAACTCCATGCCCAAGAGGGTTAAGGCAGTGCTGGAAAAAAAAAGGTGGCCACGCAAAATATTGACACTTTGGGCCCAATTTGGACATTTTCACTTTGGGGTGTACTCGCGTTTGTTGCCAGCAGTTAATGGCTGTGTGTTGCGTTATTTTGAGGGGACAACAAATGTACACTGTTATACAAGCTGTACACTCACTACTTTACATTGTAGACAAGTGTCACTCCTTCAGTGTTGTCACATGAAATGATTTACTTTGTCTTATTGGATTAACCTGATATTCTGTTTGTTTTGCATTTGTTTGATGCATAACACTTTGTTGAAAATAGGAATAAAATAAGATTGCACTAAAATATACATTATTATAAAGTAGAAGGGAGATGTTCTTTTGTTGGGGTTTTGGTCCCCTTCTGTTGGCACCATTGCACATTTGTCCTCATTAATACTCTTGAGAAGAAAATTCCTTCCCAGTGTCTCATGTGAAGTCTGCAATGCAAGCCAGCGGGCGTTTTTAAACATTCTTATTTTGGGTCCGGAAAAACAGATTGTACCGTTTTATACAGCTAATTTGTGCGTTTTTTGTTTTATTTTCTTGCGAGGAAACAAAGCATTCGTTGTGATAGAAACGTTACAACCATTTGAGATTCGGCTCTTTAAAAACATCCCCTTGGCTTTTGAGTTGGCTCTTCCATTTGTGTGCTAGACATCTGTTGGGGAGTAAAAGTCAGCAAGTGCATCGTAGCAGAACGCTGGAAACCTCTCAACAGGAGTAGAATGAGAATCGCATGCATTGAAGCCAGCTCCTGCCGTTATCATTGCGTTTTTAGGCTAGTTGCTGCCAGGACTATGTGGTTGAATTTGGTAAACTTCCTAGCAGTTATGGCTTTGCTTTTTAAACAAGTTTCAGTATTTTAAATAGAGGGCTGAGAATTTGCCCACTACCTTCAAACCCGGGGCCTGTGATTTATTTACCTTTTTAAAATGTATATCTCAACCCAAGAACATAACTGTAATATACTGCAGTTTATCAGTCTGGAGCACCATTCCTGTTCACATTGCCAGATCCATTGACCCTTATGACTCAGGTCGTAGGTTTATGGCTGCAGATAATAACACTGTATTGAATCTTGCTATATTGTATTTTAAAGCTGAACTGCAGCTTTTGTTAGACGTTACAAGCTGGCTCAAACAAACTATGTCTCTCACATGTGAGGCCGCTGAATGTGCGGTATAAACTGTATGTAGCTGAGGCAACAGCATACAGAACTCTGCTATGAGTGCGAGTCGAGACTTCCTGTCTCATACCCGGAACACAGTAGTCCATCTGATCGGCTCTCAGCCATTCATAGAAAGCAATATTGAAAGAGGCGGGCTGATAATGTTGCCAATCAGAGGAAGCTTTGTATTCATTGCTAAAATACATTGCTCTTTCTGAATGGCTGAGCACCCATCAGATACTCTCTACTGTGTTCCGGGTATGGGGCATGTTAGTGAGGGACAAGCTGTCCCAAACAAACTATGTAAACATGTAAAGTCTAAGCCCTTGTACACACGGTCAGACATTCCGACAACAAAATCTGACGGATTTTGTCCAAAACTGGTGTTGCTGCATACACACGGTCGGACAAAGTTGTCGGAAAATCCGATCGTACGTAACGTGATGACGTTATTTAGTTACGACGGGACTACGTCCAGGCTAGTAGCCAATAGCATTGGTCTAGGAATTTGATCTGAGCATGCGTGGCACTTTGTCCGATCGAAATTCTCTACACACCATTGGACAAAGTCCGATCGGATCATGTTGTCGGAAAGTTTTATAGCCCAGCTCTAAAACTTTGTCGGTCGGATATTCCTATGGAAACAGTCCGATGGGGCCCACACACAGTCGGAATATCCGACAACACGGTCCGATCTGACATTTTCCGTCGGAATGTCCAACCGTGTGTACAAGGGCTAACAAAATCTGGAATACAGCTTTAACTTCAAGGGGTGTATTTATAAAAACAATGCATACAGGGCTATTTATCATGTGAAACTACATCTACAGTACAGTCGTTCTGTGCGAATGGGGTGGAAAAATTGAATATTAGGCTATTTTCTCTCCAGGTTAAATGTGTGAATTCGGAAAATACTGCCAAATGGCCACTGGATGGGGAGCCGATGATCATAGGAAATAAATACTTATGTACTTTGACCTTCAGCTACATCTAGTGGATATGATGAAATAGATTCCGAATTCAAACATTCACCCTGGAGATGTTATTGCCTAATAACATTAAATTTTGCCCCCATTCGCACAGAATAAATTACATACGGTTTCACAGGACAAAGGGCAATATACATTATTTACAATTACACCAACAAATATATACTGAAGCTTCCTACAGGTTTAATAATATTAAAGGAGATCTACGGTCACAGCAAATACTTTATAACATCAGCAATACAAACACTAGTTATTCTTGGCTATCCAATATTAGTGTACTTGATGAATCTCCTTTTATATTGTGAGTTCTGCCTATCTGCTGGCTGTCTCTTTAAACAACTTCCTGGATTCCCTGCATGCTTTGCGGCTTTCCCTCTGCTGTTTACTATTTGTATGTTTAAGGACTACATGTAATGTTTAAGGACTACATGTACCTTGCTACCCGCAAGCTGTGATTTCTGTACTGACTTCACCTCCGGTGGCGACTCTTCTCAGCACCTCTGTTGTTCAGAAGGCATCCTCTGTGAAATGTGTGACACAGCCATGCCTACTCACTGAATGTGCCACCAAATTAAAGGAAATACATGTTTGGGGGTTTTTCACATAGTAAATTTACAAACTTCAAGATTGTTCAGATTAAAGGCCAAAGCTATTTTGGCTATACTTCTCTTGTAGGTCAAAGGAGGAAAGTTTGTTCTGCACTCCTATGAGCCGATTTCAGTCAGCTGATATCACTCATATGGTCGTAATCCACACAGATGCCCGGACCAGCACCTAGCTCTGCCTCTCGGCGATCTGCTAAGAGCCTAAACCAGCCCATTCCACCCCCTCCACAGCCCAGCACTCCAGTGAGCGCTGGAGGGGCAGAGCAGAGAGCCAGCGACTGACGATCACAACTCTCTGCTTAGAGCAGAGAGGAGAACTGAGTGATGCTGCATCCACCTAGGTGAGTATATGTAATGTTTTTTTGTTTTTTTTAAAGTCCATACTTAAATAGGGATAATTAAATTGCAATGCAAGGTGGAAATGAATATATGATTTTTACATTTTGACCATAAGTACACTTTAACTGTGAAAGATCTACATAGAATATTCCTTTTGATGTTGAAATTGTTTTTAAAGAACAAAAAACAGAGGATAGGACTTTAACAGCTGCCATTTGTAATAGGAAAGAGAAGTACTCAGTTATAAAAAAAATTCTAACGTTTGTTTAACCACTTCCCACCCAGCCTACAGCAAAATGATGGCCGGGTGGTGGTTCGTATATCCTGACTGAGCGTCATATGGGTATCGTGGTGATCGGTGGTGCGGTGTGTCAGCGACGGAGGCTCTTTACCACGTGATCAGCCGCGTCCAATCACAACTGATCACAATGTTAACAAGTCCACGGCTCTCCTGAAGGGGGGTCTGCTCTGATTGTTTATCAGCACACCCCCCCCCCCAGATGCCCACACTGGACCACCAGGGTAGCCGCCAGGACCACCAGGGAAGGGGGGCAACATGTGGATGGCCAGGTATGTACCCCATGGCCATCCACATGTGCAAATTATAAGTGCCCATCAGCTCCACCTATCAGTGCTACCCATAAGTACCCATCAGTGCTGCCTATGAGTGCCCATCAGTGCCGCCTATGAATGCCCATCAGTGCCACATACCAGTGCCGGCTTTCAGTGCCACCTCATCAATGCCCCTCAGTGCAGCCATATCAGTGCCTGTCATTGAAGAAGAAAACGTACTTATTTACAAAAACTTTTAACAGAAACAAAATTTTCAGTCTTTTTTTTTTCTTTGTTGCTCAAAAAATAAAAACTGCAGAGGTGATCAAATACAAAAAAGAAAGGACCTTCGCGCTACTACGTGGAAGAAAAAATAGGGTATATAAATACCTCTAAAAATAAATCAATAAAACCAAATAAACAATAAATTATAATAACAAAGTGCACGTGCAAAAAAAACACAAAAAATGCAGCAAGACGAGATAGTGAACACAAACTACCAAATACAGTGATATACAAAATGAAGTCCTGCGCGAAATATGCCAAAATAAGTCCTAAAATAGCCAAGTGCAAAAAACAGTGTGAAAATGTTTTTTTATAGTGTAACAAAATAGTCCATATATTCATAAACACCAACGATGAGAAATGGATGGACAAACGGTGATAAACAATCCCAGGGGAAAGGGCTCACAGAACTCTCACCTTAAAAAAGAAAATTCAGGCTCATCACAAACTGCAGATATCTCACTTCATTCCTCATATTCAGTCATCAGAAGAATCCTTTTACTGTGCCAGATAGAAGATCATTTCTATATCCAGCCACTAGAGGGCCATGATAGCTCATATATTATAATGATGACCCAAACGTGATGATTCGTGATGGATGGCTCAAAAAAAAGAGGAGGGGGAAGAAAGAGACAGAGGAGGCTCCAATAGTGTAGTATATTGTAAATAAAGTAATCAATTTATTGGTAAAGTGATAAAATCGGACTCTCACATTATATAGAAGAAAACAACACAGCAAGAGAAGTTAAAATGGTGGCAAGGCGTTTTCCGCCAGTCCTACTGTACTTCCGGTGCGTCCTACGGCCACTCCCTACGCGTTACGTCATACCACGTGACTTCTTCATGGGGAGTTGATCAAATACCACCAAAAGAAAGCTCTGTTTGTGGGAACAAAATTAAAAATTTGTTTGGGTACAGTGTTGTATGACCGCGCAATTGTTGTTCAAATTGCGACAATGCTGAAAGCTGAAAATTGGCTTGGGCAGGAAGGTGTCTAAGTGCCTGGTATTGAAGTAGTTAACAACATAGTTAAAATATCATAAAAACATACCGTTATATCAAAAAATATGTGCAATCAAATGGATGTAACATTCCCCCATAGGCTAAATAGCTAAAGCATGTGCATATACAAAGAGACCTGTCTTTGTCTATTTGTATATGCACACACTTTAGCTATTTAGCCTATGGGGAAATGTTACATCCATATTATTGCACAACATTTTGATGTATGGTTTTTATGATAATTTAACTATGTTGTTAAATAAACTTTCGAATTTTATATAAATATGAGTACTTCTTTTTCCTATTTGGGATTACATATCGGGATTACAACGTTAAAGTATTATCCACTGTTTTTTGTTCTTTTGTGCTGTCTATGGATGTGGTGCCATACTAAGCGGGTTACGTCTCCTAAATTTTTCACGGTCATAAGTGCTTCACTGTGCAAAACTTTAGTAATAATACTTAGGGTAAATAGAGTCTGTTAGCAGTATATTAGCGCTGATAGGGCTTTTCTTTTTCTTCTTGGTATAATAGCATTGTCTGTACATGAGCAACATCTACTTATATGTTGTTTTTAGTCTTCCCTTGTTTATCTGACGATTCTTAGCTTACAGAAGTTTGACATTTTAAGTCACAATCCTTGCTGCGGTATTAAATACGTTTTTATGTAATTTTTGCAGGAGGATTCATCGCATTGAATTTGCGAAGAATTTGGGCAGTTATCCATGATGTCAGGCGAGGAGCTGACAGAAGTGGTTCAAATAACGGTTGATGATTTACATGTTAACCACCCTGGTGAGTTCATTTCTAATCGCCTTTTATAACTTACCTGCCATGTACGTTGATTAGGCAGTACCTGTCAAAGTAAGGACCTATGTCGGTGGGATTTTGTCTGTGTTAGAACTTTGTCTCTCATCATACAAGTCAATGGAGGTGCAAAAGCAGGTTGATGCAGCTTTGGTGGTCAAATGCAGGTCTGAGGGAGGTCAAAAGTCAGTGAACTCCTAATGTAAGCATCAATGATCTCGGAGGCAACTCAAAATTATCAAATGCAAGTTTTTCCATGAACACAAGCCTTAAAGTGTTTGTTACCCTACCACTTCAGTGTACTCTCCTTCAATGATCAGACTTGTCCTGATATGCCCCCACTACACAGCCATTCACGGGGAAGCTCAGTGTGCTGCTGCTTCTCCTAGCCCAGCTCTTATGCAGCTGAGAACAGAGGGAATGTGATCACTAAAAAAGGTATTTATAATGTTTTTTTTATTTCTATGCAAGAATGTTTTGCCTTTTCATTTCTATTTTAAACTGAATAGGTTCTTTTACAAGGTTATCCTTTACAATCACTTTAAAGTGGAACTAAAGGCACCGATACTCATATCTACCTCAACCGTCTGACACCTTTTCCGGCATCTCCTCCTTGACGTTTTCCGGGTGTTGGTCTTCGGCCATCTTGATTGGCTGGTGCGGGGTGACGTTACTCCTGTGCACGCACAAGAGTGTAATCATCCCAGCACATAATGAGTGTGCCGGAATGTAAGCTGGGCATGGGTTGCACATGAACGTTCTATAGGGGATTGCAAACAGACAGGTAAGTGTATTTTATTCCAGAAGAGGCATTGGCACTCAGGGCTCATTGGAAGTGTGTTGAATGATGCTGAACTGAGAATTGGTAAATAGATGAGTCTGCAGAGAGCAGTGATAGAGAGGTGTGAGTATTGCAGCCGGAGATGCTGTTTTTTTTTAACCACTTTCGGATCGCCTTACGCGGCAAGGTGGCTCAGCTGTGCAAACCAATGGTACGTGCATGAGATAGTGTGGGCACGCACCTGCTGCACACCAGGGAAACGCGGGTCCAGCAGACTCGATGTCTGCTGTCCACGAGTGATCACGGTACAGAGAGGCAGAACGTGGATGTAAACAAGGTGGATCCCCGTTCTGACAGGAGACAACACTGAGATCTGCTGTTCCTAGTGATCAGGAATAGCGATCTTTGTGTTCACTCAGTAAACCCATCCCCCACACATTTAGAACACACCCAAGGAACACAGTTAACCCCTTGATCGCCCCCTAGTGTTAACCCCTTCCTTGCCAGTGGCATTTATACATTGATCAGTGCATTTTTTTTTTTTTTTTTTAGCATTGATCACTGTATTGGTGTCACTGGTCCCCAAAAGTGTCACTTGGGGTCAGAATTGTCCACCGCAATGTCGCAGTCCTGCTAAAAAGATCGATTCCATTACTAGTAAAAACAACAGAAAAATTATAAGTACCTAAATCTATCCCCTTTTTTGTAGACGCTATTACTTTTTACCTGGTTTTGACAGGTACCCGCTCTTACTTCCAGGTCCCTGCTTCTCTTTCCCGCTGCCTTCTGGCACACGCACAGGTCCCAGAAGAGGGCGGAACCCTTCAGAAACCGCAGCACAACTCGCGCATGCGCTGTAGGAAACTGGCTGTGAAGCCTGAAAGATTCACTACCAGTTTTCCTTGCTTTCAATGCCAGCGCCTGCACCCAAAGGCCGATTGACGAATCGACCCTGGGTGCTGATCTCTGGACAAGTAAGTGCTGTGTCCCTGGGACACGGCGCATCCCCAATCTCAGTAAAGAGCCAATGACATGGCTCTTTACCCTAGTGATCATCTGTGTCAAATCACAGCTGATCATACATAAACAAGGAAATGCCGGTTATCGGCTTTCCTCACCTCACACTGACAGAGTGTGAGGAGAGCAAATCAGTGGCGTTTCCTCACAGGGGAGACCTGCGCAGATAATCAGGGCACTGGTCATCAGTGCAGCCCCAACAGTGCTCATCAGTGCTGCCTTTCTGTGCCTATTACTGCCTCCTCATCAGTGACCATCAGTGCCACCTATCAGCACACATCAGTGAAGGAAAAAAATTGCTTATTTACAAAATTAACAGAAACTAAGAAAAACTTTTCAGTTCAAAATTTTCAGTCTTTTTAAAAAAAATTTTAGCAAAAATTTACAAAACCCTGTGGTGATTAAATACCACCAAAAGAAAACGTTATCTTTCTCCAAAAAATGTTAAAAATTTTATATTTGGGGGGGAGGCATGCGCGGAGTCTAATGCTGGTCATACATACATGAAAAATCGCCCGAAATTCGGTCATTTAAACAATTAGTTTGTTCTTCAAACAGTTAATGGGCATGTTGGGACGTTTTTGAGCCAAAAAAATTAAGGAAAAGTTTGGAAATTTTCTACTGAATGAACAATAAATTGAAAGGTTAAAGCGGGGTTCCACCCTAAAGTGGAACCTCCGCTGATCGGAACCCTCCTCCCCCCCCCCCCCGGTGTCACAATTGGCACCTTTCAGGGGGGGGGGGGTGGAGATACCTGTCAAAGACAGGTATTTACACCCACTTCCGGGCATAGACTCCCGTGGGAGTCTACGCCATTTCCTGTCCTGCCGCGCTGTCTGCTGGGACACACACGGGTCTCAGAGACAGCGCGGAGAATTCCTATTGCTGCCCAGGTGAATCAGACACTGAACTTTCCTTACCTCACAGCTCTCCACATGAAACCTCTGCTCCCCCAGCTGGGCAACTGCACAGCAGCCCTGGAGATTAAAGTAGATGAGATAGAAAATACAGCACAAGATTACATGGTAGAGATGGAAAACCTTAGAGGAAAACTTGACATTGCAGTCCAGACTAGAAGATTATGAAAACCGGGCTAGACAATCCAACTTGTGCATCAGAGGCATTCCCGAAACGGTAATTGACCTACAATCCATCATAACAGCACCATTCCAGGAACTCCTGCCAATCATACCAATTGAACGTCTGGAAATGGATAGAGTGCACCGGGCCCTTACACCAAAGAAAATGGATGGCCCCCCTCGCAACATTATCGCAAAATTCCATCTCTGTTGTACTAAGGAACAACTCTTGGCAGCGGCCCGAGACAAGGACACCTTAACCTTTCAAGGTCATGCCTATCAGCTCTTTGCTGACTTGTCCCAACTAACCATATCTAAGAGGCGAGCCATGAAGCCTCAGCTCCAAGAGTTGCAGCAACATCACATCATATATCAATGGGGTTTCCCGTTCTCCATCAGTTTTACTTACAAAACACACCTGTAGATCACTGGAACAACTACAACAGACCCTGCAAGACATACAACTGACGGAAACTCTCCCCAATACCAACTCTTTGCGCAGAAGATTGGCCTCATCTTCCCTGTGCAAACCTCCCCAGTCCTCAGGAAAACACGGAAACCACCACTCACACATAATAGGACACTTCATCTCCCCTTTTCTGAACCAGGAAGACTCCATGGACTGACAATTTGCTATCCTCTTGGGTACTCCACCTCACCCACACTCTGGGTTTGGACTCTGAAAGGCCATTACGTTGCCTACTACCTTGTCTTGTTTTGTTTTGTTTTGAGACTTGCACCTAATGTTCACCTCAGGTCACTTACTCCGTCCTCTACACATTTTGAATTCTGACCGTATCTTCCTGTCGAGCTGGCTTGCCACTATACTAGCTTAGACCTAAACCTAGTATCCAAGCCATGGAGCGCGGCATAACGCATTTTGGAACTCCATTAGCTATATGCTACGGAAATTCAGCTCCTTGTCATTTCCAGATTGACTGACATATATAACCGTGGTCAAGTTCACTCGTTCACGGACTGGATACGGCTCTCCAAACTTGTTATGTTCTTATCCATTCAAACAGTTGAATTTGTGGTGTTACATGCAACTGGTTAGCCCATGTCATACACTATAGTACCCTCATGTATTTGCCGATATCACTGAATCTGCTAAATTAATCTCTGCCTACCCAGGCCATTATAGATCTTAACGCCCGTTGCCCCCCTCCCTAATTCCCTCCCTCCTTCCCATCCCCCGCCTCTCGCCCCCCCCCCCTTTCTACCCCCATACCCCCCCCACCTTGGAAAATCAGGTCCCGATTTAAGACGATGTTTTCCACACCGCATATTTCCCCCCTTACGAGCATTTGGAGCTATATACCATACATTGACTCAACGCCCTGTGGGCTAAACTATATTGGCTTTCTCCCTCACATGACCCATGTGCCCCACCTCACTCCCCTTGGTTTCCCATCCTTAATATGTAAGCAATCAATGATGTCTCCTCCTCCCCTGATAGGGAATTTAATTCCTCATCACTGGCTTCAATTGGGCTTGTCTATAAGTACATACAGATAATATATAATTTTGCCTCTCGTACTTTGTTTTCTCTTTATCCCAGATTCTCCTCCTCCTCCTCTTCCTTCTCCTTGTCCACACAGGTTATCCTTCCCTGCCAGCATGTCACAATAACCTGTAAATTCTCCCCAATCAGCTACCATGGCACCCTTAAACATAGTTTCCCTGAATGTTCGGGGTATCAATGTACAGCAGAAACGCACCAAAGCATTCTGTTCCTTCCACACTTTGAAAGCACACATAGTATGCCTACAGGAAACTCACTTCACAGTGCGCTCCACCCCTAAATTTCTGAGCTCCTTCTACCCAAAACCATTTACTGAATCAGCTACCACCAAACAGCGTGGAACCCTAATAGATTTCCACTGCTCTGTCCCATTTATTCCTCAATCTGAAATTAAAGACCGAGAAGGATGGTACTTAATCCTCACAGTCCAAATAATGGATACATCAGTTATTGTCTCGTATTACGATCCCAACAAAAAGCCAACACCCTTTCTGTCACACCTAATTCAGGTAGTATCTCCGCATAGGATGGGAACAATTATCATGTGTGGCAACTTAAATTAGGTCTTCCTCCCATTCATAGACAAATCCCCCTACAACCCGACGCCCAGCCCTACTAAACTGTCTTTCTCCCAACTTCTCACTCGACACAACTTAGTTGACCCAACTAAAACACGATACACGTATGACTCATACCCACATCAGACTTTCTCTTGCATCGACCACATATTTTTAACTTCTGGTACCTGAGATCCATATCTGGAATGATATTTTTTCTCTTGACTCCAGAATGTTTGACATGTTGGTGCAGCCTGACTCATTCACTGCACTCTTTAACTCGAGACTAGAATGCTTGTCAGACACCTAATTCAAGCTTCTTGTCCATCTCCTTACAGCTGCATAACAAACCATAGAGAAAGCTTGGAAATACCTTTCTTTGGTAGTAGCTGAGGGGAAGCATAGGATGAACAACACCATGATACACGCAAGATGGCAGCTATAGAAGGAGATCAGATCCCCAAATTCAATAAAATGTGGCACCCCTGGGTAAAATACTGTCTACCGCCGACCTTTGACGACAGTGTCCTCTTGCCATGGTAGCTGACATTAAGCTGTTCCTACTACACCTTGCAATGGCTCTCGGGTCAACCTTGTGGCCTCCTCCTCTCTCTTTAACCTTTCTTTCCTCCCCCTTAGACACCTTTCACACCAGGGCGTTTTGCAGGCGCTATAGCGTTAGAAATAGCGCCTGCAATCCGCCCTAAAGAAGCTGCACCATTGTCTGTAGTGTGAAAGCCCTGAGGGCTTTCACACTACAGCGGTGCGCTGGCAGGACGTCAGAAAAAAGTCCTGCCAGCAGCTTCTTTGGAGCGGTGAAGGAGCGGTGTGTTTACCGCTCCTTCACCGCTGCTGCCCATTGAAATCAATGGGGCAGCGCTGTAATGCCGCCGGCAAAACCCCGCTATTGCGGCATATTGCCGGCGGGTTTAACCCTTTCGCGGCCGCTAGCGGGGGGTAAAAGCGCCCCGCTAGCGGCCGAAATCCGCCGCAAATCCAGCGGTAAAACGCTGCTAAAAATAGCGGCGTTTTACCGCCGACGCAAGGTGCGGTGTGGTGTGAAAGGGGTCTTATGGTTTTGAAGCTCTCGTTATCACACAGGACACAGCCATGCCACACTTGTCTTGCAACAGCAACCTCTTTCGGCCCCCGCCGAACAACCTGACCTTACCTGTGCTCTCTCTCAACACTACATTAATGTAAATTGTTAAATTTTGTTACTCATTGTTTGTTCAACATAGAGACCATACTATGTTTTTATGAGCTTCACTCCCTTTTTACTTTTATGTTCAGTTAGCATCTTTGTTATGTATGCTCTTGTAAGCTCAACAAAATCTTTTAACAAGGAAAAATATCATATGGGTACAGTGTTACATGCCCGCGCAATTGTCATTCAAAGTGTGACAGCACTGAAAGCTGAAAATTGGCCTGGGCAGGAAGGGGTGAAAGTGTCCGGGACATGCTGCAGAATGACCTCTTCATCTCAATTCCACACGGGCCTCATAAAAATCTAAATTGTTCAGTATAATTATAAATACTTTTGTTAGAGGCACTTTCATGCGGCATAAATTGACGTTTTTCTTTTATGGTAATTTAGGGCTTTGTTTATGAAGGGACCTCTTGAGCTTTCGTATTTAAAGCTAAAATGTAACTTGTCCTGGTCCTGTCAGTTGATTTTTTATTGGGTAGTAAAATGTTGTACAGATTGCCTGGTGTTTATTAACTGTTCCTTTAGCTTTCTTCATTTGCAGTTTATTTGGCAGTTAATTAGACTTGCTGGTCTTTGGTACAGATAGCTCACTGTTCTCCTCCTCCATATCTATGCTTGTCTCGTTCCTCGCCTGCTTTTAAGATGTCTTAAAGATTTGTGATGTAAGTCCTTATCTCTTGCTTTCTCCAGCAGTAGTTTCAATTCCATTTTAAAATACACATTATCTATTTGTGCAGCTGTGACTGGGAAATAGCGCGATGGGGAGGAGAGGTTGTTGCTGTAAAGCGGTATAATCGCTCCTTATAGTGCAAGGAGTCGACCTTGTTTTTGTTTGCTGAAGAGATTGTAATTGGCATCTTTAGATTGTGATCAGGGTGATATACCCCTTGGTCTGCCCTTACTTGCTTTCTGACTCTGCCGCTATCCCTGTACCCTCCTCTGTGTTACCAGCCCAAAATTCTTCACACCTCCTAACTTCTCAACAGTGTGATGGAAATAGCATAGACCGTATAGAGTCCTTCCGCTGACTATTTCTAATTGAATGGGCTCTGCTGTTTTTTTTATTGAGACAGTGAAAAATAATTCAGAGGAGGCATGTAATCATAGGGGAACATCACTGTTTTTATTATAGATGTTTATCTGAATATAGTTTTTGTTTAATGTTTACCTACATGCTTGCTGTGCCATAGTTTCATAATGGTATTTCATATACAGAGTTGTCATTTGGTGGCTATCTGTATATCTTTGCAGTCAGTGATGTGTAATTGCAAACTCTTTTATGCAGTGTCCTCCAACCTTTTTTTTTTATATCTTCTTACATTATGTTTATACGTACATACCTTTTTTTGTGACTATAGTGCAACAGAATACAATCAAAACCATATACATGGTAATCAACATTAAAGAGGTTCTAAAGGCTGAAGGTTATTTACCTCCATGCATTCTATGCATAAAGTTAAAAAACCTGCTGTGTGCACGCCCCCCCCCCCCATATTACTTTCCTAAACCTGATTAAATCCAGCAATGTGCACAAAAGCAAAGCTTGTATTACCCGAAGACACAATATCCTGAATGGGAACACGGCGTAACACATTTTTTTAGAATGCCTATAACAAAACTTTGAAAAGAAACTCCTGAATTGCGTTACGCTCCACTTAAAATTTCTATTTCTATGACTCATCAGGCATCCTTGATGAATTTTACTATCACAGTAAGACACATTCCAAGGTAAAGGTCTGTTGTTCCAAATTCGGAGAAGAGGAAGTTTGAATCTGCACCATAGAGAGAACCAAGCGGAGAGCGCAGAGCAGGTTTAGTAAAAAAAAAAAAAAAAAAAAAATGCAGATTGACTTGCATTTTGTTTTATGTGGTCCGCCTTGGTTGGTAAGTGTTCTAACTGTTGAGTGTATTGATCCAGGGACCAAAAACTGTTCTAGTTTCATTATGACGTTTCTCTGCTGCTTAAAGTGGTTGTAAAGTCAGTTTTTTATTTTTTTTTATCTTAATGCATTCTATGTAATAAAATAAAACACCTTCTGTGTGTAGCAACCCCCCTGAGCTCACCCTAATACTTACCTGAGCTCATCTCGATCCAGTGATGTTGCACCAGAGACTCGGCGGTCCGGGACTCTCTCCCCTCATTCACTGAGACAGCAGTGAAGTGCCATTGGCTCATACTGCTGTCAATCAAAATCAGTGAGCCAATGAGAAGAGAGGGGGCGGCACCAGGCTGACGCTCAGCTCGGGTGCCCCCATAGCAAGCTGCTTGCTGTGGGAGCACTCAACAGGAGGGAAGGGCCAGGAGTGCCAAAGAGGGATCCGAGATGAGGAGGCTCTGGGCTGCTCCTGACAAAAACCACTGCACAATGCAGGTATGTATAACATGTTTGTTTTTTTTAACAACAAAAAAAAAAGAGACTTTAGTATTACTTTAAGTAAGCACGGTATATTGTGTGTGTGTGGAGACTAAGTACAGCTACTAGATTTACGTATGAATTTAAAAAGCATAATAGAATTAGGCTTCTGGAAACATTAAAACATCCCACACCTTTGAAAATAATGCATGCTTCATTATCCTGATCCTGACTTCATTAGCTAGTAAGTTTCTAACCTGGAACAAGCTTGCAGCCAAAGAAGACTGAAAAAGGTTTTTTTTTCTTATGTTTGGTCCAAATCAAGAAAATGTATTTTTTAAAAAGTTAAAACACACTAACGTGTATACATAGGTACTACCCCAATTCCAAAAAAGTTGGGATGCTGTGTAAAATCTACATGAAAACAGAATGCAATGATTTGCAAATCTTATAAAAAACATATTTCATTCATAATAAAAAAACATATAAAAAAACATATACAAAAAGCCTATCCTGCTTCTATCTAACACTGTTTTACTTCCTCCATCAGCTCATCCCCCCACAGCTATTACCTTTTGTATCAATTGACCCTTCCTTTTTAGATTGTAAGCTCTAAGGAGCAGGGCCCTCTGATTCCTCTTGTACCAAATTGTAATGTAACTGTAATGTCTGCCCTCATGTTGTAAAGCACTGAGCAAACTGTTGACGCTATATAAAACCTGTATAATAATATAAGGTCATTTCAAAAAGTTGTCATAGGGCAACAAAAACCTTGCAAAGTACAACCTCCATTCCAAAAGAGTTGGGACAGTGCTATATTTACCATGGTGTAGCATGCCTTCTCCTTTTAACAACACTCTGTAAACATCTGGGAACTGAGGAGACCAGTTGCTGCAGTTTTGGGAGAGGAATATTGTCCCATTCTTGCTTGAGCATTTGCTGCTCTAAAACCTGTATATAGCTTTTAGCATTGATGGTACCTTTTCAGATGTACACGCACTAATACACCCCCATGTCATAAGACATACAGGCTTTTGAACTGAGCGCTGATAAGAAGCCTGAAGGTTCTTCTCCTCTTTAGTCCGTTGGATGTGGTGGCCATGGTTGCCAGAAAGAATGACACATTTCGATCTTCATCTGGCCACACAACAGTTTTTCACTTTGCAACAGACCATTTTAAATGAGCTTTGGCCCAGAGAAGAGTGCAACGTTTCTGAATCATGTTCAAATACGGCTTCTTCTTTCCATTTCAGATATGGCTTCTTGCATTTTTGAATGGCATGGCAAAGTGTTCCCGAGCCCATGCAGTGATGTCCATCACAGAATCATGCCTGCTTTTTACTGCAGTGCCATCTGAAAGCCCAAAGATCATGGGCATCCAATATTGCATTTCGATCTTGTCCCTTGCGCACAGAGGTTTCTAAAGATTTTCATAATTTTTTGATATGTACTGTACATGATGATGCATTTAAAGTCTTCGCAATTTGGAATGTTATTCTTAAGCCCCATACACACGATCGGACTTTGTACTAACTTTCCTGTGGACTTTTGTACAAAGGGCATTGGCCATAAGTTTGTATTGTATACACACGATCGGCCTTTTTAGGCAACAAACACAAACGTAGTGATGTTTCAATGTACTGACGACACTTCAAAAGAGGACGTGCAATTACTCCAGCGCCACCTTTGGTCAACTTTATTATTATTATTATTATTATTATTCAGGATTTATATAGCGCCAGCAATTTACGCAGCGCTTTACAATATAAGAGGGAGACAATACAGTTACAATACAATTAAATACAAAAGGATTAAGAGGACCCTGCTCAGAAGAGCTTACAATCTAAAAGGGTGGGGCAGGTGGTACAGAAGGTTATAACTGTTGGGAATGAGTTTATGGAAGTGGTAGGAGATTAGTTTGAGACGTGATAGGCTTCCCTGAATAGATGAGTTTTCAGGGATCGTCTGAAGGTAGCAAGAGTAGGGGATAGCCGGACCGGTGGAGGTAGCGAGTTCCAGAGGATTGGAGAGACTCTGGAGAAATCCTGGAGACGAGTGTGGGAGGAGGAGACGAGAGAGCTTGAGAGTAGGAGGTCTTGAGAAGAACGGAGGGGACGGTTTGGGTGATATTTGGAGACAAGATTGGTGATGTAGCTCGGGGCAGAGTTGTGAATGGCTTTGTATGTGGTGGTTAGTATTTTGAATTTAATTCGCTGGGTGATTGGGAGCCAGTGTAGGGATTGGAGGAGAGGGTTGGCAGACACTGAGCGGTTGGTAAGGTGGATAAGTCTGGCAGCAGCATTCATGATAGACTGAAGAGGAGATAGCCTATGTAGAGGCAGGCCAATGAGAAGGGAGTTGCAATAGTCAAGGCGAGATATAACAAGGGAGTGAATGAGGATCTTGGTAGTTTTAATTGTTAAAAAGGGGCGAATTTTAGAGATGTTACGGAGGTGAAATCTACAAACTTTCGACAGCGATTGGACTTGGGGCTGAAATGACAAGTCAGAGTCTAGGATTACACCTAGTACCCTGGCGTGAGGGGTAACTTCTGTATTGTTGTCTGATCTTTTGCATTGGTTCTGAGTAGGGATGAGCATTGGCTGTTCGTGCGTTCGGCGAATTCCGAACGTTTTGGCCGTTCGCGTCAAAATTCGAGTGACGCGCGCGCGGACCATAATGCACTGCGTTGGCGCAGTGCATTGCTGCCCGATGATTGGCCAAGCATGCACTGTGACCCCGCATGCTTGGCCAATCGCAGCGCCGGCAGCGAGGAGAGCCATGATTGGCCACAGGCATCCTGCCTGTGGCCAATCATAGCTCAGGCTGTGTAGTGCACGCCCCACACTATATAAGGCCGCCTTTGAGGCGGCTTCGTGTAGTGTGTTACTTAGCATCTGAAGCAGTGGGTGTTCTGTGTACCTTCAACACAGTACACACCAATCGTTTTTGGCTGATTTCCTATCTTGCTGCTGTGTAGTGGTTGTTGTCTGTGCCCTGACTGCAGTATACACCACTATATTCACCTCACCTATATAGCTAGTGATCTAGCTTTAACCACTTAACAACTGCCCATTGCCGATTAACGGCTTCAGATCGGTTGTTTAACTCTGAGAGGCCGTTAATTAACGGCCTCCCAGAATTCTGCTCTCGCGTGCCCCGAGGTGTGCGCACTCGAGAGCATCCGTGACCGCCGGGTCCACAGGACCCGGCGCATCACGGATCACGGTAAACAGCCGCTCATAGCGGCCGTTTACCACGTGATTGCTCCGTCAAATGACGGAGTGATCACTTGGAAACAAACCGGCGTCATGTTATGACGCCGGTTCCTCCCTCCCCTCTCTGTACCGATCGGTACAGCGGAGGGGAAAGAGATCGGTGTCAGCAGCGATGTGGGCTGCATCTGCAGTGCCCACATCGCTGCTCACCGAATATAACCCCTCAATTCCCTGCCAATACTCTGCAATACCAGTGCATACTCTGCAGTACCCTGCCATTACTCTGCAGTACCCCGCCATTACTCTGCAGTACCCCGCCATTACTCTGCAGTGCAGTACCCTGCCATTTCTCTGCAGTACCCTGCCATTACTCTGCAGTAACCCCCATTACTCTGCAGTAACCCCCATTACTCTGCAGTAACCCCCATTACTCTGCAGTACCCCCCAATACTCTGCAGTACCCTGCCATTACTCTGCAGTAACCCCCATTACTCTGCAGTAACCCCCATTACTCTGCAGTAACCCCCATTACTCTGCAGTACCCCGCCATTACTCTGCAGTACCCCGCCATTACTCTGCAGTGCAGTACCCTGCCATTACTCTGCAGTACCCTACCATTACTCTGCAGTACCCTGCCATTACTCTGCAGTACCCCCCATTACTCTGCAGTAACCCCCATTACTCTGCAGTACCCTGCCATTACTCTGCAGTACCCCCCATTACTCTGCAGTAACCCCATTACTCTGCAGTAACCCCCATTACTCTGCAGTACCCCCCAATACTCTGCAGTACCCGCCATTACTCTGCAGTACCCCCAATACTCTGCAGTACCCTGCCATTACTCTGTAGTACCCCCCAATACTCTGCAGTACCCTGCTATTACTCTGTAGTACCCCGCCAATACTCTGTAATACCCTGCCATAAATTGCCATACCCTGCCATACTCAGAGATACCCAGCCATACTCGGTGATACCCTGAAATACCCAGCCATAGACGCCCCCCACCCCTCACCGCCCTCCGGTGCTTCTACCAACTCGCCAGTACGATCAAAGCCAGAATCTTTTTTTTATTTTTTATTTCAGGCTTCCCAGCCTAGAGGTGAGATGTGGGGTCATATTGACCCCCCAGATTTCACTGTAAAGAGGACCTGTCAACCCATATTCCTATTACAAGGGATGTTTACATTTCTTGTAATAGGAATAAAAGTGATCAAAAATATATTTTTGGGGAAAAAAATGTCAAACTAAAATAAATAAAGTAAAATGAACAATAAAAAAATAAAATAAAAATTAAAGCGCCCATGTCCCCATGTGCTCGCATGTGCCACACATGTGAGGTATCGCCGAGAATGTTAGAGTGAGAGCAATAATTCTAGTCCTAGACCTCCTCTGCAACTCAAAACATGTAACCAGTAAAAAAAAAAATTAAAGCGTAGCCTATGGGGATTTTTTAAGTAGCGACGTTTGGCGCCATTCCACGGGCATGTGCAATTTTGAAGAGTGACATGTTTGATATCTATTTACTCAGCATAACTTCATCTTTCACTTTATGCAAACATTGGGCTAACAAGTGGTTAATAATAGAGCTTGCAGTCAGTAGTGTTAGGAGATAGTGCGTGCTGTCTGCGTGCTCTGTACCCAGTACATACCGCTATAATATAGGGCAGGCCCCTACTTTCAAACATCCAACTTACAAACATCTCCTACTTGCAAACGCAAGGAGACAGCAGCAAGTGTGATGAAAAAAGATGGACGACAAAACAAATTATACAGGGCTGATAACCCTTCCCTATGTTTTCCAAAAAGCTTAAAGATAGTTTTTTTGACTGGAGCTACACTTTAAAAATGTACCGGTTGAAAATGACAAACAGATTCAACTTAACACAACAAACCTACACAGTCCCTGTCTTGTTTGCACCGCCTGTATACTGCTGTTCTGAGTATATAGGGCCTGGGGGCCACACGCATTTCCTTTTTTTTATATGGGTACGGGGTTCCCCTTAATATGCGTACAAGACCCAAATAGGCTGGTAATGGGCAGGGAGGGCTACCCATGCCATGTTTCTCAATGATTTTCAACCATATTGCAGGAACCAGATATAACATTAAAACCGCAAGCAGTTTTAAATGGTGTTATTTCCGTTTAATGTCATTTTGTGCAGGGACTGTTCTAAACACGGGAAACACGTGGCACTTCACAGGCATACTACAGACACCCCCCAGGCACCATATTTAAAGGAATATTTCACTTTTTTTTTTCACTTTAATCGTCATTAAAATCAGTGTTCCCGCCAAAACGGTAGTTTTTAAAACTTTTTTTTGCAGTGACCCATGTCCCCTGAGGCAGGAGGCAGGTCCCCAAACCCTTTTTAGGACACTATCTTGCATATTAGCCGTTAAAATTAGCACTTTCCAATTCGAACGTTCGAGTCCCATAGACTTCAATGGGGTTCTAACGTTCGTACCGAACGCGGGGGTCGTTCGCAAGTTCTGGTGCGAACCGAACCGGGGGGTGTTCGGCTCATCCCTAGTTCTGAGCATACGTGTTTGTACTTTGTACAAAAGTCCGATGGTTTTGTGTACACACGATCAGACTTTGCGCCATCGGACTTATGTTGTCCAAAAGTTTGTCCTTTCGCACAGCCAACAAAAAGTCCACTGAAAACCGAAAAAGTTTATCTGATGGAGTGTACACACGGTCGGATGTTGCTCCAAAACAACTAATTTGCATGTTTGTTGTCAAAAAGTCCTTGTGTGTGTACGGGCCTTATGACACAGCTTTTCGCAGAGTGGCGATGCCCCTTTTTTTTTACCCAGTCATGTTACTGAGCTGTTGCCAATTAACCTAATTTGTTGCAAATGTTCTTCCAGCTCTTCCTTTTTAGTATCACCTGCCAGGTTTTTGTTTCTCAGTCCCCACTTTTTTTAAATTTATTGCTGCCATCGATTTCAAAATCTATTTTTTTCCCCTAAAATGGTACATTTTCTCAGATTAAACGTGATATGTTTTTTATTTTCCATTGTGAATAAAATATGGGTTTATGAGATTTGCAGATAATTGCATTCTGTTTTACTGTTGATTTTACACAGCGTCCCAACTTTTTTGCAATTTGAGTTGTATATAATGTTATATAGGTTGTGGAGTTTGCAGTTGGGTAAGAGATACTACACATGCACTAACACAGACCATATCAAACTACACATAAAAACAGATGCATTTGTGGCTGCGGACCAAGTATGTGGTCACTTGGGGAGATATTTAGACACTTGGAGTTTATGCAGATCCTGCTATGTATTTACTCTTTCTAGGTTTTACAAATTGTTCACACATTGATCTTTTCGCAGCCAGTGGAGGAGTTGCCTAACCCAAGGAATCTGTTCACACGTGCCATTACTCCACCCACTTGGTGTCATCTGTTATGATTGCGTGTGTACTCACAGCCACAGGACAAAGGGTCACAGGGTGGACAGACAGCCTGGGGAGCAATGCCAATAAACATTTCAGTTGTTGTGACAGACTCCTGTCACAATTATTGATTATTATTTTTTTTCTCTGTTTCTCCACAGTCATGTTAGAAAATCATGAGGTAACAGAAGACGACATACCACCTTCGCTGAAACGCCAGCGGATAGAAATCAACTGCCAGGACCCATCCATAAAGGTTTTCACATTCACCATTTATTTCTGTAGCTTATTCTTTGATGCAGTTATACCATGATGGGATAACTGCTTGCCTGGAAAGGAGCCGTAGCCCGAGGAGGTGTAAATCTTTGGATGATAAGAGTTAGGGCTGGTTCTATGTCCAAGTCACGCCAGTGGCATTAAGCTTTATGAGAACTTAAGTGTCTTAAGTGCTCCAGTGCCCATTTGCACACAGTAAATCAACCTCTATATGAAAGTGTTGGGCCTGAGTGCCTAGAAGAGTCTCAGAGGAAATTATTTCTCTCTCTATATCGTTTATAGAGCTTCAAGATACCTTCTAACAGGGGATCTATTTGACAAAGGCAAAGGAATACTAACTATTATTTGGCCTGTGTTTCCCATACTTTCCTCTAACTGAGTGGTTCTCAGCTCCCGTCCTCAGGACCCACTAACAGGCCAGATTTTAAGTATTACATTGGGAAGATACAGTCTAGAATACTGCAATTACTGATCAGCAAATGATATCACCTGTGATGTATTTCAGTTCTTGCAAACCTTGTCTGAGGGTCCTGAGGCCAGGAGTTGAGAACCACTTAGCTGAGTTCAACCCTTCACCCTGTCACTATTGAGAAGTCTGAGCCTGGCTAAATATGTACATTCAGATCTTATTACCTATCGCAGATTTTTATTTATTAACCACTTGCCGACCAGCCACCGTAGCTTTACTGCGTAAGAATGGCACGGCTGGGCGAAACAACGTTATGTAACCGTCGGGCTCCCGTGATCGCTTGTGACACACCGAGAACTGGGATCTTTGTGTGTAAACACACAGATCCCGGTTCTCTGAGGGGAGAAGAGACTGATTGTGTGTTCATAAAAAGTATGAACAGCGAACTGTCATCTCCCCTAGACAGTGTCCTCCCTTCAGTTAGAACACAGAGAGGGAACACAGTTAACCCCTTGATCATCCCCTAGTGTTAACCCATTCCCTGCAAGTGCATTTTTATAGCACTGATCGCTGTATTAATGCCAGCGGTCCCAAAAATGTGTCAGAAGTGTCCGATGTGTCTGCCATAATGTCGCAGTCCCGATAAAAATCGCAGATCACCGTCATTATTAGTAAAAAAAAAATAATAATAAAAATGCTATTAATCTATCCCCTATTTTGTAGACACTATAACTTTTTCGCAAACCAATCAATATACGCTTATTGTGATTTTTATTACCAAAAATATGTAGAAGAATACATATCGGCCTAATCTTAGATTTTTTATGGTTTTTTTTAAATGGGGATATTTATTATAGCAAAAAGTACAAAATATTGTGTTTATTTATTTTTTTTTTTAAATGTTTATAGCACAAAAAATAAAAACCATGTTCATAAAAAATCCCTTTAGATTTTAAACAACTAGCGTTTTTACCTAAATCTGTATTGATTTTAGACTTCTAGGGAGGGAATCATCATTCTTCGCCAATCAGTTACTAAGGGAGCAGTGTTAAACTGTGCACATAGAATAGAGGATTCTTGTAACTGTATGACAACATACTGTATATTGGGGTAAATACTGTGTATTTAAAGTGTATCTCCACTATTGTTGAGAAAAAAAAATCTCCCCTGTACATTGCAGGGATTTTAACATACTTTGTTGCAGATTCCTACCTTTTGTTTTTCTATTTCTCTGTGTCCATGTTCTAAGTGAATGTAAGTGATTTTATAATCATCAGTCAGCTGCTGCACTTGCAGATTTCTAATGAGGAAAGTGCATCCCTTTTAGATGTAATTTCCCTTCGGGCGTGTATATAATCAAAAATGACATTTTTGTTGCAGAGGATGCCCAAAATCTGACTTGTATCTTAGTGAAGATTTCTGGGAAAATCAGTGAGTAAATCACACAAGTAGGAAATGGCATTTCTGGGGAGCGTTCTGTACACCATCTGTGTGCAGAACACCTCCAGGTTGCCGTATATCATTGTATTTTACTAAAAATTACAGAGCTGCAGATTGAAAAGGAAAGGTAATTTTTTAAATAATGAAATTACAGTATGACATGTGTAGCAATTGTCTATGCTATATTATTTTTTATTTGCATTTTTTTCCCCAAAATAGTGGAGTTACCCCTTAATATCCTGAATTTATAATGGTAATGCCCAATATCCTATGTTAACTATCTACACTCTTTTTACATGTTTGTAAGAAAATTTTTGCATTAAAGAGAGTGATTCTCGGTCATGCGTATTGTATTTGAAGCAGATGGCCACCTTAAATATGTATGGGATTATACCAGGGGTAGGCAACTTTTGAGAGGTGGAGATCTGAACAACATGAAAAAAATCAAAGATCACTGGGGTTCATGACCCCCCCCTCCCCCTTAAAAATAAAAAAAATTAACTAGCAAAGGCTAACTAAATAGCTAAATAGTAAGGAAAACTTACATTAAAAAAAATATAATAAGACAAATGTCACTATAAAAATATAAACTTGGCCTACCTTAGAGTGGACAGTGTCAGTAGGGCAGTGGATGGTGTCAATAGTTTTTCTTATTTTTTTATATTTTATTTATTTTCAATTTTTTCGCAGTCCTGTTAGGGGGCTTTGGTGAAATGTCAGGGGTCTAAACAAAGAGAACACAGTCCTCAGTCTCCCTCTCTGCAGCCTCAGCGTATAGTATGAATGTACAGGAAGAGCACTGCATAGACTCCCTGTTCATTCACAAACTGGAGCTTTGTAAACACTGTTTGCTATTCTAGAAATTACATAATTACCAGCCCCTTCCTTCACTTCCTCCGCTATTGATCTTGAAGATACCCTGCAGCAGCCAGATGAAGAGAAGAGTAGGGCAAGCAGGCGGCACTGCCAAGGGTTCAGTAGCAGAAGGAAGGGGAAACAAAAACTAGAAACAAAACAGAGCTGATCAAATACCATCAAAAGAAAACTCTATTTGTGTGAATTGTTTTTTTTAGAACTTTCCTTTGGGTACAGCGGTGCATGACCGAGAAATTACCAGTTAAAGTAGCACAGTGCTGAATAGCAACAAATGGCCTGATCATGAAGGCGGTAAAGCCTTCTGGAGCTGAAGTGGTTAAGTTCCAGGTAAATATTGCTGCCTCAGCTGAAGGCAGCTTCAGGAAGGCCCTTTAAACTGCAGGCAGTCCCCAGTTTTTTGTTGTTTTTTGGGCCTGTCGGCGATTGTTCACCGTGTTTCTGCCCTCAGTTGGTCTGCTTTTGGACATCAGGAAGGTTTAAGCCCCTGTATACACGGTCAGAGATTTCGACAACCAAATCCGTCGGATTTTGTCCGAAACTGTTGCATACACACGGTCGGACTAAGTTGTCGAAAAATCCGATCTTTCAGAACGTGATGACGTAATTTCGTTACGATGGGACTACATTCAGGCTAGTAGCCAATAGCTTTGATGTAGGAATTTCATCTGAGCATGCGTGGCACTTGGTCCGATCAAAATTCTCTACACATGATCGGAGTATGTCCGATCGAACCAGTTGGTCGGGAAATATTTCCAACAAGTTGGAAAATTGGGTCCGACGGATATTCCGACTGAATCAGTCCGATGCATACCACACACAGTCGGATTATCCGACAACACGGTCTGATAGGACACATTCCGACGGATTCTTCGACCGTGTGTACAAGGGCTAAGATATCCTGGATCCTTTAAAACAGTGGTCATCAATCCTGTCCTCAGGGCACACTAACAGGCCAGGTTTTATGTATTACCTTGGGGGAGATGCAGACTAGAATATGGAAATCACTGAGCAGCAAATGATATCACCTGTGATGTATTTCAGTTATCTTGCAAACCTGGCCTGTTAGTGGGCCCTGAGGACAGGGTTGATGGCCACTGCTTTAAAAGATGAGAGAGAGGAGAATCTTTTTCTTGGAGTCCTTTAAATGACACGGGTTACACCCCTCTGTGTTTATGCAGAGTAGTATTTCTTTGCTATGAACCTGAGTGCTGTTAGTGGAAGGGGTTATCATGGCCTGGTCTACCCTATTTTCTCTTGCCAGTATTCTATCTTTATGTAGGCAGCAGTATAACCTAAAACTTAGGACTTCACGGAAAAGTATTTTTACGGTGTGCACAGAAATCCTATTTTTTTTTTTTTTTTTTCTTTTTAAACATTAGCATGCAATTTGCTAATGTTTATGTGTACGGCCGTACTAATATGTATAAAATGTTTAAAAGGCTGTAGAATCCATTTAAATATCTTTCCATTCTCAATCAAAGCCGAAGTTATTCATTCTATTTGTTCAAATAGAGGTTGACCATATGTTAGAAAACGTGAAAATAGATTATGATATTTAGGTTTGGTGTCCTGATTTGTAATCTCAGTGTATGTGTGTGGGGGGTCTTAGTACAGGGATACTTTTATATGTTTGTGGAAGTGGATTATGCTGCCTGGGAATACATCTGTTTATACATATCCATTCCCGTTATTATTATCTGCCTTATGTCTAAACTTACAATAATCCAGAGCTGTAATGGGGGAGGGGTCAGCAAGCAGAGCTTGTTATCAAGCAAGCAAGGAATTTTGCTGTGTTTGATAGCATGCTCTGAGCTCTAAAGCTTGTGTTCTGTGGCGCTCGCAGACTATTAAGACAAAAGCCCAGGAATGGGTCAGCAGCACCACTGCATGTGATCATATCTGCAAAAACCATCTGTATTCTTTTTGTCATACAAGTTATCTGATAATTGTTCACCTCATTGTGCAGCTGCGACTGATAAACACAAAAATTTGAAACTGTGCCATCTAAACACATACTGTATTGTGTAGGAGCCAATTGGTTGTATAGATAACAATTTTCCCGTTTGTCATTTTTACTTTACACCACTAGATGGCAAGCTTAGCATTCCTCAAATATAATCCTACAAATGATATGTTAATGCAAATCATTTTCTGAGCAAAGGTAGAGATTAAATTCCTGCGTTACCTCTGTTTCTCTGTCAGCGAGCTTGTAAAGAATGAAGGTAAATTATGGCCCAGCTTAATCTCGTAGCTGGATTTATTTCTGAAAATTACACATCTGGAATATGCAGCAAGGTTTGTAATATTGGTTTTGATGTTTTAGGGCATTGTAGGAAGCATAATGTGACTTTCATATATAAATATTCCTAGTGAGGACACTTAAGCTTTCAGTTCCTATGTTGTAAATATTAAGCTATATTAAAGGTCAAGAGAAGTGAACTGCTCTCTTCTTACATGGAGGCTGTGTTCCCATTGGTCCCATTATTGCACTCACTGTTCCCAATACACCATATCAGAGTCATACAAAATATCTAGTATCAGAGACGTAACAGAAATCCCTGCAATGAGCTGTGTGTAAATAACTGATCAACTTCCAATTACAAAGTAATATGTTCAGTAGTCTGCTAATTTGGGATAGCTGCAAGTTCTGTTTAAACTTAAACTGTACTTTGTAAACCTGAGCTTCATGGGGGCAGATAGAGGAGAGAGATAGTAGTCTTGGCCTTTCTAGTAATGAGAGTTTAGTATGGAAGCCTTTCATCTTACGCTAAATACACAACTGAAATGCATATATGTGAATTGGGTTATCTCCTAGAGCAGGGGTACTCAAACCGTGGCCCATCGAGCCCTCTGATGTGCCCAGATTCAGATCAACAGCTTGCTGATCCACCATCCCAGAGCATCAGAGTGCATGGAGATGGCACTGGCATTTGAGGAAGCAAGTGGTCGCGGAGGGGGCAGAAGCTGCCTAAGCCGATGCTTTCTCTGTAGCGCCGCTCTCCTGTCCCAGGTGAAGTGATACCAAGTGCACTTTGCCTGGGACCTTCCTAGCAGCTTGAAGAGCGATGCCAGGAGGAGCTGGAAGAGGAAAAGGTCAGTGTATTAAACATCACATACACTGCACTTTTGGACAATGGGCATATCAGCATTTATAAAAGAGGCATATTAGGCTGCTTTTACACTGATCCGCAGGTACAGCGCAGTATACTTGTGGCTTTCCTGCGGGTTAGCTGCTCTGAGTCATAGACTTCTATTATATCCTGCTGATTTGGTGCGCTTTTTGGTAAAATAATAATTTCTAGGGATAGTTTTAAATTCTCCTCCTGCTAGTAGGAGGTCATGTCTCCTGGTTCTTGGTTTAGGAGGGCTGAACCTTATGCATACCTTTCATGAATGTAAAGCAGAACTAAACTGCATCTGTGCACCACAAACCAAAAATGCTATTATATTATTTTAATAATCAAAGCAAACTCTCCCCTATCGTTCTATGGCTCCATGCTTTATTTTGCTGACAGATCACATTCAAAAACTTTCTGAAGCCTTGGCCATCTTGAGTAAGGGCAGATGATTCATGTAGCATTTACTTCCTGGAATTCATGTGCCCTTAGCTCAGGCATGCATGCAGGGGTGTGTGCTTAGCTCAGAAAACCCCTCCTCTCCTCCTGAAGACTCCTGGGGTGTATAACATAATTATAACATAATTTACCTAGGCCTGGAAACCAGGAATGTAAAAAAAAAAAAAAAGTTTAAAACAAGTAAATATGAGATACTTTTCTATCTACTTGCTAATGCCAGCAGCGTAAGGATTACAAATAGTCAATGTTTATTGAGAAAGTGAAGTTCAGTTTAAAGGGTTCAGTCATGTCATTTCTTTCCTTTCTTTACTCCAGACTGTACATATATGTTCCTGCAGTCTCTCCTGGTATGTTTTATCCCTCAGACCTTTCACCATTTTTGTTGTCTATCTCTGGACTCATTTTATATTATCAAAATCTTTATGTATGTGAGGTCTCCAGAAGATCTGTATAGAAAAATCAGGACCTCTTTTCTTCCCACTGGGGATTTCTCAGGTGATAATTAAAGATCCATATAGGGAAAGAAGGATCGTCTTCACCCTGCTGGTGATCCCTCTAGTGATAATTAAAGATCTATAAAGAAGAATTAGAACCTCCTCCCTCCTGCTGGGGATCCCTCTAGTTATGCCCAGAATTGTATTGACTTTCCTCACTGCCAGGACATCCATTCTCATTTCTTTCCTATCAAATGAAAAAAGCACCCCCAAAATATTTTTTCTTCTTAGTTCTGGCCAACATTGTACCCCCAGTGTTGTGCTCTTATTCTATATTGTACTCTATTAAAAGATCCTTTTTCCGATGTCACCCTTCTGCCTCCATGTTGCTTTTTTTATAATAAGTCAGTGTTATACTGCTTATTTATTGTCCACCTGAGAGGACAACATGGGAAGCTAGATCAATAAACAGTAAAATAATCGTTCAGCTTTTGCAGGATGGGAGTGTTGTGTGAATTGCATGACTAGTGAGACAGAATTACAAATATCAGCAAAACAGTTTACATACCCTATGTTGCCAAAAGTATTGGGACACCTGCCTTTACACACACATATGAACTTTAATAGCATCCCAGTCTTAGTCTGTAGGGTTCAATATTGAGTTGGCCCACCCTTTGCATCTATAACAGCTGCAACACCTCTGGGAAGAAGTCTTTCCACAAGGTTTAGGAGTGTGTCTGTGGAAATGTTTGACCATTCTTCCAGAAGCGCATTTGTGAGGTCAGGCAATTTCCTCCACCCCAAACTCACTCAGCCATGTCTTTATGGACCTTGCTTTGTGCACTGGTGCTCAGTCATTTTGGAACAGGAAGGGGCCATCCCCAAATTGTTCCCACAAAGTTGGGAGCATGAAATTGTCCAAAATGTCCCTTCAATGGAACTAAGGGGCCAAGCCCAACCCCTGAAAAGCAACCCCACACCATAATCCTCCCTCCACCAAACTTTACACTTGGTATAATGCAGTCAGGCAAGTACTGTTCTCCTGGCAATCGCCAAACCCTGACACGTCCATCGGATTGCCAGACAGAGAAGTGTGATTCCTCGTGCCAGAGAACACGTCTCCACTGCTCCAGAGTCCATTGGCGGCATGCTTTACACCACTGCATCTGACGCTTTGCATTGCACTTGGTGATGTAAGGCTTGGATGCAGCTGCTCGGCCATGGAAACTCATGAAGCTCTCTATGCAGTGTTGTTATGCTAATCTGAAGGCTACACAAAGTTTGGAGGCCTGTAGCTATTGACTCTGCAGACAGCTGGCGACTTCTGTGCACTGTGAGCTTCAGCATTGGCTGACTCCGCTCTATAATTTTATGTGTCCTAAAACTTTGTGGCTGAGTTGCTGTTGTTCCCAGTTGCTTCCACTTTGTTATAATGACTGTGGAATATTTAGTAGCAAGGAAATTTTATGGATGGACTTATTGCACGGGTGGCAACCTATCACAGTACTACGCTTGAATTCACTGCTCTCCTGAGCGACACATTCTTTCACAAATGTTTATAGAAACAGTAATTCATGCCTAGGTGCTTGATTTTATACACTTGTGGCCATGAAGTTGATTGAAAACACTTGACTCCAATGATTTGGAGGGGTGTCCCAATACTTTTGACAATACAGTGTATATGTATTTCATCTGTCTATTAGGCTGTTTGCCTGGAGTGCTGCTTTAAAGTCAGTACTAGCCCTATAAAGCTCAGTTCTGTAACTTTGACAATGATGGTAGGAAGTTAGGCTGGGCAAGTTAGGTTTGACTACATCATCTGTTATTTAACATCTTAGGATATACAAGTTATACCAATAGGCTTGGTTTTATTTTCTGCGTGAACATTGCTGTTCGATCTTGAAGAGCGGTACTTTTCCTTTGCAGTCGTTCCTGTTCTCGATCAACCAGACCATCTGTCTGAGGCTGGACAGCATCGAGTCCAAGCTGCAGGTTCTGGAGGCCACTTGTAAATCACTGGAGGAGAAACTGGATATGATCATGAACAAAAATCAAAACCCCATCCAAGTACCCATGGTGGCCGGATCACCGCTTGGAGCCACTCAGTCCTGGAACAAAGTGCGATGGTAGGAGAACAATACATCCAGCAGACAATAGCCACAGTTTGTTACTGTTTATTTATTTGATCTGTTTTGTTTACAGTGTTTCTACTTTAGTTAGAATGTGCATGCCTAGTAAAGAATTCTTTCTCAATGTGTAAGAGAAATATAGTGTTTAATCTAATTTATTAGTTCTCATCACACAAAACCGTCCTAATCGTGTAATAGTGATCTTTTTAAAGTGGTTGTATACCCGCTGAATTATTTTTTATTTTTTTGCTCACCTGCAAAGGAAAAGGTAGAATGAGCTAGTATGCACCGCATACTAGCTCATTATGAAATACTTACCTTAGAACGAGGCCCCGACATCTGGCCCGATCCACCCCGAGGGAGCTGACATGTTCCCTCTTGGTTTCTTCCGGGTATCGTGGCTCCGGCGCTGTGAGTGGCTGGAGCCGCCATATTGTTACTCCCGCGCATGCACGCGTGAGATTTCTCTCCGGCAGGGTCCGGCGTCTGCCGGGCTTCCAGCTGAGAATCCCCTGTGCGCATGCGACGCTGCAGTCAGCGGCGCATTGCGAGGGCAATATCTCCTAAACCGTACAGGTTTAGGAGATATTTTTTTTACCTACAGGTAAGCCTTATTATAGGCTTTCCTGTAGGTAAAAGTCCCCAATTTGACTATACAACCACTTTAAAGATTAGTTCCCTCTGATCTGGTATTTTAGTTTCTGGTGACGCTTGCAAATCAAAGCTGAACTTCAGGCAGATATAAAAAAAAACACAAATGAAGATACTTCTATATTTATTTCTACATAAATAAATGTATTTTTTAAAATGCAAGCATTGTTAGTAGAATATGGCCCAGTATTAGCAATCCCTGTGGAGCAGAGCTCTGATAGATAGAGAAAAGTTGCCAATCTGTTGTGTCTCGGTGCTCATGTGCTAACAAAGGACAGGCTGAGAAGAGAGGAGAGCAGAGCTACAGTGAGATAAACTTATCAGTTTTCTGCTTCTCTTTGTACTGTCCAGTCATGGTCTGGAGGAGGGACAAAATCTGTAAGTTTTACTGAACAGCCCCAGAGAAAATTCAGGACTCCTGCTTTGCTAGACAGGCATTTTAAGCGGCAGAGCTGTGTAACTCTCTGGACTAGTGGGAAGAAATACAAATTCTTAGGCCCCCATATATATATATATATATATATATATATATATATATATATATATATATATATATCATCTATGTATTTAGGTTTTTGTTTTTCTGGAGTTCAGCTTTAAACCATTTGGTGGTTCAGTAAATCTTAGGGAACGGGGGAATCTCTGCGCTCGTGTTCTCAGATCTGTATACCAAATATAGCCATTAAGATTGAAGTTTACTTATTACATGGCATGACATCACAAATTTCAATAGAAGTGAGACTCCTGTAGAGAACATTGTCAGGGAGATCTCACACTGAATTCGCCTGAAGATATAAGATTCCTGCTTGTGATTCCACAAGATAGTCCATTTGATTATTTGTATTATTATTATTATTATTATATTTGCATAGGATTTAAAAAAAAAACATTAACAGTTTATGCAGCGCTTTACAATATAAAGGAGGACTATAAACTACAACACCGTTCGATACAGAAGTAATAGGAGGGCCCTGCTCATGGAGCTTACAATCTAAAGGATTCCACATAACTGAACTAGGTGTACTGACCCTTCAGTTCTATAAATTGTTTGGATATTAAAGTAACATTAACTTCAAAGAACCAGTTTGATCTCTGTTTTGTGAAACATTGCCAATATGGTGTAATTATTCCCCCTATATGGTGCCATCATATTGTGGAACACTGTACAAAAAAAAACTGTCACTGGATTTGTGAAAGATTTTTCATCAGTGATTGCGATCTCATTTAACGTGGTCTGATTGTTTTCATAACTGATATATTTATTGTGAAGAGTTTGACAAGTGTAAAAAAAATAATAATTTAAGTTATGCACATATTACCAACACCTAAGTACAAGTATTCATTTTTTTTATTTTTGCTTATAGCATATTATTAAATGAATAAAATTCTTCTGATCAATCCGTAAGGAGAAATAAAAATCCATTAAAACTTCATAGTTACATTCCACACGTCACAGATTATCTTGCATATGGTGATTTTTATCCAGTGCGCTTCTTGGAACAAAGCCTACTTTTTCGAGGATGCATATGCTATTCAAATGGCAAGAATAATCTCATGGAAAACTTATATATCATCCAAAGTTCCAAGATGTACATATATTATTTGCTTATTATAAAGTAATAAATCCTCGAACACAAAATTCATATAATGGATTATAATGAATTACGGTATTTACTGATGCATCTCTATTGGCAAAATGTCAAAAGATCACCCCTCAGGGGGAACTGGAGTATAGGACTCCTCTTTCCTGTGGTGGTCCTCTGCCCTAGGTGATTCCCGGGGAGGAGGGTTGAGTGGTAGGTGTTAGAGTGCAGATTAAGTGTTTAGGACTAATTTTTAAGGTTTGATTAAGTAGGGGGAGGAGTCCCTATTGGGGTTAGTTCAAAAGGAGCAAGTGCAATTAGAATTATTTTTTTCACAGAAGCCTGCAAAGCATTGCACGATCTGTGGGTGTGATGCCAGGCTCCTTCAAACTCTTCCCCCAGCTCTCTTTTCATACCTCTGTATGGGCTTTCAGTTCGAGAGCTGGAGGAAGTGTCAATGGATTATGAGTATGGCGATTACCACACTTGTATTCCATTGAGAACACACTAAATACAGATGCATCATGTTGGTAAAAGTGGAATTAGCCTTTAATGCTGTTGGTTGGGTTTGAAGGGCCACCTGTTAGGCTAAGTTTACGTAGTCAATTATAAAAATAAGCAGTTTTACCTAGGGCTGGGGAAAAAAATCTATTTAAATCTTGAATCAAGTTGAGAGGTGAAATCAATTCAAAATTTCATCAAAACGTTTTTGTTTTGTTTTTTGGCACCAAGACCGGCGCTGACACCGCGCCGGTCCTGAGATGCTGCGGGCAGGAGTTTTTAGGCTGGGGCCGTGGATTCGGCCTAGCCTAAAAACTCCTGCCTGCAGCTCCCCAGGACCGGGCTGAGACCACGCCGGTCCCGAGGAGCTGCGAGCAGGAGTTTTTAGGCTGGAGCCGTGGCTTCGGCCTAGTCCGTGAGGCCAGATGCCGCGGACTAGACCAAACCCGCGACCTCTCCTAAAAACTCCTGCCCACAGCTCTTCAGGACCGGCGCGGTGTCCATCCAAAAAAAAAAAAAAAAACTCGATGTGAATCGAGGGTTTTTTTTTTGTGTTGTTTATAAATCACAGATTTTTTTTTTTTTTAAGAAAATCACCCAGCTCTAGTTTTACCAACACCCAACTGAGTTTAACATGGCCACCAATCATGTTAGTACACACTGCTGTGGTTACAATGCGGTGTGACAAAATGTATACAACAGGTCACGTTTGGTAGGCAATAGTTGCAAGCCATGACCCATTCATGTAAGTAGGGGTTTTGCCAAAACCAACAATATGTTACCCCAACATTTCATATTCCTGATTTGTGCCTGTTGTACCATGTACTTGACCTAAAAAGTATTCTGTTCTCTTTGCATTGCTTCCTTTGTGTGAAATTCTTGTTGATCCTGCCAGTCCCCCTGCTTAATTAAAAATTACCACAAGAGCACATGCATCCCACCATGGTCAGTTTTCTGGCTGTGCTGGAATCACAGTCTGTCTGTCCTCCAATGGTCAGGCTTGTGATGGCATGACCAGATGCACAGCTCTTCACTGCTGACACACCCCACTGCAGTCTCCACCCCCCACCTCTAAGCTCCTTATGCAGCTGATTACGGAGGTCATGTGATAACTTAGAGAAAAAGAAAAAAAAGGTATTTATAATATTTTTTTTTTTATATTTATTTACAAATGTTTTGCCATACATTTCTATTTTAAACTGAATGGGTTGTTTTACAAGGTTTTGGGTTCACATATACTTTAATACAGGCATTCAGAAGGCAGCATATCGCCTCCGAGCTGTCTGTCAACCAGCTCTAAAAGGCGACCCACCGCGGTCTGCTTTTCATAGCGTTCAAAAGTCCTTCCCGCAGATGTAAATGAGGCCTTACAGTGCATATCAGCACCTGAGCTCGATATAATTTTTTACATTTAGATTAGAACTTTATCCATTTTTTCCCAACTGAGGAATAAAAAGAGATTTTATGCTGCAGGCAGCGTGAACACTTTTTGATTAAACGTTGATAATGTCACTATGACTCATGTTGCATAGATGGCTGCTTTTTCTGTTTATATTCTGTTTGCCTGCTGTCTTTGTTTCTGAAATTGGCTTTCAACATGACTTCATGCCCTAATATCTTTATTATTGTAACATCACAAATAGCATTTTAAAAACATAAAAGCTAGATCAGAAATGCCTAACTACAGTAAACAACAAAACCGCATCTATTGTAGCTAGCTGGTTTATAAACTTATAGGGATCATGTGAATAATGTGATCCACCTTGACTGATTAATTCTCCTAAGTCACATTTCCCAAACACTGACTGATGGATTTTTCTCAAGGGCTCTCACAAAGTTATATGTACATAAATGTATTGTTTCTTTTTCATGCTTTTTTTCCCCTTAAGTACTCTCTGTCATGTTCAAACAGTGCTCGGCGTAGTACCCTAGAGGCTTTCATTTATCCAGTCACTTACCACACATTGTTCCATCTTTTTACTAGGGGAAAGTAACTTAATATAACATTTTTTAAAAATTCAGCCAGATTTACTAGATCAGAGATTTCTTGCTTCTTAAGGCTCCGTTCACATCTAGGCATCCCAGGACCACGGGGTGAAAACACAGCCTTTCTGCCTGCGATTCTGAATCATGGCAAATCATTTGACACCTGTTGTGATTCCTGTCACTTCCAGTGACACCCCGTTCACGTCGCGATTTTTCCTTAATTGACGCCCAACGGATCGCGGTAAAATTGCGTGAAAACAGAATCGCGGTTCCACCTGTTATTTGGGACACTTATGCCGCGTACACACGATCGAATTGTCCAGCGAAATTGGTCCGGCAAACAATCCAGCGGACTTTGACTTGGCCACACACGAACGCTCCGAAAGTCCGGCGATTTCTAATGCGATGATGTACAGCACGTACGACGGAACTAGAAAAAGGAAGTTCAATAGCCAGTAGCCAATAGCTTCCGTCTCCTACTTGCTTCAGAGCATGCGCCATTCTTAGTCCGCCGGACTAGCACACTGACGAACCGATTGTCCGCCGAAAGCCAAGTCCGGCGGACAAATTTTGAGTCAAAACTACTTTCTAAGTCCGCCAGACTTTACGATGAAAAAGTCCGCTGGAGCCCACACACAATCAAATTGTCCGGCGATCGTGTGTGCGCGGCATTAGATGTGAACTGAGCCTAAGGGCTCTTTCACACATGCGAACCATTCAGATCCGCTTGTCAGTTTTTCATGCAGACCTGAACGGATGATCCATGTACCTCTATGGAGCGACGGATGTTAGCAGTGACATGTCTGCTGGCATCCGATATGCTCCGCTAAACCCAGACGGATGGAAACCCTATTTCTCTAAGCATCTTCCAGGACAGCCCATGAGACCTAGGGCTCCTCCTACCAGGACAGGAAACACGTTAACCCCCACCAGATAAAAGAGCGGTCCTCCAGGCCCCATGTCAGTATTAGTGTTTCCTCCGGACAGGTAACATGTTTCCTGGAACTGATTCCCCTAGGTCTCATGAGCACGGCTCCTGTGGCATTTTGGGGTGGTATACCTACCTTCTTCTTAGGTCCTAGAGCGGCACATCCAACAGGGGAGTAGTCTTGTGGCTGCTGTCCCTGCTTCTCAGTGTATGGGGAATGCCAACACCATGGTGTACGTCGTAGCTCCGGTCCATGAGCCGCATGGCGGCAGTCGGCTGTTCTCTCCCTGTTAAATAGCGTGGCTGGAGTGGGCAGGGGAAGAGGGGAAGCCACGTGCGTGAAGGGACAGAACTTATGCGTTCCATACTTCCGTGGCGGGTGACGTCATCAGAGACGCTGTCTGTAAACGACACAAACAGGGACGCTGAGAAGCTGGTGTTTAAAAGCGTGAAACCCATGAGAGGCTGCGGACCACTACAGGGGTGGGATGGACTCCTCTGCGATACCTGCACAGGCAGCGGAAGCAGGCCCTAACATCAACACTTCACAGGTAAGCCTGAAGTGTATTTTACTTGAACATCCGGTGAGTGTTCTCCCCCTTCTAACCAGTAGGGACTAGGTGAAGGGGGCACATTTTGCCTTTTCTCCTGCACAAGGTGTTATGGAGTATATGTGGCATAAAATGTATTTGGGTCATTTGTTCTCTTGCAGGCCAAGACTCAGGACAAGGCCCAAGTGCAGCCATAAAAAAGTAAATGTGCCGTTTGCGGAAACAAATTGAGCTCCTCATGGAGCAAAGCAGTTTGCTGCACCTGTATAGACAGCCTAGTTAAGGATGACCTGGTAGTCTTCTATCAGAAAATGCTGACTTCTGTTAGAGATGAGCTTACGTCTATGTTTAGCTCGTTTAAAACTCCAATTGATAAGATTCATTCCCCTCAGAGTGTCCATCTCCAGTTAGGACTTAAGCTGGTCATAGTGCTCCACAGCAGATTGCGGAGAGTGAAGACTCTGAGGCTGAAGCCGGATCTGTCCAGTCTTCTTTGGAAGAATCAGGGTCAGATACAGGGCCCAGGGATAAAGAATCCACAAGGGGCTTGAGGTTTAAGTTATCATTGGAACATGTAGATGACTTATTAAAGGCTATCTATACGACACTTCTAGATATAGAAGAGGAGATGGTATAATTGTATAAACGTGACCTTATGTACAAAGGTTTGCAGAAAAAGGCAAGAGTTTTTCCCATGCATAGTTCCCTTCTTGATACTATCAAGCTGGAGTGGGAAAATCCAGAGAGAAAACCTTTCCTTTCCGGTTTCCATTTGAAGAGGACACAGCGCAGCCATGGAACAAAAATCCTAAGTTAGACACACCTCTTTCAAAAGTGTCAAAAAACTCTGACCTAGCATTTGACGATATGGGCACACTTAGGGATCCAATGGATAAAAGAGGAGAGATATCCTTCGTAACAGAGCCTGGGACTCAGCGATTGGGAATCTCAAACCAGCTCTGGCCTCCACTTGTGTAGCCAGAAATGTAGAAGTATGGTTGACACGAATACAAACACACTTGTTGTCAGGTACCTCTAGAGATCAGATTCTGAAATCTTTCCCTCTCCTCTTTCGTGCAGTGGGGTTTTTGGCTCATTCTTCTGCAGTGGATAAGAATGACAGCTAGGACCTCGGCTTAAGTGAATTCAGCCAGAAGAAGCCATGGCTTAAAACCTGGTCAGGAGATGCTGCCTCAAAGTTGTGGTCTTCCCTTAACAGGCGATCATCTTTTTGGCCAAGGTCTGCAAGAGGCGCTGTAACGCATGGCCGATTCGAAAAAAGGCCTTTCCAGAGAATAAGAAAAAGCCGACAGCCAGAACGTTTTTTTCGTGGCCACAGTAGGCAGCAAGGTCCTAGAGAAAGGGACATTGGCCCCAAAAAACATTGGACAGGGCACGAGGGGGCGTCTTGTTTAACACTCCTCAACAACCCGCCAAGCCACAGTGACTGGTGTCTCCCAGTGGAAGATTGAGGGCTTTTCTCCCACAGTGGGCAGCAGTCACCTCAAGTCCATTCATCCTGGACCTAGTGACCAATGGGTACAGGCTAGAATTTTTTTGTCAGCCACCAGAGTGATTATTGGTCACCTTCCCTCCTTAAGATTGGGTAAAAGCGAGGGCCCTGGGTCTCCAAATTGGAGAATGGGTTCCCCGGTCGGATCAGGGCAAGGGATTTTTTTTTCCCATATATTTGTCATCAGAAAGCCATCAGGAAAATATCGGCTTATCCTGAACCTCCGGTCTCTAAACTGTTTGATCAGGTACAAGCACTTTTGTATGGAGACAGTGTTCTCAAGCAAAAACCTGCTTTACCCAAAGTGCTTCATGGCCACATCTATCTGCACGTCCCTATCCATCCAGCCTTCCAAAGATTCTAAAGACTAGCGGTCAAAATGGGAACAGAGATTTGGCACTTTCAATTTCAGGCCCTCCTCTTCAGTCTGTCCTCAGCCCCACACATTTTTACAAAGGTGTTGGGAGAGGCACTGGCTCCGCTAAGGTTACAGTTGATAACTATTATCCCTTACCTGGACGACCTCCTAGTGGTGGTGGAGTCATACCAAAATTTATTAGCGGATCTCCAGACTGTACAGGACTTCCTTCAATCTCTAGGCTGCTTAATAAACAAAGAGATGTCTTCCTTAATTCCGGCCCAGAAAGTGACATATCTGGGGTCCGAATTTTGCTCGGTAGACCAAAACATTTTTCTCCCGCAGGAAAAGGTCTCAAAAATGATGTAAACAATGTCAGCCTTACAGACCAATCAGTCGGTCTTGCTGAGAGACCTTTCAAGAGCAGTGGGTCTGATGACCTCTTGCTTTCCCGCAGTGCCATAGGCAAGATTTCATTAACACCCATTACAGCTGTTTCTACTAAGGAACAGAGATGGAGATGCAAGTTCCCTGAAATCAATGGTCTTGTTACCCTCCAGTGTAAAAAGAAGCTTGCAGTGGTGGAGGACACACCTGCACCCAACAAGAGGTCTACCAGGTCCATTCCTATATCCCAGAGGATCACAATGGATGAGAGTTCCTGGGGATGGGGAGCCCACCTCAGCAACCCAATGGCACAGGGAGAATGGTCCTCAAGGCAAGCAAGAGCTTCATCAAATCAGAGAGAGCTTCTAGTGGTTCAGAGACCGCTAGAAGGCATTACAGGCGGAAATCAGGGGTCACAATCTCCATATTCTATCCGACAATAACGCTACAGTTGCGTACCTCAACAAACAGGGAGGTATGAGGAGTCGGATACTTCAATCTATCACCCAGGAGATTTTATCATGGGCAGAAGGGAATCGAGCCTCAATTACAGCAGTGCACCTGAAAGGGACACAAAACTGTTTTGCTGATTATCTCAGCCGCTACCGGGTATGTCGAGACAATTGGTCCCTTCATCCCAAAATCTTTGCTGGTCTCACTAACAGATGGGGATGTCCCGAAGCGGACCTGTTTGCAGATCAGAACAATCGCAAGACAGAGAAGTTCTTTTCTCTGAACCCAGTGGATCAATCATTTTTGATCAATGCTCTAACAAATCTGTGCCCATTCGGCCTCTGTTACGCCTTCCCACCGATCAGGCTAATTCCAGAAGTCCTCCGGAAGCTTCTTCTAGAAGAAGCAGATCTTATCCTAATAGCCCCTTTATGGCCCAATAGGCCATGGTTTTCCCTGTTACAGACTCTGGTCTCAGAGCCTCCACTGAGTCTTCTGAGGAGAGAATACTTATTATCTCAGGGTCCAGTGTCACCCACAGGTGGTTTCCTTTAAGCTTGAGGGCCTGGTATTTGAAGAAAAGATACTAAGCGCGCAGGGGTCCTCTGACAAAGTAGTCAAGACCCTGATAAATTGCAAAAAAACAGTCACTAGAGCCATATATTCCAAGGTTTGGAAGAAATTTAACTCATGGTTGTCTGAAAATCAAAGATTAATGTGGGCTCGTACACAACATACCTGCATGAAAACTGATGGTAACTGAAGGTAAAACCATGCAAATGTTACTTTCAGAGACATCCGTTTCATGTCCGTTTTCATGCATGTCAGTTATGTGCTCTATTCACACCAATGTTAATGTCATGTCAGTTTTTTTTCCCCATTTTTCCTGCACAGAAAAAAATCTGCATGTTGTGGTGTGAATAGGGCACATATAGAACAATTGTTTTTTTGTTCCCTTGCACCATGGCCTATTGTATAGTGATAGTTACTGCCGGTGGCTGACAGAATACCGAAAAGTGTCTGCAATTGCATAGTGTGGATTGCGTCTCAATCTAAGGATGTTGGGTGGGGGCAAGATAGGGCGATCCACGTAGCAAATTTTGACCGAATCATCTTGAACCAGATGCAATTTGCATAGTATGTGGCCAACTTAAAGTGTTAATCTTTTAAGAAAAGATGAACTAACACACTAGTCCATGAGTGCTCAACCTGTGGCCCTTCAGCTGTTGTGATACGACAAGTCCCATGAGGCATTGCAGGCCGCTGACAGAAGCATGACTCCCAAAGGCAGATGCATGATGGAGATTTGTTCCGCAAACAGCTGGAAGGCCACAGATTGAGCGGACCTCCAGCTGTTGCTAAACTACAAATCCCATCATGCCTCTGCCTCTGTCATGCCTGTGGCTCTAAGAGTCTTGCTATGCCTCATGGGAATTGTAGTTTTGCAACAGCTTGAGGTCCGCTAATTGCATATCCCTGCCATACACCCTTCCCACCCCAGCTGGTTCCTGTTGCACCCACCTCTGTGGTGATTCAGTTTCACCACCCACGCAGCTTGGTGCAACGGTCCTGGGGTTTGAAAACCATGCTGTTCTTCCTTTTCCTTTCCTAGGGATGCCAGGATGGATCATAGCGGTTGGTATGGGACTGTGCTGACCAACCAAACCAGTCAAACTGTATCACTCATGTAGGTAAGTGCAATGTGCACTGGGGTGAGGTGGGTATAGGGTGTTGGCTCACCTTTTCATTTTTTACTAAGTATCTAAACCAAGAATATCCCTCATGCTCAACTCAATGGAGAGTAGAGGAGGTCTACCACCACTGCATTAGCAGAACAAGTGCAGAAAAAGTTTGTTTGCAACTGCAGTTATAAAGAAGATTATTTATTGTAGATATGGCCAATGACATCATCAGATCTTATCGTTTGGTTGACTGTGTACAGTAGTTATATATCATGGGAGATTCAACCATGTCACATTGGCGTACAAGTAAAGAAGTTGCTACCTTTCCTTTTAGAAGTAGGAAGCCCCTTTAGGATTTGTCTGTTAGTGATCAGAGACTGCATGTGATCAGCACAGAAAGCAGCTATTGGCTTAAGTCCTTTCATCTGTTCTTGGGCACTTTATCCAGCAAATAAGGTTTTATAATTTGGCGAAGAGCGCAAGGCTTTTTTGTGTATGTTGTACTTTTGACTGTCTGAGCATTGTTGGAGTTGACTCATATCTAAAGCCCAAATGTCTGTTTTTCTTATATTATAATCACCATTAGAAAGAAGCTAGCGTTTCTTCCCACCAAGTGATCCTTTTCAGTTAAATCTAATTTATCTGAAAGGAATTTTGCACATTGTACATTTCTTATTGCTCGTTGTCCTATGTTTGATAATTTGTTACTGTATTTAGTTTATTTTCATACATGTATGTGGGGGAAGCCATATTTGCTTATTCCTTATACACTACTTCCATTTGTGATTTACTGTGCTGCAGAACTCCCCTCCAATTCTGAGAAATCTTCTAACGACGTCTGAAGGTAAACTGACAATCCCTAGAGTGCTCACAGTTTCCTCCTGCAATCCTAGACATCACTACTGTGTCCTGTAATGGGTGGTGGGGGTCAGATGAAGAAACCAGCAGGGGACACAGGGGTTAGAAACTCCCAAAAGTGTCAGTTTCCCTTCAGACTACATTACTGTAGAAGATTTCCAAGCTTCATAGCGGAGATTGGTGGTGGGCAGCTAGAAAGCAAGTATGTCCTCTCTCTTTTTTTTTTTTTTTCATAGATATGTCTTTCTAAAGATACTTATAGCAACAGGTTCCCTTTATGGTAAACACTAAAATAATATCTCAACATATGTGATTTACAATGAAATGGGGTTAAAGCCTAACTTCATGTTTATTGTCCCTTTTAAATAGTTTGTTTGGAACAAGCTGGCCACAGCTAACGGATGCAGCGGCTGTCGGCGCTGTAAAAACAGTGACCTCAGCTATATAAAGTGTACAGCACTGTGTTCCGGGAGAGGTACGGGAACTTCCTATCCACTTCCAGAACAAAATTGTAAGGCTGAGTGCTGCTCAGCCATTCAGAAAAAGCTTTGTATTCTACAAATTAGGCCAACTTGGCCAAAACAAACTATTTAAAGGGACAATAAGTGACCGTAAAGGTAAAATGTTTTTTTTACATTAATGCATTCTCTGCATTAAAGTGTTACAGAACCCGCAACAGTAAAATCAGTCTGTATATCCAGTAAAGCATGCCTGTTATACTCCCTGTCAAACCTAAGGGGTTATTCCTCTGCATTATGTAAAAAGGCTGTTTTATCCTGTCTTCTCTGATCCTCTCCTTTTACTGTTCCCAATCCATCTGTTGATAGAAAAGAACCCTAGGAGGCACTCTGCACATGTTCAGTTTGGTGTGTATTGTTTTTTTTTAAATCAAATAAGTTTTTATTGTAAAACACTTGTGGTACAAGCCAAACATAGGAGTAAAGTACAGTCTTACAGTAGCATTGGTTTTTACATCCAAAAGTATACAGAGAATATAGAAATACAAATAGGTTCGGTTTGAAAACTGTTGAGACATGGCAAATATCAATAAAACCAGAAAATAAAGAAGAAAGGAGGTAAAAAAAAAAAAAAAAAAAAAAAAAGGAAAAAGGAACCAAAAGTAAAAACAAAAGTATCGTTCTCTCATAGACCACTCCGCAGCAGGAAACAGCCGCATAGGTACCTTACATATATACTACGGCCCACAGCCCAGCACACAGTCCCACTGGTGTCTCCCTACACCCCGTACAATTACCGGATAAGGGAGAGACATAGAGTTAGACCCATCCTGGAAACATGACCATTTATGTACCTCCATATACCGGTCCTAGGACCTTCAGTTAACCCTGTAAAAGTCTGTCCTGTATAAGTTGGTGGGGAGCTAGTCCCGGGACCTCAAGCCACCCCCCCCACATAGCATTAAATTTGTGCGGTGCGTTTCTGTGTTGGTATGTTATCTTTTCTCTGATCAGCATCTGGTTCACCTGTTCTATCCATTGCTGCCTGGTGGGAACCCTGTGGGTCATCCATAGTCTCGCTATCAATTTTCTAGCTACATATAGTAACCTGATAATGGCTGTATGGGCCGAGGGCGTCAATGATTCCTCGTCCAGGGCCCCCAGCAGGCAGACCAACGGACACCGCGGAATACCAACAGAGAACACTGAGGATATAGTGTCAAAAATTCCCGCCCAATATCGTTTTAGTTTCGGGCACCTCCAGAACATGTGCATAAGATCCCCATGGTCCCGCATACATTTAGGGCAAAGGGGAGACCCTCTAACACCCCAACTGTGCAGTTTAACTGGAGTTCTATAGGTCCTATGTAGTAAATATAGGTGGGAGAGCCTATGGGAGGCCGATACCGACACCAACGGAGCGGAGGACAAGCAAAGGTTCCAGGTCTCCGCGTCCATGGGCCCCAGGTCCGCCTCCCACCTCTGCCGACATGGAAGACGTGCCGGGTCCTGCACCGCGTCAAGAAGCATAGCATACCCCCTAGAGATCATGCCTTTACGGTCAATCTGTATAAATATCTCCTTCACCACAGGATGGTCTGTTAGGGAGAGCTGCACACTCCGTACCTGTGTCTGCAACGCATGACGTAACTGTAAATATTTAAAGAAATCCCTACGAGGGATGTCAAACTCCGCTTGTATTTCCATAAAGGACTTCAGTACCCGTCCACTATACAGTTGCGAGAGATACTGAAGACCACTCCCACTCCAGTTACCAAATCCCTTGAGCTTAAAAAGTTCACCATAATTAGCGTTCCGCCAAATAGGGGTGAGGGCAAGGAAGCCACGTATTCGTAGCAGTTTTTTAACATGAGACCACAGTGTATTCAGCAGTATAACAGTCGGGGAACCCCTGTCCATATGAGGGAAGCCTGCCTCCAATCTAGACAATGCTGTGTCCGAGGCGACCGTGTCAGCCAGTATCCTTCGGATCGGGTCCAATGGGTCATCCAACCCCCACCCACCCAGGTGCTGGAGCTGCGAAGCAAAAAAATACATCCTAGCGTGTGGAAGTGCCAACCCCCCTTCGTCCTTATTATATTGCAAGGTAAGTAAACTAAGTCTGGCCGTCTTTCTACACCATATTAATTCCCTAAACTGAGAGTCAATTTTATCGAACCAACGTTTCGGGATCCAGGTCGGGGAGTTATGACAAATATAGAGCAACTGCGGGGCCCACACCATTTTAATGAGGTTTACCCTGCCCACCACCGATAACGGTAGTTTACACCAGATCTTACATTTTGGTGTGTATTGTTAGAGAGTTTTGTTTTTTTTTTGTTTTTTTTTGGAGGGTGCTTGTTATCAGCGAAGGTCCAGTCAGCACTGTCCAGATGAAGTCAGGGGTCATGCAGCCTCATAGGACAGTCAGAGGAGCTTTAACCAGTGCTGGGCCAGACACTGATAGAAGTCACAAGACTACTATATACTGCTAGAGATAAAAGGGTATTTAGCAGTTTATATTTACTAAAATAATTGCATTTCCATGTTCTGTGTATTGTGGGTGACCAGACATAGTGAATGCAGGGTCCTGGATTAAAGTGGTTGTAAACCCTTCCAGACCACTTTGACCTACAGGTAAGCCTAGATTAAGGAAATATCTCCTAAACCTACACAGTTTAGGAGATATTTGCAAAAAGACAGGCACCACTGTCTAAGGTGCATGCCTTAGACCCATCAGTAAACCCATCAGGGTTTACTTCCTCTTTAAGTAACACTTTAAGGTAAAAAAAAAACTTTAAATAGTAGCTCCCTTGCAGCACCCCTAAATACTTACCTGAGCCTGATCTCAATCCAGCACTGTGCATGTTTGCAGGAGCTCTTCTCCCCTCTCCACGCTCTGAGAGCAGCAGCAGCAGCAGCCATTAGCTCCTGTTGCTATCAAAACCTGTAAGTAGAGAGCAGGGGGTGGTGCTGAGCTGGGCTTTGTTTCTGAATAGACACAAACAGCCTGGCTCAGGTTCAAGCATGCATGAGTGCCCCCATAAAAAGCAGCTTCCTATGGTGGGCACTTGGTAGGGTGGGGTGGGGGGGTAGAGCCAGGAGCGCCAGTTAGGAAATCTAGATGAAGAGGATTGGGGAGCTCTGTGCAAAAACCATTGCACAGAGCAGGTAAGTATGACCTGTTTAATATTTTAATAAAATAAAATTAAAGCTCACACAAAATGGAAAAGGATATTTCAATTGATGAGGTCCTGTTGGCTATTAAACAGGCTCCATTGGGTAAGGCACCTGGTCCTGATGGCTTTAGCGCATTCGATTATAAAAAATTTGCTCCCCTATTAGCTATGCCTTTAACACATTTCTTTAATGACCTCAATTCCAATAGAGCATACATAACACTTATCCCAAAGCCTTACCAACACCCAAGTGGTTAATTATAGACCGATTTCTTTAATTACCAATGATCTGAAGTTATTCACTTAAATCTACGCTAATCGATTACTGTCCTTCCTTGATTGTTATATACACTCTAAACAGGTAGGATTTCTACCCCACAGACAAGTGGCAGACCAAGTGCATCAGGCAATAGACTTAATCTCAATATTATATTCCTCATGGGATTTGGCAGGGGCTAGGCACGGGATGCTTTTATCCCTTGATATACGCAAGGCATTTGATTCCCTCTCATGGCCTTACCTCTTTCACATGCTGGAACGATGGAATTTTGGACCCATATTTATAGTCTTCATTCCCTCTCTCGCCAGGGGTGTCCTTTCTGCCCCCTGTTTTTTATAATTGATATGGAGACCCTCGCCATAGCGATTCGTCGGGATTCCAACATTCTAGGGGTTACAAGTGAAGATCGACATCATAAATGTGCACTCTTTGCAGATGATCTGCTGCTCTTTATTACCTCCCCACATACCACCTTACCAAATTTATTTTCCTTACTGGACCATTTCAGCCGAATCTCAGGCTCACTGGTCAATTGCACCAAATCGGAAGTCATGAATGTTAACTTACCGAAATACAGTACAAAAAAAGTATCCCGGCTCAGTACTAATTTTTGTTGCAAACAACATCACTTTCTTATTTTGGGATTAAATTGACCTACCAGATCTCAATGCTTTAAAGAGAAAATTACCCAGCATTGTTTCATAGATTGTTAGAGGATGTGAGTATTTGGTCTGCTACAACACTGTCTTGGATGGGCAGAATTGCATCTGTGAAGATGATGGTATTACCTAAACTATTATATTTTAGAACCTTACCTATTTCTGTACCAATAGAGGCAATTCCAGAGAAAAATCTTGAATTTTGTATGGGGTACCAAGGGCCCGGACTACAGTGAATGCTCCCAAGGACCTGGGAGGCCTAGGGGTTCCAGACTTCCGGAAATATTACCGTATATTGCAGGCCAACTCGGGCAACTTTGTCAACTACACCATAACCATTATAGACCTGACTGGGTGTCTATAGAGGCCATGGGCTGTCCCCCATTACCAATAGACTTAGTATTTTGGCTCCCCTCAAAATATAGAAAGGCCATTCTATGCCTCACTCATCCATTTTGTCAACCTATGGGAATCAACTAGCAGAAGATGGCCTCTATGTTCTCCTCACTCTCCTGTTGCGCCCCTCTTTAACAACCCTCAATATATATATATATATATAACTTTTGGGGGTTCTGAGTGATTTTCTGGCAGAAAATACAGGATTTTTACTTGTAAGCAACAAGTGTCAGAAAAGATTTAGTCTTTAAATGGTTAAACTGAGAACTTCTACACACTGAGATGACTTCATTCATTCAAGTGTAAACATTGTATTGTTTTGTTCTTTTCTTGGCAGGCTGCCCAGAGAGGAGGAAAGTCGTTTCTATGACGACTCAGGCAACTTACACTGACTTCTATTACAGAAGTAATTTCCAAGTCCCGCTGTTCTAAATCGGCCTTTTTATCAGCACAATCGGCCGATGTCGATTAATTAAAAAATGGGAAATATCGGCCGATATATCGGTCGACCTCTACTTTGGTATACTACATGTTTTAGCAGCCAAAATAGCAATCGCTACAGCTTGGACAAGACCAGTGATTGACCTAGCTTTAATTAAGCAAAAGCTAACATGGATCATGCTCCAGGAAAAAATGTTTAGTGTTCTCCGGGACAAACAACCCCTGTTTGAAAAGGCATGGTCCCCTTGGCTCTCTTACCTACAGGTACCGCATACTTAAGGCTGACATTAGACTGGTGGCAGGTTGGATTCCTGGATTAATAAGGTCTCACTTCTTTGCTCAGAGGTTCTCTTCTTTTTCTTCCTTTTATTTGCTTTTTCTATTCCTCTCATGACAAGTTATATTAAAGGATACCATATATTTGACCTTTCTAATTATTTGCTGCTCCCAGAGTGAGATAAATAAGTCTAGTCTTAAATTCAGAGTCTCCTCAAGTAGAAGGGTAGGCGGATGTAGCCCTGCTTGACCGCTTCGCCAAACTTAGACCCCTTTCACACCAGGGCGTTTTGCAGGCGCTATAGCATTAGAAATAGCGCCTGCAATCCGCCCTAAAGAAGCTGCACCATTGTATGTAGTGTGAAAGCCCGAGGGCTTTCACACTACAGCGGTGCGCTGGCAGGACGTCAGAAAAAAGTCCTGGCAGCAGCTTCTTTGGAGCGGTGAAGGAGCGGTGTGTTTACCGCTCTTCCACCGCTGCTCCCCATTGAAATCAGTGGGGCAGTGCTGTAATACCGCCAGCAAAACGCCGCTATTGCGGCGTATTGCCGGCGGTTTTAACCCTTTCGCGGCCGCTAGCGGTGGGGGTAAAAGCGCCCCGCTAGTGCCCAAAATGCGCCGCAAATAAAAATAGCTAAAAATAGCGGCGTTTTACCGCCGACGCAATGGGCGGTGTGGTGTGAAAGGGGTCTTACAATATTGGCCTGAAGTAAGGCCCGCCAAATGTTTGCTCTTCTTTGGTTATCCACGTTGGTGATTTTCCTGAAATCCAAAAAATGACTGTTTAAGGAGGTCTTTGCTTAAACTTCCTATCCTTTAAATCCGTTGTTGTCACTACTTTCTTGTCAACTGATTTTGATGGCAGTGTCATTATGCAATTTCTTCTGTTACATCATAACATGTTTTTTTATTGTCATTTAAAAAATCTGAATAAAAAGATTGAAAGGGGGAAAAAAATGAAATCTTAACAATCACTTTGAACGTGGTTTTAGCCTGCCTTTATCATCCAATAGCTAAAATTAAAATTAAAGGTACAGTGGGTGGATTTGTCTGAGGTGGAGATGCAGAACATCTGAATGCAATTTGCTGAAATTGTCTAATGCTTCAAAAATATAATTATCACATTCTAATTATTTAGCTGCAGACTTCCCTGTTTAAAACTCTGAGTGGACTGCAATTAAGAAGGAAGTAGTTTTAGAAAGATTATCTGTTGGAATTGCCTTGTGTGTTTTTCAGGGGAAGAAAAGGTAACACCCGGAGGAAAGTGGGCGGTAGTTACAGTTGGGCATTTGTGGGTGTCATTATGTAGCATCGGCTGTGTTTTGATGTCATTTTCAGATGTATGTTTACATCTGCCGGTAAGCTGAGAAGCTGAAGGGGCCGCATCCTTGTCTCAAATGTACAATTCATTCTAATATTTATTTCCGTTTTGTATCGGGATGAATCCTTCTCCTAGAGGGAATAATCTGATATCGTTAGTGGTCATTGCAAATGTTTCTTTTGTTGCTCATTAGGGACACTTCATATTAACTTGATATTTTTGTTTATATACTGTATGTGCTGTTTTGAATCCGTTTATAAAAGCAGAAAATACCTTGTTTTGTAGAAGCAGCTTGTATATTTTTTAGAGAAAAATATACAAGCTGCTCACTGCTGAAGTACTACAAGTACCACAGTGTGCTCTCCCCAAATATGGGAATATATCTATGTTTATTATTCACAGCTTGGCTTTATATAGACAACCAAAGCTGCCCTTGTCATGCAGCCCATTCAATATCATTGTATCAATTCTTATGCAATAACCCTAACCGGGGCTTGATTTTGCTAGACCACATTCTCATTACTACTTACATTTTCCTGGGCTCCTTCAGGTTAACAGAGCGGTTCCTGGAAGTGGGAGCCGAGGAGTGTGGTGTAGGTAGGAAAAACATTGTTGTTTTTCCAGGGGAGTGGGTGTAGGTGTGGTTGGGGGGGGGGGTCAGGAGGCCTGTATAGGACCCCATGAATTCTAACGTTGACCCTGCCCCTAACCCACCTCTAGCTAAATGGCAGTAAAAAAAAAAATCTAAATTGTCTAAGTACTTACTTAAGTCACCATGGTCGCGTTATGTGCTGGGTTCCCAGTCTTCTGTATAATGGGAAAGTCCTTCTTTGGATTGTTCCTCCCACCAGCTATTGCATAGAGAAGCACAAAGGCCCAGAGATAATGACAGTAGGTCCTAAAACGGTTGTAAACCCTCCTGGTTTTTCAACTCAATGCAAAAGCCTATTGCACCAGCCCCCCCCCCCCCCCATTTGAATAGATTGATAGCAGTGCAGCCATTGGCTCCCGCTGCTGTCAATCAAATCCAATGACGCCGGGGCGGTGCCCTGCTGTCTGTGTCTATGGACGCAGCAGCAGGACGCGGGAGCGTGCCCGCTTGGGTGACCCAAAAGAGAGAGCTTCTCTGACAGGTCACTTGATGCGGGGAGGACCCAGGAGCGCTGCAGAGGGACTCTGTGCAAGACCAACTGCACAGAGGAGGTAAGTATAACGTGTTTGTTATTTTAAAAGAAAAAAAAGGGAGCCTTTAGTGTCCCTTTAAATGTAATGTATTCAAAACAGATTATATTAAAAGATTTATTTAGTGTGTTGTTAAAGGGTAGGAAGGAACCGGTAAAGGCAACATATGTGCAGATTAAACGTTTAATTTTTATTAACTTTGCATCGATATCTAAAGTGTTATTTTTTTTTTCCCCTGTAGACCCCTCATGCAAATGTATTTTCAAATTATACTCAGGTTGGCAGCACTTATACTAGATGCTCACAAGCTCTTTTTGAAGTTTTACAAGTTTTGGATAAGTAGGGCCAGGCAGCTCCGGCGTTTTATGAACAGAAAGACAGCGACAGAGGATGTTCTGGAAAATAGCTAAAATAATGGCTTTTCATTGAGCTCTTTTTCCAAAGAGATGGTGTTTTGATGGACGCTCCAGCTATTGTTCTGTTCAAAACTCCCTGTTTTCCTGCACTCATTCCATACGTTCAGTTTAGTTTATTGCAATTGGCTCTGGGAACGTTGTATATAAAATTTACCACATAAAAGGACAATTAGGAGTAAAACACAAGTTGATGCAATATATAACAGAAGTATATAAAGTTAACAAAGGCTTGGATAACATTTCAGAATGTAAAATATTTGATTGTGTGAATGTTCATGTGTGTTAAAAAAACAAACAAACAAAACTGAGTTTTCTTTTTCACTAAGAAAGTCTTATCATGGAACATTAAAAAAAGCTAGAGTCCAGTCTTATGCCCATACCACCATTGCAGGAAGCTGCACATTACTGTTCCATCAGGCATAAAAACAGCTTTTAACTTTACCGCTAAGTACACTTCATCCAGTATCTCTCAATGACACAGTTTGCCTCGTACTGGGGCCTACAGAATTCCAAGCATTGGCATGTGTTTTATATATATAGTTAAAATGGTCCAGCTTGGACAAATGTGACTATGTATATGCCATACCTGGCAAATGCTGCTGGAAATCACTGAAGTAGACCCCCATTGCTCCATTGATCTCCCCCTGCTTCTGGGCCCATGTGGATTGGCTGGCTGGATGCCTTGTGATTTCAGGAAGTCTGCCGCTCAGCACGGGCACCATTCGGAGAATGCTTTGCATTTTCTGAATGAATGCAAAGCATTCTTTGATTGGATGAGACAGAGAGCGTGATGTCACTGCTTTATCTCTCCATCTTGTCTGGTCAGAAAGTGCTTTGCATTCAGTCAGAAATGCAAAGCATTCTCTGGTGCCCATGCTGAGCAGCTGACCTGAGTTTTTAGTGCAGGAGAGCAACCCCTCAGCGTGAGACCCCTCGGCAAGTGGAGACTACGGAAGTAGGGGTGTATACTTTAGCAATTTCGAGCAGCATTAACCAGGTATGTCATATACATAGTTACATTGGTCCAAGCTGTGGTCCTTGCTGAGCCAGTGTCACTATGAATAAAATGCAGACGGCTGGAATTATTTTTTAACCATCAAAGTTAACTAAGCGGCATTAAGGGTGAAACGCGTCAGTGAGAGGAGCTGGGTGGATTATTCTCAACAGTGCTGGAGTAATAAAGTTGTTTTATGCCAAATGAAAAAGCGGTTTGCAGCTTCCTGCTACATTATGTGGACTGGTTTGGGAGGATCTGATCCCAGAGATATAAACACCTGCAGTGGAAGTGGTGATGGCAATCTTAGGGCTTGTTCAGACTTCAGTACATTTGTAACTCTTAACACACGCTCCTATAGGGTTAATGCGCTTTAGCGTAGCCGATAGATTGGTGTTAATGCGCTTTAGTATGGGCGTTAAACTGGCGTTTTACAAGCATTAACGATGCTTTAGAAAAACGTTCCTCAAACACCTTATGCCTGGTTTTGACACATTTGAGGCGTGTTAAAACCGCACCACAAACGCCTATTTTTTAAAGGGAAGTGACTTTACAGGAAATAAACTATTTGAGGTGTGGCTTGTCATACTGAATGTTTCATGTGCACACTTCATTAGCAGAGAAGGCAGCAGTATGGATTGCTTGGCCTCCTTTAGATGCTGATGTATGGACCAATTGGCTGAGCAGAGGAAGAGGAGAAGGGCAAACAGGTGCTATTGGGTACATCCAGTTGTCTCTCAGAGATATTCTAAAGGGCACTTTCATGTCCTGTATCATACTTTACACACCTACCCTCAGAAGTTCAAGTCAGCCATCTTCAAGCAGCACAAACAGGAAGTGCATAGAAGGAAGTGACTGCAGGACACTCCATGCTCTCCTCTATCATTACATGACATTGTGGGAGATTATATTCCTCCTGCATGATTCTTTTCAAAAATCGTTTTAACGCTGCCTTTGCGGAGCGCTGCCATAGACTTGAATGGGCGGCTTCAATCCCCTCCAAACTCAACACGAGGCTTCAATTTTGAAGCGCCACTAAGACCCCTTTCACACTGGGGTGCTTTTCAGGCATTTTAGCGCTAAAAATAGCGCCTGAAAAGCTCCTCTCATGCATCCCCAGTGTGAAAGTCCAAGTGCTTTTTAACACTGGAGTGGTGTGCTTATAGGACAGGGGAAAAAAAGTCCTGCAAGCAGTATCTTTGAGGTGGTGCCAAAACGCCCTGCCCATTGAAATGAATAGGCAGCGGTGCCAAAGCACCTGCAAAGTGATTCGGCAGCGCCGCAACACAGCCACTTTTAACCCTTTGTTTATCAAGCTAGCGGGGGTTTAAAAGAACCCTGCTAGCAGTGGAAAAGCGCCGCTATAACTAGTGGCTGTGTGCTGTCCATAGTATCATTTTCAAATGTGTTTGAGGAGTGTTAAAATGTCCCTCAAACTCCTCAAATGCCAGTGTTATAGCGCTGCGTGGGACACTGTGAATAGTAAATGCCCTGCAAAGTGTAAAAAATTTTTGTATTGAATATAAATAGAAGTTAGTGTATACAAACCTAACATTTTTTGTTTTCAGTAAAGTATGGAAGGGTTATCCACACTGGGGAGATTACCATGCTCTATTGGTGCTGGTGATCATTGTCTCTATTGGTGCTGGTGATCATTGTCTCTATTGGTGCTGGTGATCATTGTCTCTTTTACGGCAATCTTCCAGTGGAGACATCTGTTCTGGTAAACCAATGTTTTTTTTTTCTCTCCATGGAGAGAATTTTTTTAAAATAGCTTCCTGGTGTGTCTCTGGTGCAGGGGATGACGGGTTAAAATATAGTTTCTCTTATCTAGCTTACTTATTTGACAGAGATAGGGTTACATTTAAGAAGTATCATAAGAACTGATCAATTGTGTGTAGTTAGAGACAAGACACTGCTACTTCCCTGTTTAGTTGTTAGCCAGAAAAGTATAAATAAGTATCAATTGTCACAATCTGATTATGGGCTATGCATTCATTTGTATAACATACATGGGGCTCCACTATTGGATATATAGTTATTGGAAGTACCCCCCTCATTGGTGGAAATTATTATTACCACCCATACATCTTTGTATACTTAAAGGGGTTGTAAAGTTTGAAGTTTTTTTTTTTTTTATCTTAATGCGTTTTTATGCATTAAGATAAAGCCTTCTTTGTGCAGCAGCCCCCCCCCCCTCCCCCAGCCTCAATAATTCTTACCTGAGCCTCCTTTCTATCCAGGGATGTCCACGAGTCCCTCAGCCATCCGGGTTTCTCCCTCCTGATTGTCTGAGACACAGCAGCGGCGCCGTTGGCTCCCATTGCTATCCATAAAACTCAGTTAACCAATCAGAAGAGAGAAGGGGCAGGGTGGGGCCGGGCCCAGCTCTGTATCTAAATGGATACATAGAGCTGGAGCTCAGCTCAGGTGCCCCCATAGGAATCTGCTTGCTATGGGGGCACTCAACGGGGGGGAGGGGCCAGGGGCTCAAGTGAGGGACCCCGAGAAGAGGATGATCTGGGCTTTTCTGTACACAACCAACTGCAACAGAGCCCTGCGTTGAGGTAAGGGGGAATGGAGGCTAACGGTAAGAAATTAACCCTTTCAATGGGAAACTTCAACTGGACACAGGCAGAAAAACACCCATTCCCCTAAATAAAAAATTACATATACTTTACACAACTTCTGAAAACAAAATAATAGAATAATGGAGAAATGTCTGCTTTCAAGAAACTTTTATTTTGGCCATTTAGGTCAAGTGAAAAGAAAGCTCAACCCTCGACTTCCCCCTGATCATTGCTCCATTGCTCTGTCTGAGCCATCCCAGAACCCGATGCTTGGGGTATAGAGGGGACCATTCGACCTCTTTCCAGGATGCTGTGCTTGGGCCTGAGCAACCATTCGCCAGGCCTGATCACTGTCACAATTCGTAAGTAGTGGAAATGTTTGGATACGTTAACTGGTGATTTCCAGCAAGTCTGAAATTTTGGGCTAACAGATTGGCAGAGAATTAGGCCGTGTACATCTAGTCTTTTAGCTAGCAGAACTCTTTGTTGATTGTGAGACCTGGACGGTGAATGAGCTGTCATTTTCACTTTATTGCTGATTGATTTATGTGCAAAGCTCAGATTCGAAAACAAAAACTTCATACAGTAACAATGAAACTTCCAGTTTTATGAATTTTTGGCTGCGTTAGAGGATTTGTTATTTTCTCTTGTGAGTTGTTTCTGGACGTTGTTAGTAGCTTTATATTAGCACTCATGCTTTTGTTGTCATTTAGTGACATTCTGATTCTGAATAACTTTCGGTGAAGTCTTTCATAATTAGTCACATCACAAAACCAATGTGTGTCCAGCCCTTGTGTGTACAGTTCTTCCTTTATGTGGTTCCTTTGCTATGGCTGTCATTCAGATGGCGTGCTTTAATTGAAATACATCGGAGATGAAGTGTAGATTACATCCATAAAATATGTTCTTGGAGTACATCAGGTTATCAAGTTTTTTTTTTTTTTTTTTTTGTGTCTTTCGTGTAACTGTATTAGAAACATCTGGACTTTAGTCGATGGCTATTGGCTTAAATTCATAAAAAAAAAAAAAAAGATTAAAAGGGACTGTATCAAAGATGGGAAGCAAGCAGCTACTCCCATACTACATATAAACTATAAAAATATATGGGCCATTTAAAGTGTTACTAAACCCAGGACCCTGCAGTCACTGTATTTGATCTCCCACAGTACACAGACACATGGAAACACAATTATCTTAATAAATATAAACTGCTAAATACCTTTTCTCATCAGCAATATATAGCCGTATTGTGACTTCTATCGGTGTTTGGTTAAACCTTATAGGAGGAGTTGTCCTATGAGGTTGCAGGACCCCTGACCCTCTGTCTGGAGGAGTTGTCCTATGAGGTTGCAGGACCCCTGACCCTCTGTCTGGACAGTGCTGATTACATGCACCCTCCCAAAATAAAAATAAAAGCCTCTCTAGCAATGCACACCAAACTGAGCATGTGCAGAGTCAAAGGCTCTGTCATAAAGGAGATGGATTAGGGACAGTGGCAGAATGGGAAGATCAGAGATGACAGGAGCGAACTGACTTTTTACCAATGCAGAGGATTAACCCCTTAGGTTCTACAGTGAGTATAACAAGAATGCTTTACTGCATATACAGACTGATTTTACTGTTGTGGGTTTAGTAACACTTTAAAGGGTTTATTTAAAGCGGTATTAAAGCCAAAACCAAGAATGTAATATATTGCAGCTTGACAATTATTAGGTGTGGTGACCACATTTGTTTTCTTTGTTTATTCTTTTTCCCCTCTGTTTTTACCTAGTGATCTGGCCAGTAACACACCTCCTGTGTCAGAGTGCCTGCACTCGGTCTGAATGAGCACAGGGGGCACCTTTAGACAGCAGTGGTCCCGGGGGTGGCAGGGGCGCGTGGCGGTGTTAGATGTTCTAGCAGATTTAGCTACACAAACAAATGCAAGCCAAACTCCAGCTCACACTGCAGTTACACAACCAGTTACAGCAACAGTTTTTTTTCCTTTTGGGATAAAGGTTTTACATCAGTAATCTTTTATGTGCTGCAATCTCATGTCTGAATTCTCTGCCAGGATATCGGGGCTCTGGATGCTGGCATTTATTTTATCAACAGGTGCTGTTTGCTATGTATTTGATATATACTGTACGGGTTTTCTGTTTTCTATTGTGAATTAAATATGGGTTCATGAGATTTACAAATGATTGCAGTAATGAACAGAAAAGAAGAGCACTCACATAGCCACATCCGTAAATTGAGGGAATACACAAAAAAAAGGTGTACAGCCTTATGCTAGTCACGAAGGGACCACACATCATTGTCTTAATATTAAAATTTTGCTAAACATTGTGGACAATCTCTCAGTCTCATATCTGCACTATTTTCCCGGTGGGTGTCCACGTTGATTAGTGTGATCTGTAGCCCATATTTGCCTCCCGTCTTTGGCACTGAGTCCACTCTTTGTGCATTATTCTGCCCCTGTCCCTGGAACCGTCTGGCTTTTTATGCTCTTCCCTTACTAGCAGATTGCGCTGGCCTGACCTATATGTGCATAGATCCTGACGGTGGTGTAGTAGAACCGGTTTCCAGTGGGATGGTACCCTCTCAACCAGTTTCCAGATACTTATCAGTGAGACTTATCTCTTTGTAAGGCAGTGAGGTTCGTTCTCTTTATTTGCTATATGTGGAACCTTGACTGCATCCTGAAGAAGTCTAACGGTGAAACGCGTAGATACACAAGGGCTCACTGCACATTATGGATCAATATACATGATTTTTTATTTTTCTGTACTGTTTTATTCATGTTGTGTATTTTCTAATAAATAGTGTTTATTTTCATACCTCTGCATTGCTTTCTATGCCTTTAAAGTCTGACCTAGGTTTACTGTTATAGTACACCTTTTTTTGTGTGTTCCCTTGAAAATAATTCCATTCTGTTTTTATGTAGATTTTTATAAATTGGTGAGCTCCTAAATTTCCGTATTGCTTCTGCTGCACTGAAATCCCTACCAGTGTTGTCAGCCCTGCCTGGGTTTTCTCCCTTATTATACGGAGACAAGGACATGGGCGTGTTCTGTAGTCCAGCATAGGAAAACAGAGCTGTGCACAAAGTTGTCAGCTCACTGGATTTTGAGTAAATCTACAGGTATTTTCTGTACTTTTGTGTAGCATTTTTTACACTATCTGACACTTTTTAACGTTTTTAGGAATGAGGAAAAGACGGATTAGGCCTCTTTCACACGGCCGATCCGTTCAGGTCCGCCTGTCAGTTTTTCAGGCGGACCTGAACAGATGCTCCATAGAGGTCTATGGAGAGTCGGATGTCATCGGTGACATGTCCGCTGACATCCGACCCGCTCCCATCCGAAAAAGTGTGACGGAGGAAAAACCTACTTTTCCATCCGTCATCGGATCGGGTGAATACGGACACTGCGGTCCGTCGTCATCTCATCTCCCATAGGGGAGAGCGGTGTTCTGACAGGTCCGTCCCTGCAGAGTGTGCAGAGACGAACCTGTCCTCTGCCTGCTCAGCGGGGATCGCTCCGTCGAGCAAGCAGATATCGACGGAGCGATTCCCGCTGAGCAAGCGGATATCCACTGGGCGGATCATCACTGATCCGCCCCGTGTGAAAGAGCCCTTAGGAGAGAGAGCCTTTTAGGAAATATTTGAATATATCCATCTATATGATGACACATTTTAGGTCATTGCATGAATTTGTCTGTTGGCAGTAGTAGCAAATTAGCTTATTCCTTTTATTTTGTAACTCACCTTGGCAGAAACTACAGCTGTTATCTTGCAGTGGAGGCAGCTTTTACAGAATCCTTAGTCAAAAGGATCATTTTTAGGCATTTGAAAATGAACACACAGTTCAGTATAGGCCAAGGTGATCTCCCTAAATGGGGAACAAGCCTCTAAAATTGGCTAAGGTGTGCTACGCCACCCGGCTATCAAACACAACAGCTTGTAGAGACTGTTGTGTCCCACCTCTGGGAAAAAATGACACTTCTTTGGCTTGCCTTTGCTCCCCTCTGGAGTCCAGCCCTGAAATTTTATTGGACTTTTGTAAACAATAAAATACATTTTACAGCAATAAATACAGTTTTTTCCTCTCTCATTCTGAGTCCTTTTTTTTATGAGTACTAAGTGACAGTTCAGGGCCTATAAATCGAAATGCGCTCTCTCCTGCCATGGAGTACAGTAAGAATCCAGTGACTAACCCTCGGTGAATCCTTTCGGGGGAACAGCTGGCATTGTCTCCTATAGTTCAGGCCTGAGTGTTGCAGACAGTTTATCTGGCAGTACTAACGGAAGATAAAACCGCAGGGGAAAATGTGTTTTACTTAAAGATGCTTTCGGCTCTCGTAAAGCTGGGAGAATAGAGATTGGTAGTGTGCAGCGAGTTATACTTCACAGTCTAGTTTGAAAAAAGTTTTGGCGGAGTCCAAGCCAGCAGCAAAGTTCACTGAAATAACTTGGCTTTACTCATTTATTTGGATTTTGACATTCCCATCAAAGCTGGGGGTGGGGGGGATTGGTGTATGATTTAATAGAAGATCACTCAGTGTGTGATTATTTGTCATGTTTAATTGTGGAATTGTTGATTTGGCATGCTTGTATTTTTTGCATCTCGTGTGTGCTTTCTCTTTATACTAAAATAAAAAAATAAAAGAAAATAAGAAAAGTCACTTGGCTATACATAGAGGAATGTTTTTAGAACTTGGACATTCTTAAAAGAAGTAGGAAATCTGTTGAAGCTCCAGCTATTATTGAGCCACATTTACCCATCATAACAGGCTAATCACTTTCTTCACCCTGGTATTCAGGGATGTTTGTTGGTTTTGGCTGTTTTATGTGCCTTTCTCAAAACAACAATATATTTTTTTTATATACATCAGAGAAGGGTTAGACCAATGATGGCGAACTTTGACACATTTTCCATGATGCTCAACTACACTGCAGAGTGCCTGAGCATCATGGGAAATGTAGTTCCAAAACATCTGGGGTGTCAAGGTTTGCCATTACGGGGTTAGACTATCTTTCATTTTATTTTGAATCTGTGTCCCCACTGGGGAACATTTCTCCTCAATTCCTCTTTGTGATACAAGATGTGTAAACAGATCTTCCCAATGGATAAGAACATAACAGTTTCCAATACTCAACGTCCTCTATTTAAGCTGGGAATAGAAACTGGATGGAAATTCAGCTGGTATAGCAAGGCCAATCATCACCTTCTGTTGAATCGACATGCTGGAAAAAGTTTGTGTATTTTGACAGCAGCGGGAGGCGATGGGAGGATCCCTCCATCCATCCATCTTGCTTGCGTGGATGGAGGAATGTGTTCATTTCTTTTTCATTCAGCCAGCTGGCTTAAAGAGCAAGTAAACCCTGATGGGTTTTCTTTCTCTTTGTCTCCCTGCAAAGGTAAAGCATAATGGGCTACTATGCATCGCATAGTAATCCATTATGTGTCACTTACCTGACACAGGAGCCAGCGATGTCACCGCTGTCCCCTGTAGTCCGGAGCGTCCATCTTCCTTCCGGGTATCGCTGCTCTGGGCACTCACAGCGCCGGAGCAGCGATAACGTCACTCCCGTGCATGCGCACAGGAGCCGCCACTAACAGCATATCGCCGTTAGCAGCGGCATGCCGCTAACGCCGCATGTGCCGTAGACAGCTGTGACTGTGTTTAAGTAAATATCTCCTAAACCGTGTAGGTTTAGGAGATATTTCTTGGACCTACAGGTAAGCCTTAATCTAGGCTTACCTGTAGGTCAAAGTGGTTTGTAAGGGTTTACAACCACTTTAACCACTTGCCTACTCTGCACTTTCACCCACTTTATGACCAGGCCAATTTTCAGCTTTCAGCGCTGTCACGCTTTGAATGGCAATTGCGCAGTCATTCAGCACTGTACCCATATTAAATTTGTATCATTTTTTTAAACAAATAGAGCTTTCTTTTGGTAGTATTTAATTTTTTTTTTTTTTTTTTTCATAGTTTGGTATAAAATTTTACTAACAGGTAATTTGTCTCCTTCACTAGTGATGAGGATGCACTGCTGGGCACTGATGAGGCTGCGGCTTAAAACTGAACTAAAGTGTAGCACCACAAATTGGAAACACCATTTAATTCATTTTTAATATTCAAAGTAAACTTACTCATCCATCCATGCTTTATTTTGTTAAGAAATCACTTCGACCCCCCCCCCCCCCCCAAGAATTAGCTATGGGTGTCTTGAGTAAGGGCAGTAAGGTGCCATGTAGGTACTTCCTGGAATTTTTCTGCTCTCAGCTCTGGCATGCAGGCAGGAGGGTGTGCTTGGCATATAAAAGAAAGAATAATGCCCACTAAAAGTTGTATGACATCATTTGGGTCTAGGCCAGAAACCAGGAAACAACTGAAATAAAACATAGTGTAAAATTAGGAAATATAATCTACCTTCCTATCAGTTTAATAAGGCTAGAACAGCATAAGGATTACAAATGGTTCATGTTGATTTCGAGAGTTTAGTTCCAGTATAAGTCAGTAGTTGTTTGGCCATTTGTCCCCTGTTAACATCGTTTACCTCACTTCCTACCCTGATGAGGAAGTGCGGACAAGTCTCACCAAACAGGCAGATGTTCCCTCACACCACCAAAACCTTAAAATGGAAGAAACATTTAGGAATTTATTTAGTCTGCGAAGAGCAATTGAAGACACTAAATATAATCAATTATGTCCTTTGGTTATTCAGGATATATTACATCTATATTAAATATGAAAAGTCTATATAAAATTCACTTTAGATTCAGCAAACTTTTTTTTTTTTTTTAGTGCAACATGTTTTCAACATTATGAAAGCCTCCTCTCACATGACACCCTGTGGCCCATTCCAGAGTAAAAGGGACAGAGCTCACTCTTACAGCTTGTTCACACCAGTTGATTACGGTTATGCCAAGCCCCATCATGCATTACAGTAAGGCATTATAGATTAATGAGCTGTCAACACCCCTAATTGCACCAAAAATGGTTCATGCCCCATTTTTGGCAGCACACTGCAACACACGTCGGAATGATTGACACTGCATCCCAACAATGCATGTACTTGCTTGGCGAGTTTGGTGTGAGTTTCACACTACATCAATGTGAATGGGGCCTGAACAAATGTTACATGGCTAGTCAGTGTGTAAATGGGATTCTGTGCCCACAAAGGGCACCTGGAGAATAAGCAGGGGAGCACAGGATTCAACATATCCTATACCAGGATATGGCCAGACTGCTTGGGATGGGTAGTTTGGGCTCAGGTCTCAGACTCTTCTCTAAACTGTTCATGTGCGGGTTTCCTCCAGGTTCTCCGTTTACCTCCCACACTCCAAAGACATGCTGGTCTCCTTGAGGGCAGGAACGGATGTTAATGTAAAATATATATACTGTATGTAAAGCACTTCCTAAATTGATGGCGCTATATAAGTACCTGTAATAAATAAGAAGTTCAGCGATCAGAGTACTTTCGGCATTTACTCCAATGATAGGAATGAAGAAACTCATGGCTGCAGGCCCTTACTACAGGGAGACTAGAATTAAAGAGACAGCTTAGAAGTTGCTGGGACTTGTAGTTTGTATTGGCTGTTTGCTGCTATCTGGACCCAGGGACTGCTGGGACTTGTAGTTTGTATTGGCTGCATGCTGCTATCTGGACATTAGGACTGCTGAAACTTGTGGTACTACCCTGACACAAGTGTAATCGTTGCTGAAGTTCGTGGAGCCCCTGGATTGCTATTTGACCCAGGTTTTTTTTTTTTGCCATTCTCATACTTTCTGTCCTATTGTTTGCTGAAACTCCCCCTAGTAAACATCCAAGATGTTGGGTCCTCTGTGCTTAGCCCCAGTGTGCTCTCTCTGTGCTCCTAGTTCATCTCAGTGTTGGTACCTTCCCATCCGTTGTCATGTACATTATTGTAAACATTCCTGGGAAACATCAATTTAATAGCTTTCCTGAAATCTATTTTGTATCATTAGACAATGAGATTCCATAATTTCCCTTTCCTTGTCCCGTACGTGAACCCTGGCTCTAAATTGTTTTATAATCCTTTACAATCTTTCATTTCTTTCTAATCATTAATTTGCCCCTTTGAGGAGGCTTGGATGACGAGAGACCTTCCACTACAGCTCTGGCAATTGTGGCGACCTCCTCCTGAAGGCTGAGACCCTTTTTCCTTTACCTTGTCTTTGTCCAACAAACAGTAAGAGTGTGATTTATTAGAAATCCTTCCCTGTGATTTGGTTGCCAGTTTGCAGATTTGAGACTTCATTTCCCGCTGACTATTTGTGGAAGGATTTCGAGAGACATTTGTGAGTCTATAGGACCGCATTCAAACTTTCCGTGTTTGTGTTGAAATTGAAATGAACTGAAAACGTTACATGGCAAAAGGTTAGGTGATCAGCTCTGACAGAGACAGGAAAATGCAGCAATAAGTAAGCTGAATGTGCTCCATTTTTCATTTTAGCTTGCTTCATGAGATAAAGATGGCAAAGATATATGGACTTGTTAAGATGTTATAATTAGTACAGAGGAGTCAGAAGAGGAAAAGATATTTACTATGATTTATTGCATTTCAACATTATTATGTGTTATTAAGTAGAGGTCAAGATGCATAGGCATCATTATACTTTCATTAGTAACAGTATGAACTTTAACTATTTACGTTGTTTCAGAGTACATTTTATGGCAAAACATTTGTGGACCACTGACCATTACACCTCACCTATATGACCTTTGTTGACATCTCAGGGGAATAGGTTATTTGAGACTCCGCAGCCAAAATCACCTGCTCCACCCTCCCAGCAGTGACTCAGCAGCTGAACATGCCTTCCTTTCTTGTCTCAGCAATAATTCAGCAGCTAAGCTCACCCTGCCACAGCGTCATCATCCAACATAATGGCTCAGCCTCCACCCTCTCAGCAATGACTCCTGCCACAGCATTGTCACCTAACAATGGTTTAGTTCCCTCCTCTCCACAATGACTCATCAAATCAGCTCACCCTGCCACAGCATCTTTACCCAACGTAATGGCTCAGCTCTCTCTTCTACCTCTCAGCAATAACTCAGCATCTCAGCTCATCTTGCCACAGCATCATCGCCCAATATTATTGCTCAGCTTACCCTTCTCACATCTCTCAGTAATGACCCTGCAGCACGGCTCACTCTGCCAGAGCATCATCGCCCAACACAATGATTCAGCTTCCCCCTCCCCGAGAATCACTCGTCAACTCAGCTCACCCTGCCACACCATCATCACCCAACGTAATGGCTCAGCTCTCTCTTCTACCTCTCAGCAATAACTCAGCAGCTCAGTTCATTCTGCCACAGCATCATCACCCAACATAATTGTTCAGCCCAACCCCCCCCCCCCCCCATGAATCATTAACTCAGCTCACCCTGCCACAGCATCATCACCCAATGCAATGGCTCAGCTCTCTCTGCTCACACCTCTCAGCAATAACTCAGCAGCTCAGCTCACCCTGCCACAACATTATCACCCAACATAATAGTTCAGCCCAACCCCCCCCCCTCATCTATTTGGCTCTCCCTGCCACAGAATAATCACCCAAAATTATGGCTCGGCTCCCCCTGCTCCCAGCAATAACTCAGCAACACAGTTCACCCTGCCACAACATCATCACCCAAAATAATGTCTCAACTCCCCCTCCCAACAATGACTCAGCAGCTCAACATAATGGCTCAGCTCTCCCTACTCCCACCTCTCAGCAATAACTCAGCAACTCAGCTGACCCAATGTAATGGCTAAGCTCTCCCTACTCCCACCTCTCAACAATAACTCAGCAGCTCAGCTTACCCTGCCACAACATCATCACCCAACATAATGGCTCAACCCATCCTGCTCTCCCCTTTCAGCAATGGCAGAAGCTCAGCTCAGGTCACCTCACCCTGCCACAGCAGCTTAGCTCCCAGTGCTCCCCCCTCTCCGCAGTGAGTCAGCAACTTGGCCCATCATGCTTCCCCCCTCTTAGCAATGACTCAATAGCACAGCTCAGGAGTAGCCCCCCCTCACTTAGCTCACCTCAGGAGTAGATGAATTAGGAGGGAATTACTTATTCTTGTTAAAAATATGTAAATGCTTGAATGTTTATAGTCTGGTTACAGGTTCACTTTAAAGGAGTGAGGCAGCAGGGAATCTCATTTGACTTTAGTTTAATTTTATTGTTCACCAAAGCTGCCATGGTAAGATCCATAGTGCTGACTTTCACTGTAGCAATACATTAAAATGAGAAGCTCAGCAGGAATTCTAATTGCATGGAAACCGCTGGTTATATACTGTATGTTCAGTGTCGCTGTGTAAATCCAGTAAGTGTAATGTGGTGTTTCATTCTTGTCCTATAGCCACAAGACATTCTAACTGTAACTGCTGAAGAGATTTAAAGGGCATTTGAGGTAATTTTACATTAGCAGCGCTCTGCGTAATATGGAGCTCCCCAAATATCTCAGACGTGTTCTGCTGGCAGCTCTTTGATTTTCTTCAGATAGGTAAAGGAATTGTAGCTGATCAGGCAAGGGAATTTTAGCTTGGTGCGATTTACTTCCAGCAAAGGTCAGAGGAGTCAGAGCTTTTTCTTGTGTTATAGGACTACTTTTCACATTAAATGGTGTTAACCACTTCATTGGCAGAACCGAGTACAAAATTTCTCCTAAATGCAGGAAAAGGTGTATTATGCATCATTTTAATACCGTCTCGGTTTGTACCGTTACAGGAAATATTTCTTTAGTTTTCCCAATGATTTTTATTTTTTTTGGAATGTGAAAGCTTTGTCTGCCTCCTCTTGAAAAACGATACTATACTGTTTTTGCTTACAGTATAGCATTCTATGATGCAAGAATACGTATTTTAAGTAATTAAAGGTAAACGTCACCCAAAACAGATATTTTAGTCTTATGCCACGTACACACGACCGGACTTTTCGAGGGACTAGGTCCGACAGACTTTCGACGGAGTTCTGACGGAGTTCTGACGGACTTTCCGAATGAACGGACTTGGCCACACACAATCACACCAAAGTCCGACGGATTCGAACGTGATGACGTACAACCGGACTAGAATAAGGAAGTTCATAGCCAGTAGCCAATAGCTGCCCTAGCGCCGGTTTTTGTCCGTCGGACAAGCATACACACGAGCGGATTTCTCGGTAGGAACTGGGTCCGGCGGAGTTCTGGTGGAAAATTTTGAAACATGTTCCATTTCTAAAGTCTGTCAGACTTTTGCAAATCAAAAGTCCGCTGCAGCCCACACACGATCGAATGGTCTGCCGGAATCATTCCGTCGGACTTTTGATGTTGAAAAGTCTGGTCGTGTGTACGCGGCATTAGATGGACACTAGCAGTGTGCATTGGCTGCCGTCTTTCTGCATTTCTCCGGGACACTAGTGATCATATTTCCCTGCAGTAGAATCTGTATCGACAGGACTTTTTTATAATCTATTTTTTTATAGCAACCAACTTGAGGCTTGCTACAAAGTTGCAATGATGTAGTCTGAGAAATGGAGGAGAGGAGACTGAGTAAATGCTTCCCCCTGCCTGCAAGAGACTGATTTCAACCTATACAAAGTCACTGACTGGAGCCTAATGATTTTATTTATTTATTTTATGATAAAAGTTGAAGCTTTTTTTTTAGAAGTTATTTTGCTGCTGTATATTATGAAATGTCATGAAGTTATTTATATAGACTTGTAAAGTTACTGCCAGGTCCACTTTAAGGCTGAGTTATTTTATTTATTTATTTTTAAGGTTAACATTCCAGTTTTGTAATTACTTTATTGTAGATATATTAAATAGAAGCACATATACCAACCCAAGGAAAATCTACTTAAGCTGTGGGTGGGAATCCATTTTCCCCACAAGGGTTAGACAGCAAAGATTAGGAGTTGAACTGTGTATTACTTATTTTGGCTCATTTGATTGTGAATGATAATGATTGTTCCATTATATTGCTTTGACTTTTACCTCAAATCTACTTTTCAAAAATCTGCTACAGATTTTCATTCCTGCTCAATGTTATTAAATTGTGCATTTATAGAGCAATAACGGTTATCGTCGTTGTGCGATAGTGTTTGTGGAGGGAGGGATAAGGGCCATACTCTCTGTGCATTGACTGTTGATCTGTAGACAGAACACACACCCTTCACATACCGCGGGTCAGCTGTCTGTGTGCGCTAATGCAGTTTCCCAGGACCTCTCACTTTGTGTGTTACCTCTTCACTCCCGAGAAAATTCTTTCCATTTCTTCAACCAGTGAGAAAGATAAAACCGTTTCTATGAAGTATTTAATTCCATTTCATCTAAATGTCCATCATATTGTTAATTTATTAACTGGGTAAGGGAGTGCCGCTTTGCAATTTCTTTAATGAAGTTCTTGGTTGGGATTTCTTGTGATTTTAATCACCAAGTCCATTCAGGATTGAGCCCAAAGTAAAGGGATTGGCTTGGAGTTCAGCGACGGGCCAAAGGTTTGTGTGGGAAAATGTACATTTGGACCATTTTATGAATAACCCAAAATACTCGCTATTCCCAACCATAAGTTCCATATAGTCAACAGGTAATAGTATGGATCAGACAGGAATGGGACAATATTGTCTGAATAAAGGCTCACTCCCATTCCATGTTTGCTACCTTCTGTCCTCTTATTTGAGGTTGGGGCCTATGTAGGGATTGCAAAGGGCTCCTTGGCAACAAGATAAACATGTGGATAGGGGATATTATTGTGTTTACTCAATTAGTGAAGAAAAATGAACAGCTGCTACATAAGAATGTAACAAAAATTCAATGCAAAAGATCAGTGACAAATGTAGCGCTAAAAAATATAAAACAATAAACATTCAACAATATATCAAGCATTGTGTGTAAATAATAAAAACGTGATAAATATCAATCTCAAATATAATGAATATAAAACAGAACATGTATATAATGAGTAGAAACACAGGTGAAAGTCCCAAAGCTGAAACCATCCTATGGTAAACATATATGGAGTCCACCACAAAAAGTTGTTGCTCAGAAGTGGGGTACAAAGGCCTCAGCAGGCATGTAGAGCTTCAGGGATAGTGTGTCCTCCACCCGAGATAAGGGGTATACACTCTTACCGGAAATAGTGGACTCGAATGTCAGCAACAATGAGTCAATCAAGCGAGGATAGCCCGATCAGCAGATTTCCAAAGTGATCCAGGGAATCCAAAGAGCTCCGAAAACAAATCCAGGGAATCGTGCAAGTAACCGTGAGGCTGGAACTCAGATGTTAAGCAGCCAGACTAGAAAGCCAAAAACTGATTACAAGATCACATTGTTGAGTCATCAAAAGTTCACATTCTTCACTTCTTTCATTTAGCGGCTAGTTCCTACCCAGATAGCCTGATCTGCTGATTGGGCTATCCTCGCTTGATTGACTCATTGTCGCTGACATTCGAGTCCACTGTTTCCGGTAAGAGTGTATACCCCTTATGTCCCTCCTCACAGAATTTGATTGACATCAGCTGGAGCACAGCACTGGATTGAAAAAGAGAGGTGGGGGGAGGGGGGGGGCGTGATTTGCAAGAGAGTTGGGAAGCTGATCATGGAAGGCTTTTTGCCTTACTGCAGAGAATGCATCACTATGGAGGAACTCTTTAAATTACTTTCAGGTCTCAGGGAACCTCTGCTAATAAAGCTTTCGGTACGTAAAGTATAAGGAATGTCGTGTATTTAGTGCATTTCATAACAAGAGCTGCTCTGTATAAGAAAATTATTTTTAGTAATAATGATGAAATAGATTTAATAATAATAATGGTCAGAAGATAAATGCAGACAGTGAAAATTGTGGTCTTCACTTGCATTGGTGGTCAGCAAGGAAATATCCATTTACTTTGATCAATATAAAGGTGACCCTTTTGTTGATCAGTGAAGGGCTCCCTCACATTGATGGTCAGTGAAGACAGTCCACCACAGACTGGTAATCCGTAGGAGAAGAACCACTTTATATTGGTGGTCAGTGAGAGAAGCGCCCCTTTACATTGGTGGTCTTTGGGGAGAATATCCCTTACATTAGTGGTCAGTAGGAAGAATGCTCCTTATATTAATGGTCAAAAGGAAGGAATGCCCCCTTACAAATCCCTAAAAAGATCATTGGTGTCTCTGATTACACATCTGAAAGTCAGAAATTGGCCGATGCTCAATGAACCCCTAGCAACCCCTGGAGAAAACATGTGGTTCTTTGGAACCCTAGTGGATAAAGGCTGGTGTGCATGAATTGCTGTACAATTTTCAGGTATAAAATCATAACACCTTATGTAGACAGCCCGAAGATTATTTTTCTTTTATTTCTGCAAATTACAACTGCTTTTAATGACCCTAATCAAGAACATTAGTATTTTTGCTTACAGTGGAAAAAGTTATTAAACAATACCAGAGATGTTCTTTTTGGCCTGTGATTGTCCTTTCCTTGCGCGCCGGGGGGGGGGGGGGTTCTGCATCCCAAAATTTCTTTTGTTATATGTCAGACTGTAAAATACTATTGATCAGCAAAAAGCGAAGCTCAAAAAAAAAAAAGAGAAAGAAAGATTGATTCCATTTAATGAAAAAATCTGATGTGAATCACTTCTCTGGAGTCAAAGTATATTTGAGGAAGAAAAGAATTTAAACATCGGCAGATGGGAGAATTTGGATAGAGTTTCCAGTTTGGTTAAATGTGGGGAATGCCTATGCGAAGTATGTAACCTTCTATAAAATATGCAGGTTTCACCAGGGAATGGGTGAAATTAGGTCATGCATAATCCGATACCTGAAGCGTGAGAGGAAGTAGTATTACTCCAGAAATACAGAGTAAGTCCTTCTTTAGAGCTAGTTCTCTGCTTGAACAGACGTGACTTCACAGTCGTTCTCACTGCTTGCATAAGCATTAGCTTTTAAGTGTTTAATATAATACCAATTATTTCAACAGTATAACGTGATCACTTGTGTACGCGTTTTTACATTTGACTGTCCAGGGGTTTTTAAGCAGTGAGACCAATTAGAAATTCCCTTAAAATTACTCTTGGCTAGTCATCTAGAGTTGTGGTTCTAGGCTTTCAGGGCAGGTAAAGTGTTAATTTGCGAACAGGTTTAAATAGGAACATTTCATATTGTGGTTTCTTTTTAACCACTTCCCACCCGGCCAATGCACATATATACGGCCGGGTGGGAGCCGTCTACTTCTGATAGGACGTTCAGGAATGTCCTTCAGAAGAAGCGGGATCGCGCGCGTGCGTGCCCGCGCAGCGGTGCAATCCCGATGTGCTCGTGTCACCCGGACACGGCGCATCTCGGATTGGCAGGAGGGCTCTGTGATTGGCCCTCCTGATCACATTACGACCGTGTCCAATCACGGCCGTCATGTGATGTAAACAAACAGCCATTTACTAGGCAATCGGCTCTCTTCTCCTCACACGGAAGTCGTCGCTGAGGAGAGGAGAGCAGAACGCTGCAGCCGGCTGGTGATCAGTGAGTATGAGCTGTTTTTACTGCTTTTTACTAACTGATAACCAGTCTAGTATAAACCTACAGTGTAAACACACATGTCACCACAATACACATGTCCCCACACATGTCCCCAAAACACACATGTCCCCAAATAATAAAAAGACATGTCCCCAAATAAAAAAAACACATGTCCCCCACATATGTCCCACTAAAATCACATGTTCCAATGATTATCTGCACACATATGTACGTGATCACCTGCACACATATGTACATGATCATTTGCGTACATATGTCCGTGATCACACAAACCAATTATTATACACTTAACAGATTTTTTTTAACAAAAACATGTAGCAGAATAATTTTGGCTTAAATTTATGACAAAATTAGATTTTATCGGATTTCTTTTAAATTAGAAAAAAGAAAATATTGTTTTTTTTCCAAATTTCCGCTTTTTTTGCGCTTATATCGCAAAAAATAAAAAACGGAATCGTGAATAAATACCACCAAAATAAAGCTCTATTTGTGCGAACAAAATGATAAAAATTTCATTTGGGTACAGTGTAGCATGACCGCACAATTGTCATTGAAAGTGCGAGAGCGCTGAAATCTGAAAATTGGGCTGGGAAGGAAGGGGACGAAAGTGCCCTGTATTGTAGTGGTTAAACAATGTTGAGTCGTTGAAACCCCATCTTTGCAAGACATAGTGTAGGTAGTCTCATGAAAAGGGTATCAAAAGCTTTGTAGATGTAGAGCGAAAGAAGGAAGCCTAGGATCTTGCAGTGGTTCATTCAGCAAATGGACCAGTTGGATTACTTTCCGGATGTTGTCTCCTCCCTGGCAGTCAGGAACAAAGCCTTCTTGATCCCTGTGGATCAGGGATTTTTTTTTTTTTAATCATACTTGCCTAGCTGGATGCAGCATTGGTCCCCCACCAGCTCTAACACTGAGAACCAAGCAATCAAATAATGCTGATAGCTCAGTTCTGCAAGCTCTGTGCCCCTCCCCCCCACCACCTTGGAGCCTGGAAAGCATTGCACCCCTAAACAGCAGATGGTGGGTGCCATGCAGGAGTCCTGCAGACTTGTCAGTGTATCTAAAATACAAAATACTAGGATCTCAATATGTGCCACAAACAGAAATCCAAACACCGCGCCACAGTGAAAGTCAGAAATAAATTGATTAATGAATATTAACCACTTCAATACCAGGCACTTAAATACCTTCCCGCCTAGACCAATTTTGAGCTTTCAGCGATGTTGCACTTTGAATGACAATTGCGCAGTCATGCTACACTGTACCCAAATTACATTTTTATCATTTTTTTCCCACAAATAGAGCTTTCTTTTGGTGGTATTTGATCACCTCTACGTTTTTTATTTTTTGAAAAACAAATAAAAAAATACCGAAAATATTGAAAAAAAAATGTTTTTTTTTAGTTTAAGTTTCAAAACTTTGTAAATAAGTAAGTTTTCTCCTTCACTGATGGGGCTACACCGATGGGCACTGATAAGGCGGCACTGATGGGCACCGATGAGGTGGCACTGATGAGGTGGCATTGATGGACACTGATATGTGGCACTGATAGGCGGCACTGATGGGTGGCAATGATGGGCGACACAGGTGGGCACTGATAGGTGGCACAAATTGGCACTGATAGCTGGCACGGATTGGCATGGATGGACGGCATGGATGGGCTTGGATAGGCGGCACAGATGGCCATGGATAGGCGGCACGGATGGGCACTGATAGGTGGCACGGATGGGCACTGATAGGCGGCATGGATGGGCACTGATAGGCGGCATTGTATTATATTATACTGTACTAATGGATGCCAATCAGTGCCAAACAATAATGCATGCCATTCAGTGATGCCAATTGTGGGCACTGATTGGCATCCATTATGGGCACTGATTGGCATCCATTGTGGACACTGACTGGAATCCCTGGTGCTCTAGGGTGGTATAACTTGTGCTGGGCATCCCTGGTGGTCTGGTGTTATCCCTGGCAGTCCAGTGTGGGCATCCTCGGGAGGGCTGCACTGATAATCGATCAGCACAGACCCCCCCTGTCAGAGGAGCAGCCGATCACCTCTACTCACGTCTGACAGATGCGAGTGAGGAAAAGCCAATCACCGGCTCTTCCTATTTACACTGTGATCAGCCGTGATTGGACACGGCTGATCACGTGGTAAAGAGTGTCCGTCGGAGACTCTTTACCGAGATCGTAGTTGCAGGGTGTCAGACTGACACTCAAAATCCTGATCACGTCATATGACGTCCGGTCAGGATTTTGAAACCACTATGCCGCCGTGTATCTGTTATAGGGCGGGCGGCAAGTGGTTAAAAAGAATATACCAGCCACTTTAAAAAATAAACATATGAAAATGAATCTACAAATATGCAATGAAGGTAGCGCTGAAAATGATAATATCACACAGATAATATAACCCTCAAAAGTGATAAGGTGTTAACTAGTAGACTAATAGTCCATAGATGTTCTGGAAATGTTTCTGTGGTTGACTAGACACTACTGGCGCCTAGAAAGGTCTGCTAACATTTGCATACAATTAGTCCACTCATGACATAAAAAAAAGTCAATCACTGCTCCTTAAAATATAACCTAATTTAAAGCAGAACTTCACTCATAAGGGTAAATAGTAGCGCTGAAAATGATAATATCACACACATAAAATAACCCCCAAAAGTGATAGGGTGTGAAGTAGTAGACTAATAGTCCATAGGTGTTATAATCAGACACTCCGTTGCTGGGCCCTGACTGACACCACACCACGTGAGTAAACGTGCCACGCTGTAATGTATTTGTTGTAAAAAAGTCCTTTTTCAAAAGGTGTGCATTGGTAAGCACTAGTGGATTGTATCCGTTCTGTAGGTGATACTCACCCTGAGAATTTAAAGTCCAATTCCAGGATAAACCTAACTAGCATTAAATGTGTTCCCTCCCAACGCCTAACACCTATGCTGACTAACTTGCATAAGAAAAATGACTAAGACTAGTTGGGTTTATCTTGTAATTCTATTTTAAAGTGTATCTAAAATAAAAACCTTTTCTTAATTTTTATTCTGATTTTTTGCTTTGCTGTCTGTTTCCTATTGGAGACATTTGCATTGGTACAATAGTGAGGGGAAATTCCCTCTTAGCTGCCATCAAAACAGATGTCACCATTAAAAGTTTTAGACCCTATAAGGTTCTATAGGTGCTATATAAATGCATTGATTACTGTAAAAATGGCACTAGCAGTGAAGGGGTTAACACTAGGGAGCGATCAAGGGGCTGTGTTCCCTGGGAGGTGATTCTAACTGAAAGGGGAGGGGACTGATTAGAGGAGGTGACTGATCGTGGTTCCTAGCTAATAGGAACACAGGATCTGTTACTCCTCTCAGAGCAGAACACGGATTTGTGTGTTTACACACACACTTCCGTGTTCTGTCCCTCGTACTCGCCATCGCTCGTGCACACCCGCTATCCCGATACTGCGAGTCGAAGTATAGCTAAGACGGTTCGCGGGATCGTAGCCGACCTGCCTCAGTATAATGACGGGAGCTGCTGGTCGACAAGTGGGTAAATTACAGGGAGTTCTTCTCACTTCCGGTTTGGCTATGGAACAGGAAGTGAAGGGAAATCTCCCCAAAGGGACACAGATGGCAAAAAATAAAGTGACAGGAGTTATGACTCTGCCTTCCTCTATCCAAAAGTTTTGCCTATGGTTCTACTTTAAACTGGAGCATAGGCAAGGATTTAAAGATAAAGTAGCTGAAAGTGATTAGAAATTGGAAGTGTCAGTTTAACCCGTCTGTTCTGTAAACCCAAGAATGCACCCAGGTAGCAGCATGACCCGACAAAAGCCTTGGCGTCTGTGCACTGATGAACAAATGAAGGAAACAATGTATCCATAGACCATTGTTTAAAATGGCAGATCAGAATATGACCCGTGGACTTTTTAAAGTCAGCTGTGGTTAGCAATAAGATTTTACAAGTCTTATAACATGTCTTGTATTTCTATATATATTCTAAATGTTTAATAAAAATCCCAAATCGCCAAGTCATAACACTTTTTGTAAGTGCTTTGTGTTTATGTTGGTCTCCATTCAGATAAAAAAAAAAAAAAACACCCGTTTATAATCATAGTTATGTGATTAATGCCAAGTTGCATAATTTTATACTTTTATTGTATGTGTTTAATTTCACATTTGGGGAATTTCATCTTTTTTTTTTTTTCATATGAGGTTGCCAATTTTTTTTTTTAACATCCTGGAAACACGTTTTCAATGAACTCAGCTTGGAGGTGTCGTTTTATGTGTGGACTCCCCAATTTGTTTGTTTAATATAGCAGTGAAAGGCACGTAATTATGGGGTCTCCAGTGCTCTAGATTCTCTGTTGATGGTGCACATCAAAGCTGGAGAGCCATTGCCAGTGAGGGAACGGGGTGTTCGTATGATGTATGTGTTTTGTAAGCTGTGGCTCAATATATCATTCTCGGCGGACACACTTGATAAGCTCACTTTACGTTCTCTTACACATCTCTTGGTTCCGAGTGCCAGCCACACATTTCTAATATTCTCCTTCACTCAGGAAATATGTTTTTAATTTGGAGAGTGCTGTAATCTGTGCGGTTTCACTGTTTAAACCCATCTTTGTGATTCCATATGTTTATTCACTATTCAGCGTTAACTCTTACAACTGTCTCTGCTGAAAATCTTCATGCATTTGCCCTCTAAGGCCTAAGTTACTTTTTGTAATTTCTTTACTCCTTCACATATATTTAAAGTGTACCTACAGTCAGATGTTAAGATAAGGGCATGTTATGTGTTTTTTAAAGGATACATTTGGAGAATAGCTGAACCTTTTATCTCCCATGGAGAAAATTCTGCTTTTGCTTATTGAAAAAGATAATTTAATAATCCTAGTTACATGTTCCCCTATATATAGTTAATGTAGAGTTGCGCAGTTTTTTTTTTTGTCTTTTTTAAAGTTAGCTAAAAAAAATACTGCAGCTACTAACTTTTAAAATAAGGACACTTACCTGTCCAGGGCGCCCGCAATGTCGGCACCCGAAGCCGATCTATCTCTCTGCTGTCGGGTGCTGCCGCTGCCATCCTCAGTAAGGGAATCAGGAAGTGAAGTCTTGCGGCTTCACTTTCTGGTTCCTTACTGCGCATGCGCGACTCGCGCTGCGCTACCCCACTGGCCCCTGCTTTTTTCTGGGACCTGTGTGTCTTCCAGAATGCAATGGGGACGGGAAGTGGCATACATACCCGTGGGTGGCTCGGGTATCTATGAAGTGAGAGCAAAATACCCGTATTAGGTATCTGCTCCCCCCTGAAAGGTGCCTAATATGACACTGGAGGGGGAGAGGAACCTGAAAAGCGTAAGTTCCATTTTTGGGTGGAACTCCGCTATAACATTTGATATATGAGGCTATGTTTTATCTTGGCTTACAGTGCATAATTCTTTTGTAGAATTACACTACTTTGGACTATATACAATGATCAAAATTCTATAATCAAAGCAGCGCTCCAGTCAACACATAATATTGATATTAATGTACATGATTAATATATACATTTAACCAGACTCAAGATAGTGCTGCTAATCAAAGTCTTAGATACAGTGATAGATGTGTGGGAAATAAACCAAGTCCGTGAGAGAACTGAAATAGGTGAATTTTGTAGATACATTAATCGGTAAGTGCACTTCACACACCGTTATCCTCCACACGAGCCCCTAAGGGTTTAAACTCGCCAAATGGAAGAATTCAACGAGCCTTATTCTACCAATCAAGTCACAGCCTCCACCTCTGGTTCAAACTCCAGACATCCGAAATAGCAGCAGTACATGAAAAAGAAGCAAACAGACTCCACATCAAGCAGATCCGTTTGATTCGTTTCATTTGATTTAAAAAGTTTCATAAAAAGTATATTCCACTGCTGGTCCCAAATCAATCACACAGCCTGATGTTAGTTGCAATGTGAAAACCCAGCACCTCCGGTTAAACTACCCGGCTAAACTCTCCTTGCTGCGGGGGTATACCTCAGTCGGTTCACCGTCTTGTATTACCCACTTCTGGTTTCACGGCCATGTTTGGAACGCAGCATACACTGCGTCTCTTCCGGTCGCCGCAAAGCCACTCCCAAATGCTGTAGATCTCTATTTGATCGGATGCTTCCCCAGCAGCCCCAAAATTAGATAAATAAATGCCTCATCACTTCCAGGTTTATTCAACACAGAGGAGAATAGATGTCCCTCCATCTTCTTTCTGGAAAGCTGACCCAACCAATTACATCAGTCCCAGGCCCCCAGATGGAATGGGAGAGCTCGGAAACAGTTGCAGGAGGGGCCCCCTTCTGGGTCCTATAAAAGCGATTGGGCAGCTGTAGATCCGCTAAGAACCCAATTGCCTGCTGAGAAAAATCACACCACAATCAATGGCTACAACTGCAGTCATGATCTTGGTAAAACTGCTTCCCAGCAGGAGGTTTATATATGTACTCTGGAGGTTATTCATTCCTGTCTGTCTGTTGCTGCTGTGGTGATTTATACCAACATGTTTTTTTTTTTGGTGTAATAATGCTATTTGTTGTTTGATTAGCCAAGATGATTTATTCCTAAACTCACGTAGATCGGCGCTTCTGCTGATTGGGCCTCCAACAGGCTTTTTTTCTTTCTATTTGTCTTTCTACCTACCCTATGCTCTGTGGCTCAAATGTTGATATTACAACATTATATGTTCTCATCATGGTATTTCAGAAAACTATAATGCATTTTGACCAATAGATGGATCGAACGATCGTAGTGATCTATTGTGCTGCGTACACACGATCGGACTGTCCGGGGGACAATCCGACGGACTTTGCAGCTGAGGTCCGTCAGACTTTTAAGAGAACGGACTTGGCCACACAGGATCACTCCAAAAGTCTGGCGGATTCGAACATGACAACGTAGAATAAGGAAGTTCATAGCCAGTAGCCAATAGCTGCCCTAGCGTCGGTTTTAGTCCGCCGGACTAACACACAGATAAACGGATTGTACGTTAAAAGCCGAGTCCAGAGGCCAATTTTGAAGCATGTCTTATTTCTAAGTCCCCCGGACTTTTGGGAAGAAAAAGTCTGCTGGAGCCCATACACGATCAATAGTGTGATCGTGTGTGTACGCGGCATTAGACAAAGTACAGCCAGAATTCAGCAGCATGCACGAAAGTGTGTAATGCTTGTCCAACAAATGTTTTATAAATAGACTCCAATGTGTGGTTGGGCACTTGGGAGTCCTGGCAGCAGCCTGGTTTTGCTTAGAAGAAATAAATGTATGCTTGTGGAGGGGGGCAGATATAGGCCAAATTCTGTAGTCCAACAGGGGACAATTCGGACACGGCTGAAAACACCTTGTGTAATTTCTGTGCGGCAGAGGCAGATACGTCGGCAACAGCAGGAATTTTCGAACACACTGGATTTCTGGCAGAAGCAACATTTTTGTTTTCTTTTGCATTTTTTTTTAAAGTTATAAAACATTCACTGAAGAGATGTACTGCAATTATTTATTTATTTTTGCCCAGAAGTATGCTTTACGAAAAGTAAATTGCCCAGACGTATGCTGTAGGAAAAGTAAGTTGTACTGTACTGTGGTCTGGCAGTGGCCTGAGCCTGTGTTTACAGACTGATACTGTTGTATGCCTACAGTTTAACAGAAGCGGAGTCGGCTTATACGCACACAAAAAGGAAGTGTTACCCGTACACGTTCTCCTGTCATTGCAGCTTTAATGCTGACCTGCCATCACACTTAGAATCCGACATGTAGGAAACTTATGGGTGGAATTTTCTGTAGCTCTGTTACTGTGAGTGACGGGCTCTTAGCATTTTGGCATGGAGCGTTGTTATTTTATAGGCCTCTTCTTAAAATAAACAGGCAGATTTCAGTTGAATACACAGCGCACAGATCTTTCCAATTTGCATTTTCCTTTTTGCTTGTCCTCCACCAGGAAGAATGGTGGGAAGTCGCAACGCAGCCAACTCCACCGCAGGGCCAGGATTGGTGTTAGAGCAAGGGTGATTTCTGAAGTGCACAATGTGTTTTTAGGCAATATCCCTCATTGACAAGCACTTAGCTTTTCCTATACTGAGGTCCGAGCATGCCAGAGGGCTGGGAATGTGTTTTTCTTTTGCATAGTGTATTATGATCCTTATGATCTCTGCTGTCCACCTCATTACAATTGACGCAACTATTATTTACTTTCTGTTTTCCCGTATTCCTTGCACATGACGGCATTGGGATGGCCGATCTATGATGTATTGACAAATGAGCTCACACAAGTGCCAGGCCTTTGCTGATGCGAACAGCCCTGCCAGGGTAGCTAGGATGACATGCTGCGCGTCACTAATTGTCAATAATGAACGCCATGTTTGTGTAACCTTTCTTCTGCTAGAGGTAGGAGCGAGAAGCTGTTGCTGTGAGTAAGCTCCGTTCCAGCTGCCTGAAGAATAACACTCTTAGGAAAAGTCTTTCTTGCGCGGGGTGACATTGTCCAGACATACCTCTCCATTCAAATTTCCACTGTCGCCTCGCCAAACAATCCTGCAGAGAGCCAGTGTTATTGTAAATCACGCTTTTATAAAAGACTCTTCGTATATTAACTTTAAAGGGACCTGCGAGTTCCCGGCACCATTCACTAGGAAGTTACTTGCTTCCAAGTAGCAGAAAGCGTTAATTGTGATTTCTAGAGGTGGAAAATTACGGTTTTTTTTTTTGGTTTTTTTTTCACGTCTTTTCCCAGCCGTAAAGTTGCCAGGTTGCCCTCATCACTTATGCAGCTTCCTCTGAGACTCTAATAAACAGCTAATAATTATTAATCAAAAATGAGCGTTGGAAGAACAAAGCTAGATTTTGAAAAGAGAAAATTTTGGAGCCGGGTCAGAACAGACACATTGGGAAATAGCATTATGGGAACAAGCAGGCAGGGTTCAGTCGGGGTCAGAGAGTTTCCTGTGGAAGGTACAAATAAGTGATTTTACCTTGCCAGGGTATAAAATTTGTCATTTTATGAATGTCCACTGTGACCATGCCAACATTGAAATGACTCATCTCAAAGGAGGAATTAACCACAACAGATTTTGTTTAAACAGCTTCCTTATTGGTTCGCAAAGTTTGTCTAACGGCGGTTAAGCACCCCCTATATATTTGTCAGTCGGATCAAAGCCTCTCTGTGTCTCCTTCCAACTCTTGGGATCGCTGTCCATGGTGCACAGAGCGTGGCATAGATGCTTTTTTGTAGCTACAGAAAAAAGATCTTAATATGAGAGCTCTGTGCTTTAATAAACCCCGCCACTGCTCCCGGGTTCATACGCATCAAATTCTAGCCATGTTTATAAATGTTTGGAAGTGTGAATTATCAAGGGAGGAGGGTCAGTGGGTACACCGGGACTCCGCGTTTTTTTTTTTTTTTTTTTAAAAGCCAGCAGCTACAAATACTGCAGCTGCTGACTTTTAAAATAGTGACACTTACCTGTCCAGCGCGCCCGCGATGTCGGCACCCGAAGCCGATCTCTAGGTCGCCTGTCGGGTCCTGCCGCCGCCATCTTGGGTATGGGAATCAGGAAATGGAGCCTTTCGGCTTCATTTCCCGGTTCCCTACTGCGCATGCGCGAATCGCGCTGCGCAATAAGGACGCTCCCCGCTGCCTCTGGGATCTGTGTGTTTCCCAGCAGGCAGCGGGGCACTTGCGGGAAGGGGCGGGCACTTGCGGAAAGGGGCGTAAGTTACGCCCCTTTCCGCAGAGAGCTATCCCGGAAGTGGGTGCAGTTACCTGGATTATCCAGGTAACTGCACCCCCCTCCCCCCTGAAAGGTGCCGATTGTGGCACCGGAGGGGGGGAGGGTTCCGATGAGCGGAAGGTCCACTTTAGGGTGGACCTCCGCTTAAATATCCACTTTTTAATTCAGGTTATGTGCTGTCTCAAAAATGTCAATTTTGAGCTCTGGAGACACCCTTAGAGACAAATGGCAAATGGATGCTCAGAGCTGCTTTAGCAGTTAAAAGATAAAAAAATATATATGTATGTATATATATATATATATATATATATATATATATATATATATATATATATATATATACACACACTGGAAAAAGAGTAGGAAACATCAAAAAATGATATTGCCTACATAGTTAAACAGCACGCCAATTCCTAAAATCAGCAAAGACAACTCCTTCTTGATAAAATCTAAAAGCACCATCACACAGGAGTCCAAGAGCCACAGATTGCTACACAGTGGCATATACTGTGAACACAAAATACCCCCAGAGGGGTGTAGCGTTCTAGTGAGTGCATTGGCAATAGGAGCACAACACCGAGCACCATTTATATGAGAAGATTTTTTTTCTGGAAAAACTGTTTGATTATGGGACACTTTTTTTTTTTTTTCATTTAAAAGTTTTTATTGAGCACAACAGACAGGGCAAAATAGTCCAACAACCTACATTTGTACATAAGACAAAGCGATAAAGAGTACAGCAATAGCAATATAGCAACCCTTATCCAGAGCTTAATGAATCAGTGGTTGTAAGATTTAGTACAAAAAAATCAAATTAAGACTTTGTTATTGCCACTGGTCGGGTGCACCCAAAAATTTTTTCCAGCATGACGAAGAAGCTCTTCGACACGGAGAAAGAAGGGAGAAAAGAAAGAATAGAAAGAGAGAACAAGATCGATAGGAATAAGAAGAGGAAGGAGTAGAGTAAGGGGAGAAGGGAGGGGGGGGGGGGGAATATATGCAGGTAGTTATAGAATCGTGGATCATGCATGGTTACATTCACTCTATCGAGGGGGTCACAAAGGTGTTATAGTCTTGAGAGAACCGTAACTCGTGCCAGTAGTGCCAGGTTTTATTGAATTCTTCTTCCTTTCTATGTTATGCGGCAGTCAGTTGTTCCATCAGGTTGATTTCATTCACCACAGTTATCCATTGACCAATCATTGGGGGTTCTGCAGTTTTCCATTTTTGCAGGATACATATTTTAGCGGCATTAAGGAGATGAATCATCAGGGACTTTTTATACCGCCTCTTTGACATCCGGGTGAGGTGGAGTAAGCACTGCGTGGGGTCATCTACCAATGAAATGTCTGTCAGTCAGTAAATTACCCGTCTGATAACGTCCCAGAAGGGGCGGACTCGGGGGCAAGTCCACAAAACGTGCAGTAGCGTTCCGTCAGATTGGTGACAACGCCAGCAGGATTATGGGACACTTTTGAGCACAAGTCACTTTATTACGTAAAGCACTAGTCACTTGATTCACTTGTTTATATATATTTTTATATATATTTAGATTTGCATATCTATATCGCGCTAAAGGTTTTTACATTTTTAATTATCATTTACATTTTATTTTCTTTATTATTTCGCAATTAACAATTTATGGAGCAAAAATGGTATCATTATAACTGAATCCATATTTGATTCTCTTATCTGTACATCACTTTGAGGGTATCAGGAGTTTGTTTTAGAGCACAGGTTATATGTATATTTACTGATACATATATTTTTTTCTGATACATAACTCACTCTCATCAAAGCACCTGATTTTATTTTTTATTATTATTCTTTCACCCACATTTATATTTTATTTTAGTTTTATTAAATCACCTGTGAGGGTTTAACATAATTTAAAAAAAATCTTCTATATAGATGAATTAATTCACCTGGTTAGATTTTATAAGCTCCTGACCCAATCAATTAAATTAATTCACTAAAAACACTACAGAGGGTGTAACACAAGCACTTTAACTTATCTTCATTTGTTATCCATATTAACCCAAAGGGGGCAATTTATAACCTCTTCCTTTAAAAACAGATTGAAGTTATTAGCAGGAAACCCATGCGTAGCAGTGAAGCACAGGCTGGGGCTCAAACACACATACATATATAATACAGTTTAAAGTACACCTTACTTTGGTGTGGGGCAAATTGGAGATATATATTCCTAGCTTCATTGGGTTTAGCCAAGAAATCATTTGTACCCTCTTTTATAGATAAGGTTATAACCTGCAGAGGGTATAACACAACATTATTGGTCTATAAGAGCAGCGCCCTACCTACCATAACATTCTCTTCCTAAACAGCACGCCTGCTCATAGATGGCAAAATGGCTGTTGCAGTAAATGGGCAAAGCTAATCGCCCGAAAATACACAGTGTATACATACTTGTACATTCATTTACCTGCCAAACACAGCCCTGCCAGACAGCAAAGCCAGGTCAATGATTTTGCATACTCTGCAGCACCTAAAGCTAAATTGTAATCCCCCCTCCCCCAATCAAACTGCTAATTAAACTTTTAATTTTCATTACATACATTATTTTATATTGAGTGATGTCATCGGGGTTTCGGTGCTTCTCAATGCAAAGCAGGCAGATAGTGGCTGGTGGGACGGGTTGGCGGGGTGCCTTACAGAGCTTCCTGAAAGCATCACAGCCCCTTGCCTCAGTACTCCTCTCAAGACCCCTCAGTCCTGATAAAAGCAGTGGGCTGGATATTGGGAGGAGTTGTGCAAATACTAAAATACCCTAATGGGCGGATGTCATTCTGGAGGAGTGGACATTCCTAGGTAAATAAATTCAGTGCAGCGCAACAAAAAATTCGGCAGTAGGTAAAAGTCCAAAAGAGAGCACAGTCCCAAAATGAGAGAAGATCCTTCTCTGTGTATACAGTGCCTGATGACGAGACAGTGATGAGAGTGAATACAGCCCGTCCACCACAGACAATCCTAGCCTCTCACCTCAAACACTAAAAAGATCATACAGCATGTATCCCACACCATGGGTCATCGACTTCCAAGCAATCCAGCATCGATATGGTGAAGTCACGCCACGGGGTATATGTGTAAACATAAAAAGAGATCTAGTGCTCTCTGTTTCCGTCGCAAAGGCATAACGTTTCAAACTGAAGAGATGGCCGCGGGTGACGTCATACCTGACCCCTCCCCCCCGTACATGTTACGTCCTGTGGGTGGGGTTTTGTCAGCAGTTTCCTGATTCCAGCGATGTCAGCAGAGAGTGGATTCAGCCCGCTCTCTGCTGAAAATGGATCACAGGAGTGTAAAACGAATTGCACTCCTGTGACCCATGGGAGAAGCGCAGCCAAACGAGCTCAGGCTGGACTTCTCCTTTAAAAAAAACCTCAACGTTTATCTAAAACCAAATATTTTTTAGTTCTGCATAGTAGGGAAGGTTTGGACTCTTTGTATTCCCCAGCTGGGAAGACCCATTGTTGGTCCTGGTGATCTTGTTTTGGGTCATTAGAGAAAAAATGTTTGAGTGCCATCAGAATAGGAATAGAAGGGAAGTTTACCAATGGGGACAGTTGTTACTGTAAGGCCCCTTTCACACTGGGGCGGTGTGGGCGTTGGCGGTAAAGCGCTACTATTTTTAGCAGCGCTTTACCGTAGTTTTAGCAGCGGTATTCGGCCGCTAGCAGGGCTGTTTTACCCCCCCCCCCCCCCGCTAGCGGCTGAAAAAGGGTTAAAACCGCTCCTTTGCTGGCGGTGTAGCCGCGCTGCCCCATTGATTTCAATGGGTAGGAGCGGTGAATACACCACTCCTTCACCGCTCCAAAGATGCGGCTAGCAGGACTTTTTTTTTACCGTCCTGCCAGCGCACCGCTCCAGTGTGAAAGCAGCCGCTTTTTTCAGGCGCTATTTTTAGCGCTGTAGCGCCTGAAAAATGCCTCAGTGTGAAAGGGGCCTAAGAACTCTGTAAGAGAGGATTTTACTTATTGTCACTTAGTGTTGTGTTGCTACCTCAGGAAGTGAAGTAAAATCTCTCCAATGGGGACACCAAACAAAACTTGACCAAGGGTGTTTGAATCATTCTCTACTCTATCCAAAACTGAAACTTTTTCTACTAGATATGCTTAAAATCTCTTGCATTAATAAATCCACGTGGTGATTTTTAGGAAGTACATAGCTGCATTTAGTGGCGTATTTTTACTGCCTGGAGTTCATCTTTACGTTTTTAGAATTTGGGACTTGCGCAGCATTTTATAGATGGCAAAAATGGTTTACTGGTGGTTTCTACACATTGCCAGAATTACTTTTTTTTATTATGTTACAGTTCACACTGCGGCTTCCACTCTCAATAATAAATATACACTTTATAACTCAACTTTTAAGTAAAATATACGATTTATAAAAATCCAATCACTGGTCGAATCTTAGTGTTTTATAGCAGTTTTTAATTCCTAAACATCTCGGTTTTCTGCACTGTTACTAGCAGAATTAGTTGTTTTTGACCGCAGGCCACACACACAGACACATTCCTGGGTATATAGAGTTTCTGCGCACTGTTGTGGTCGTTATGAGCTCCTTATAGATCGAACTCGCAGTTATCAGTCCAGGCGATGAAAGGATTGCAGCCTGGGAAAAGACTTGTTGTGTCCCAATATCACACAAGCCCCAATCCCGTCAGTCTTGTGCAGGAAACGGAAAACATTTTTCTAATATTTTATTGAAGCCTTAGTCGTAAATCCCTTTAAGTTTCTCTCTAGTAATTTCATACGTTTGGGACATAAATAATTGCTGACAAAGCAGCGGCTGCAGGAAACCTAAACGCCAGCCAATAAATCTTGACCTGTGCTGGAGTATTTCTGGCTGTTACCTATATTATATTCAGATTGGAAAACAAAAAAGCTTTCCATGCGGTATAAGTGATCTACACTTTTATTATTTATTACAAAGATTGTATTTTCTCAGCTTTGAATTATGGCCTACTGTGAGCTGACAGGGCAGGGGCTCCTTGGTTTAATTGCCACTGGAGCTCTTATGTATTTGTTTTCCTTGTGTTTACTTTAAGACCCCTTTCACACTGAGGAGCTTTTCTGGCGCTTTCATGCTAAAAGGCTCACAAAAACCTATTTCCATTAAAATAAATGAATGCTTTCACACTGGGGCAGTGCAGTGAAAAAAACGCCCCTCTCCTTTGAAATGAATGGAAAGCTCTGCAAAAGCGCCTGAATAGCTCTTCAAAAGCACTCAGTGTTTTACTGGCAGTTTAGAAGTGCCTCAGTCCACCCAAAACTGTTCTCTCACCGATTGATAAATTGGTGTAAGCTCATTCACCCAACCCTCCCCTCTCCTGTGGCATAGTTTTATTACTCTTGCTGCATAATCTGTAATGTTGGTTGACAGAATAATTTCATTTTGTATTGAGAGACAGTATCATAATGACCACAGTTGGTGGGCCGGGTCATAAACTAATTTCCCCGTTGAAGTTCTTTAGATGTGTAAAATGGCAACGTAAGGGTGTAGATGTGCAAATGCACAGTTCTTTCTGGTGCATTCGAGCTGCATTTTTTAGGCCCTTTGCATACAGAGGTGTCTAGCTGTAGTGTATGCATCACAGTGGTTTCCTGTGCCCGTGTAGGTACAGGGCAGCATCCAGTCCTGCTGCCTTCAGCCTTTCACACTATGCCAGGCTGTGACTGGGCAGGGCTGAATGCTGCACCAAGTGATGCCAATGTTTAGGGCCCTATGCTTTAGGGAGCTAATTCCCAGAATTTAGAAGGCCTTCATTCTGGATATTTGTCCCTGAATGCATAGGGCCATTAATGCCTGTACCACTCAGTAAAGCATTCAGCCCTGCCCATCCATAGCCTGCCGTAGACTTTGAAAGACTGCAGGCAATGGGGCTAGACACTGCACTTCCTGGGCTCACTAAAATGCCTGGAGTTCACAATTAGCAGCCAGACTCCTCCATGTGCAAGGTACCTATGAACTCAGACCTAAGACTTCTACAATCCTTCATAGGTGCTTGTGACCTGTTGTCAAAGTGGTTGTAAGGGCTGAAGGTTTTGCAGATTCATGTATACTATGCACGAGGGTAAGAAAAAACCTTCTGTGTGCTGCTACCCCCACAGCCCTGTCTAATACTCACCTGAGCCCCCTCTCGATCCAGTGATGTGCACAAGAGACTTTACTGCCCCGGCACTCTCCCTCCTCATTGGCTTGAGACAGTGGCTCCCACTGCTGTCAATCTCAGCCAGTGAGGAGAGAGGCTTTATGTGTCTTATGCAGGATGGATTTGATTTAAATCAAGTCACTTTAAATCACTAGTAAAAAGGCTTGATTAAATCCACTCCATTTAAATCATAATTTTTAAAGAGCAACTGTCATCTGTCATACAGTAAACAGACACCATTGGAAAGGTGATCTGTAAAGTGCTAACACATCCACACTGTAATATTACATGATTTTCTCTCCTCTGAAGTCTAGAACAAAGCTAAGGAGAAATTGATTCAACATTCTCAATCTAAACTCCAATTTTCTTTAGCCCATAGAGAAAAATAATCACAATAAGGCCCCTTTCACCCTGGGGCGGTGCGGGCGTCTGCGGTAAAGTGGCGCTATTTTTAGCACCGCTTTTATCTAATTTTAGCTAAAAGCGGTGGGCTTTCACACTGGAGCGGTGCACTAGCAGGATGGTTAAAAAAAAGTCCTGCTAGCAGCATCTTTGGAGTGGTGAGTGAGTCGTGTATTCAAATCAATGGGGCAGCGTGGCTATACCGCCGGCAAAGGGCCACTGCAGTGGCGCTTTGCAGGCAGTTAAAACGACGGTAAAGCGGTGCTAAAAATAGCTAAAAGCGGTGCTAAAAATAGCGCCACTTTACCGCAGATGCCCGCACCGCCCCAGGGTGAAAAGGGCCTTATTGTGATTATTTTTCTCTATGGGCTAAAGAAAATTGGAGTTTAGATTGAGAATGTTGAATCAATTTCTCCTTAGCTTTGTTCTAGACTTCAGAGGAGAGAAAATCATGTAATATTAGAGTGCGGCTGTGTTAGCACTTTACAGATCACCTTTCCAATGGTGTCTGTTTACTGTATTTCTGAGATTTTTATTGGATTTGGAGTTTTTGTTCCACAGATTCTTAGCTTTGACATAAACCAGCACTTCCTGGTGACCTGATCAACTTAAAATTAGATTTATTTGGGAAGATGCTTCCCTGTTTCTCCATACTATTGGAAGAATGAAAGGTATCACTGTACAGTGTGATGACTACATTGGGGACCCTGCTGGCTTTCTTTTACACGTTCCTCTGCTGTGCTTCTAATTTGAACAATGTCTTTCAAAAGCCAGAGAGAGCAATTAAAAAAGCAAACCAGAATTTGGGATCTAACAACGCATGAAAATAAGATTCTTGTACTTGGTATTGCCAGCAAATGTTTAAGAGCATTGATATCTTTTCATTTATCCTATCAGTCAGCTTGATTTAAAGCCTAACTTCACATTTATTGTCCTTTTAAATAGTTTGTTTGAGTTAAGCTGGCCTAAACAAACTATTTACTGCACTTACAGGTGCTTAACTGTATGTAGCGTCAGCTACACACAGTATACAGCGATGTGTTCTGGCAGTGGGACGCGACGCGAACAGAACAGGATGTTTCCATCCTACTATACGGACACAGAGCTGTATACTGTATGCAGTTGAGGCTACATACAATTAATATATTATTTTGGATTCATACTTACTTAGGTTAATGCAGCATCAATCCCCTGGTGCCTCTACACTGAGAACTGAGTGATCGAGCATTGCCAGTCACTTGGTTTTCACAGCTCCGTGAGCAGAGAGCTGCAGACTGTCAGTCACAGCTCTCTGTTGTGACCCCTCCTCGCTCACTGGATCTCTGAGCTGTGGATCAGTCTAGGCACCTGGCGGATTCATTTAGGATGACGTGGTGCCTGGACTGATTTCTGTGATGTCAGCAGAGAGCGGACTTCAGTCTGCTCTCTGCTGAAAACGGGTCACAGGAGTGCAAAACTAATTGCACTCCTGCGATGCATAGGAGAGATACAGCCAAACAAGGTTTGGCTGGACTTCTTCTTTAACTTAAGTTCTAATATAGTTTATAGCTGCCTCCTTCTGTATAAAGTGTTTGCCTACTCAGCTCAGAGTCAGCTTGGCATGTTAGTTTCAGTTCCAATGTTTTATATATTTCTTTTCTTTCAAATCTCATTGATCTCTTCCAGCAAAGTCACCTATTCCTTGCTCATGTCCATAGCGTTGCTTATCCTCTTCAATCTTCATCAGTTCAATTTTCCTGTATTTATTACCACTGATAGCAGCAGTTTTTGGCAAAAAAAATACTATTTTAAGATTGCATAACATTCATCGGGCTATGGATGACGGTTGCTAATTAGTGACAGATCATCCTTATTGTATTACCATCTTGTGGCAGGGCCTATTCACACAGTTGCATTGTGTTAGTGTGCACTCTTTCTTTTTCATACATCATGGGACACAGTCAGGCTAATATGCATTACCTGCTGAGTTATACTTCATCTCCAGGTGAATGGACACTGGTAGACCAAAAGTCTTTATACAGGAAGTGCATTGAACTTAGAGGTGCTGTACAGGTCCAAAGGAGTGGACCCTAAGCATGAAAAGGGTACCCAGTCCTTGAAGGTCCTCAAGTGACAGGATCCAGCCGTGATGGGTGAAATTTGGGCTCTTAGTTTCTAAGCTTCCCTGTGCCTGGACGGGTAAGTGAAACCCCTTTACTTCATATTGTGGGGTTACCCAGTGATTGTAACATTCAGTCAAGCTAGTGAGAGGCTGGACACTTGTGTGTGGTGTGGTGACCATACAGGGAGTTTTGGGATAGCTGTGGGTGTTTGCAAAGTGTACCTTTTTTGCTTGTGTCTGGCTGTTTTTTACCTATAAGATGGCGCATGACGGTGCGCCATTTCTCCTTGGTTCACCATGGCGCACGTGTGCTTTGTGTCTTTTTGTGTGTTAACATGCATTCCATTCACAACATTAATTTTGAATGGGCTAACAAAACTTATAATAACTCTCAGCTGGTTCACATCTGTGTACTTCCGTGTCCTAAATCACAATCGCATTGTACTTTGCTGGCTAGGTGCTTTTCAGGGCAATTCAATATGAATCATACCTCAGTGCACTGACCTGGGTTTTGTGCTGTTACTATTATGCAAGCAACACAATAGCCTGAATGTGCCCTCAATGTCATGAGTGTGACACCCTTAGACATTTCAATTATTCAAGGTGTACTTTAATCCAGGAAAACAGCACACTAGTTGCACCTTACTTTCTTTTTCGTACATCACGGGACACAGAGACACAGTATTTACTGATGGGTTATATAAGCACCACTAGGTTATGGACACTGGCACACCCTAGACAGGAAGTTTAGCCCCGTGTATAACCCCTCCCCTTACTGGGTGTACCCCTGTTGTTTCGCCAGTGTCTTAGGTGTTGGTCAAGAGTAAAGATGTGCTCTGCTGAGCTCCGCTGGAATATTCCTTACTAGGGCAAGCCATGGAACTGGATCCATTCACAGTGCCTTTTCCAGGCCGAATTGATTGGTACCCGGCCTCATGTCCGAAGAAACAAGGTTTTACCTGTAACACTTCTCTTTTTAGAGAGCTGGACCCCGGGATCCAGTATTTGTTTTTTTCAGCCATATTCCTGGCGGGGTGCTTTACAATTAATTTGTATATTTGTCAGCATTACAGAAACAGCCTTTTGGGCCGAGATGACATATTTCCTTGGTCCTTTTGAAAAGTAAGCAAATTTTTCTGGTAGCCATTTCTTCTACAAGAAGAGTATCAGAATTGGCGGCTCTTTCTTGTAAAGAGCCATGTTTAATTATTCATAGGGATAGATATTATTGCGTCCTCATCCTAGCTTTCTACTGAAGGTGGTTTCAGGTTTTCATCTAAACCAGGATATTGTTCTGCCTTAATTTTTTTCAGATCCCTGTTCTATGGAAGAAAAGTCACTACATTCTCTGGATGTAGTGAGAGTGGTCAAAACCTATTTGGAAGCGACTGCTCAGATTTGCAAAACTGATGTTTTGTTTGTGTTGCCTGAAGGTCCTAAAAAGGACAGGCAGCGTCGAAATCTACCATAGCTAAGTGTATTCGACAGGTAATTGTTCAAGCTTATGGCTTGAAGAGGAAAGTTCCACTTTTTCAAATCAAAGCGCACTCCACCAGGGCTGTTAGTGCTTCATGGGCAGTGCATCACCAGGCCTCCATGGCTCAAATCTGCAAGGCTACAACTTGGTCTTTAGTCCATACATTCACCAGATTCTGTCAGGTGGATGTGAGAAGACATGAGGATATTGCCTTTGGGTGCAGTGTGCGGCAGGCAGCAGTACAAGATCCTCAGGTCTGATTGCACCCTACTTTTGTTGTGTCTCCCTCCCCTCAGATAGCATTGCTCTGGGACATCCCATCAGTAAATACTGTGGCTCTGTGTCCCGTGATGTACGAAAAAGACAATAGGATTTTTATAACAGCTTACCTGTAAATCCTTTTCTTTGAATACATCACGGGACACAGAGGTCCCTATATATATACACATATATTGCTTTGCTACAAAAACTGAGCTACTTCCAGTAAGGGGAGGTGTTATATAGGGGGCTAAACTTCCTGTCTAGGGTGTGCCAGTGTCCATCACCTAGTGGTGCCTATATAAGCCATTAGTAAATACTGTGGCTCTGTGTCCCCTAATATACTCGAAGGAAAGGATTTTACAGGTAAGCCGTTATACAAAATCCTATTTTTTTGGCCTTGTTTAGACTTGTGGTTGGAGGGTGGCAATTTCACCTCGTTTATTCTGCCTGCCAACAACCCCTATTAAGTTGCAACAGGCAGCAGATGGGGATGCTTTCATGCTGCTACAGTAATGCTTCTCTTTATGTCCACATCAAAGTTGACCCAACTTGTAGCGATTGACGGGCAGCAAGCCCACCAAGCGCTACACACTCAAATCAATGGGGAAGCGCCTCAATTGCCCCACTACTGTGTGCAGTGCATGCAGTTGCGGCACATTTGTCTGCAAAAATCGGGTTAAAACAGGCGATGAAGATGCGTCACATCACTTCCTCACCGTCTGTCAGTAGCCTTTGGAGCGCAATCTGAGCACTTTATCGAGCTTCAGAGGCAAGGGAGATTTAGACGCACGTCTAAATCTACCTTTACTATGTCGTTGAAGCACACTCCTTATAAATTTATTGAAAGCTATGAGAGTGACCCTGATTGCGCATTTGTATAGTGAGTAAAAAGGTTGTATGGTCATTTTTTTAAGAATGGGAATATCATTTTAAAATAATTTTTTAGTTTAATGCTACGAAAAGATGAGTTACTAGTTTCCTAAACCATTAATCCTACATGCCATTCCCTTGTATCAAGGGATTTCCAATGTTTTCTGTTTTTTTTTAAGTTTCTTTATTATCATGTATATTCAGTGTGCATGTGTTACTAGAGCAAGAAGACCACGCTTATCTCTTTTTGACAGCTTTCCCTTTTGCTATAGCGTGATTTCCTGTGAAAGCACCATTTGCATGAAAGATGTTCAGTGAAAAGGGGGATTTAAAGATTACGGAGGAAACGGTCGCTTCGATTTCTTTAGTTAATTACTCCAGTGTAATGCCAAAAGGAGCAGACAGTGGATTATTGCAGTGCAGCTACAAGTTCTTTGTATGGGAAGATAGTTCCTGGAAGTACGTGGATACTGGGATTAGGCAGCATTGGATGTGAACGTAGCCATGAATAAGTGCACATTTTGGTTGAGACTGTAAGATAAGATAGCAGACTTTTTATTCTTTTTGGATAAATGTTTGTATTCACTATTAAGAAAAGAGCAGGTTTACAAGACCTTTTCACCTTATTGCAGGAATTTATCATATCTCCGCTCATTTAGTATACAGCATGAATTTGTTGGAATATTTGAGAAGGGGAACTAAAACAATATAAATAGAAAAATGTAAAAAGATAGCAAAAGACAAATTGGAATATAGAGGTAATCATTAAAGTAGAACTAAAGTTTTTGACTTAAATGTTTTCCAAAACCATTACAGTGGTTTGAGAAAGTATTCATACAACTTTCAATTTTCCACATTTTGTCATGTTACAACCAAAAACGTAAATGTATTTTATTGGGATTCTATGTAATAGATCAACACAAAGTGGCACATAATTGTGAAGTGGAATGAAAATGATAAATGGTTTTCATTTCAACATTTTTTACAAATCTGTGAAAAGTGTGGGGAGCATTTGTATTCAGCCCCCTTTACTCTGATACCTCTAACTAAAATCTAGTGGAAGCAATTGCCTTCAGAAGTCACCCAATTATTAAATAGTCTAAATATAAGATAAATGCTAACAATTCAGTGAACTGTAACGCAATTCAAAATGAAAAAACAATTCAAGAATATTGCATTAAATGAAAGTCCATTGTGACCTTTCCCAACACCAAAATAAAGTGCTTCTAAATAGTTATGTTTTCTGTTTCCTTCGCCGCAAGTGTTCCAAAGATAGATGGCACCAGAGGTGTTTGACCCCTTGTTACAGGAAGTCAAAAAGCGCTATTGGAAAACCAAATAGTTCTTCAGATAACACCTTTCCACTCCAGAAATCCCTCAGGACCAAGCTAGGATGTAGGACTATACCCCACAGGAGACATACAGAAGTCTTTCATAGTGTAGTAGGTTTAATAAATGATTAAAAGCATATACATGGTACAAAGTTATGATTAGTGGTTGTCAACCTGGGGGTCGAATAACGATTTGCCAGGGGTCACCGAATCCTGGGATCGCGGCTGCCCAGCAGGGCTGTCCCTGGAGCCTGTGGCTGCCCAGCTGGGCTGTTTTTGAAGCCCACGGCCGCCCACTCAGCCTCCTCACAGCATTCAATTCAAGGCACGGGTGGGAGGTAGAGACTGGAGGTCAGCTGACTGGAGAGGAATTTGAAGTGGGTGGGGTTGGAGGAGACCTTATTACCTATTTTTTGGCATAGGTGTCACTGCTGCAAAACCCCACAGAACTGGAGACACAGTGAAGCAGAGACACAGTGAGTAACACTACCTGTGATTAGAGTTGCAATTAAAAGTCCCCACTACAGTTCTCAGATCAGCAGATGACCTTGATCAAGAGCACCTAAGTTGGCTGATCAGAACTCCCCCCAGCACTGCCACTGATCCCACCCCCCCACCAGCACTGCCACGCCTATTTGCATCTTAATGCAGGCCTAGGCTCAAGCATTTAAACAGAACAAGATGAGTGGGTTTCCGTAGACATTCTACAGCTGTTTTTGCCTAGGCTCACTCTGTCGTTAATTCTGTCATACTGTGAGGCAGCAAACTGTTTAAACATCTGTAAATTTGGCCATACAGGGAGTAAATTTCGGCCATTTCCACATGAACCAGCTGAAACTCAAGCCATGGGTAGCCCTATTGACATTCTCATGCCCAGCATGCTTCAGTTTTGAAAATTGAAGGAGTCAGATAGAATTTTTTTTGCCAAACAGAGACTGCATCCAATCAGGTGCATCCACTGCTCGGGTATTTTGACAGCCGCGGATGCCAGCTGTCAGAATACAAAAGCCGTCAGGAAAGATTTGCTTATCTACGCTGTTTGGTGTAGCTGGGGCAAATCAAGTGATTTCTCTCATTCAGCCCACTGCATGAACAATGGAAATCCTACAGTATATGGCCAGTTATTGCTGTGTCCCTCTTTGGGGATTCACCTTCCTTTCTGTCCTGGTAAGCATAGAGAGTACAGGCCTTGGGAAGTATGCTACTGTTGTCCCTGTATAAAGTAGTAGAGGGGATTATAAAATTGAGTGAGGTTCCTGTTTCTGGCACAGCTGCATTGTTTCCTTGTTACAGGTGTGCTTTGGTTTCACATGTTTCCTGGAATTGCTTTTTAAAGTCTAACTCAAGAGTGAAGTCTGGCAAAACTTGATGCCCATTTGGTCCCGGTGTCCACCTCACTCATTTCAGTGTGCCGGAAAGTAGAGTACCTGGTGTTCTAAGGAGCATCCACTACAGAGTGTAGGTCATATAATACTGAATGGGGAACACTCCAGTAGAAAATTTATAGGAATATTTGAAGAACTTGTGAAGTAGCTTGGCTTCTCAACAGGCTTAGTTGTGGCTGATATAAGTGGGGGTCTCCTTGTTGGGCTGACAGAAAGCAGTCTACACATGGAAGAAGGTGTGACCCAATCTTATTCCACACAAATAGGAAATTCATTTTTGATTAAAGCAGCACATGATTTCAGGAGTTAAACACCTCATATGATGTAAAGTTCTTGACTGGTAGAAAAAATAAGCAGAAAACCATTGATTATAAAGGCATTGTTTTGTTTGACTTTTGTATATATGAACCATTGTGCCTTTACTGTCATTTTAGGTAATCTTTATCAATGCATATACTGGTATTGTTCTCTTTTCTGTCTGGCTCTTCTGATGTCTTCACATCTTCTAGATATTCTACATTGGGGCAAAGAAAATAAAGATCATAAAGTTGTCAAATGAGCAAAGAATCTGCTGTCGATAAAACAGATCTTCAGCTTACCTCTATGGCTTGCCCTAGTGCTTTTTCCACCTTGTATGCCAGAGTTTTTATGTGGAACAGAATACACCATAATACTCTGTGGTGAGGCCTCGGAAACACAAGCCCAACCAGTTTCCCTGTTAAGATGTTTGTTTTGGGGAGGCCTTCGGAGCTTTGGAATATTGGGACTTACGCTAAACTCTCTGCGAAGTGATAAGACAGAGTGTAAAATTCTGGGACTTGACACAACTTGGCTTGAGGCTGACTTGTTGAGATTTTAGGTCATTTATTGCAGAATTGTAAAATTCCATTCAAATGCAGTTAACACAGTGTCGAAGTTGTATCAAGGGTATCCAAGCTGAGCATTCCATAAACCTGTTTTCTTTGGCAGAAGTGGCATGTGACTGGTCTCTTTGGCTTTGATGGAAGGGTTGACTAACATTTACCTGAACAAAAAGAAAGAAAAGAATATTATGATTGTACGCTTGCATTTATATGTCCCTTAGGCCACTTATGAGTCACAATAGTATACTAAGAACTATATTGACAATACACAGAGCCTCCATCAATCTAACAGCTTGGGCAGGGGATGGAATGTTCATGGGCACATTAAAAAAATTAAAACAACGATGTTATTGGTCGTCTTTTTTATCGCTTATATATATATATGTTTCCACCTCCATAAAAATCTAAATTTGTCAGAAACATCTTTCTTTCTTCTCATTGACAAGGAAGGGAAATGTAAAAACATGTCTATGTTGCTTCAGTACATCAGGCAAGTCACATGAGACACAGCAATGGTTCAAAGCAGTAGACTTTCAATTCTTTGCTGAGATGGAAAAAGTAGAGTCCCCCTGTAGCATACAGTATTTCAGGAGAGGATAGGTATGGAATGGAGCAGAGTCCTTCTGCAGGGCAGTGTATTTAAGGAGAAGAGGATTAGAGGAAGGAGCAGAGTCCTTCAGTAGAGCAGAGTATTTCAAGTGAAGAGGGTTAGATAGAGGAAGAAGCAGAGTCCTCTAGTAGCACAGAGTATATATGGAGAGGAGCGTTAGACAGAGGAAAGAGCAGAGTTCCCCAGTGGTGCAGAACATTTCAGGTGAGGAGGGTTAGGTAGAAGAAGAAGCAGAGTCCTCCATCAGGTTAGAGTATTTCAGAAGAATAGGATTAGATAGAGGAAGGAGCAGACTTCCCCAGTGGTGCAGAGTTTTTTAGGAGAAGGGGGGTTAGGTAGAGGAAGGTGCAGAGTCCTCCAGCAGTGTACAGTATTTCAGAAGAGGAGAGTCAAATTGAGGGAGGAGCAGAGTCCCCTAGTGGCACAGAGTATAGAGTTGAGTCCTCCAGCAGTGCAGAGTATTTCAAGAAAGATAGAGGAGTGAGCAGAGTCCCCCTGCAGATTATTTCAGGAGAGGATAGTTAACTAGAGGAAGGACCAGAGTGCTCCAGCAGCACATAATATTTTAGGAGAGGAGAGATTGAGGAAGGAGCAGAATCCTCTAGTAGTGAAGTCAATTGCAGCAGAGAAGATTTTGATAAGAGGAAAGAAGTGTCCTCCAGTAACACAGCAGTAGGTATATAATAGAATATTAAACTACAACAAACTGAATAAAATATTGTTTCCCTGAAGACATCATACCAATGAAACAAACGTGTTGGACAGAGCCACGCTTGCCATGTCACTTCAAGTGCAGTGGAATGCACGGCCATGTTTGAACAGGAAGTGAAAGAGCCTATAGATCAGCGATGGCAAACCTTGGCACTCCAGATGTTTTGGAACTACATTTCCCATGATGCTCATGCACTCTGCAGTGTAGTTGAGCATCATGGGAAATGTAGTTCCAAAACATCTGGGGTGCCAAGGTTCGCCATCACTGTTATAGATAAAGCATGACCTCCATTGTTTTTAATGTGTATTTTCTGAATTTTTTTAACCACTTCCCACCTTCCGTCCGTCATATGACATCCATGCACTTTGAGCTGGGATATTCAGATGTCGTATTTTTCAGCCAGCGATTCCCTACACCACTGATGGCGAACCTTGGCACTCCAGATGTTTTGAAACTACATTTCCCATCACTGTCCAATGCCATAAGAACGATCATATCGGCTGTTCAGCCGCTTGATCATTTTTACGGGCGGTGAGAGGGGATTTCGCCCCCCCCCTCCCACCACCCTCCGGTGCTTCTACTGACTCACTGCTGCCATTGGTGAGTCAGAGACCGGATCCGCCAGATAGTCGCCGGAGTCTCTATGATCGTTCAGAGGCTGGGCGCAATGTTATAACATCACACCCAGCCTCTGCATTCAAACAGATGTCACCGCCTTGGCTGGGAAGCCGAGATTTTTTTTTTTCAGGCTTCCCAGCCTAGAGGTAGGTTGTGGGGTTTTATTGACCCCACATCTCACTGTAAAGAGGACCTGTCATGCCATATTCCTATTACAAGGAATGTTTACATTCCTTGTAATAGTAATAAAAGTGATCATAAAAAAAATAATTAAAAAGTGTAAAAAAAAAAAAAAAGTCAAATTAACAATAAAAAAATTAAATAATTTAAAGCGCCCCTGTCCCCGTGTGCTCGCACGTAGAAGCGCATGCATATGTAAGTCCCTGCCCACATATGAAAACGGTGTTCAAACCACACATGTGAGGTATTGCGGCGAGAGCAATAATTCTAGCCCTAGACCTCCTCTGTGACTCAAAACATGTAACCAGTAAAAAAAATTTAACTAAGTTTGGCACCATTTTGTAGTGTGACATGTTAGGCATCTATTTCCTTGGTATAACTTCATCGTTCACTTAATGCAAAAAAATTGGGCTAACTTTACTGTTTTTTTTTTTTAAAAGCATATAACCGCCCCCCCCCCCCCCCCCCAAAATAAAAACACGTTAGCAAAATTGCTGCGCAAATACCGTGTGAGTTAAAAAAGTTGCAACAACCGCCATTGTATTCTCTAGGGTCTCTGCTAAAACAACATATAATGTTTGGGGGTTCTATGTAATTTTCGAACAAAAAAAATTATGATTTTTACATGTAGGAGAGAAATTTCAGAATTGGCCTGGGTAGCAAGTGGTTAAAGTGATGCTAAATGATTAATTTTGGTATTAATTTATATATTTTTAAAAAAATCAGAAATGTTATACTTATCTGCTCTGGGCAATGATTTTGCACAGACCAGCCCTGATCCTCCTCTTTTGGGTCCCCTGCAGAGTGCCCCGAATAGCAAGCTGCTTGCTATAGGGAAACTCGCGTGTGCTTGCTCCCTAGTCCCGATCTGTGTAAGACGCACACAATTGGGCTTGACCCTTCTCTCTCCTCATTGGCTGTGTGATCGACAGCAGCGGGAGCCAATGGCTGCTGTTTTTGAGCCAATGAGGAGGCAAAGAGCCAGGGCAGCAGCTGCTCTCACGCACACCGCTGGATCAAGATCAGGGTAAGTATTAGGGGAGTCTGCGGGGAGAGCTGCATACTGAAGGTTTTTTACCTTCATGCATAGAATGTGTGATGGTAAGAAACCTTCAGTCTTTACAACTACTTTAACTGCATTACTCTTACTTTTTATTGGAATTAAAGTGGTATTTCACTATTAGAGGTTCTCTTTTTATGGTGCATTGCTGAGAGGTGGTGGACTGGAAGAGTGACATTTCAATGTGTTTTTCGGAGAGCACAGCACAGAGGAACCCTTGGATTCAGTTTATAAGCATCTGAGACCTTCTTATTATATAAAGGGTCGCGCAGAATCTGGCGAGTGGTGCTTGCAAAGGGGTGTGGTGAATGGATTTTTACGCACAAATTTATTTATGAATTGAAGTGACTCACAGATATGAAGGAGCACTTTATTGGGAAGCTTACTTGGAAGCATTTTATGAAAATGAGACACTTTTAATTAATATTCTTCTTTTTATTGGCATAAGAATGTGAAGAAGTGGACTAAAGTTTATGGACACTTTATTGTTGCACTTTCTAATATCACATGATTGATTAGTATTTTACATTTGGTTTTAAGTGTAAGATGGTTTGTAATATTTTATTAAGTTTGTCATATTTCATTTAGTTTATTATTCTATGTATTTACTTAGAGCGCTTCACCGGTAAATATATTTTTTATGTTCACACTATTATCCCCCTAGGGCAGTGATGGCGAACCTTGGCACCCCAGATGTTTTGGAACTACATTTCCCATGATGCTCATGCACTCTGCAGTGTAGTGGATCATCATGGGAAATGTAGTTCCAAAACATCTGGGGTGCCAAGGTTCGCCATCACTGCCCTAGGGTATATAGGAGGGTACCTAGCAGCTTGTTTAAAATCCAGAGGAGTGGCCATAAGCGCAGAGTGTGGTACCATTTCAACACAATAGTAAGGTTAAGTTACTGTTATGCATCTGTATTGAACAATTTAGGTGTTTTGCCAAATGATTACAAAAGAATGGCACAAGTTTATTTTGCACAACTAGTTGTTTCATACAATTTTTCATGGTTTTGCTCTCATGAAGATGCATTGGATATTAAGAGAGCAATGAACCTATAAAATCTTTATGTCATTTCTCTTTCTCATAGCGTTGTTCCTCAGACAACCGTTATCCTGAATAATGAAAGACAGAACTCTGTAGTGGCCAAACTGCAGAGTCAGGAGGATTCAGTGAACAAGACGACAGAAAGTCTGGAAAATATACTTAATAGGTAATGTCTTTGTGTACATTTCAATCGCATGATAAAATGGAGATTTAAGCTGGCCATAGATGGATCAAAATTTGGCTGGGACAGCAGGGACTGGCTGAATTTTCGATCCATCTGTGGCCATTTCTGTTCGAGAGCAGTCAATCTAAGGACCATTTGCTCTTGAAAATTCTGCTTTGATTAGTGCCACAGCCAATCATCTGCAGCCACAGCTCAGCTTATTTTGACAGCAGGGGAGTCCCCACCATCAGCATACAACAGCACAATGGGGAGGATTCCCTCATCCACCTCGAATGTGTGGATGGGGGAATAAGGTTGGTCTTTTTTTGATCAGCTGGCTGGCTAACCAACAAAAAACAATACATTTATTTATATTTACATTTATTTATATACAGTTTATTTTTTATTTTTGTAGCTGACGACTAGGAGCATTCAGCCTATATCTCAATTTGTTATTTTAGTTCGTATTAGTACACCTGCAGCCAACTGTAGTGTGTTGAGAGCCTGCATGGAGACTGTCAGCTGATGTTCGTTGTATGGTGCAGAGGCATGTATAGATCCCATTAGCATACTTACTGTAAACCCTGTTTCCCTTAATCTAGAAAAAAAGACAACATAAATGGGGTTATTTACGAAAGGCAAATCCACTTTGCAGTGAAAGTGCACCTGGAAGTAAAGTCGCTGTAGATCCGAGGGGGACAAGCAAGGAAAATAAAAAAACAGCATTTTAGCTTGCACTTGATTGGATGATAAAATCAGCGGAGCTTCCACTCATTTCATATCTACCCCTTATGCCGTGTACACACGACCAGACTTTTCGACAGCAAAGGTCCGACGGAACAAATCCATTGGACAATTCGACCTTGCGTGGGCTTCATCGGACCTTTGCTGTCAAAAAATCAGACGGGCTTTAGATTTAGAACATGTTTCAAATCTTTCCGACGGACTCGAGTCCGGTCAAAAAATCAGTTCGTCTGTATGCTAGTGCGACGGATGAAAACTAACGCTAGGGCAGCTATTGGCTACTGGCTATGAACTTCCTTATTCTAGTCCGGTTGTACGTCATCGCGGTCGAATCCGTCGGACTTTGGTGTGATTGTGTGTGGCCAAGTCCGTTACTTCGGAAAGTCAGTCGGAAGTCTGCCGAAAGTCCATCGGGAAGAACGTCGGACCTAGTCTGCCGGAAAGTCTGGTCGTGTGTACACGGCATTAGATTTAGAGCGACTTCCAAGTGCACTTGCAGTGCAAAGTGGATTTGCCTTTCGTAAATAACCCCCAAAGACTCTGCATGGTCAGGCCTAAGTCCAGTATATATTGGCTGGTGATCATATAACTATCCAGTGACCAAAGAACGCTGGTAAAGGCCAGCTTGCGAAAATGAAAATGTTCTAACTTTCATTTTATTGAAATCTATACATGATATGGCAGTTTTCTACAGCATTACAAAATGTGCTGGCGCTATTTGTTCAAGCGGTGCATATAATTCGAAATTGAAGATCTTACAGATAGATTACACATTGTCTCTAATAAATAAAACACTGTAATTAAATGTTTGGTTTTAATTACAGTGCGGTCCCTGGAAGAAGACATAACACAATCGTGGTAAAGGTACCAGGCCCAGATGAAAGCCACAGCCATGATGAAAATGACAGCGGGTCAGAAGCCAGTGATACACTGTCAAACTCTGGACACTCTGGAAACTCCAACATGGGGAACAACGTTACCTTGATCACTCTGAACTCTGAAGGTATGTCCAGCATCGCATGTCCTGTTTCACCTGAGGAATGAAAATTGTTCTGCCCCAGCCTGTTTCTCAGGCAACCAAAAGTTGACCAAATTTTCCTTACCAGCAGTTCTGGTACAAGGCCATCCGCTGCCCAGGGCAAAAGTGCCAAACTGCGCCCCCCACTGTGTAAAGTATAGGTCGGAGTTAACAGCGGTGTGCTCAGTGCCGGGTCAGAATATACTGTATGTAATGGTTTTGACGTGCTTAAATAGTGCTTATGGTTGTGGACGTAGTGCATTTTCTGTGCTGCAGTGAAATATGGGCTAACAGCAGCAAAGGAAGAAATTCCCCAGCATTGGTGTGAGCAAAAAATATCCCTGCATTGTTGACATCACTGGAAGTAAAAAAAAAAGTCAATGTGTCGGTAGTGTGACTGTAAGGAAACCACGCCCCCATGTCAGTGGTGTCACGATACAAAAAAATTGGCCCTGGGTCAGTGGCTTCACCACAGTGAAAGACTGCCCCTGCTTTGGTGGTATCGCACTCGCCTGTCCACAGCAAACTGGTATTGGAGGGAGAAGAGAGCAGAATCCTCCCTGTAGCAGCTAACGAGGACCCTGATACTTCTAACAGGAGGGACAATGCCGTCACTCCTGTCAGTGAGGCAGCTGGAAAATGAAGTGCCTGCAAGCTGCCAGCATGCCCCCCTCTACATAATACCATTGCTCCCAGGGCATGTTCCCCTTTTGTTCCAACCCCCCCCCCCCCCTTCCTTGTCCTGGCCCTGCTTACCTGCTTCTGTTCTGGAAATCTCTGCTGATAATCAGTGTGTATGAGTTCTCCTCTATGATTCTCCTGCCCAGTAATTACCTGCTCAGAAGTCTTTTTGAGGAAAGATCATCTAAGAAATGCAAAGCTTTGATTTTGTATTCTCTTGTAGTCCTTTTATCTATAAAGGTATTGAGCATTCAGTCAAGTTTAGCCAGTCATGATGGATAAAAGTCCAGATCGGGGCTTCCAAGGAAAATCGCAGTGTGACCTAATTTCCCCCTGTGTAGCCTGCACATGTAGAAAGGTTGTAGAAGGCACAGGGTTAATCCACAATTTAGGCCATGTTTTTACCGACCATATTGTTTCATAGGATACTATGCACGCCCAGGTTAGCTGGCCACTTAATCCATCCACTTACTGAATATGAGTCTCTCCTATAGATTGCAGAAGGCATAGGGACTATATAAAATGTGGGCTGTGTTTTTACCGCCAATATTGTCCCATATGGTACTACTCCTGTGTATACCCAGGATAGCTGGTTTCCTAGATCATTTATTTAATACGAGTCTCCTTTATAGATCGCAGAACACAAAGGTTCAATCTAAAATTTGGCCTGTGTATTTTATTTTTTTTGCCACCCATATTGTTGCATAGGATACTATGCATGCCCAGGATATTTGGCCATTTAATCCATCTATTTACTTATTAAATACGAGTCTCGCCGATAGATTACAGAAGGCATAGGGACTACCGGTATATTAAATTTGGACTGTATTTTTAACGCCCACATTGTTCCCCACATACACACACATATATACATTTTGAATCTATGAATCTATTTATCTAGTTAGGATCGACCAGGTTACTGAGGTCATACGGGACAAATAACCAATGGTTGTCTTTGCTGTGTATGAACCATATACCATCCATTGATTTGGTCTTTTTTGTCTCATTCTATACTCCTCCTTTTTCCATCTTTATACCTTGATAGCTTCCCCATGTTTGTAATCAATGTTTTTATTGTGGGGTTAGCTATATTAATACATATATGTCTGAAATTTTATAGCTAAAGGGAAGAAAGGGGGGGAGAGGGGATAGTTAAGTTCGGACCAATTAGTTTCTAATACATATATGTATTTGCATATATATCTACACAGTTCTAATGGAGTAATAGTAAACATACATTTATCTTTAACCATTGGGATATAAATGGGTTATAATGTTTTTAAATGTGGTTTGCTTTCTCTTTTGTATATACACATTTATATATACATTTTTTATACATATTCCATATGTACACACTGTTTCTTGTTTTCTCATAGCACATGAATTGTCTATATTGGTATATATCCATTACTACTGTTAATTATATTTTTAATAGATATCCTTTCAGGTCCGCCTGTCAGTTTTTCAGGCGGACCTGAACGGACGCTCCATAGAGGTCTATGGAGCGTCAAATGTCAGCGGTGACATGTCCGCTGACATCTGACCCGCTCCAACCCGAAAAAGTGTGACGGAGGAAAAACCTACTTTTCCATCCGTCATCGAATCGGGTGACAAAGGACACTGCGGTCCGTCATCATCCGATCTTTCATAGGGGAGAGCGGCACTCTGACAGGCACGTCCCTGCGCAGTGTGCTGAGACAGACCTGTCATTTTCGACGGGGGGATCCCCGCTCTGCAAGCGGATATCCACGGGGCGGATTATCACTGATCCGCCCCGTGTGAAAGAGCCCTTAGTCTTTCTCATTAATGTTTATGTGAATCACATGTGACTAAAAAGAAGTCTGCAATTTAATGATCTGTAATGATCTGTATCACCTGTTACTCTATTAGATAGGTGTATATAAGGAAAACAATTCTGACTTATCTTTGTAATGAATACGCAGCACCTGTTAGTGTGTGAAACACGTCTACTATTTGAACTGTTTGTAACACTTGGGATTTTCATTTATTAAAGCGGGAGTCCGCTGGGAGTTCCGCCGTTTTTTTCTTTAAAAGCCAGCAGCTACAAATACAGCAGCTGCTGACTTTTAAAATAAGGACACTTACCCGTCCAGCACGCCCGCGATGTCGGCACCCGAAGCCGATCTCTCGATCGTCTCTCGGGTGCTGCCACAGCCATCTTGGGTATGGGAATCAGGAAGTGGAGCCTTTCGGCTTCATTTCCCGGTTCCCTACTGCGCATGCGCGAGTCGCGCTGCGCAATAAGGATGGTCCCCGCTGTCTCTGGGATCTGTGTGTTTCCCAGCAGGCAGCGGGGGACTTTCGGAAAGGGGCGTAGATCTATGCCCCTTTCCGCAGAGAGCTATCCCGGAAGTGGGTACAGATACCTGTACTGTACAGGTACCTGCACCCCCCTCCCCCCTGAAAGGTGCCAATTGTGGCGCCGGAGGGGGGGAGGATTCCAATGAGCGGAAGGTCCACTTTAGGGTGGACCTCCGCTTTAAATAAGAATTTTGATGGATCTTGGAGTGCAGCCATTTCTTCAGTGTTGATTGTATGCGGAGGCGAGCCGAGGCGGGCACCCATGATATCATTAGGCTTCCTGTCTCACCTGGAGCAGCGAGTTCTTTTGTTTGAATAGAAAGCCTGCAGTACATTTTATATTGTATTTGCTTTATGGATTAAGGGTGCATGTCCCCTTGGTCTGTCTAGGTGCTGTAACTTCCCAATTAACAAGAAACTTTTTTTTAAAAAATAATTAAATATTTGTTATTCGTATCCTATTCTCCACCTAACTTTGAGTGTTTTTTTTTTTTACTGGAAATAATGCACATTGTTTTGATGAAGTGTAATATTGCAGGCCAGGCAAGAGAAATGAGCTCTCTCTATATTATATCATTACATAATCAAAATGCTCTGCTGCAGATTCTGTGCCTGTGCACTCCCAATTGCAGGTGCTGGCTCCCTAAGGCGTCCGTCTTCTGCTCAACATTCAAACATTGTAGAAAAAAGGAAAGTTGAGGTAAAAGCGGTTATAGAAGTTTTTTTAATTCCCCGTAGTGCAAATTTCAGAATCACATGAATCCTCCACCCTGTTTTACATGGACATTGACAGGAAAAATTAGAGTAAACTTGGTAAGTTCCATGTTACATTATACTTCCGTGTAAAGTGTAACAGATCCACTATACATTGTTATAAATTCAGCATACAAAATGGAAGCTACAGTATTACACTAAAATACTCTGTTACAAAACAAATTTGTCTCAATGTTGTGTCATTTTCCTCAGTCTGGAGGCAATATGTGATGGGAAGTGTCCTCGATGGGACACAGTGAAAGTAAAAACTTGTCTCCAAATGTATCCACTTTTAGGCGATCCCTGAAAACCTTCCTCTTCAGAGAAGCCTGTCCTGCCTCCATCTAACAACTGCACTGCTTTCTCCATTAGTTCCTCCCCCACAGCTATTACCCTTTTGTATAACTTGACCCTCCCTCCTAGATTGTAAGCTCTAACGAGCAGGGCTCTCTGATTTCCCCCTGTATTGAATTGTATTGTAATCGTACTGTCTGCCCTAATGTTGTAAAGTGCTGCGTAAACTGTCGGCACCATATAAATCCTGTATAATAATAATAAAAACCTGATGGGGTTTTAACATGGATTTCAGCTATGGTGTATTTTTACACAGTTATATTTGTCCAGATTGGACCAATGTAATTCTGTATATACCATACCTGGCCGATGCCCCTGGAAGCTGGAAATCACTGAAGTAGACACTGCTACTCCAGAGATTCCCTCTTGCTTCCAGATCCAGCGCTGAGCGGCCAGCCTAATGCAATGTAAACGCTAGAGGTCAGCCGCTCAGCACAGGTGCCATACAGAGAATGTTTTGTATTTTCTGAATGAATACAAAGTGTTCTCTGATTGAATGAGGTGGAGAATTGGGGAGGTGACGTCACGCTCTCCTCACCGTCCAATCAGAGAATGCGTAGCATCCATTCAGAAAATGCGAAGTATTCTTTGAACAGCTGAGCGGCCGGCCTACTGTGTTTGAAATGCGGCAGGCCAGCTGCTCAGAGTGGAACCTGGAAGCAGGTGGAGATCACCAGAGTAATGATGTCTACTTCAGTAATTTCAGCTTTCAGGGGCATCGATCAGGTATGGTACAGAGTACGGTATATACAGAGTTACTTTTGTCCAAGCTACGTATAAAATATCCATACCTGCAATTCATTTTTAGCCTTTCCCTGCTCTATCCAAAATGAAAAAAAAAAAAATCACAAAATTTTATGACTTTAAATATATTTTAACGACTTTGTTGCAGTGAATATGTACATTAACACTCCTCCATGTTAAAAAGTAGTGAAGTCGCTGGCTTGTAATGAATCTAGGCTCTTGTATATTTTGATTACAGAAAAGAAAAATTGGCTTTCCTGCTTATGTGTAGGCGACAAGCCTACTTGAAAACTGTCCTTGGTTTGTTGTGCCACACATTAATCCCAGGCATCTCGCACTGTGCCCAGTAATGTGGCTTCCAAAGTCTCGTGTTTGTATGGTAAAACTGTGGGTGCAAGTCTTGTAATTCCAGAGCAGTTTGTGTAGTCGGAGGGAGTGCCAGGCACTTTTCCTTTGTTGCATGCGGCAATTCCAAACCGCAGTTGGCCATCGTGCATTTGAGCATGGTTTCTGTCATGGGGAAAAGAACGCAAAGTATGACTGATTGGCCTTGGGCAGCTGCAAGTACATTGTAAACATGGCAGCTCATTCAACGCTTTCTGTCTCTGTACGGGTTCATGTTGAATATACACTTAAAATGCCTGAAAGTTTATACCTATTGGCTGGGAGTATGAATGCGTATGACGGTTACTGGAAGCCTTAGACAGCAGGCCCAGAGGCTGGCTGCATAGCTAATCATGCCAAGTCATTGGCACAAGTTACTCTTCAAAAAACAAACACTTTCATTGGCAACAATCCGTTTTTCTCCAAGCAGGAAATTCACATTGGGACGTTATTCTTGTTTGCAGCTATGACAGCTGCTTAGTGTTTTAATTCAGTTTTTTTTTTTTATGGAAAAGTGTGAGAAATAGCTGTGAGTTATCACTTATCCTTTGAAGAAATTCATGCATTTCTTAGAACAGCATTGGTGCTTCCTCCTTTTTCCAAATCAATATATTTTTTTTTATATATGTGCATGGCCTCCATAGTTTGTTAAAAGTAGGCCCGATGCTTGAATGTAAGGACTGTATTCACAAGCTTAGTCAATGAAGATCGAACTACATTTTTCTGAAAAAAAAAAAAAAAATGGTTTCACCTGCCAAACTTGTGTGTTTTCTCTGCAAACAAAACTTGTTATGGAATGCGCATTACTAGCTCCATAACCTACCTTCTCCAAACAGCATTCAGATGATTGCTTTGTGCCAAAAACCTCCACAACTGGAAGACATTATTTATCCCTGGTGGCACTTGCCGTGACCAAGAATCGGTGAGAAAGTACATTTTGAACTGCGTCTTTCTTTTTCAGCAGTACAAATGAAACCAGAAATCATGAGCATTTTCGGAAATCTCAATGCTTTTATCGCGGTCTGATCTGTCCTTGGAAATATCTTTGTATTGGGTCAAGCTCTGTGTGAACCGTTCATATTTTCTGATATCAATCATAAACATGCACATTAGGAAAATAAATATAAGTCTTGCTTATTGATACCAATAAGGTAGGATGTCTACTTCCTGGAGACTCTCCCTATAGAAAACATGACAGGCCTGTCTAGGTGGTATCCACAGAAATGAGACTAGCTGGTCCAGCTTTTGCAGGATGGGTTTGTTTTAAACTATGTCTAAAGTCATACTTTTATTTTTGTTTTGGATAGATTGGAGAGGGATCGGAACGTCTGCCAGGTTTGTATTGCTGCCTGTGCCCCCATTAGGGAGATTCACCCTCTCAATCTGCCCATTTACTATTATTATGAGAGTGAAAGAAATTCTCAAATTTTGGGTTCTCACTAGAACACAACAGAATTAGTTGAGAAATCTTCCAGTGGGGACAACAAGGGATTCCCTGACCATTTCCTCTTAAAGTAATTGTAAACTCAAAAAAAATAAAAATAAAATACAATAAAAAACAACAACCTGCTAAACAAAGGCCTAAAGAGCTAGTATGCATCGCATACTAGCTCATTATGTAATACTTACCTTAGATCAGAGCTGCTGCAGTGGTGCCTGTACACCACTATGACCAGCAATATATCTCTCGGAGTTATTTTCGGGTTTGCGGGCTTCGGCGCTGTGATTCGCCAGAGCCACGATGATGTCATTCCCGCGCATGCGAGCTGGAGCCGCCGGTCATGGCACAGCTCCTTAAGAAATGGCATGAGCGAGCCTATTCTTCCGTGCGCATGTTCGGATGACGGCACATGCAGATACAGTGAATATCTCGTAAACTGCGCACGCTTAGAAGATAGTCACGGTACCTACAGGTAAGCCTTATTACAGGGATGTCCAAACTTTTTTCAAAGAGGGCCAGATTTGATGAAGTTAACATACGCGAGGGCCGACCATTTTGTCTGACATTCTTTGAACCATTAAAATTCAGTCTAAGTGTGTTCATCCAAGCACTAATACACTTCCCCACAAGAATTCTCCTGCCTTTGTGGCTGTGTGTGGTAAAGAGATGAACTCAAGTGTATTATTTGGATACACCGTATTTATTGGCGTATAACACGCACCTTCACTTTAAGAGGGAAGCTTCAGGGAAAGAAAACTTAACATTTTAAATAAAGAACTGTGAAGCAAAATAAGGATCAGTGCCCTGCAGACCCACAATTGTGAGGAATGCAGCTCCCACCATTGCCAGGAATGCAGCCCCACCATTTCCAGGAATGCAGCCCCACCATTTCCAGGAATGCAGCCCCACCATTGCCAGGAATGCAGCCCCACCATTGCCAGGAATGCAGCCCCACCATTGCCAGGAATGCAGCCCAACCATTGCCAGGAATGCAGCCCCACCATTGCCAGGAATGCAGCCCCACCATTGCCAGGAATGCAGCCCCACCATTGCCAGGAATGCAGCCCCACCATTGCCAGGAATGCACCCACCATTGCCAGGAATGCACTCACCATTGCCAGGAATGCAGCCCCACCATTGCCAGGAATGCAGCCCCACCATTGCCAGGAATGCACCCACCATTGCCAGCAATTCACTCACCATTGCCAGGAATGCAGCCCCACCATTGCCAGGAATGCAGCCCCACCATTGCCAGGAATGCAGCCCCACCATTGCCAGGAATGCACTCACCATTGCCAGGAATGCAGCCCCACCATTGCCAGGAATGCAGCCCCACCATTGCCAGGAATGCAGCCCCACCATTGCCAGGAATGCACTCACCATTGCCAGGAATGCACTCACCATTGCCAGGAATGCACTCACCATTGCCAGGATTGCACTCACCATTGCCAGGAATGCAGCCCCACCATTGCCAGGAATGCAGCCCCACCATTGCCAGGAATATATGCACCATTGCCAGGAATGCACCCACCATTGCCAGGAATGCACCCACCATTGCCAGCAATTCACTCACCATTGCCAGGAATGCAGCCCCACGATTGCCAGGAATGCACTCACCATTGCCAGGAATGCACTCACCATTGCCAGGAATGCAGCCCCACCATTGCCAGGAATGCAGCCCCACCATTGCCAGGAATGCACCCACCATTGCCAGGAATGCAGCCCCACCATTGCCAGGAATGCAGCCCCACCATTGCTAGGAATTCACTCACCATTGCCAGGAATGCTGCCACCATTGCCAGGAATTCACCCACCATTGCCAGGAATGCACAAACAAATTGCCAGGAATTCACCCACCATTGCCAAGAATGCAGCCACCATTGCCGGGAATGCATCCACCATTGCCGGGAATGCAGCCACCATTGCCAGGAATTTCACCCACCATTGCCAGGAATTTCACCCACCATTGCTAGGAGTGCACCCACCATTGCCAGCAATTCACTCACCATTGCCAGCAATGCAGCCCCACCATTGCCAGGAATGCAGCCCCACCATTGCCAGGAATGCAGCCCCACCATTGCCAGGAATGCAGCCCCACCATTGCCAGAAATGCACCCACCATTGCCAGTTATTCACCCACCATTGCCAAGAATGCAGCCACCATTGCCAGGAATGCATCCACCATTGCCGGGAATTTCACCCACCATTGCTAGGAATGCACCCACCATTGCCAGCAATTCACTCACCATTGCCAGGAATGCAGCCCCACCATTGCCAGGAATGCAGCCCCACCATTGCCAGAAATGCAGCCCCACCATTGCACCTAGAGGCAATTCAGTTCGCATTGTGCACTATACAAGTATTTCATTCATTCATTCATTGCCAGAAATGCAGCCCCACCATTGCCAGAAATGCAGCCCCACCATTGCACCTAGAGGCGATTCAGTTCGCATTGTGCGCTATACAAGTATTTCATTCATTCATTGCCAGAAATGCAACCCCACCATTGCCAGGAATGCAGCCCCACCATTGCCAGAAATGCAGCCCCACCATTGCCAGAAATGCAGCCCCACCATTGCCAGAAATGCAGCCCCACCATTGCCAGGAATGCAGCCCCACCATTGCCAGGAATGCAGCCCCACCATTGCCAGGAATGCACCCACCATTGCTAGGAATTCACTCACCATTGCCAGGAATGCTGCCACCATTGCCAGGAATTCACCCACCATTGCCAGGAATGCACCCACCATTGCCAAGAATGCAGCCACTATTGCTGGGAATTTCACCCACCATTGCCAGGAATGCAGCCACCATTGCCAGGAATGCACCCACCATTGCCAGGAATGCAGCCCCACAATTGCAATTGCCAGGAATGCACCCACCATTACCATCAGTGCAGCCATGGAGGGCAGGACAAGCGCCAAAAACATCCTACAGGAGAATCTCCTGTTTACACAACGGCCACCCACCATTGCCAGGAATTTCACCCACCATTGCCAGGAATTTCACCCACCATTGCCAGGAATTCACCCACCATTGCCAGGAATGCAGCCCCACCATTGCCAGGAATGCACCCACCATTGCCAGTAATGCACTCACCATTGCCAGGAATGCACCCACCATTGCCAAGAATGCAGCCACCATTGCCAAGAATGCAGCCACCATTGCCAGGAATGCATCCACTATTGCCGGGAATGCAGCCACCATTGCCAGGAATTTCACCCACCATTGCCAGGAATTTCACCCACCATTGCCAGGAATGCACCCACCATTGCTAGGAATTCACCCACCATTGCCAGGAATGCAGCCCCACCATTGCCAGGAAAGCAGCCACCATTGCTGGGAATTTCACCCACCCTTACCAGGAATGCTGCCACCATTGCCAGGAATGCACCCACCATTGCCAAGAATGCTGCCACTATTGCTGGGAATTTCACCCACCATTGCCAGGAATGCAGCCACCATTGCCAGGAATGCACCCACCATTTCTAGGAATTCACTCACCATTGCCAGGAATGCACCCACCATTGCCAGGAATGCAGCCCCACAATTGCAATTGCCAGGAATGCACCCATTACCATCAGTGCAGCCATGGAGGGCAGGACGAGCGCCAAAGACATCCTACAGGAGAATCTCCTGTTTACACAACGGCCTCTTTAAGAGAAAGTCCCACCTTTGATGGACAGAACAGTCGTCCAATGGCAGAGACGGGACTTCCTATTACAGAGGCTGCCGTGTAAACAGGAAATTCTCCTCCTGTGTGCACTGCACTCATCCCGCCTCCTCCCTCCGAGGCAGCCGGACTATATATCTTTTGTGGCCCCGGCGCTGGGAGATCGCCGGGGGCCACAAAAGATATATATGTTTAAATAACCAGGTGGGCCGTTCAAAACCGGATCGCGGGCCGCGATTGGCCCACGGGCCAGACTTTGGACATGCCTGCCTTATTATATGCTTACCTGTAGGTAAAAGTGGTGTAACAGGGTTTGCAACCGCTTTAAGTCCTGTTTTGCATATGGAACAGGAAGTGAAGGGAAATCTCCCCAAAGAAACACAGATGGCAAAAAAACTGACAGGGGTTATAAACACCCCCACCCCTTGCTCTAAGAGAAATAAAAAAAGGCTTGCCTTTAGTTCTACTTTAAGTTGCATACTTGCAGTTGCAGAGATGGTGCTGGTCATTGTACTGAAGCCAGGCGAGCCTTGACTCCGCATAACTTGTGGTGAAGCACAAGTTACAGTGCTCTGGGCCTTTTCCATTTAGATGAGCCTTTGAAGTTTTCTAAAGATTGTTTCAATAAGGCATGGGAAATTCCAGTTACTCTGAACAAGCCCTTGTCATTTGCAGGCCTGTTGATGCCCGGCGCACAGACCTTCCCAGCGTTTGTTGTTCTTTGGGAGCCATGTCAGAGGCTGAGTGATTTTCTCATAGAGAAAACAGCTTCTCTCTTTGTTTTCCTTTCACAAAGAAAGCACGATCTGTCAGGGGGCTCGAAAAGGCCAGACGTTTGATTGTTTGTTCGAGAAGTGTAAAATCAGTGTTATTAATACATTTCTAAAGCCTCTTATCAGTTTAATCACTGTTTCTATACTTGCAAGTGTGATAATAACACAGAAAGTTGATATTATGAAAGCTGACAGGATGTGACCACTAATTTGTTCCTTTTTTTTGGCCCTTTTGTAAGGATTATGACTAATTTGAAAGTGTTACAGCCCCTCCACACTTGCTATTCACTGACCCATACCTTGTAATGGTGGCCAAAGACAGCACAGTCATGAGCCATTTTCCTTATCTCAGGCACTGGTTAGGATAATCAAGCTGTTTTGCTCTCCTAGGTGGTAATATGAAGCAGTTCGGTTAGATGAAGAGAGCTATTTTCACTCATCTTTTTGCTGCAGAGCAGAGAAAATGACCAATGTACTGTAGTCTAAACCAGTGGTTTCCAAACTGTGGCCCAGGGGCCAGATACGGCTCTTTGTTTGCCTTTATCCAGCTATTCCTTTCACTGACACCAAGGTTGGAGCACTATTCCTCCCACTGTTACAATGATGGGGCACTATTCCTTCTACCGATACAAACATTGGGGCACTATTCCTCTTACTGACTCCAAGGATGGTGCACTATTTCTTCCACTGATACCAATGATGGAGCACTATTCCTTCCACTGACACCAATGATGGGGCACTATTCCTTCCACTGAAACCAATGATGGAGCACTATTCCTTCCACTGACACCAATGATGGGGCACTATTCCTTCCACTGACACCAATGATGGGGCACTATTCCTTCTACTGATACAAACATTGGGGCACAATTATGGGGCATTATTCCTTCTACTGATACAAACATTGGGGCACTATTCCTCTTAGTGACTCCAAGGATGGTGCACTATTTCTTCCACTGACACCAATGATGGAGTACTATTCCTTCTACTGACATAAACATTGGGGCACTATGCCTCTTACTGACACGAAGGATGGGGTGCCATTCCTCACAACAATGTTGGGGAACTATTCCTTCCACTGACACAAACAATGGGGTACTATTTCTCCCACTGACACCAATGATGGAGCACTTTTCCTCCCACTGGAATCAATGATAGGGCACTATTCCTTCTACTGACACCAATGATAGGGCACTATTCCTTCTACTGACACCAATGATGGGGCACTATTCCTTCAACTGACACAAACATTGGAGCACCATGCCTCTTACTGACACCAGGGATGGGGCACTATTCCTTCCACTGACACCAACAAAGGAGCACTGTTCCTCCCACTGACACCAATGATGGAGCACTATTCCTCACACTGACCCGAATAATGGGGCACTACTCCTGCCAATGACACCAATGATGGGTCACTATTCCTCCCCTAATACCAAAGATTTTCTACTCCTACTAGCCACAGTCCAACCCCCTTAAAATCTGAAGAGTAATAAACTGACCCTTTATTTAAAAAGATTGGCGACCCCTGGTCTAAACCTTTTATGAGCATTGGGCAAGGATTACAAGGGGTCCTGGTGCTCTGACAATGAACAAGTTTGAATAGACAGCTCATATGACTGGTCTTCTCAAGCGCCATGCTCCTTTGTTCATTATAAAATGCGAGATTGTCATCAAGAACAGTCATTCAGGCAAGTGTTACCTCTATTCTGTGGAGATCCTTTTTGTTTATGGTTGTGATGTAATATGCTTAAAATCACAAAATGACCTTATCAGTCTGTCTGATAGCAAACTTTACCATGCCTTTCTATGTGGCCTTTCATTTAATCTTTGTTGTATACAGAACACGTTACAGTATATTGACACAGCCCTCCAAAAATTTGTTTCTACGTCACATAAAACAGTTGAGTTCAAAAGACTACATGGCTATAACATACAGTTAGTTGTACCCTAATATTACAAGAGATTTAATTAGCATTTTCAGCCATACATAATAAATAATGTATTTAGTGTAACATTTATTTAAAATAAACATCTTCAAATACAGTGAATGTCTGCAACACGCAAGACCTTAATGTAACACTTGTATAAACATCTATTGTAGTTGCCGAAATCATGATAAAAAAAGGTTGTTTTTTTTTTTTTTTACTTTCCTGTTGCTGTCCTTTGAAGTTTCTAAATGGGTAAAAGCCATTGTTTATTCCACTCCATTGGCATTGTCCCTAATTTAGTGTGATTACCGGAGGCATACGAGACAAATCATTCTGTACCTTTCATGAACCAAAAAAGTGAAAGCCACTCAATCAATTTAGATTTGGCAGAAGGTACGCGTGAATGGCGCCATTCGCAGCAGATGAACAACACAAATATCCTCCAGCATCCTCCAGTCCTGCTAACCAGTAAAGAGAACCTAAAACCAGTTCGGCTTCTAATGTGAAGATTAAAACCAACTTTCTTAATTGCACACAATTGTATATAAAATGAAGCCACACTGCCACAAAGCGTGGCCATTTGTAAGCAGACACAATCCAACTGCAGCATTTAAACAAATAGCTCCATTACTGGGGGGACTCTGCTAAGGTTAGCACTAAGCCATTGGCGTGCCATTTTGCATATCATGGTTGTCTGACATGTTGAAAAATATTGCAGCTGATAGACAGCCATCCTCTTAAAGTATAAGTTCACCTTTGGGAACATGTTGCATGTTCCACCCGTTTTTGGGGTGGAACGTATAACATGTTCCCAATGCTGCAGATTTGAGTGGGGATATCTGAATAATGCCTGCAGCTACAGACATCATTCAGATATTGTCTCTTTCATCCGGAAATTCCCTACACCCTAAGAATAATCACAGCCCCTTGATCGTTCTTATGGGTGGCAAGAGGAGACGCCCCCTAATGCCACCCTCTGGTGCTTCTACTGACTCACCACTGCCATCGATGAGTCAGAGACAGGATCTGCCATCCCCGGATGTTTACCATAGAGATTTCCAGCGGACCAGATGGTCACCAGAGTCTCTATGATCGTTCGGAGGCTGGCACGATGCCACGACGTTCATTCAGACAGCGCCGCCTCCTCGGCTGTGAAGCCTAGAGGTGAGATGTGGGGTCTTATTGACTCCATAGCTCACTGTAGAGAGAACCATGCCATATTCCTATTACAATGGATGTTTACATTTCTCGTAATAGGAATAAAAGTGATCAAAAAACATTTTTTTTTAAACTAAAAAAAAAAGTAAAATTAACAATAATAAAAAAAAAATAATTAAAGCGCCCCTGTCCCCATGTGCTCGCACGTAGAAGCGAATGCATACATAAGTTCTGCTCAAATATGAAAACGGTATTCAAACCACACATGTGAGTTATCAATGCGAACATTGGCACGAGAGCAATAATTCTAGCCTTAGACCTCCTCTGTAATTCAAAACATGCAACCAGTAAAAAAATTTAAAGCGTCACCTATTGGGATTTTTAAATACCGAAGTTTGGCACCATTCCATGAACGTGTGCAATTTTGAAGTGTGACATGTTAGGTATCTATTTGGTTTAACCTTATCTTTCACATTATACAAACAAATTGGGCTAACTTTACAGTTTTTTTTTTTGTTTGTTTGTTTTTTTAAAGCATTAAACTGTTTTTTTCCCCCCAAAAAAACTTGTTTTAAAAATTGCTGCGCAAATACCGTGCTAGAAAACCATCTTAAATGGACTGTAGTTTCTGCCTGTGTCTTACGGTGATATGGTGTAACTGGAAAAGAGTACAATGTACAACATATTCATCATACATCTCTACAATAAAAATAAATTTCCCTATCCCTCTAAAAAAAACACTGCATGTATTAAAAAACACATTTTGCTCTGCGAGAAATCCAGGGAGTTCCTGACTTCCTGGTTGAGCTTTCAACACAATCCTGCTCAGTTCTTCTCAGCTGGACTACAGAACTCTTCTCTACTCCTCTGTGGTCTGCAGAGAAGAACTTAAATTTAAAGCTTGTTAAATTTCAGTGCTGCAGAGACAAAATTGTCAACTGAAACAGGAGATTAGGAGCTTCCTGGATGTCTGTCAGGTTCACAGGTAATTTTCTGTTTCTGCATCTTTTTTGAAGGGATTATACATGCAGAAATGTGCATATATTGCAGAGATGTATTGAAAATATTTTTTCCTTCAGCTCAGATATGCATTTTAAGCCCCTGTACACACGGTCAGAGATTTCGACAACCAAATCCGTCGGATTTTGTCCGTCGGATCTTGTCCGAAACTGTTGCATACACACAGTCGGACAAAGTTGTCGAAAAATCTGATCTTTCAGAACGTGATGACGTAATTTCGTTACGATGGGACTACATTCAGGCTAGTAGCCATTAGCTTTGATGTAGGAATTTGATCTGAGCATGCGTGGCACTTGGTCCGATCAAAATTCTCTACACATGATCGGAGTATGTCCGACCGGCCCAGTTGGTCGGGAAATATTTCCAACAAGTTGGAAAATTGGGTCCGACGGATATTCAGACGGAATCAGTCCGATGCATACCACACACAGTCGGATTATCCGACAACACGGTCCGATAGGACACATTTCGACGGATTCTCCGACCGTGTGTACAAGGGCTAAGACTACAGGAGATATTGAGAGTCACACAAGAGGGCAGCGATGACTTGTTCTAAGGTTAGATTACATGTAAGTTGTTCATTCTGTATTTAGCTCTCAATCAATTTGTTATATGGCTAGGATGATTAGCTGGTGAGTATTTTGTCTTTCAGGGATTGTTTGTACTTCCTGTTTGTTCTTGGCATCCTTCTTTTTACTGTCAGAAACAAACAAGTTAACTTTCCTAACACACCCCATTATATAAAGCTTTCAGTTTTATGACTCGCTCCCTCATTAACCATATTTTGTGTAATTGTCTCAGGCTGCACTGTCGCCTTGCTTTGTGAAAAGGAAGTTTTCAATGCAGAGAAAATATTTGGTGGGTCTGTTCTGTGTGCATGGTTACTTGGCACACTGTCCAGCTATAACAGATGTTTCTGGCCTTTTATGTGCTTGGTTCATATGTAAATGTCGAAGAAAAACTGCCAATCCATTAATTTTTCTTGGGACTATAACAATCGCCTATGAAATATTTGCGACTTATGGAGATTTTGAGCTGTTACTCCTGTCCCACCCCGGTAATTAAGTGAGCCTGTGATCATCTCTACTAAAGAAAACAAGAACTGGCTGCTGTAGTCACGTAAGAGCTAAAAGTCTAGCTTGGTTAAAGGTTTATACACACAAGTCTGAGTACTTCACCATTTAGTGAAAATGCAGCCACTGTGGATAGAGCTATCAGTTTTCAAGGCTGAATTTTTAGACTAATGATGCCCCAAAGCCTGCACCCTTTCTGTAACCATCCCTAGCCTTGCTGCCAGTTTATTCTGCTGAGTTTCATTGATTTGCTGTGGTAAACATCTAAGTTATGTTCACTACAGTCATTGTGTTCTCTCAGAACCTATTTTTGGGAACCCAAAGTTTCAACCAGGCCATAACTCATCACCCTTTTCTGTGGTAGACCAGGAAAGTTCTGCCTCACATAGGCAACCTCATAGAGGGGGATGAGATGATGATACTAGATCGGGGGTCAAGAATGGCAGACAATGGTGGATAACTTGTCTTCGCTTAAATCAAATTTTAAAGCTGGCTATACATGAATTGAAATTCAGCCACTTCAGCAGGGCTGGACATATTTTGATACAGGTATGGGCTGGGTGCTTGTGGAGAAGTTGATCTACCGATCAACATCTGTACAATTGTCCTGTGTGAAAATTTCTGTTCAATGAGCACTGCCAGCTATAGCTGGTAGCACTGATCAGTGTGTTTGGATGGCAGAGGAGTCTCCAGCCTGTCAGTGGGGAGCTTGAATGTGTGCATGGGGGAATGGAGTCTTTTTTTGGTTGAAAGAAAGAAAAAATGACTAATGTATGGTCAACTTAAAATGGAGTTCCAGGCTTTTTATCAACTCTTGACTTTTTTTTTTTCCTGCAGTGCAAATAACTTTTTTTGTGCTTTTAATTTCAATACATTTTTATTGAATATTTCACATAGGAAAAAACAGAGCAGTTGGTGATAACAGTAATACATGTTAACATATAGTCCATAACAAAAGGTCATACATGAGTGCGCCAGAACCATTAACATTATAACTGATATCAATAAGTAAAAGAGGTAGCTGAGCCTCCCTCCTCCCCACGACACCCCTCCTGGGATCAATCTGCGTCATGAGGCGAAGGGCCGCCCGGGCCACCCACCAAGGGCTCTCGAAGGAAATCACATGCGTTGGCAGCTTTGGATTCTGAGCATGATTCCTAAGAGAGATCTTATTTTACGGTATAAGCAAATCAACCTTAAAAATTTGCCATATAAGAAGTCACAAGAATATTATGGCTATAAATTAAGCTCTTGGATTACCAGGTCAAACAAATTCAGGTGTGTAATGGGGGGTAGCTTGGCGTTCCATATAGATCCAGTTAAGGTGAGCCACTTTGGAGTATATGACTGAGAGTTGTTAAAGTTGGGTCGGCCTGGTAATACCAAAGCAGGTTCGGTAGTCCCACTCCTCGCTTTTCGCTTGTGGATTAGAATACAGGGCACCTTTTACATTCATGAAGCTATTACCAAAGCCCCAGTGTTTCAAAATATGCATTAAAAATGACCAGGACACTGAGTCAAAAGCCTTCTGTAAATTCAAAGATAACAGAAAGTCCATTTAAGGGGGTCCACCATCCCAGCGGGAATTGAGCAGAGAAATTATGTCAACTTCTAATTTGATCCAGACCCTGTCTTTCGGGTATGAACCCGACCTGGTCCTTATGGACATAGAATCCAATAAAGGCGGAAATATGGTCTGCTAGGATCTTCATCAGGATTTTGAGGTCGTTATTTATTAAAGATATGGGGCGATAGTTGGTGTCTAAGCTAGGGTCCTTGCCGGGTTTGGGGATTACTGAGATAAAAGCCAAATTCAGGGATTTGTCTATTGGGGTCAATTGGAACAAGATTTATATGATTTGCTCAGGGACACGGACACGTGTTCCCAGATCCCCAGAGTTTGCCTTGTTTCAAAGGACTGACCTTGATCTTCCTTGATACATGAGATGATTATTATTGAATATTTTGTTAACAACTAATATAACAATAGTGAAGTGTTGGAAAAAAACGACTATGTCTGACGACGATGTCAAATATAATTTGAACTGGGTGATGATTAATGACAGACTCTTGTGCATTTTTCAAAGCAATTAAAAGAAACTTGAGAAAACTTGGGACCTGTAGATTCATTATACTTCGTTGCCTTGCACTGCATTCACTTTTAAAGCAAAGCATTAAAAACACAGTAAATATACACTATGTGGTTTCATAGAATGTATATTGCAAAAATAATCAATAATCAACACACATGCATTTTCCAACACACTGATGTGAACAGACCTGAAGGTCACGCTTTCTTGCCCATTTATAAGATTCTCTTCTGTCCAGACATTCACGTTTCACTGAGCCATGAGGATAGCAATGGAAAATCCTAATTACATGAAACAATCTTTCCAGGGACAAACTCTGGATCTGGGAAATCAGTGTATATCAGGTAGTTCAGGCAATCGGACAATGCCCAGCAACCCCACATTAGAAGTTATTCAGCATTCTAGGCTATGAAGAACTGCAAATACCAGCAAGTCCAACCAGAAGGTACTATGCTGCAGATCCTTCACAGCTGAAAATCAGCAGGTTGTCTCCATCCTGAATACATCATCCATAGTCACCTTTCTAATGCTCCATACAATACACAGCCCCCACTCTATTGGACCACCTCAGGCAGCCATGACTGGGGATCTCCACATCCAGCTCCACTTTCTCCTGATCCTCCTCCCCATACAAGGCCTCAGTAGATGAGCTCAGGGCTTTATCCTGCAGCTAGGGAAGACTACCCCCACTCTCCTGCCACCCTCCACACTGTGTGAGACACTGGATGCCCTAGCTCAGGCCCAGGCTAAGCTCTCCAGCCCTTCCTATGCTGTGACTGAGCAGCTCACAGCATGTAAGGGCACAGCTGATGATTGTGCGCCGAGGAAGGCCTGCGTGTCCTAAGGGAAGACACCTCCAGGCAGTGAAAGGGCTAACAAAAGCAAAGGTTCCAGGACTCGCTTCCAGGAGAATTCCTAGTCATCATGGCGACCTGGCGCCTGGGACTTGTTGAACCCTGTAGTAGATCATTTTTGCTACAATGTTTTAATCCCTAATGAAGGGAGAGTTTTGCCCCCGAAACGAGTTGATACCTTTTGCCTTGCCATTGTTACCTGTGATTGTAATAAAGGACTTTGGACTCTTGAGATAAAAGTTAGGTGCTCTTTCTTGACTCATCTAAACCATCTACATTTTATAGCTGTCAGTGAAGGTGAGGGGGAATCTGTCAATATGGACTGCATTCAATGGTAAGATTTTCTGTATTGAAAATGTGTCAATAAAAATGTGTATGAATATACATATACACACACATATCCTTTTTTTGGACATGGATCCCTTTTGGTAGTCTTTGCAGTTCTCCAAGTATAATAATAATAATAATTCATACTCATCCTCTTTACGGAACCAGATTTATTTTATGGATAATACTTTGTGTCAACTTGGAGCTGACTATTATGATTGTGCTTTCCTCCTCTTCCTATACAGTAGCCGACTAATTGATCCTCACTCCGGCTGCTTCAGATGTGCTTTGCTAACACAGCTTGAGCGGGCCGACATCCAACTATAAGAGATTTAACGTGCCATCTCTCATAGGATCCCGCAGTAACTTGTCTCCGGGACATGTGTCTGTTCCCTTACGTCATGGAGGAGTACAACATAGAGAACAGCATTTTTTGGGGGTTTATGGAGCTCGGAGGACATTCCTTGGACAAACTATTTAACAGACTGTATGATTATTCTACTGTCCCCCTACGGCTTTTTTATGAGTACGGTTGTTTCTAAGCTGCTGCAAACAGGTGCTAAATGAAGATTATTGCTGCCAATTATAGGTTGTGATTAATGAGAGTTGTCAGTAGAGGCAGCAGCAATGAAAGGGAATAAGCAGCTTTTTAAATCCCTTTTAAGATCCTTTCAATGCGGCTTTGCCTATAACTGAATAATGTGCCGGGCCATATTTTCAGTTATTTGCCAGTGCAATTTGTAGTCTATTGTACGCCCTCAAGTGAATGACATCAGCTTAATTCCTTATATTTATCAGATCCTGCTCGAGGTCAGTCATGTGCACGCATAGCTAAATAGTCCCATGTGTATCTCTTTCAACTTTTTGTTTAAATAGGAAATTGGTCTAATTGAAAGCCAGGATATTGTTTTAAAATGGGGAACGCTTGATGTGCCCAGATGAACACGTTTACCTAGTTTTCTTTCAATGGAAAATAAGCCATTCTTCAGGAGCCTTAAGTGATGAATGCGCCCTTAAAACAACTGTTGTAATGTTTAACCAAATGCCTATTGGGCAATTTTACCCCCTTCCTGCCCATGCCAATTTTCAGCTTTCAGCGCTGTTGCAGTTTGAATGAAAATTGCACAGTCATGCTACACTATGCCCGTATGAAATTGTTTTTAATTTTTTTCACACAAATATAGCTTTCTATTGGTGTTTTTTAATTTTTTTGCTAAACAAATGAAAAAAGACCAACAATTTTGTATAAAGTTTTTAAAACAGGTAATTTTTCTCCTTCACTTATGTGCGCTGATGAGGTTGCACTGATGGGCACTGAGGAAGCTGCACTGATGGGCACAGCTAGGCTGTACTGTTTAGGCGGCACTGGTGGGCACTGTTGAGGCTGCACTGATAGGCAACACTGATGGGCATTGATAGGTGGCACTGATGGGCACGGATAGGTGATACTGATAAGGAGGCACTTGTTGGCAGCACTTTTGGACACTGATTGACAGCACTGGTGGGCACTGGTTGGCTGCATTGGGGGGCACTGTTGGGACTTGTGTTTACATCGTGATCAGCTGTGATTGGACACAGCTAATCACATGGTAAAGAGCCGCTGTGATTGTCACTTTACCCCGATCTGTGATCAGCTGTGTCCTAAGGACACAGCAATCTGAAAGTGCATGGGAGGATGGCCATAGATGCCCTCCCGGCAACGTGAGCATGCTCTGTAGCCGTGTTTCGGCTATAACGTGGGCAGGGAGAGGTTAAAGCCAAACAGATCTTTTCATTTAAATCTCTTAATTATATTCCAAGTGCATTAAAATATAAGGTACGCAAAGTCTTAAAGCTTGTTTTCTTTATAAAACCACCATAAGCCTAGTGAAGTGGAAAGCCTGTTCCCTGCAAGTATGCTGTGGTGTGGAAGTAGTGGTCTTTCTGCAGAGGTCTGACGCACCTTCTACACAGATCAAGCTAGAGCTTTTCATTTAGCAGGGAGTATCAGTTTTGCTGTTTGCAGAGCTCTTGCTCTGACTCAGAAATGGATGAGTTAGACCTCCGCAGGGAGAGCGCTGCTTCCACACAAGAGCAAGGATCCTTCTCTACACATGCTGGCAGGGGAACGATCCAAAAAATTTATGAAAAATACCACTTTCGAATCAATGGTACGATAATCGGATTGTATATAAGAAAAATATATACATTTTGTATATACTATGTACATTACAAGGATTCTGAAGAAATTGCTGTGTTTTTGACCATGCCCATGGGCAAAGTGAGTCTAATGGGAGTGTTTTTTATAATTATCAATCAGCTGTGCACCTGCACAGCTCCAATGAGAAAAAATTGCAGGGTCTGCATGGCTTTAGACATGATTTCCTATTGGGAGTACCTTACCAAAAATGACATTTTTGTTGCAGGGGATGACTGAAATCTGAATTTTATCTTAGTGCAGACTTCTGGAAAAATCAATGGGCCAATCACACAAGCAGGAAATTATGTTTGGGGGGGGGGGGAGCGTTTTGTATACATTCTGTGTACAGAACATCACCAGGTTGCCATATTGCATTGCATTTCATAGAAAGTTACAGAGCAGCAGATTGAAAAGGAAAGGTCATTTTTAATAACATTCAATTACACTACGACTTGTGTCGCAATTGTATACTATATATATATATATATATATATATATATATATATATATATATATATATATATATATATATATATATATATATATATATATATATATATATGATTGTTTTAGTTTTTTTCTCCACAAAGTGGAGTTACCCTTTAGGGATAAAGGGTGTAGCTTTTATGAAAAGTGAAGCTGTTATTGTATAGTCCTGTATTGTTATAGTGTGTACTATTTAGTTTATTGCACTTTGAATCCATTTTAAGTGTGGTTCTACTTTAAACAATGAGAACACCAACACAGTGGGACATAAACAAGTAAACACTTAGGCCGCGTACACACGCGCGGACTGTTTGCCCAACCTTGTTCGTCAAACAGTTTCGGCAAACAGTCCGCTCAAAATTTGCATGAGCGGACTTGCCCACACACGAGCGGACTGTTTCAACGAACTGTTTGCCAAACAGTCCGCTCAACTTTTGAAATGAACGGACTCGCCCACGTAAGGCGGAGGCAAATCCGCCCATTTCGAGCGCATGTACAGGTAGGCGGGGCCCGCGAAGGAGACGTCGCGGGCTCCGCCGCCTGGAATGGGCTTAAAGGGGAACCCCAACGCCGAAAAAAATCGGCGTGGGGGTTCCCCCAAAGTCCACACCAGACCCTTGTCCGAGCACGCTACCCGGCCGGCCAGGAAAGGGGGGCGAGCGAGCGCGCCCCCCCTCCTGAGCCGTACCAGGCCTCGTGCCCTCAACATGGGGGGGTGCCTTGGGGAAGGGGGGGCCGCGCTACCCCCCACCCCAAAGCACCTTGTCCCCATGTTGATGAGGACAAGGGCCTCTTCCCGACAACCCTGGCCGTTGGTTGTCGGGGTCTGCGGGCGGGGGGCTTATCGGAATCCGGGAGCCCCCTTTAAGAAGGGGGCCCCCGGATACCGGCCCCCCACCCTATGTGAATGAGTATGGGGTACAATGTACCCCTACCCATTCACCTGTGAAATAAAGTACAAAAAAAAACACAACACAGGGGAAAAAATATTTTATTGCACAGCTCCGGGGGTCTTCAGTCTTCGGGGGTCTTCTCGCCGGACTCCTCCGCTATGTGTGTGTAGCTCTTTTACTAGCGGAGGAGTCCGGCTTTCTTCCTCCCCGCCGCCGGCCTCTTCTCCCGACTTCGGGGGTCTTGTCCCCCTCTTCGGTTCTTCTGCCGGGCCACCGCGCCTTCTTGTAGCTCTTTTACAGGCGGTGGCCCGGTCTTCTGTCGCCGCTGCCTTCCGTTCTTCTGTCGCCGCCTTCGGTTCTTCTGCCGGGCCACCGCGCCTTCTTGTAGCTCTTTTACAGGCGGTGGCCCGGTCTTCTGTCGCCGCTGTCGCTGTCGCCGCCTTCCGTTCTTGTTCTTCTTCTTGTTCTTCTTCTTCTTCTCCAGGCGATGTTGACACGTCGCTCCCTCCGGCCGGAATGCCAGGGACACGCTCCGCTGCCACTTATATAGTGACAATGGGGCGGTGTCACATGGTATATGTCACATGGGTTGGTCACATGGTGACCCCGCCCCCTTACGATGTCATAGTCCCCATGTGACATCAACCCATGTGACCAACCCATGTGACATATACCATGTGACCCCGCCCCATTGTCACTATATAAGTGACCGCACAGCGCGGCTCTGGCATTCCGGCCGGAGGGAGCGACGTGTCAACATCGCCTGGAGAAGAAGAAGAAGAACAAGAAGAAGAACAAGAACGGAAGGCGGCGACAGCGACAGCGGCGACAGAAGACCGGGCCACCGCCTGTGAAAGAGCTACAAGAAGGCGCGGTGGCCCGGCAGAAGAACCGAAGGCGGCGACAGAAGAACGGAAGGCAGCGGCGACAGAAGACCGGGCCACCGCCTGTAAAAGAGCTACAAGAAGGCGCGGTGGCCCGGCAGAAGAACCGAAGAGGGGGACAAGACCCCCGAAGTCGGGAGAAGAGGCCGGCGGCGGGGAGGAAGAAAGCCGGACTCCTCCGCTAGTAAAAGAGCTACACACACATAGCGGAGGAGTCCGGCGAGAAGACCCCCGAAGACGGAAGACCCCCGGAGCTGTGCAATAAAATATTTTTTCCCCTGTGTTGTGTTTTTTTTTGTACTTTATTTCACAGGTGAATGGGTAGGGGTACATTGTACCCCATACTCATTCACATAGGGTGGGGGGCCGGTATCCGGGGGCCCCCTTCTTAAAGGGGGCTCCCGGATTCCGATAAGCCCCCCGCCCGCAGACCCCGACAACCAACGGCCAGGGTTGTCGGGAAGAGGCCCTTGTCCTCATCAACATGGGGACAAGGTGCTTTGGGGTGGGGGGGCCGCGCGGCCCCCCCTTCCCCAAGGCACCCCCCCATGTTGAGGGCACGCTGCCTGGTACGGCTCAGGAGGGGGGGCGCGCTCGCTCGCCCCCCTTTCCTGGCCGGCCGGGTAGCGTGCTCGGACAAGGGTCTGGTGTGGACTTTGGGGGAACCCCCACACCGATTTTTTTCGGCGTTGGGGTTCCCCTTTAAGCCCATTCCAGGCGGCGGAGCCCGCGACGTCTCCTTCGCGGGCCCCGCCTACCTGTACACGCGCTCGAAATGGGCGGACTTTCCGAGCGGGAACAGTCCGCTCATTTCGAAAGTACAGCGGACAGGCCCACACACGGGCGGACTGTTCGCTCAAACACAGTTTCAGCGGACAGTTTTTCGGAATTTCCGAAAGACTTTGTCCGTCCAACTGTCCGCTGAAACTGTCCGCTGAAAGCCCACACACGAGCGGACTGTCCGCCCAAACACTGTTCAGCGGACAAGGTTGGGCGAACAGTCCGCCCGTGTGTACGCGGCCTTAGTAAGAACAAGTCTATTCTATGTCAGTCAAGTCTGTAAAACAGAATCTACTGTCTGTGCTTTTCAGCATGTTAGTGGCCCCCGACTGATCCTTATGCTGATTCACAGATCAAAATTGACACTTGAAATATCAGTGGTTTCCTCCACTGCTTTTTCACCCCTGGGGCGACTGTACTAGACATTTTATTGCCAAATCCCCTCTCAATGTATGATAATCATATTTCGAATTCTGTTTCTTGTCTGCTCATCCAGATGTTCGGTTTTTCTCATCCCCCTTAATTTATTGGAATTCTCAGCTAATTCTTTCCCAGTATACATGCTCTGTTTATAGGCATTGTAAATAGCTGATCTCAGAGCAAAAAAAATAAATAAATAACAGGGTGGGGCAGAAAAATGAATAGCCATAAGTTAAATTTTTCTTTGGGCCTGCCATCCAAACAGTTTATACATGGATTAATACAGACTTCTGGAGTACCTGTCAGCTGAGGACACTCTGTCCGCCTGCAAGTGACTGTATTAAGGAAAGAATCACTTTGGGGCTTATTTGAAAGCAGTTTTAAACTCAGAATTTTTTTAAAAAGAATTGTCCCCCTGCAGATTGATGCCATAATGTGCTAATGTGAGCTATTACTGCTCCCCGCGCTTCCATCTTTGTCCAGTCCTCTTTCTGGATTTAATCTCTCCGGCTGCTTGACTAGTCAGTTTGCGATGACATCACTCCCATGCATACGCGCAAGAGTCACTTCACCACGGCACGTGCAACTCAGATTACATTACCACTGATAGACCAGATCACTTTTTGCTACAGGTAAGCCTAAGGCTTACCTGTATCTACCCAGGATATCTCCTAAACCTGCACGGGTTAGGAGACATCTCCTGTATTTGCATGTGGCGACATCATCGGCTCACTGGCACAAACTAAAGCAATGGCACGTATGTGCTGTTGCTTCAGTGAGTGTGCCCTTACAGTGCGCACGCGTGGGAGTGACGTCATTTCGGCTCCGGCCAATCACAGCGCCAGAGCTGCGATATTCGGAAGTAACCCCTGGGAGTGATGTTGCTGACAGGTGCTGTGTATGGGCACTGCAGCGAGGGCTTCGTTTACAGGTATTACATAATGAGCTAGTATGCTATGCATACTAGCTCATTATGTCTTTGTCTTGCAGGTGTTAGTTTATTTTTTTTCAAAATGGGTTTACAACCACTTTACAGGAAACGATTGTCTTTTTAGAGGCACAGCCACATTTTTACCTTATGGCAGACTTAAAGGAGAAGTCCAGCCTGAGCTTTTTATACTGCGCTTCTCCTTTGGGTCACAGGAGTGCAATTTGTTTTGCACTCCTGTGACCTGTTTTCAGCAGAGAGCGGTCTGAAGTCCACTCTTCGCTGACGTCACTGCCATCGGTCGAGGCAGCGCATCATCATGACTTCCCAAGTCTGGATTCGCCGGCTGCCTTGATTGATGGCAGTCTCAGCAAGGTGCTGAGACAGCAGCTCCTCCACAGCTGAGCATGGAGGAGGGGAGGAGGAGCGATGCTGACTGACAGTCAGCATTACTCTGCTCGGGGAGAAGTGAGAACCGAGCCATCGGTGGTGTTCGGTGGCTTGGTTCTCAGTGCAGAGATGGCGGGGGGATAGCTGTAACATTGGTCTTATGCTCCATCCACCAAGGTAAGTATGACTCTCAAATAAAAAAATAAAAAATCCATATTTCTCTTTTAACTCTTCTCTCCTCTCCTCCTCCTCTATTAATTCAAAGTTTACACTTCCTGCTCATGTGCCATCTTCTTCTGTTTTTCTTCCAGACCCAAGGTCTTCTTTGGCCCTTTAATGGCCACTAATAATGTAACACTTGTGCATGTTCACTGACATGCCTGGCTCCTGCTTTTTTTTTTTTTTTTTTTTTTTTAAACAATGTTGAAAGGTTTACCTTACTGGGCATGTACAACAGGAAGGATACAACAAAATAAAGAAGTTTGCTAGAAGATTGAAGAGTTTTTAGCACAAGATATTCAGTCTTTTACCTAAAAACTAAATGCCATGCATCATATTTTTTAACTAATTGTAAAGGTTTTTTTTTTTTTTTTTTTTTTTAAATGACATGTCATCTCTGTGCAATGGTTTTTCAAAGAGCAGCCCTAATCCGTCTTGGGTCCCCTACCGGCGCTCTGGGCTCCTCCTTCTATCCGCGTGCCCCGAAGCTGTCACACATGTGGGCTTGATCCCAAGCCACGCCTTGTGTGTCCATTGATACATACAATGCAGCTCCACCCCACCTCCTGTTCCCTTGTCATGGAATTTGAGTCCAATGAGAAGGGAGAGAGAGACAGCAGTGCTGCTGTTTTCAGGCACAGCACTGGATCGAGATCAGGCTCAAGTAAGTGTTTGAAGGAGTTTTTCTCTGTTAATGCAACTTTTACAACCACTTTAACTTTAGTTACACTTTAACTGTGTCTGAGCACCACAAACTGGCAATGCTATTTAATTCATTTTTGATATTCAAAGCAACCTCCCCCATCCATCTATGTCTCAATTTTATTTTTCATTGAGACATCACTTTGTAAAACACCCCCTAGCATTTCTAGCCATGACCTTCTTGAGTAAGGGCAGATAATTCATGTAGCATTTACTACCTGGAGTCCATCTGCCCTTAGCTCAAGCAGAAGGGTGTGCTTAGAAGCTCCTTCTCACCTCCTCCAGATGAAAGAAAAAAAATGCCCATGAAGACTCCTGGGATGTATGAGATCATTTTTGCCTAGGCCAAAAACTATGAAGCAACTGCAATTAAAACATGTAAATATAATGTACCTTCATATCTTTTTACTAATGGTAGCAGCATAAGGGATAAAATTACTTCATGTTGGTTGAGAGAGTTAGTTCTGCTTTAAAGTGGTAGTAAACTGCGCTTATTTTCTTTCCTTTTAACCTGCAAGGTAAAGGCATAATGTGCCAGTATTGTAACACCTAAAGAAAGATCCTAAAGATACTACCTGTTTAAAACTTCAACCATCAACCTATTAATATATTATATAAATATATATATATATAAAATATACATACAGTATCTCACAAAAGTAAGTACACCCCTCACATTCATTTTTGTAAATATTTTATTCTATCTTTTCATGTGACAACACTGGAAAAATTACACTTTGCTACAATGTAGTGAGTGTACAGCTTGTATAACAGTGTAAATTTGCTGTCCCCTCAAAATAACTCAACACACAGCCATTAATGTCTAAACCTCTGGCAACAAAAGTGAGTACACCCCTAAGTGAAAATGTCCAAATTGGGCCCAAAGTGTCAATATTTTGTGTGACCACCATTATTTTCCAGCACTGCCTTAACCCTCTTGGGCATGGAGTTCACCAGAGCTTCACAGGTTGCCACTGGAGTCCTCTTCCACTCCTCCATGATGACATCACGGGGTTGGTAGATATTAGAGACCTTGCGCTCCTCCACCTTCTATTTGAGGATGTCCCACAGATGTTCAATAGGGTTTAGGTCTGGAGACAAAGTTACACTGTTATACAAGCTGAACACTCACTACCTTACATTGTAGCAAAGTGTAATTTCTTCGGTGTTGTCACATGAAAAGATATAATAAAATATTTACAAAATGGTGAGGGGTGTACTCACTTTTGTGAGATACTGTATATGCAAATATCTGACATCACGGTGAATCAATTAAGATCCATTTTATTAGTCAAATATAACAATATAAATCCCCTTCCCGCTGAGCATACGCACATATGCGGCCTCGGCTTTCGGGGGGTTATACCGGGATGTTGCCCGCAGCTGCAGGCCTCATCCTGGTACCTTTTTTAGAGCAGGCGATTGGCTTTCCAGGAAAAACAACCAATGCAGCTAAAAGCCGCTCTGACTGGGCCTCCCGTCCCACCGGGAGACCCAATCCACGATCCGCCACTTCTGGCGTCTAGGGACAGACTGGCACGAAGCCGGAAACGGCTTTGTTCCAGTCTCCTGATTGTAAACACTGAAGTGACGTCACAATGTCATTTCCTGTTTATTTGGCTACCAATGGCACCGGTTTTAAAAAAATATACAGTATTAAGAATCGCCGAAAAGTGATTTTAGACCCCCGATCCCTCCATAAAGAGTACCAGTCACCACCCATTACTGTCACAAGGGATGTTTACATTCATTGTGACAGCAATAAAAGTGATCAAAATTATTATTTTTTTTAAACACAATTTAATAATATAAAAATAAATAAGAAACAAAAAACATTTTTTTTTAAAGCGCCCACCTTCACCGCAAGCTCGTGCAGCAAAGAACAAGCATACAGAAGTCGCTCCCGCATATTTAAACAGTGTTCAAGTCACACATGTGCAGTATTGCCGCAATCGTCAGAGTGAGAGCAATAATTCTAGCACTAGACCTCCTCTGTAACTCTAACCTGGTAACAATAATTTTTTTTTTAAAGTGCTGCCTATGGAGATTTTTAAGTACCGTAACTTGTCACCATTCCACGAGTGTGTGCAATTATAAAGCGTGACATGTTTGGTATCTATTTACTTGGTGTAACATCATCTTTCACATTATACAAAAAAATTGGGCTAACTTTACTGTTTAATTTTTTTAAAATTCATGAAAGTGTCTCTTTTCCCAAAAAGTTCGCTTAAAACACTGCTGCACAAATACTGTGCGACATAAAATATTGCAAGCAACAATTGCCATTTTATTCTCTAGATTCTCTGCTAACAAAACAAAACAAAAAAAAAAAAAATATATATATATATATATATATATATATATATATATATATATATATATATATATATATATATATATATATATATATACCGTAATGTTTGGTGGCTGTAAGTAATTTTCTAGCAAAAAATATGGATTTTAACTCTTAAACACCAAATGTCAGAAATAGGCTTAGTCATGAAAGGGTTAAAATAGTACCACAAACAAATCCATACTTAAAATCAAGGGAAATCTCCATCCACCCCAAGTTTGGAATGCATCAGTTCTCCTTAGATCCACTGGAAATGATCATATGAAATGTAATTTCCCACACTCATTTAGAGGAAATGGCTGTTTCTTCATGGATTGATATCAATTTCAAGGAAAAAAATATATGGATAATGAGAATAAAATTAACTTCACATAGTCACTGTCCCAAGCCTCTTCAGATTGTGCTGTGTATGGAAAAACTTCAGCTATATATATATATATGGCTACAGTCTGCAACACATCATATGGTTGTAGGAATGTAAGGTCAGAGCAAAACAGGCAGTGGTCCAGAGGCGGTACACACCCAGGCTTGTATAGTAATTCCCTTTTGGGTTATGTACTTGTCCCCCATTTTATTAAGCCTAGAAATCTCCCTCGCACTGCCACATCAAATTCAAATTAATGGTCTGACATGGCTAAACATAAATTAGCTGTAAAGTGTACTTAGTTTCTTGTAGATAGCATAAGTTCCAAACACAGAGTATGCAAATCCAATGGTGTAGTATACTTATCGGATTTCATTATCCATGAAGTAAACCTCAGACTATATTGAAATCGCCCAACTTTAGAAGAGTCTCTTATGGGTCAGGGATTGGAGATGGATGCATCGCATACTAAAACATTATGAAATACTTACCTTATAATGAAGCCTTCCAGTGCCGTGCTCTTACCGCTGACAGGTGCTTCCCTTCTCACCTGGTCTTTTTTCGTGTTTCACGTCCTCCAGCCGTCTGATTGGCTGCACCCCAATGACGAGAGTCGCAGACCGTGGCACGGAGCTCTGAAAGGAAGGGCATGGGTACCTCGTCCCTTCAGAGCGCTATGCACCGGTGATGTCACCGGCTGCATGCAGTGTGAATATCTCCTAAACCTTATTATAGGCTTACCTGTAGGTACAAGTAAAGAATAATGCCGCATACACATGATCGGAAATTCGGCCACCAAAAGCCAGATGAGAGCTTTTGGTCGGAAAATGCGATTGCGTGTATGCTCCATCGGACTTTTGCTGGCCGAATTTCAGCCAGCAAAAGATGGAGAGGCATGTTCTCAATTTTTCGGTCGGAAAAAGTTCCTATCCGAAAATGTGTTCGTGTATATGCAATTCAAACGCGCAAAAACTCACACATTCTCAGATTCAACTTCGAGATAGAAGTTATTGGCTACTGGCTATTGAGCTTCCTTTTTCTGGTCCCATCGTACGTGTTGTACATCACCGCGTTCTTGGCGGTCGGAATTTGGTGTGACCGTATGTATGCAAGACAGCTTGAGCGAGATCCCGTCGGAATTCCATCAGGGAAAACCATCAGCGCTTTTTCCTACCAAAATTTCTGATCGTGTGTACGCGGCATAAGGGTTTACTTCAACTTTAAGACCCAACCACAGGCAATATTGTATTTTTTGTTTTGTAGAATGCGGGGGAAGGTTTTACAGACAAAAAGTGCATTTTTGTGGAATAGGAAAGGTAATAACCTCTGCCAATGTTTTTTTTTTTTGTTGCTGTTTGTTGCTTCCTGTCCTGGTAACAACCGCTCCCCTATTTAATGTCCTGGTGTCACAGAGCAAATGAGGGAAAATCTGCACAATGCGGTCACAGACAGGAATAAAAACCTGATAAATGGTACTGTTTTTTTGTTCTATCCAAATTTTTATAGTAATGATTTGGGCTTTGATTTATGAGCCGCCTGTAATTATGACAGGTGTCCAGTTAACAGTCTGCATCAAAACCTAGCAAAAACTCCTTGTCATGATACCAAGTCTCCATTACATTATTTAACTAGTAAACTAGGAAGACGTCAGGGAATCCCAGTGTACATGGGAGCAAGTGTGGAACCGGGAAGAGTTTCTGTTTTGCACTTAATAACTCATAATAATTTGCAACCTGAAGAAGTGAAACCATACAAATAGAGGTGACCAGTCCAACATACACACCGCAGAGCAGATAAAAAATGAGCCCCTCGTTATTTTTGGGATAATTTTCCACATTTTTCATAGCAGACCAAATAGATGAAGTCACGCTTTTCCTATCTGTTCATTTGTGTGTATTTAGTAAGAACACCTTGCTAGCTTCCTGCCATAATGATGTGTATTTGTAATGAAAACATTTTGGGTCACGTCCATTCTACTGTTGAAGTATATCCTGAGGAATGTATGGCAGGAAGTCTTTATCTGTCCATTGGCTTTCAGGGTTCTTTGGAAAAGAAATAAATGTTTGAAAATTACCTGCGTCTTTCCCATAGAAACAAGTAATGCGTTTTTGTTTAGCCTTGATGCAGTGCTGGGGCAAAATCCTTTAGCACCCAAGGCAAAAAAACATAACTGCACCCTCCACCATGAGCTCCAAACTACTTAAGCAGCATAGATTGTAGAGCTGCACGATTAATCGTTAAAGAAACGCGATCTCGATTCACCCACCCTTACCATCTCTTCGCTGAGTGTAGGCGATTCTTTCATATTAACAAGTGGAGAGATTATCTGCTCACTCAGCTGTCAAAAGAAAGCATCCCGAGCAATCTGCCAAGTGTAGAACTTGAAACATTGTAACTAACGCTTACTTCTTAGATCAAAGGGAAAGAACTTCTTGTGTAAACAAATAATCTGGGCAATCTGCCAAGCTTTCAACCACGTGTAAATGCAGGAAGTTTAACCACTTAAAGTCTAAATCTTTTTCTGACACTTCTGTCTTACGTTAAAATCTATATTTTTTGCTAGAAAATTACTTGGAACCCCCAAACATTATATATATATATATATATATATATATATATATACAGGGGTTGACAAATTTGCTTGGAATCTAGGAGCCAGCTAAAAAAGTTAGGAGCCAGGTCCGTGACGGCGATCCGGACCTGTCCCTGGCCTGACATGGAGACGAGTGAGGGGAAGATAACCCCAGCCCCCCACCTGTCTCCAAGTCATTGCCCATAGCTCTTAGAGGGACATTTTATTTTTTTATTTTTTTCAAATGACAATTTTTTTTTCAATTGCATTTTAGTGGAAATATGAGGTCTCTCTGACCCCAGATCTCATATACAAGAGGACCTGTCATGCTTTTTTCTATTACAAAGGATTTTTACAGTCCTTGTAATAGGAATAAAAGTGACACACTTTTTTTTTTTTTTAAAAGAACAGTGAAAAAAATAAAAATAAAAGTTAAAATAAGAAAAAAAAAAATTATTTTAAACGCGCCCTGTCCCGCCAAGCTTGCGTGCAGAAGCGAACGCATATATGAAAGCGGTGTTCAAACCACACATGTGAGGTATCGCTGCGATCGGTAGAGTGAGAGCAATAATTCTAGCCCCAGACCTATGGAGATTTTAAAGGGTAAAAGTTTGTCGCCATTCCATGAGCGGGCGCAATTTTGAAGCATGACATGTTGGGTATCGATTTACTCGACGTAACATTATCTTTCACAATATAAAAAAAAATTGGGCTAACTTTACTGTTGTCTTATTTATTTATTTTTTTTTATTAAATACATTTTCCCCAAAAAAGTGCGCTTGTAAGTCCGCTGTGCAAATACGGTGTGACAGACAGTATTGCAACGACCACCATTTTATTCTCTAGGGTGTTAGAATAAAATTATATATTATAATGTTTAGGGGTTCTGAGTAAAGGGATGGAGATAAGCTGGCAAGCAGGGGAATTAGCATTGCATCCATTAGCATTGCTGGTTGTAATTCCAACGGCCACCACAAGAGGGCGCCGGATTCCAGTAGGAACCATAGGATCGTAGAAGGCCTCAAAGCCGGGGGCTCAATTACCGGCGGAACGGCCCGACGCGATCACGCTGGGGGGGTCCACGGAGACAGGATACCCCCAGCTGTGCTGCCCCAGGAGCCAGGTCGCTAATTCTAGTCGCAAATGCGACCTGGCGCCCGGGTTTTGTCGAGCCCTGTGTATATATATATATATAAAATCAGAGACCCTAGGGAATAAAATGGCAATTGCTGCAATACTGTATTTGCCCAGCAGTTTTTCAAATACAAATTTTTGGGAAAAAATACACTTCAGTAAATAAAAAAATAAATAAACAATAAAGTTAGCACGATTTTTTTTGTTTTAATGTGAAAGATGATACACCGCAAGAGAATCGGTGTAAGCAAAAAAGCAAAAAAAAAATTGTGATTCTCATTTTAGCCAGAATCGTGCAGCTCTAAGCCCTTGTACACACGGTTGGAGAATCCGTTGGAATGTGTCCTATCGGACCGTGTTGTCGGATAATCCGACTGTGTGTGGTATGCATCGGACTGATTCAGTCGGAATATCCGTCGGACCCAATTTTCCAACATGTTGGAAATATTTCCCGACCAACTGGTTCGATCGGAACATACTCCGATCATGTGTAGAGAATTTTGATCGGACCAAGTGCCACGCATGCTCAGATCAAATTCCTACATCAAAGCTATTGGCTACTAGCCTGAATGTAGTCCCATCGTAACGAAATTACATCATCACGTTCTGAAAGATCGGATTTTTCCACAACTTAGTCTGACCGTGTGTATGCAACAGTTTCGGACAAGATCCGACGGACAAAATCCGACGGATTTGGTTGTCGAAATCTCCGACCGTGTGTACAGGGGTAATAGATTGCAGGTCTTGCCTTTTTGTGTGCTCCGTTCTGCTAAAGCGACATTTCAGCCTACCGCCTTGCTTGCCTTCATGACATTTTCAGTTCTAAAGCTGGCCATAGATTGTTTGAATCTCGGCTGGTTCAGAAGGGATGGGCCAAGATTTGAACCATCTATGGGCAGGCTGACCCATCGATCAACTTCGGAACAACCAGCATGCAGTATTTTTTGCATCTGATTTTTGCCAGTGGCTATGGAGCCTCTATGGTGACAGCAATGCTGGTAATAGCCTAATGTGATTGCAGCTGTCTGGTGTACACAGTGCAGGTTACATCCACCTCAGGAGGCAGACAAGTGTATACAGATTTTTTTTTTTTTTTATGTTATTACCATTAAACTTGACTGTTGAGTCTAAGTGGTTGGTAGTGGATTCTACTAAAGTGAGCAGCACATGATGAATTAAACAACATTGTCCTATTAAAAATGATATGTTGATTTCTTAGTGAAGACTTGCTGGTGTTGGGTGGACAGAGTGACCCTTCCTTGGGAACTTGTACCAGACAGAATCTACAGGACCGTTTATATTTATTGGAGAGTGAAGCAGGTACAAACATCCATTTCCTCCGCCAGGAACGCCTCCCAGGAAAAATGTTTCCAGGAAAATTCAGAACTATGATGTGTGGCTTTATTTGTTTGGTGGTATTTTACAAGTCTTCTTCCTCTGGAGCAGCTGTTCCAACCCCCCCACTTCAGAACTGCAGGCATCGCCTTATTGTGTCGGCTCAGCTGCATGCCGTAATTGTGTGCTTATGAGTGTCTTTATTATATCCTCCTGTCCATCATTGGTGGGATGTTCCTCCCTAGATGATTTATAGGATTGCATGAGTTTTTTTTTTTTTTTTAACCTTAAATTGGAAATTCAGTTTATCTGAAACTTAAAGAAAAAAAGTAAAACCTCCAATTTTGGGATATCTTTATATGCCGTAATTTAAAGCGAACCTGTCACCACCTCATGCATATTAGGCTGTCATGTAAATTAATTTATATTGCGGCTCCCCTTTTGTGTACCTTTTGTGATGATGTACCCCATAGAGTGCTGAGAACCTCCTCCAAAATTTGTCGGAGGATTTGAGGCTGATGCACCCCCCTCCCTGTCATTGACATCACTATTCCTTCCAGCGGCCAGGGAAGCCTTTCAGCAGCTGCAAACCCGTGCACTTTGCAGCAGGTGGGAAAGCATTGCATGACCTACAACTGTTTGCATATCACATAAGGCTTCCTTGGCTGCTGCGGCCAAGACCATTGATGATATCAGGGCTGCAGAGTCGGGGGGTTGTGACGGGGTGACTTTAACCACTTCAGACCCAGGCCAGCTTTAACATTTCTCACATACAATACATGTAAATAGCTGCATTTTTTTTCTAGAAAATTACTTAGAACCTGCACACATTATAAATTTTCTGAAAGAAAAGGCCCTGGAGTATATAATGGTGGTTGTTGCAGTTTTTTATGTAACACAATATTTGCCCAGGAAAAAAAAAATACTTTAATTAATTTTGTTGCACACAAACACAATATAATAACCAATTTTTTGTAAAAATGTTTGCCACTGTTAAGGCGGCACCATTGAGGTAGCACCAATGAGATGGTACTGATTAGGTGGCACTGGTTGGTGACACTGATATACAGCACTTTGGGTTAAGGTATCCCTGCGCTGTCGTCAAGGGCCTAAACTATTTAAAAGGATAGGTTGCAGCAAACTACCGACAGGGGTATGAACCCTCACCCCCAGATAATAAAATGAAAATCAAACAGATGGTGTTGCGCTACCTGAACTAGATATAAATAAAGAGCCTAATATTCAATATACAGCAGTAAGGTAAGGGGCCATTTTACCTAGTGTGCCGTGTATACTGGAGACACAGAAATTACAACACGATTGCTGGCACCTGTTTCTTTGAGAAGCACTGAACAAGTCACTGAGCACCTATTTCAGTTCACATATAGACTGTTTTATATACATATTTTAATTATTTTGTATTAAGAAGATTACGGAACCAATAATCACTGGCACTTCATTTAATTTCACTAAAGACTGTATTTTACCAACTCTTTGTAATCATGCACTATGAATTGCACGTTTTAATATAAGACAGTTGCACTTTATGGAATATTTTCCCCTTTTTACTTAGAGTTACTTATGTTGATATATAAACACATGATTTCTGGAATTTAAGTTTTATAATACACTGGATACTCTCTGTTTTTTTGGATTAACTTGGTGGAGCAAGTTTAAACAATTTTTTTTTTTTTTTTATCAACATAGCACAAGGCACCTTAATTTTTATTTAAGATAGGCTAGCCGTTTTATAGCTAGATTTTATTTCTTCCAGTATTAGGCTCTTTATTTATATCTAGTTCAGGTAGCGCAACACCATCTGTTTGATTTTCATTTTGATATACAGCACTGATGGGCATTGATAGGCAGCACTGATGGGCACTCATAGTTGGCACTGATAGGCGACACTGGGCACTGAAATGCTGCACTGATGGGTACTTAAGGGGCACTGATAGACAGCACTGATGGCCACTGAATGGTGGCACTGATCGACTGCACTGATGGGCATCACTGGTGGCACTAGCAGGCATTTTTAATTGCCACTGATTGGCAGCTGCCTGCGCACTGATTGGCATATTCCTGGTGGTCTAGGTGGCATACCTGGTGATCCACTGTGGTGGCCATCCCTGGGGGTCCTGGGTGGGCATCCGATGGGGGGGCTGCACTGATAAACAATCAGCACAGACCCCCTGTCAGGAAAGCAGCCCAATCGGCTCTCCTCTACTCGCATATGGCAAACGCGAGTGAGGAAAAGACGATTAATGTCTCTTCCTGTTTTACATCGTGATCAGCCATAATTTGACATGGCTGATCACATGGTAAAGGGCCTATATCAGAGGCTCTTTACCGAGATCGGTGTAGCGGTGTGTCGGACTGACACACCGCATCACCGATAGCCACAATGTGTGCCCCCACGGGCCAGCGGTGGCTGTTATCCTGCTGGGTGGGAAGTGGTTAAAAAAAAATTAAAAATCCATGTAGCCTGCCAAGTTTATGACAACATTGCTTAGATGGAGATAAAGAGATACATTATAACACTTAGTCCTTTTAGATCAAAGGAATGAACTTAAGTCGGTACATTTTACTCACATTTGTTGGTTAAAATCAGTATTTTTTGCTAGAAAATTACTTAGAACCCACAAGCATTTATATATATATATATATATATATATATATATATATATATATATATATATATATATATATATATTTTAGCAGAGAATCTAGAGAATAAAATGACAGTTGCAATATTTTATGCCACACTGTATTTGCGCAGCGGCCTTTCAAACACATTTTATCATGAAAAAACACACTTTAATGAATTAATAAAGAACTAAACAGTAAAGTTAGCCCAATTTTTTTTTGTATAATGTGAAAGCTGATGTAATGCCGCCACCATCGTGAGAGAATTGTGATCTTTATTCTAAGCAAAAAAATTGTGATTCCCATTTTTGGCCAGAATCGTGCAGCTCTACCGGAAACTCCAGATTCCCATTGAAAAATCTTTGCTACACGAAGGTTACGATTATAAACAGCTAACACGTTTCGTCATACAGCCTAGTTCACAGCATGTTTTTAATCTTGACCTTCATTTAGCAATAATTTTCGATGGGAATCTGGAGTTGCTGGCTGCAATTCTTTTGGAGTTAAAAAGAAAGTTTGCCACTAGAATAAATGGCCTCATTGTGACGTTCATGACAATATCCCACACGTGTGCTCTGGTCAATGTTTACATATGAATGGGGGACCCTACCTACACGTTCAAATTTCCGCGTGTGCACGGGGGGTAGAGACATTAACAAAAATGTTTACATTTTTTTTATTTACTTATTCTTACTTATTTTTTTTTTTTAAGATTAACTTTATTGCTATCACAAAGAGCGAGCTTGTGATAGCATGTGCAGTGACAGGTGCTATTTACTGAGAGATCTGGGGTCTTTTAAACCCCAGACTTCTCCGCTGCCCTCAGAAGCATCTGATTAAGCTGAGATCTTAACTATATCTGAGCACCCCAAACTAAAAATGCTATTTAATTAATTTTTAATATTCAAAGCAATCACACCCCTCCATCCATGTCTCCATGCTTTATTTTGTTGAGAAATCACTTTGAAAAGCACTGTCGCCCAAGCATTGTTTAGCCGCAACCATCTTAAGTAAAGGCAGATGATTCATGTAGCATTTACTGCCTGCAATTCATCTGCCCTTAGCAAAGACCTGGAGGCTCCGAAAGCTCCTCCTCCAGATGAAAGATGTCCATGAAGTCTCATGTCATTTATGACGGGTTTCCAATTTTTTTAAACAAATGGCCAGTTTACTGTCCTTCAAACTTTAGGGGGGCCAGACAGTGGCCAGTGTGAGTAGAAAATGTCCCGGCATCAGTGGGTGCAAACACTGCCCCATCATCGGTTTCAGCAGGAGGAATAATGCCCCATGGTTGGTATCAGTTGGAAGGAATAATGCCCCACTGATGGTGCTAATAGAAGGAATGGTGTCCCAAGGGCTGGATAGAGGCAAGCAAAGGGCCGCATCTGGCTCCTGGGCCGCAGTTTGGAGACCACTGATTTATGACATAATTTTGTCCTAGGGCAGAAACCAGGAAGCAATTGAAGAAAATATTTTACTATATATTTACCAATGTTAGAGACATAAGAATTAAAACTAGCTCATGTTGATTGACAGAGTTTAGTTCTTCTTTAAAAGTAAGTCCTACTTGCACTTAGAAGTGGATATATCACTAGATGACGGTCTGATTTTTTTATGGGGTCCTAAACCTTGTGCATGCCAAGAATGGGAGGAGAGTAGAGCTGCACAATTCTGGACAAAGTGAGAATCACAATTTTTTTGCTTAGAATAAAGATCACGATTCTCCCGGCAGAACGTCATCTTTCACATTATACGAAGAAATTGGGCTAACTTTACTGTTTCTTTGTTTTTTTTCTTTAAATTCATTAAAGTGTATTTATCTAAATAAAATTATGTTTGAAAGACTGTTGCACAAATACGTAAAATATTGCAACGATCGCCATTTTATTTTCTAGGGTACCTGCTACAAATATGTATATATAATGTGGGTATCGGGGGGGGGGGGGGTTCTAACTTATAAGGAACAAGTGTCAGAAAAAGGCTTCGTCTTTAGGTGGTTAAACTGCCCTCATTTACAGACCGAAGTTCATACCTTTGATCTAAAAGAACCAAATAATACATTGTATCTCTTCTCTATTAGTCTGTGCTGAGGAATGTTGATAAACATTTTCCAGATTTTTTATTTATTTTTTGACAGCTCTGGCTCTGCATTGTTTACATTCCAGTTAAGATCGAGAGGAGGGTTGAATCAAGGTCACGATTTTCTAACGATTAATCCTGGTAGGTCAGTTAACGGTCGAAGGTGGCACTAATAAACTTGAGCTTATCACCAGTTCTGGATAGAAATTGATAGATTGGACATCAGCCCACAATATTAGGATTGGTTCCACACTGAGACTTTATATTAAATACAGATACCATGTTGCTTGAAAGTTGGCAAGTAAAAATATCAGTGCATTTCCTCATACACAGTCAACATTGCCCAACATTTCCTCCTATAATCACTTTCAGGAGCACTGATAACGAGAGACCCTTACCTCTATAACCAGCAGTAACAAAACTACAACATAGCTTAAAATCTTACCTAGCAGGTTCCCAGTTAGACCTTAAAAGTGGTATTAAACCCAATAAAAGAATGTAATATATCGTTGTTCACCATTTCATAGATGTGGTCTCTGCATATGTTTTTTTATTTTTTTAAGGCTTTTTATTTATTTTCTCCTGGTGATCCAGCCGTTAACACAGTTCCTGTCTTAGGGGCACTACAGCATTGCCTATTGCAAGAGTTTTTGCCTTTACTCTGGATCAGAAGCAATGGAGGCACATTTGAACAGCAATATTGACAATCTGGGGTAAGGGTAATGTTAGATGCGCTAGCAGATTTAGATGGACTTGACTAACAAATTAAAGCCGAACCCCAGCTAACACCCTTTAAGCACTTAGTTTTGTTTTTCTTAGTTTTAGAGTGGAGATGGATTAAGACACCTGTCAGTTTTTATTGTTGTCTGTGCCCCCATTAGGGAGTTTCTTCCTCTCTATTTGGCCTGTTTACTATTATGATTAAAGGTGAAAGTAAAAGAAAATCCCACATTTTGGGTTGTCCCCAGAAAAGCAATAGAGGGGAAATCTTCCAATGCGGCCACTAGTTCTGGTGACCTGGGGGTCTCCCTTAACTTGCAGGGATTTTCTCCCACTTCCTGTTTGGCAATGGGACAGGAAGTGAAGGAAAATCTCTGCAATAGGACACAGTTGGCGAAACATAAATCTAACAGCGGGTATAACCTTCCCTTGCTCTATCCAGAATGAAAAAAAAGTGTTTGTCCATAGTTCTACTTTAAAGCGGAGTTCCACCCATTTAAAAATCAGCAGGTACAAAAAGTGTAGCTGCTGACTTTTATTAATCAGGCACTCACCTGTCCCACGGTCCAGCAATGCCGATGAACAACCCGCTCCCCACCCCCCTTGTCTCTGTGGGCATGCACTGCTCATGCGTGAGCCATGCTGTGATTGGCCTGGCAATCTTCTGGGACCTGTGACGTGTCCCAGAAGTTTGCAGGGGGGGAGGAGAGGTGAAATTCCTTCCAGTGCAATGGAGCCCCGGGAGGAAGTGGGAGCTGGATGCCTCTAAAAAGATGGTATCCCTCCCCCCCCCCCAAAAAAAAATTTCAAGCCTAATGTGACATGTCAGGGGGTCACCTTCACTTAAAGGGGAAACTCCCTTTTTGGGTGGAACTCTGTTTTTAAGGTTTTACATAAATAAATAAAAACTGACCATTGGAAGCACCCCCGTCAGTGGTAAATAGTTTTTCTCAACCCTCTAACTGTAACGTTTGCTGGGCCGATTGATCTGTTGAAGAATAACAGACTTACTGGCAGAATCAACAGGTGTCAATAAAAGAAACAAAATGATAAAAAAGAAAACGAATGCAGTCACCACATGTAAGAATTGTTAAACCACAATATTGTACATTTAATGCTGCTTTAAACTTATTTAGGCAGCAAATACTCTTGAACTAGGCATCGCTGTAGTGCCAGCTATGTTTTCAGTTTTCTCAGTAAAACTTTTGGGAAAACAAATAATTCTCTGGCCTTGATTTCCTAATTTTATGTGCAGTTGGAATTTTTCTGCCGCTACACTGGAGAGCCACCTGCAGGGGGAGCTATAGATCAGATTTTGAATAAAGGTTGACAAACGACAACTACTGAGACCTCTTCCCTGTGTGTGTGCTGGGCACAGCTGTCTGCTGCTTCTATTTGTCCTCCCTTGAAGAATAGCTATAATTAGTTGATCTCCAAAGAATTCTGAATGATAATCGGTATGATTTGTGTTTGTAAGCAGAGAATGTGTGTGTGAAGATTGCGTTCAAGTGTAAACACAGAGGAGGATCTGTCTGTAAGGATTGGAGTACACAAGATTCCTGAAATGTGGAGTGTCTGCTGTCATTTCCAAATATACAGACCCCTGACCCCCACTTCCTTGTCATTTCTTTGCAGCTGGAGGCTTTGGGATGCTTTGCCTGAGCCAGTTTTTTATTTTATTTTAGTCTGTGTTTAATGGCTTTGAGGATTTTACGGGAGAGGGGGGGGGGCATTTCCGAGTTTCAGGTACCTCTTAGGTGCTTTCAACAGCTATCTAGTAATTTTTACTTCCTATATAAGGAAGTTGCAACCAGAGCTTGCATAGTTGCAGTGTAGATCCCCCGTTTCATGCTGCCTGTGCCCTATTGGCTAGCAAAATGATGAGTGGCCTCATTGACCAATTTCAGGCTGCAGGTCGACTTTCCAAGGACGCTTAGAAAGGGGAGGAAATTGGAAGGCAGCAGAATGTCCGACAGAAAAATTCGGAAGCTTTTCAAATTCTGATGGACCTATGTCCATGATGGACCTACATGTTCTAAATATTCTAATTATAGAAATGTTCTAAATATTTCCGACAGAACCAATTCCTATCGGGAAAACCGCTCGTCTGTATGCTGTTCCGACGGACCAAAAACGACGCATGCTCTGAAGCAAGTACGAGACTGAAGCTATTGGCTACTGGCTATTGAAATTCCTTTTTCTAGTTCTGTCGTACGTGTTGTACGTCACCGCGTTCTTGACGGTCGGACTTTGGTGTGATCGTGTGTATGCAAGCCATGCATAGTAGTCCATTATGCTTTACTTTTGCAGGGAATCAAAGAGGAAGTAAACTCATCAGGGTTTACTTCCTCTTTAAAGCTGAACTGTGGGATAAGTATGTATTGTCTATATACAAGAGCCATGTGTATTCTTCGGACGTGTCAGGACAAGTCTGATATTTGGAGGAGAGTACACCGAGTTCCCAGCATAGGTAGAGAATTGACCACAGTGTGCTCTCCTGCTTAGTGTGGTGAATTTTCAATATGAAACCAAGGGGACTAGCAGGAACACCAGGGATTTCACATAAAGAAAGCAATACAAAGAGAACAGGATACGTCTTCATACAAGTACATGGTACAGCAGGCATATATGAGAAATATGAAGTGTTGGGGTAACAAATGCTTTAAAGCAGAGGTCCATACTCCTTCAGAAAAAGGATAATATTAGTACACTTACCTCTCCTGGAATCCAGAGGTTTCTTCACCCAAGCCGATTTGGCTCTCAAGTGCTGTCGCAGCCATCTGGGGTAAAGGCTCCCTACTGCGCATGCACGAAGCCTACTGCACTTTGTGAATGGCCCGGTGGCAGGGGAAGGAGGGGGGGGGCAACTCAAAAACAGGTACCCGTACACCCCCTCCCACCCCCCCCCCCCCCGAAAGGTGCCAAATGTGTCAGTGGAGAGGCGGCTGCCCAAATATTGTGCAACTTAAAAATTGCAACGGCCACCATTTTATTCTCCAGTGACTCTGCTTTTGGAAAACCTTTAATCCTTGGGGTTCTAAGTAATTTTCTTGCAAAAAATTATGATTTTTAACATGAATGTTAAAAATGTCAATTGTCCCAGATGGCAAGTGGTTAAATACAGGTAGAATTAACTAAAGCTAAAAAAAAAAAAATCTTCTGTGCATCTTTTTCTGTCTTTTCATTTGTTTGTGGTCCTGTGAGGTAATATATCTGACAACATTAGAAACACCCAATTACTATTGGTGTCCCTGGAAATAGTTTTTACATGTTAACAACCATGAAAGGGTATTTTGATTATCATACAAATTAGAGTCATTAGGCTTTTCTCTTTGATCTTTGACTTTTGTATATATTACGTTTTTTGCCAGGCCCATTTCTTAGAACTACAGTTGCAAGAAAATGATCTCTTTGTAATGACTGGGATTTCTGCACGAATGTCATTATAATAAACAGAGAGTCTTATTTAAAAAAAAAACAAAAAAAAAACACACACAACATTTTACATTGATGTACCCAACTAATGGTTTAAACAATTGAATGTCTTGATAAAAAAAGAGATGTCACCTCCAGAGTGACATCTTGAAAAAAAGTTTAGAAGCGTGAATAGAGGGAGGCTCGCTCTTTCAAGTCCAAAAGCATGTAACGTCTGGTAGCTGTGATTCTCCATAATGGGCTTTTCATATGAACCGTTCTCCAATCCAAAGAAATGTTAGATAAATAGAATCCTAGAGATGCATAAAATGTTAAATGACTACAAGTATATCAATGACAGAATGGCTAAAAGCAGAACTCCACTCCTGTCCTGAGAAATTGACCCCCCCGAAGTGTGCTGGGTCCCCCACAGGGTTCGGTGCTTCCTTCTAATAACTTCTAAATCACTATTGTCTCCTGACGAACACAAAATGGTCTCTAAACCCTTCCTAGCTCAAAACCATATAAAACATATTAGTTGGAGTTGAGCTTTAAAGAGACCCAGTCAGGTCTCTAAAGTAATTAAACCTCCTCCCACTATAGAAGAGGTAGTATACTCACCTTTCTTCTGGCTCCTGTGTCTTATCTCCACAGCACTGAAAGCTCCGCCATTTTCTTCTGCATTCAATACTTCCAGCAGTGCCCGATGTCTATGTTCTCCATCACACCACCCTTCAACCCCTATGTCACTACAGGCATTGATGGTGAGGTCAGAAAATGGAATGGCAGCGCGGTAGGAGACACAGGAGTCTGACACGCTTGGAAGCAGTGGTGGCTAGTGTTTTTTTTGAGGGGCGGCAAACACCAGCACCCCTCGCCCGCCCGCTGTCTTGGAGTCTGTCCAGCACTTACCCCATCTAGGTGGCGGGTGACAGGCTAGGCTACAGCTGACGAGCGGTAAGCTGTGGGTCAGGCAGCGGCTTCTGTGTCCTCCCCTAGATCACGACGGCTTCCGCCGTGCGTCTGTTCTCTCCTCCCGCTAGGCATCCAATAGGATCGCCTGTCCTTTCAGCCAATTGGGTGACGGGTCTCAGACCCGTTTCCTGATTGACCGGGAGGAGGATCAGTGTGGCGATAATGAATATTCATTTGCTATCGTCACACAACTGGGTGGGCTTCGGGCTCGTTGCTCTTCACCCAGAGCTCACCCTTTTTTGAAGCCTATTAGAGCCTCTGACTCTAATCACATGCTTCAAAAAAACACCCCCGCCTCTGTCCCTCTTTTCTCCTCATTTGTCCCTCATTTTGGTCTGATCTTTATAGTTGTGTATAAAATGCACTATTTACCTTTAAAAAAGGGCTTCACAGTGCTAAACCTTTCACCCAATTTCTGAATTGCAGCATTTGTAAATTTCAAAAGCCTGTATAAAGGAACAATAGTGGTAAAAAAGAAAAGGACTTCTGGGTTTAACAAATATTTTTTCTGTATAATTCTGCTTTAAGGGGGCATGGCAGGGGGTGTGCCCTATGCCTACATACATTTACTGATAGGCACCCCTCGCTCCCATCTCAAAAAGTTGGGAAGTATGTACTGGAAAAATCTCCTTTCATGTAGCGAGTGCTGCCTGTCAGTTGGCTATCACTCTTCAGGTACCCTTGATGAAGTCATGTGTGTTGTGACACAACTAGTCGGGCGGAGCTTGGTGACGTCACTTCCGGTTACGTCCATGACCGGAAGTCTTTTCATTTGTTTGACACATTTTTTTTTGCTGTCTGGCCTGCTGTTGCCATTTTTATTGTAAAGGAGTTTTTTGATTTTTTTTTTTTTTTAATAAATTACTTTTAAACCTTTGAACCTACTACATTATGAAGAGCCTTCTTTTTTTATTGTCCATCTTGCGGATTGGGAGACATTTTTTTTTGCTAGGAAAGGACCGCAGAGACCGGAGAAAAATTTACAGCGATCCCTTGGACCTTGTGAGGAAAGCTTCAACAACAGGCTGGCTGTTTATTGTTGCCCCACCTATAGGATTGGGAGAAAACTTTCTTCTAGGAAAAGACCGCGGAGACCGGACAAAAAGCTGCAGTGATCCCTTGAAAGCTGTGAGGAAAGCTTCAACAACAGGCTGGTCATTCACTGTTGCCCCATTAGACCCGTTGGGGTCTATCTATAAGGTGAAAGGCTATCACTACTGGGGGAGGATTGTAGAAAGACATGTTTACCATCTTACATCTTTGGACTCTTTCACCTGTCCTTCTCCCCCTTATCTACTCTGATTATATATTTTTCACTTTGGAACTGATCATCTCTCTGAGTCATCTGCTTTTTTTGGATGCTGATTACTCCTGGGAAACAATTAACTTTTAGTTTATCTTTATGTGATACGCTTTACTGGATTTCATTGCATTACATTTATTCTGATATATATTATGGGATGCACCTTTTAGGACTTTGAACACTTTTATATCAGTTTATATTTGCCATGAGCATCTGAGAAATTCCTTTTTTTTTTTTTTTAAGTGCTATATTAGCGCTACTGCACGTTTTTAAGAGGTGTTGGTTACACTATAGACATTTAGCTGCTTTTTTCATTTAGCACTTTAGCACTATATGTGTGCACCTTATTAATTAGCACTTTATTTGTATTGATACACTGTTGGTAGCGCATTAGTACTTTGCCATATCCATTAACTTTGTATTGACGGTTTGCACAAGGCGTTGTGAACTGCCTGCGAGTCAGGTTCAATGCGGTAACTGGCAGTGGATTTGCAGGGTTTCCCGCATCGCACAAATACCATATTTGCCGGCGTATAAGACGACCCGGCATATAAGACGACCCCCTAACTGTGCAGGTTTTTAAAATGTTTTGCCCGTACTCACCGTTTAAGACGACCCCCCATTCCGAGGCTTCCGACGCTTCATATCCCTCTTCTTCGTTCTTGCTGGAGCCATTTCCTTCTTCCTTCTTGCTGGTGCTGGAGCCAATCACGGCGAGCAATGTATTCTATTAATGAATACAAAGCCTGCTGGGATTGGCGGAGGCTGTTACATCATCAGCCCGCGCCTCACTCTCAAAGCCAATCGGAGCAGGCTACTGTGTGTAGCCTGCTCGGATTGGCAGAGATTGCTACTCCAATCCGAGCAGGCTCTGTATTCATTTGAATACATCGCTCACTGGGATTGGTTCAGTGGTATATACTGTATGTAGCCGAAGCTACATACAGTATTACCGGACATCCAGAAGGCATCCCAGCAGCTGACCCGGCATATAAGACGACCCCTCCTTTTTGCTCAGTTTTTTTATGTGTAAAAGTTCGTCTTATACGCCGGAAAATACGGTATGTACCGAGCCTAAGGCCTTTTTGCACACCGCAGTTTAAAAAGAGCTCAATAGAGTGTTTTTTTTTTTACTGATATAAAATGCAGCCCATTACAATGTACCTATACAGACAGGCAAGTAAACAAGCGCTGTATATTCATTAATAAAAAAAAAATTGAAAAATCTGTGCCGATGCTCACAAATATGCACATATAAGCATAAATATTAATGAATTTTCACTAGGAATGTAATGTGTGAAAGCGCAAAAGCACACATGAATACGCGCAAAACAAAAAAGGAAATTGCGTCCTAAAAAAAGGAGATGTTGAAGCATCAGTACCGTGTGCAAGAGGCCTAACATATCTTTTATTTAAAAAAATAAAACATTTTTTTTCCTTTACAATCACACTAACTTTTTGGCTTCAGTTAATCAGTATTTCCTCTCGCTCAAGAAAGCTTGATTTTTTTGTAGGACTGGACCTTCAGCATTGTGAGAGATTTTTGTTCACGCCTTTCACATTGAGATTGCCTGCAAAGCTTCAAAATTAAAAGTATTTTGACCTCCACTGTACAGAAACAGCCTGGATTTGTTTAATCGCTGTGTACGTTTATGCAGAGAATACGTTTATTTATATTATAAATGTGCAAGTTTATTTTGTCTGATTGCTCAATATTTTATTTCAAGTTTTGTCTTTTACATATTAAAGAAAAAAAAATCTGTAATCCATCTCAGATGTTTTTGCAGATTTTAACATCTCAGGGCAGTTTTTATGGTGTGCTGAGTTATTAATATCCTGTGCATTTTAGATGTTTAATAATTATTTTTACAGGACGAATTTTAGGAGCTAATTTAGACATATGATAATAAAATGCACAAACTGTTTTATAGGGAGTACTAGTTTCTCTTTGTAGCCTCAGCAACAATCGTGATTGAACTTTCCACAGTGTTACCATTACCAGATAAAGCATGTACATTATCTCACAAAACTGAGTACACCCCTGACATTTTTTTAAAATATTTTATTATATCTATTCATGTGACAACACTGAAGAAATTACACTTTTGTTACAATGTAAAGTAGATAGTGTACAGCTTGTATAACAGTGTAAATTTGCTGTCCCCTCAAAATAACTCAACACACAGCTATTAATGTCTAAACCTCTGGCAACAAAAGTTAGTACACCCCTAAGTGAAAATGTCCAAATTGGGCCCAAACTGTCAATATTTTGTGTGGCCATCATTATTTGGCCTTAACCCTCTTGGGCATGGAGGTCACCAGAGTTTCACAGGTTGCCACTGGATTCCTCTTCCACTCCTCTGTGATGACATCACGGAGCTGGTGGATGTTGGAGACCTTGCGCTCCTCCACCTTCCATTTGAGGATGCCCCACAGATGCTCAATAAGGTTTAGGTCTGGAGACATGCTTGGCCAGTCCATCACCTTTACTGACAGCTTCTTTAGCAAGGCAGCGGTCTTCTTGGAGGTGTTTAGGGTCATTATCATGTTGGAATACTGCCGTGCGGCCCAGTGTCCAAAGGGAGGGGATCATGCTCTGCTTCAGTATGTCACAGTACATTTTGGCATTCAAGGTTTCCTCAAAGAACTGTAGCACCCCGTGCTGGCAGAACGTATGCAGCCTCAGACCATGGCACTCAGCATGACACCATGCTTGACTGTAGGCAAGACACACTTGTCTTTGTACTCCTCATCTGGTTGCCGCCAAACATGCTTGACACCATCTGAACCAAATAAGTTTATCTTGGTCCCCAGTGTTAATTTTGCAACCAGGTGATGAGTACAAAGACAAGTGTGTCTTGCCTACAGTCAAGCATGGTGTCATGCTGAGTGTCATGGTCTGGGACTGCATGAGTTACATTGGTGTAGCTTGAACTGATGTAAGTATATATATGTCATACCTGACTGATTCCTGTTGAAGCTGGAATTCACTGTAGTAGTTTTGCATTCATTGAGAAAATGCAAAGTGTTCTCTAAATGGTGCCCTTGCTGAGTGAGTGCCCTCCCATGTTCACTAAGCGCAGGGCAGCCGCTCAGTATGTGACCAAGTGGTTAGTAACAAGCAGTGTAGTAATGGTGCCTATCTCAGTGATTTCCAGCTCCCATGGGGATCTCGCATGTATGGTATTAACATTCTTCCACGGACCAATGTAACCATGCAAAAGTATGCATACCTAAATCGTTTCCTGCTCCAGTCCATGTCGATGAGCCAATTTGTCGCAGACTACAAGCTTTTTTTTTTCTATGAACTTAACAAGTGAAGCTGGAGTGAGGAGGACTCTGGGTCATTCTCCAGTTCATTGAATTGGTACATCCATGATTTATTATCTATCACTGCATCAACAAGTGGTGTTCTATGTTCTCCAAGAATAGCTAGCTCTTGGGAGAAATAAATACAATTCAGGATGCGCCCTCAAAGTGATCTTACTGGCTGCATCTACTTCCACTTGAATAGAACAAGTTAGGGATAACAGATGTTGTTCGGGGAAAGCAGGAAGCCGTGGCAGATACCCAGCAAGGGTCATGTTAAACCTCAGCCCTGTACCTTTCTTGAGCATGGAAAAAGTAATGGGACTTTAAGTGTCAAAAGGATTTTTATTTAATTCATTCTTGAGGTTCGGGATCCTGCAGAAATCAGTAATTAGCGATTTTTTGATTGGTTTGCGCAAAAGTTATAGCGTTTACAAAAAAGGGGATAGTTTTATAGCATTTTATTAATATATATATTTTTTTTACTAGTAATGGCGACGATCAGCGATTTTTATTGTGACTGCGACATTGTGGCGGACACATCGGACATTTTTGACACATTTTTGGGACCATTGTCATTTATATAGCTATTATGCTATTTAAATGCACTGATTCCTGTGTAAATTACACTGGCAGTGAAGGAGTTAACCACTAGGGGGCGAGGAGGGGTTATGTGTGTGTGACGTGTGTTGTTTTTTTTTACTGTAGGGGGCGACGCCTGGCATGCGACGTCACTGATCGTCTTTCCCTATATCAGGGAACAGACGATCGGTGACAGCCACACTAGGAAGCACGGGGAGAGGTTTGTTTACACAGACCTCTCCTTGTTCTTCAGCTCTCCCAGGGTCACAGAGCTCAGGACTGGGTGCGACCCACCGCTGGGCACTTAAAGAGCAACGTACCTGTATGTGCTTGTGCCCAGCCGTGCCATTCTGCCGACAGTAAATGTGCAGGAGGCGGTCCTTAAGCGGTTAATACACTATGGGAGTTTAGCCTTATGTAAAAGGAAAACTTTAAATTAAAAAAAATATGGTGGTTGCGCTTGCTGATCTCTGTTTGAAAATGGGACATAGCAACCTTTTACCCAACCGTCAGTATTCAGACAAGATTTGGAAAGTGCCATGAAAAATCTTTACAAAATTTGCACAATTTTGGAAAGCATTTTTGAATTCTCCAGGTTACAGGCAGCTTGCTGAGCCTTAGGGATGCTTCATTTAAAGTGACAGTAAACACTGCTGGGATACTTGTACCTACAGGTAAGCTTACCTGTAGGTACAAGGAATATCTCCTAAATGTGGACCATTGAAGAGATTCAGTGTTGCTTCAGCCGGCACATGCGCTCTGAGAGAATGGTATACCTGTGCCATTCCCTCAGAACTCTGTGCCGTGGCCTGCTTGCACAGGAGTGGCATCATTGTGGCCCAGTCATCAAAGCAGCCACAGCCTGTGAACCTGGAAGGAAGACTGAGTTAAGATGAAAGCCTCTACAGCGGTGACAGCACGCCGCTGGAGGGCTTCACTTTAAGGTAAGTATTTCATATTGTGCTAGTATGCCCCACATATTAGCACATTATACTCTTAACTTGCAGGAAGTTTTTTTTTTTTTTTTTTTTAACCACTTCCCACCCGGCCAATGCATATACACGGCCGGGTGGGAGCCGTCTACTCCTGATAGGACGTTCGGGAACGTCATTCAGGAGTAGCGGGATCACGCGCGCGCGCGCCCGCGCAGCGGCGCGATCCCGATGTGCTCGTGTCACCCGGACACGGCACATCTCAGATCGGCAGGAGGGCTCTGTGATTGGCCCTCCTGATCACATGACGGCCGTGTCCAATCACGGCCGTCATGTGATGTAAACAAACAGCCGGTTGCTAGGCAATCGGCTCTCCTCTCCTCACACGGAAGTCACCGCTGAGGAGAGGAGAGCAGAACGCTGCAGCCGGCTGATGATCAGTGAGTATGGGCTGCTTTTTACAGCTTTTTACTCACTGATCATCAGTGTAGTGTACACACACAACACACCACACAGTACAAACACAGTCCCCACATATGTCCCCAAAACACACATGTCCCCAAAACATACATGTCCCCAAATAATAAAAACACATGTCCCTAATAATAAAAACATGTCCCCCACATATGTCCCACTAAAATCACATGTCCCAATGATTATCTGCACACATATGTACGTGATCACCTGCACACATATGTACATGATCATTTGCGTACATATGTCCGTGATCACACAAACCAATTATTATACACTTAACGGAATTTTTTTTACCAAAAACATGTAGCAGAATACATTTTGGCTTAAATTTATGACAAAATTAGATTTTATTGGATTTCTTTTCAAATAGAAAAAAGAAAATATTGTTTTTTTTCCAAATTTCCGCTATTTTTGCGCTTATATCGCAAAAAAAAAAAAACGGAGTCGTGAATAAATAACACCAAAATAAAGCTCTATTTGTGCGAAAAAAATGATAACAATTTCATTTGGGTACAGTGTAGCATGACCGCGCAATTGTCACTGAAAGAGCGAGAGCGCTGAAAGCTGAAAATTGGGCTGGGAAGGAAGGGGGTGAAAGTGCCCTGTATTGAAGTGGTTAATGTGCAGCATGAGTTTACTACCGCTTTTAATAAATCATATACATTTTATGAAATCTCTGAGACTGAATTGAAACCTATGTACTGTATGTATTTTTTTAACAAGTGTGATTATCTCATTTTTAATGTATTTCATATTTAATTTACACGTGTGAACATTATAATGATTTTTGGAGGAGCCTGAATGTTGAGCTCCGGTCAGTGACTTTGCGTAGGCTGAGATCATAAGTTTTCTACAGGCAGGAGGAAGCCTTTCCTTAGTCTCCTCTCCCCCAGTGGTCAGACTGCAAAATAGCAACCTTGTAGCAAGTCACAAGGTAAGAGGCTGCAGATTCATATATCATTTACTTCCTGGAATCCATCTGTCCTTAGCTAAAGCATGCAGGCAGGGGTGTGTGCTTAGTTGATAAATCCCCTCTTCCCCTTCTTGAAGACTCATGAGATGTATCTTATTGTCTTGTTCTAGGCCAGAAACCAGAAAGCCACTAAGGAAATATAAAGAAAAAACGTTAAAACAAGTAAATACTGTATAATATACCTTCCTATCTATTTACTAATGCTAGCAGCATAAGGATTAAAATAAGGCAATGCTGACTGAGAGAGCTTAGTTATGCTTTGTTAGTACCATACCTTGTACTGATTTTTCTTTTGTTTATTTATCTAAACTTAGGCTTTAACTACTTGCCGTTGTCAGCATAAGGGGGAAAAAAAGACGATCACCGGCTTCTGTCAGAGGGACATCATTCCCTCACTCAGAAAGCTGCGGCTGTGCCCACCAGTGTCACTTGCCAGTGCGCACTCTGCCACCTACCAGTGCCAGTCTTCAATGCCCACCAGTGCTGCCAATCAATGCCCATCAGTGTCTAATAATCAATGCCACAGATCAGTGCTGCCTATTGGTGTCACCTACCAGTCCCATCAGTGGCACCTATCAGTGCCCATCAGTGGCACCTATCAGTGCCCATCAGTGCAGCCTTAGTGCACATCAGTGAAGGAGAAAAATTACCGGTTTTCAAAATTTTATAACAAACTGTGAAACAGTTTTGTGTTTTTTTTTTTTTTTTCAAAATTTCAGTCCCTTTTTGTTTTTGTTTTTTAATACTTTATTTCTCTGCAGGAATACATGACATAGATCATTAAAGATAATTACATAAGACAACTTATCAAATCAATTTTCAAAACAAAAACGTATTATTTTAACCAATGAAACACGATGTATTCCTGCCAGTTTATTTTTTTTATAAACAACTAACAATATTACAATAACAATTCCCCACAACAACCCTCTGCTCCAAAGCCCTGGATCCCATGGGGGACTTATAGAACTGAGAAGAGAGAGAGAAAAAAAAAAGGGGGGGGATCCCAAATTAAATAAGTATAAATATGTCGCCACTGCCGACAGGGGAACCAGTGCCACATCACTTACTAACTAATCTATTCCTCTAGTTCCTCTCCAATCAACCTATTCCCTTCACCTTTTCCCTTCATCTGATTGTAAGATGAAAGTCCCTTTTTGTTTTATTTAGTAAAAAATAAAAAACCCAGCAGCAATTAAATACCACCAAAAGAAAGCTCTATCTGTGTGACAAAAATGATAAAAATTTCATTTGGGTTAAACTGTAGCATGACCGCGCAATTGTCATTCAAAGAGTAACAGCATTGAAAGCTGAAAATTGGTCGGGGCAGGAAGGGGGTTTAAAGCGGAGGTCCACCCTAAAATGGACCTTCCGCTCATCGGAAACCTCCCCCCCTCCGGCGCCACAATTGCCACCTTTCAGGGGGGAGGGGGGTGCAGTTACCTGGATAATCCAGGTAAATGCACCCACTTCCGGGATAGCTCTCTGCGGAAAGGGGCGTAGATTATGCGCCTTTCCGCAAGTGCCCGCCCCTTTCCGCAAGTGCCCCGCTGCCTGCTGGGAAAACACACAGATCCCAGAGGCAGCGGGGACCGTCCTTATTGCGCAGCGCGGCTCGCGCATGCGCAGTAGGGAACCGGGAAATGAAGCCGAAAGGCTCCATTTCCTGATTCCCACACCCAAGATGGCAGCACCCGAGAAACGATCTACAGATCGGCTTCGGGTGCCGACATCGCGGGCGCGCTGGACAGGTAAGTGTCACTATTTTAAAAGTCAGCAGCTGCAGTATTTGTAGCTGCTGGCTTTTAAAAAAAAAAAAAAAAAACGCGGAGTCCCGGCGGACTCCCGCTTTAAGTGCCCAGTAAGCAAGTGGTTAAGCATGCCCACATGATAATTAAAGAAAAATGTAGGTGATATCCAGGAATCTGTCACGTTGCCACAGATGGAAACCTACATTACAATTTAAACACATATACAAAAAAAATGTCATCGCATTAGATGCTTCCACTTTTATTTTTCAACCTACCAAGCTATACTTTCACATTAATATGATCTATCAACACTCTGCAGTGCCGCAAGAAATACAGAGATAAGGAAGGATAAACCCCCAACAGGAAATACAGTGATGAAGCAGGATAAACCCCTCGCAGGTAGCAGCCCTGCCCTCACTAAAGACATTCCGTCCATTCCCTTTGCCAGTCTGTAAAAACACAAATTTGCAATTTCTTGCCTTTGGCTTCTGCTATTGTTTGTAGACTTTCTTTTTCTTGTTTGAAAATATTTATACATAATTCTTGTATACATAACATTCTTTATTTTCTGCCTGGAATGTTGAGTGCCTGTTTGTAGAGATTTGATAGTGGTCTGTACTGTAAGTTTATCTTTTCACATTGAAGCTTTGTATATTCAAGCCTAACCTGTGCTTGGGATTAGCATAATGAGAGAAGCACTCTTTGCATCAAAACATACAGTGCCTTGAAAAAGTATTTTTGAAAATTATGAAATTTTCCACATTTTGTTATGTTACAACCAAAAACGGAAATGTTTTTTATTGGGATTTTATGTGATAGACAAACACAAAGTGCCACATAATTGTGAAGTGGAAGTAAAATGATAAATGGTTTTCAAAATGTTTTACAAATATCTGAAAAGTGTGGCGTACATTTGTATTCAGCCCCCTTTACTCTGATACCCCTAACTAAAACCTAGTGGAACCAATTGCCTTCAGAAGTCACCTAATTAGTAAATAGTCCTCCTGTGTGTAATTTAATCTCGGTTTAATAAATGCAGCTGTTCTGTAAAGCCCTCAGTGGTTTGTTAGAGAACCTTAATGAACAAACGGCATCATGAAGATCAAGGAACACATCAGACAGGTCAGGGATAAAGTTGTGGAGAAGTTTAAAGCAGGGTTAGGTTATAAAAAAAAAAAATATCCCAAGCTATGAACATCTCACGGAGCTCTGTTCAATCCATCATCCGAAAATTGAAAGAGTATGGCACAACTGCAAACCTACCAAGACATGGCCGCTCACCTAAACTGACAGGCCAGGCAAGAAAAGCATTAATCATGCCAAGCTACTCCCATGGTAACTCTGGAGGAGGTGCAGAGATCCACAGCTCTGGTGGGAGAATCTGTCCACAGGACAACTATTAGTCGTGCTCTCCACAAATCTGGCCTTTATAGATGAGTGGCAAGAAGAAAGTCATTGTTGAAAGAAAGCCATAAGAACTCCAAGTTTTTTTGGCCCAAAAGCAAAATACTATGTGTGGCAGAAAACTAACACTGCACATCACCCTGAACACACCGTCCCCACCGTGAAACGTGGTGGTGGCAGCATCATGTTGTTAAGATACTTTTCTTCAGTAGGCACAGGGATGCTGGTCAGAGTTGATGGGAAGATGGATGGAGCCAAATACAGGGCAATCTTCGAAGAAAACCTGTTAAGAGTCTGAAAAAGACTTGAGACTGGGGCGGAGGTTCATCTTCCAGCAGAACAACAACCCTAAACATACAGTCAGAGCTACAATGGAATGGTTTAGATCAAAGCATATTCATGTGTTAGAATGGCCCAGTCTAGATCTAAATCCAATTAAGAATCTGTGGCAAGACTTGGAAATTGCTGTTCACAGATGCTCTCTCCATCCAATCTGACAGAGCTCCAATCAATCTCTAGATGTGCAAAGCTGGTATAGACATCCCCAAAAAGACTAACAGCTGTAATTGCAGTGAAAGGTTCTACAAAGTATTGACCCCGGGGGAGCTGAATACAAATGCACGCCACACTTTTTGCATATTTATTTGTAAAAAGTTTTGAAAACCATTTATCATTTTTCTTCCATTTCACAATTATGTGCCACATTGTGTTGGTCTATCACATAAAATCCCAATAAAATACATTTACGTTTTTGGTTGTAACATGACAAAATGTGGAAAATTTTAAGGGGTATGAATACCTTTTCAAGGCACTGTAACAAATACACTCAGTTGAGGTACAATCCTTTATACAGCAAAAAGAAATGTTCACTTGCTTTTCATGGGGGACCCATTGTAAAGAACAGCCTTGCAAAGAAGGACATCCACACGGGTATTCCTTCAGTCTGTGTATGATTTACTCAGTAATAGTAGCGTATACTGGATCATAGAGCATCAAAGGCAGAGTGACAAAGTGCAAGAATAAACACACAGTTTTTATTCCATATTATGTCTTCGACACTATTCTATATCTTGGGCACACATCCATGGGAAATTTACAGTGAAAACACACTTGACCTGCGCAAATGGTGTCGATTAAGACTAATGAAAAAAACAACAAGATGGGAGCAGCTTGTTATAAGTGAAATAAAATAGTCAAAGTAATTAATAAAAATTAATTAAACCGCGCACTCTGTGAATAATTACAATCCCAATATGCAGAATTTTCAAAGATTGTGACTGCAAATAATTTATACAAATATATATAGTGTCCCAAGTGGTGCACAAATTGCACCAAAATATACATGCAAAAAAACTGTGATGCAATAAAGTTCATTCAGTTTTCAGTGCTCTATGATGTATTCCGGGTCTTGGTTAAAATATTCCACCACCATCAACACCGGCCACACATCCTACTCACCAGAATCCCATGACACCCATTACAGGTATCATAATAGGCCCCAGCAACAATTCCAACCGAAATTCCCAACGGCTACAAAGGTTGTCAGCAACAGGATTCAATTGGCATCGATTGCTGGATGTTTTCAATGGATATACTCCAGATGGATGTAATGTCCTCAGCAGGAAACCAGTGTTATTAGTGGAAAATAAAGAAAGATGGAACGTCCATGGTGAAGTATGTTTAGCATTTATTCCAAAAAGATTCCATTAAAAGTTTAAAAAACATCTTAAAAGCAGAACAAATGGTTTTTCTTCAGCAGCTGACACTTCCACGTGTTTGAAAAAACGCCGTCAGCGTTCCGGGCTGCGTTACAAACGGAGGTGATGTGTCTCAATCAATACACCCTGCATGTTTTATCAGCAAGCTCTGGCGTCACCCCTGAAGATCTTGTTGCATGTTAATATTTCACGCCATATTGTTGCTCATCTTAACAGTCCCTCCTGTTTTCCGAGTTCTTTATTTTTTTAGATGGGTATGTTGTTAACATTATTGGTTTCAGTTTGGACAAATGTGGCCACTATCTCATAGGTGGATGGATGATTCAGATCTACAGGCTCAGAGCGAAAAATACTAATGCCATATTTTACAGTACAGGTATGAAGACTGCATTTAAAAAATAGATACCCGTTGTATGGGCTGAGCCATTCAACACAACTGATCAAAGTCCAAAAACAGGTACAATACAGTACATAATCATAAAAAGGGGAGAATTTGGGAATTTGGGACTTTGAAATAAGCCATGGCCGGGTATGGTCGTGTGCCTCATCTTTAGAGGAAAAGGAGCAAAACTGCAACAAAAAGGGTTGGACTTTATATGAAGCTTATGGTAACAAAATGAATAGAATGGTGGATAGTAAAGTATTTAATAATACATAGATACATGTTTACATACATTCAATTTCATACACATAGAAATGCACACTTCCATAGTACCAATTACTGAAACAGTAATATCTGTTAATAACATTTTTATAAACATTAATCACATCATAAGATTAAGGAATCCACCAAAATTCATTATTGGATATACATATATTGCAAGATAGTATCTGCACGGTGTATGGTCTTTCTGATCCCTGTCACAATAAAAATTGTATATATGAGCACCTATCTTAATGGGCATGTAATTGAAATACATGACATTTGGTAGCTCGTTTTGCGCCTTTAAACCGCTCTTCGGGAGCAGAAATGTGATGCATCTGCAATGGGAGAGTAAGTTACATAAACTAGCTTGTATCAATATAGGGGAGGATAGATAGAAAACACCCCCCTCTATTTTATTCAAGATCACTTACAGGTAAATTTGCACTTAATGGCGCAATGTCAGGGACCGTGAGCCACCCAAGGGCATCAGTATCGGGAGCTGAAGGGGCATGTTCAGCTGCGGCACCCATCAAAGACAACGCACCAGGCGAATCAGAGCACACCGAGCACTCCTGATGTAAACATGGGAATCATCAGTGATGAGTGAGTCAATCAATATTGGGGCTATGTGTGTGAATTAATAATTAAAAGTGAGTGGACTGGATAGTAAAGATGGTTAGTGCAGAAATGAAAACTGATATTGTTGTGACTAAGCGGGGATGTGAAGGTGGAAGACCATAATGGAAGGTCGCCACCAAGACACTCAAATGCAGAGGAAGGGAAAGTGGGGGAGGGGGGCAAGGAGGGGGTGGCTCGTTAGGGCTCTTTTTAAATACCTGGTGCTTGAAGGGAGGGAGGGAAAACAGTCCATACCTTTTTGTTGCATCTTTTGCTGCTTTTCCTGCTGCATTTTGGCTCCTTTTCCACATACAATACATAGGTAGCACATTCCTGCATTGTATGTTGGCCTCCTCAAATGAGTATGACCTCTTTATGCAAACAAAATCTCAACTTTCACTGGTCCAGTGCTACCATGCACCCCAATAGATTTCATTTGCTAAAGCACTGTCTAATTCACCGTCTGTACTGTTTTTAATAAAATCCTTGTTTTATTTCAGGCCGGGTTTATATATGTGTGAATGCGGGTTTGTGCCTGGGGTCCGGTGCGTTCCTGGTCACCTGTTCAGGTGCGAATTAGGTCATAATTTTTGCATGAATTCGCACCTAAATTTTACGCAAAGACCCACAGGAATCTTTTTGAATACAGAGCGCGGCTACCCCAGGCATGTGTGAACCGGCTCCATTGAGGGACCATCACATTCACCTGTCATGCGAATTGGAAGCAGGGAAGCCTTATTGTTTTTACATCTCATTGCTGCTAGCCTCCTACAACAATGTAAGGCTCATGTCAGCCCCCTTGTGATAGCAATATAAGAGAAAACATGTATAAAATAAAGACACACATAATAAACAACACCTACCCAGCAAGTCCCTCATTCCACCCCCGTCCCATAAACACACACATATCAACAAAAGTGCATGCGCTGGACATGCCTATGTACGAAAATGATGATTGTGCTGCACATATTATGTATCCCTGCATCCTCATGATAGCAGATGTTGCTAGGGCCATTGTCCACATTCCACTCTAAATTGATGACCAGTTCTTAAATATTCTCTATGTGCAAATGTTAATACTGACATTTTTCACCATTTCATGGGCGCACTCATTCTCATTGTTTGACATGTTTGTTATCTACTAGAGCTGCATGATTCTTGCCAAAATGAGAATCGCAATTGTTTTCCTTAGAATAAAGATCACAATTTGATCATGATTCTCTCACGATTCTTGTGGCATAATCATCTTTCATATTATACAAAAAAGGGGCGAACTTTACTGTTTTTTTTTTAAAATTCATTAAAGTGTATTTTTTCCAAAAAAATGTGTTTGAAAGACTGCTGCGCAAATACAGTGTGACATAAAATGTTGCAACAACCATCATTTTATTCTCTAGGGTCTCTGCTTATAAAAAAAAAAGAAAATATATATATATATATATATATATAAATGTTTTGGGGTTCTAAGTAATTTTCTAGCAAAAAATACTGATTTTAACTTGTAAGCATCAAGTGTCAGAAAAAGGCTTAGTCTTTAAGGCCCCTTTCACACAGGGCGGATCCGCTCAGCGGACACCACTAGGTCAGCAGGAGATTGCTCCTTTGATCCCCGCTGAGCCGGTGGATGACAGGTCTCTCAGAGCCCTGCTGATCTCTATGGGAAGATCAGATGAAAACAGACAGCATGGCTGTTTTCATCCGATCTGCTGGACGGATGGCGAACGTATCACCATCCGTCTGTTTTCAGTGGATCGTGTCGGATCAGATGGCAGGCAGGTGTCAGCGGACATATCTCCGTTGACATCCGCCTGCCCATACATGTTAATGGGCGGCTCGCTCAGATCCTCCTGAAAAAGGGCCAGACAGATCCGAGCGGGTCTATCGGGTGAAAGGGGCCTTTGTGGTTAAACTGACCTAATTTACAGGGCGAAGTTCATTCCTTTTGATCTAAAAGAACCAAATGTTACAATGTTTCTCTTTTTCTCAGCTTTAAGCGATGTTTTGAAAAACTTGGCAGGCTGCTTGATTTTTTTTGGTCAGCAGCGAGCAGAGTCCCCTCTGCATTGAATCGGGAAAATGCTGTTTTAAGATTGCAAGGGGAGTAGAATCTACGAGATCAGCAGAGGTTCAGTTTAAGAAATATTGATAAAAATAAATTATACCTCCAAGTGTGTACTGCAAAAATATTTAAAGGATAATGTAAGTAGCGCTCATAACAATGTAACAAATGTGCAAAGTGAAAAAATGCTCAATCTATCACCCCGTTATGCAGTGATGTAGAGAACTACATGGCCTTATGACAAGGTGTCACAAGCACATTGGTGTGGTGGAAGTTTGAAGGAGTTGGTGAAGATTGATTCCTTTGTGTGATCTTCAACATTCTGTTTAATGGACTTGTAGTTCTCCATATCACTGCATCACGGGGTGATAGATTGAGCATTTTTTCACTTTACACATTTGTTACATTGTTATGAGCTCTACTTACATTATCCTTTAAATATTTTTGCAGTACACACTTGGAGGTATAATTTATTTTTATAAGTATTATTTTTCACTAAAGTAGCAGTTATTTTTTTTCACTGATATTTTTATTTTATATTGACAGATTTTTTATTTTCACTTATAATTTGTCACTGATTATTCATTGGCGCAGTGGGGGCAGTGCACTTTTGGAGGGCTATACTCACTGCCAGCAGATTAGGATAAGAAATATCGATACCTGGCCAAGGGGAGTGTAGAGGTGGGCGGGGAGTCTACCGACATCATGACTCCACCCACTGAGCCCTGGACAACAGACCCACCCACAGAATCTGGAGTATTGCACGGCTCCAAACAGCTAAAGGGGAGATATTTGACAGGTAATGATACATGCAGGAGGCATGTATATCCTTATATATCAGCACTATGGAAGTAATTTGTAAATTATGAGAGTGGGTTTACATCCACTTTAATCATGCAGCTCTAGTATATACTTACTTAACACATTCTCCTCTTTTCTAAAATTGGGTAGTATATTGTATCTATTTGTGAGCACTAAAACTAACTTTAGTAAACTGAAAATAAGCCCTTGTACGCACGGTCGGACATTCTGACAAAAAAATCCGTCGGATTTTGTCCGAAACTTGTGTTGCACACACATGGTCGGACAAAGTTGTCGGAAAATCCGATCGTTCAGAACGTGATGACTTTATTTTGTTACGACGGGACTACGTTCAGGCTAGTAACCAATAGCTTTGGTCTAGGAATTCTCTACAAACGATAGACCAAAGTCCCGTCGGATCATGTTGTCAAAAATTTTTATAGCCCAGCTCTAAAACTTTGTCGGTTGGATATTCCGACAGAAACAATCCGATGGAGCCCACACATGGTTGGATTATCCGACAACACGGTCCGATCGGACATTTTCCGTCGGAATGTCCGACCGTGTGTACAAGGGCTAAGAGTTGATAAACAGTTGCATTGATAACATGACCTGAAAATGTTTAAACTACCACCATTTTGTTCTCCAGGGTCCCTTTTTTGCAAAGTATATAATGTTTAGGGGGCCTGAAATGTGTAGCACAAGGGTTAAACGTGTCTTAAACATGGCAGTGGCATGCCGAAGATCAGACATTACAAATCTTGGCAGCAGTCAGCATTTTCCAAGCAGGTTGTTTACAGATGCTTATTTGGAATCACCTGTACATGTGATAGAACGGCCAGGATGTGCTGTTATTTATGTGTGCAGCTGGGGTGATGGAGGTCAGTCAGTACAGCTCATATCTCCACATCTATTTCTGAGACAGGCCATGTTTTCCAATGTTTGTACTTATCGTCTGTCCTCACACAGAAACCTCTAAATCAAAACTTCACCTTTGACTTGTAAATAATCAACAAGTGTACGAATATGGCTTGTTTTGTGGTGGTTTTCTTTCTCCGTTATGATTCTGTTCTGGTGCCAAGTGTCTGCGCAGAGGTTTAAAGAAGGAATCAATAGATTTATGATTTTATTATTGCAGTTAGGCGCCAGCATCTAGTGATGTGGTTGTGATACAGCTGCGTATCCAGCTGGATGCTTCGGGGAGTCTTATCACATTCATCTACAATAACAGGCTTATATGTTGTTTGCAGAGGACGAGCCTCTAATTACTGTAAATCGCTTTCCTTTCAGAGGTGCCTGCAAACACAGGAGACATATTGTGTCATTTTCAATGTTTTATTCATCAAAGTGCCATAAGAAAAGACATTTCTTGTTTCCTATAGCAGCCAAAACTTCATTTTATTCTCCAAATTAAGGACATTGGAAGGAAAACTCTCATTCACACACATTGATCACAGATTCGTGGAAATGCCCTAAAATGGTAACTAAAAGCAAAACTTTTTTTTTTTTTTTTTTTAGTTTTGGACAAAGTGGCAATAGATAAGAATACCTGTCAGTTTTTATTGCTATTTGTACCCCTGTTATGGAGATTTACCCTCTCTATTTGTCCTGCTTACATTATCATTGAAAGTAAAAGAAAATCACAAATTTGGGATTAAGGAATTAAGGAATATAGGGGAGATCTTCCAATGACTCTAGTTCTGGTGACCTGGGGGTCCCCAAAATTTGCAGGGATTTCCTCCCACTTCCTGTTTTAGCTATGGGACAGGAAGTGAAGGGAAATCTCCGCACATATAGCAAAAAATAAACTGTTAGTTTGAGTTATGACCCTCCCTTACTCTATCCAAAAAGTTAAGTTTTGCCTATAGTTTTACTTGAAAGTTTTCAAAGGCATTGGTATATCATACATAGTGTAAGACTGGAGTGTTTAAACTCAAGCGGTAAGTGTGTTTACAATGAGTTGCGCCAGTCTAAAACTGTATTTTAAGAGACTGTTCTGCATACCTCTGTAGGGTCTTCCTGACCATCAGACACCTTTTGGTCTTTCTGACCATCAAACACATCCCAGTGGTATGTGCAGACGCTGGACTTTAGCTCTGCCTCTTTCCTTGCAGCTCCCTAGCTGAGCTTTTTCCTCCTGGATTCTCTCTACAGCCTCCTGGCTGCTCCTGTCCCACATGGACTTCCTTTCAAGCTTGGGCCTTCCTCTATCCCAACCTGACCTCAATGCAGCATCTTACACGGCTCCCTTTAGATACATACACTGACCTCCCTCAGGAGGGTAGGGCCCTGAGCTCTAATTCTAATGAAGCAGCACACACCTGAGCCATTAGTGTCCCTGCTTCTCCCAAAATCTGGCGTAAACCACCCTTTTACCGAGTAGCACAGGGACACCCTGGTACAATAGTTATATTGGTCCAGGTTGGAGCAGTTTAATTACGTATATACCATACTTGGCCAATACCCCTGGAATCTGGAAATCATTGAAGTAGACACTTTTACTGTACGGCTACTTTAGTGGTCTTTACGTGCTACTGGGTCCCAATCCTAGCGCCTGCTCCTCTGTTTTCTGAACACAGGAGGTCAACTTCGCTGACTTGCATTTTCTGAGTAAATGCAAAGTGTTCTCTTCTGTCAAAGGGACATGATCAAAAAAGATCTGCCGATCGGTGAGAGAGCTGTGACCGGAGTGTTCTGGCAGGGAGGCAGTCCACCTGTCAGAATACAAGAGCACAGCAGGGAATATTGCTGTACCAACATAGAACAGTTAGTACTGTTAGGAGCAGCTCCTCCTGAGCTGCCAGTTTTCTTTTCATTCAGCCCTGCGGGGTTGAACAAGAAAAAAAACTAGTAGAGTATACCAGGCTTAAGGCTTTTTGGGTCCTAGTAGAGCTGCATGGATAAAATGAGACTCACAATTTTTTTTGCTTAGAATAAAGATCACGATTCTGAAGAACTTTTTTATTTTAAAGATTTACAACCCCTGAAAATTAGGTTATCAAACAAAATGGCAATAAAATAAGACATAATACTATTTGCTTCAATACATGCTAAATCTTGCTAAATCTTTTTATCTGTCTCTTTCAGCGCTTAGCAATATTGTCGGCTGCTTTTTTTTTTTGACAGCTGTGAGCAGGGGAACTGCTCGCCACTTTTTAAATGAATCATGGAAATGCTGGATTAAGATAGTGTGGGGGGGGGGGTCGAATCGAGAAAGATAATTTTTAACGATTAATCGTGCAGCTCTAGGTCCTGGCAGAGCCCATCTGCGCATGCACAGGAATTTTACACACACACACACGCACACGCAGAGACAGTAAGGCTCCAGAATTCCTTGGTAGTAGTCTTTGCGTGAGTGTCGGAAATGTCCATTTGTAAGAGTGGGGAGGAGACAGAGCACTACAAGATGACGTTTTGAGTGAAGGTCCACTTTAACCACTTCCCGACTGCCTCACGCCGATATACATCGGCAGAAGGGCACGTACAGGCAGAATCACATACCTGTACATTGCCCTTTAAGAGGCGGCGGGGGCGCGCGCGTGCCACTGGGAGGCTCCGTGAGTCTGGCCGCTGGTCCCGAGGACTCGATCCCCGTAGGGATACCAGCGATCACCTCACAGAGAGGAAGAACGGGGAGATGCTAAAGTAAACAAGCATCTCCCTGTCCTGCCTAGCAACAGTGACACTGATCTCCCGGTGATTGGAGCAGAGATCAGTGATCTGTAAAACACAGCCACACCCCCCACAGTTAGCAACACGCCTCTAGAACACACTTAACCCCTACACTGCCACCTAGTGGTTAACCTCTTCACTGCCAGTGTCATTTACACAGGAATCAGTGCATTAGTATAGCACCGATTGCTGTATAAATGACAATGGCCCCAAAAATGTCCGATGTGTCTGCCATAATGTCGCAATGTCGAAGTCACGCAGATTGCTGCCATTTAAAGATAAAACTATCCCCTATTTTGTAAACGCTATAACTTTTGTGCAAAAAAATCAATAATCGCTTATTTCAATTTTTTTTATACCAAAAATATGTAGAAGAATACGTATCGGCCTAAATTGAGGGAAAATTTTTTTTTTTTAGATATATATTTTTTGGAGATAAAAGTAAAAAATAATGCGTTTTTTTCAAAATTGTCACCCTTTTTTTGTTTATAGCGCAAAAAATAAAAACCGCAGGGGTGATCAAATAACACCAAAAGAAAGCTCTATTTGTGGGGAAAAAAGGACGTCAATTCTGATTGGGAGCCACGTCGCACGACCGCGCAGTTGTCAGTTAAAGCGACGCAGTGCCGAATGGCAAAAAGTGCTCTGGTCAGGACAGGGGTACATTTTTCCGGGGCTGAAGTGGTTAAGCTCAGTCCGTCTTTTCCTGGGCTCATGCACAGTTGTATGCTAGGAGCCTGTATTTGTATTTTATTACATGTAACACACTCTGCTGCACACATCAATTCATATTTTTGCACTTTTAAATCTAGAGGTGATATGTCATGTTAGTTATCCAGTTATAGAAATCATTACTTTTTTTTTTTTTTTCAGCTTTGTACTTCTCTCCCGAAATGTCATATCAGATTTCCTCAAATATGTATCTATATGCCCCTTGTCCTCCCAAGTATCTCCACTTAAGTACCACTTGAATTGCGACTAACCTAATTCAGATGCAGCCATTTTTCTGATAAATTGAAGTCCGCAATTCAGTGATTATTAGAAAAATCTTTGGCTCCCTTTCTTTATTTCATCTGAGTCATCCTCATTGGGGATGAAAATCTTTTAAACTTTCCATTTATTATATAATATTTTCCAGACTACTTGTACAGTCTTGGTGTCTGGATTTGTGTGATTTCTTTTTCATTTTCTAAGTGTACCTGTCTTTTCACAGTAGTTTGTTCACAGGCCTTCATGTTTTAGCAGTATCACTAGCTCTGTGTGAACAGATTGCCTAATTTTTCTTTCTCTAATTTCTTTGTTATGAGTTTTATCATTTCCTGTAATGTGTTTAAAGTGGAAATCCAGACCTACAGCTAAATTATGTGTATATATATAAACCTCTTTATCTGATGAAAGCTTTGTTATTTAGGACAATGAAGGAGCAGCAGCACCACTGTCAAGCATGTCCATTGTGGGATCACTGTGAGCAGATATTTTCCATGGTGCAGATGTGTTAAAATATAACAAAATTACATGATACACACGTTTAGCTTTCTGAGCTGCAGTGTATAGATATAGACTGGCAACATAATGGAAGTTCTGTTTAAAGCAGAACTCTGGGATTAGCAAATATTGTCTAAATCCATTCATCGGGTGTATAATTCTTGAATCTTGTGTGCTTTGTGTATTTTTTCCAGTTCTTCCCAGCATGTTGGGATTTTTAACCACTTAAGCCCCAGACCATTTTGCGCGGACGTGCAAATAAAATTGATGTCTTTTTTTCCCCCCACAAATAGAGCTTTCTTTTGATGGTATTTGATGACCTCGGCGGTTTTTATTTTTGCGCTATGAACAAAAAAATAGCGACAAGTTTTAAAAAAAAAACGCATTATTTTTAGTTTTTTGCTATAATAAATATCCCCCAAAAATATATAAAAAAACATTTTTTTTCCTCAGTTTAGGTCGATACATATTCTTCTACATATTTTTGGTTAAAAAATCGCAATAAGCATTTATTGATTGGTTTGCGCAAAAGTTATAGCGTCTACAAAATAGGGGATAGTTTTATGGCATTTTTATACTTTTTTTTTAACTAGTAATGGCGGCGATCAGCGATTTTTATCGCGACTGCGACATTATGGCGGACACGTCAGACAATTTTGCCGTGATTTTGGGACCATTCACATATATACAGCGATCAGTGCGATTAAAATTGCATTGATTACTGTGTAAATGTGACTGGCAGTGAAGGGGTTAACACTAGGTGTCGCTGTAGAGGTTACGTGTGTCCTGGGGAGTGTTTCTAACTGTAGGGGGATGGGCTAGCTGTGACACATCACTGATCATAGCTCCCGATCACAGGGAAACAATGCTATGCTAATGCTAATATAAACACGCATCTCTCCGTTCTTCCTCTCCGTGAGGCGATCGCGAGTATCCCCGCAGACATAGAGTCTGCCGGACCAGCAAACCGACTCACAGAGATCCTGGTGGGTGCGCATGCGATGGCACGGTGGCATATTTAAAGGGACCTACAGGTACACCCATTTGCCCAACTGTGCCATTCTGCCGACGTACATTCACATGCACCGGTCGGGAACCGGTTAACACACATTGGTGGCTGATATAAATGATCACATGCGCAGCACCCTGACAATTGCAGATCAAACAGAGGCTAAGATGGCAGCTTCCTTGGTTCAAATGGTTAGGTGGGTTTAGTTCCAGTTAAGGGCTCATTCACACCATACGTGCATGGAAACTGATGGGAAAACCAACATCATTTTCCATCAGTTTTCATGTGCATCAGTTATGTGCCCTATTCACACCAATGTTGATGCCATGTCAGTTTTTTTCCATGCAGAAAAAATCTGCACGTGATATTAGTGTTGTGGTGTGAACAGGATACATAGAGGTTGACTTACTAAAGGAAAATAGACTGTGCACTTTGCAAAGTGCAATTGCACTCTGCAAGTGAAGTTGCTCCAGAGCTTAGTAAATGGGGAAAAGCTCTGCTGAATTCCATCATCCAATCATATGCTAGCAAAAAGGCTGTTTTTTTTTCTTTTAACTTGCAAGTGATTGGGTATTCTTTGCAAACTAAAGCTTTACCTCATTTACTAAACTCTGGAGCAAATGCACTTGCAGAGTGCAATTGCACTTTGCAATTTGCCTTTAGTAAATCAACCGCCTAGAGAACAAATTTTTTTTTTGTGCCTTTGCAGAACACATGCAGAAAAATTCATGTCTCTGCACCATGGTGTGAATGAGGCCTTAAAGTGGAATTTTAGTCATAAAATCCATTACTACACTGTTTCACACTACTCTGCACATGTTCAGTTGCTGTCTATTTTTAGGCATTGTCGAATATATAGAGGCCGATCTCCTAGCAGCCTTAAAGTGGATGTAAACCCCCGCCTATACCCAGTGAAGTGACCAGCATCAGATGATACACAGAGATGAAACAAATCTTCCTACATAAGTTTTACATGTATATCTGCTGTCTTCAGCTTTCTACATTCTTTAGAAAGCGTACATCATGATACAAATCTTTCTTACCTCATTCAGCAGTGAGTGTGGAGTCTGGGCTAACACTGTGTGAGAGCTGATTGGAGGAAAGGCACCCCCCCCCCCCCTCCACATAGGCAGAGGAATGAAGAAACTTGCAGAGCTGCAGTCTGAATAACCCGTTCATGCCTAAGCCTATTTCTGACATCTGTTGCTTACAAGTTGAAATCTGTATTTTTTGTGAGAAAATTACTTAGAACCGCCAAACATATATATATATATTTTACAGAGAATCAAATGGGAATTGTTGCAATATTTTATGTCGCACTGTATTTGCACAGCAGTCTTTCAAGCGCTCCCGGGGAGATGGGGGTGCTTTGAAACATTTTTATTTTTTTCTTATTTATTTATTTTTTTTTTTACATGGTCACTTTTGAAAAAAAAATGTGATCACTTTTATTGCTATCTCAAGGAATGTAAACATCCTTTGTGACAGTAATAGGTGGTGACTGGTACTCTTTATGGAGGGATCCGGGTCTAAAAGACCCCCGATCCCTCCTTTGCACTTCAAAGTATTCAGATTGCCAAAAATTCTGAATACTGTCATTTTTTTAAACAGCGCCATCGGCAGCCGAATACACTGTGACGTCGCTTCCGTGTTTACACAAAGAAGACTGGAATGAAGCTGTTTCCAACTTCCTTCCAGTGTCGCTCTGGCCAGTGGAAGTGCCAGATCACGCATCGGATCTCCCGGTGAAACAGGAGGCCCCGGAAGAGCGGTGGAAGGTGGCGGGAGGGGGGACATCCCCTCCTGCGGCTTTTATCCCTGAAGAGCCGACCGCTTTTGGCTAGAGTGTCACTCTAGCCGGTGGAAGTGCAGGATGGCGCATCGGGTCTCCCGGTGGAACGGGAGGCCCCGCAAGAACGGTGGAAGGCTGCTGGATAACAGCTGAGTGCCTTTTAGCCACATTGGTTGTTATCCCAGAAGAGCCGACCGCTCCCGCTCTATATAAAAAAAAAAAAAAAAAAGTACCGGGATGATGCATGCAGCAGCATGCATCACCCCGGTATAACCCGCTAAAGCTGAGGCCGCATATGTGCGTATGGTCGGCGTGAAGGGAATAAACAATCTCTCTGCTTATCTAACTTTAAGCACCCTCCCCAACACATATTTCCAGCTGCTTTTATCTCGTATTTCGGAAAAGTTATCATGCTGATAACAGAGGAACGGAGCATCAGAAAGACATGGCACTTTGGGCTGTGGAGAGAGATAAGTAAACACTAGGGATATATGTGCCTAGGTCAGATTTCATGAATGGGGTTTACAACTTTAACCACTTGCCGTCCGCCGCACGACGATGTACGTCCTATTTTTGAAGAGGGATATCTCGGTAACGGCAGCAGATGCTGCCACAACCGAGATATCCATCTCTTCAGGCGGCGGTCGGCTGTACGATAACGGTGGTCTCCGCGGCGGATTCGCCGCGAGATCACCGCTAACGGCGGCGGGAGAGGTGCCACCCCCCTCCCGCCGCCCTCCCGCACCTTCCGCCGCTTACCGGAGCCGTCGTTGGAGGCGATCGGGTCCTTCCATCTGCTGGGCATAGAGACAAGTGAGGCTAAGATGGCCCCCACTCGTCTCTATACCATAGGAGGGCGGAAGCGACGTCAAAACGTCACTTCCGCCCATACCTCTTAAAGGTATATATTTTTTTAAATGTCAGATTTTCTTTTTTTTTTTTTTTTTTGCATTTTAGCCCAAATATGAGATCTGAGGACTTTTTGACCCCAGATCTCATATTTAAGAGGACCTGTCATGCTTTTTTCTATTACAAGGGATGTTTACATTCCTTGTAATAGTAATAAAAGTGATCCATTTTATTTATTTTTTTAAAACAGTGTAAAAATAAATAAAATCAATTAAAATAAATAAGAAAATTTTTTTTTTTTTTTTTAAAACACCCCGTTATGACGAGCTTGCGCACAGAAGCGAGCGCATACGTGAGTAGCGCCCGCATATGAAAACGGTGGTCAAACCACACATGTGAGGTATCGCCGCGATCGGTAGAGCGAGAGCAATAATTCTAGCCCTAGACCTCCTCTGTAACGCAAAAAATGCAACCTGTAGAATTTTTTAAATGTCGCTTATGGAGATTTTTGAGGCTAAAAGTTTGACGCCATTCCACGAGCGGGCGCAATTTTGAAGCGTGACATGTTGGGTATCAATTTACTCGGCATACCATTATCTTTCACAATATAAAAAAAATTGGGCTAATTTTACTGTTGTCTTATTTTTTTATTCAAAAAAGTTAATTTTTTCCAAAAAAAGTGCGCTTGTAAGATCGCTGCACAAATACGGTGTGAAAAAAAGTATTTCAATGACCGCCATTTTATTCTCTAGGGTGTTAGAAAAAAAACAATATAAAATGTTTGGGGGTTCTAAGTAATTTTCTAGCAAAAAAAACTGTTTTAAACATGAAAACACCAAGTCTGAAAAAGAGGCCTGGTCCTTAAGTGGTTAAAGAAGAATAAACTCTTCTATCCTTTACAGCCAGGAAAGCCGCTTATGTTTGATCTGCAACTGCCATGGTGCTGCACAGTTCAGTGATCAGTTTTGACACCAGCTATTTGATGGTTTGACAGTTTGGTTGAGGACGCAAGTAAATGTGACAGCAATCCTGACATTCCAGGAATGTAACTGTTTGATACCATTAAATCAATGTGTTTAGTTCCCTTTATGATTTACTGCTGTTCTGGGGCTCTGGGCTTCAGCAAAATAGCAGCCATGCTGGAGGAAATTTGCAGCACAGATTCATTTTGGTAGCATAATTATTAATGTGGACTGTATGTTTCTTGCTATAGAACATATTTTTTATATCAAGTTATTATGGATAAAGTTCCGCTTTAAATCGATGGGTTTAGTTCTGCTTTAAGTTCAAGGCTCACAGATGTGTGCGTTAACGTTTTACATTTTGTCTAGACAAAGACATTTCCTTTCCTCTATTTTCCTCATCCTGGTTCGGAACCTGTAGAATTCACCGCTCTATCAGTGAGCGGCTGTGACTACGTGCGGACACTGCAAAAGCGTGAGAATCTACTTGACATTCTCGATGACCAGCTTCTTCAAAATGCAAACAGTGTGTAGACACATATGGAAAAGTTATCATCTCCTCTGATGGCAAAATCCATCACAAGCATTCCTAGCGTTGCTCTGCGCTGAAAGCGGACCAATTTTCTGTTGGGACACTCAATTCCTGCCTGATTGCTCTTCCACATTTTAATCCCCATGCTACCCCTTACAAGCCTGTCACATAGCTTAACACCCCACACTTCACTGACTCGCGAAGGCCAAGTCAAGCAGATCGGTGTTTACTGAGCGTAGCACCAGTGAAACGAGAGGTAGGGGTGTTAATAGAGTTCTGCGGGCACTGGAGAATTTTATTTTATAAAAATTCTAGCGGTTTCTTAAAGTGGATCTTTCATTAAAAATCCTATTTTCCTCATTAGGGCACTTCTTCTCATTACTTTTTTTTTTTTTTTACTAGCACATTCTCAAGCTTCCTTGTGATGAAAAAACCCAAGCTAAAATTATATTTATTTCTCACAACTTTCTGAGATGGGAAAGAAGGACACTTCAGCAATAAGAATGTAGACAAAGGACATACTCCCACTACCCAGAAGCCTATGCCACAAATAATTAAAGTTGAAATCCATTCAGCTTTCAAAAATTGGCATTTCGATGACCCCTCCCTCAATATCAAATACTTGTTTAGTCTATGGGGATATAACAGGTAGGAATACTTACCTTTTTTTTTTGCTCTATCCCATGGCAACTGGTGATCATTTTTACTCCCCCTTCCAGAATGTGGGCGGGTTCTCAACAGCATTATGTACAATGCAGGGTCTATGGCCACTGCTGGTCCTGCATTGCGTGTTGATGTTGCTCTGGGAAGTATCTACATGACTGGAGGAAGAGGAGTTGTCATCAATACCCAAATCAATGGGGAGAAAGGCTGCATTTTTGTACTTTAACCACTTTTTGCGATTCGGCACTGTGTCGCTTTAACTGATAATCGCGCGGTCATGCAAAATGGCTCCCAAACAAAATAGAACTTTCTTTTGGTGGTATTTGATCACCTCTGCGGTTTTTATTTTTTTGCGCTATAAACAAAAATAGAGCGACAATTTTGAAAAAAATTCTTCTACATATTTTTTGTTAAAAAAAATCGCAATTAGCGATTATTGATTGGTTTGCGTAAAAGTTAAAGCGTTTACAAAATAGAGGATAGCTTTATGTCATTTTTATTAATATTTTTTTTTTTTTACTAGTAATGGCGGCGATCAGCGATTTTTATTGTGGCAGCGACATTATGGCGGACACATCGGACATTTTTGACACATTTTTGGGACCATTCATTCAGCAATCAGTGCTATTTAAATGCACTGATTCCTGTGTAAATGACACTGGCAGTGAAGGAGTTAACCACTAGGGGGCAGTGTAGGTGTTTTGTATGACGTTATGTGTTTTTTTATTTTAGGGGAGCGTGGCCTGGCATGTGACGTCACTGATCGTCTTTCTCTATAAAAGGGAACAGACGATCGGTGACAGCCACACTAGGAAGCACGGGGAGAGGTTTGTTTACACAGACCTCTCCTCGTTCTTCAGTTCTGTGACCCGATCGCCGGACACCAGCGGCGATCGGCTCTGCTGGTCCCGCGGCCACGGTCGCGGAGCTCAGGACCGGGTTGGGAGCACGGCTGGGCACTTAAAGAGCAACGTACAGGTACGTGCTTGTGCCCAGCCGTGCCATTCTGCCGACGTACATCGGCGTGAGGCGGTCCTTAAGTGGTTAATGTACAAAAACCTGATTACAAAAGAGAGCAGCAATGTGGACAACAGAATAAAAAGGCTTCATTTCCATGTAGCATTTTTTTGTATTTTTTAGTAGATGACGGGCTCTTTTTTTTTTAAAACAGTGAAACTGTAAGGCCTTATGCTTTTTTTAACAAAATTATACTCCCACAAAGCGTATGGCTCAAAAACTCTGATTAATGCCGGAAAGCCAAGTTTTTCAGCTTTTTTTCAGCGTTAGAGAGTTTTTACAGCTGAAAAACTCCTCTCAAAACTCACTAGTTCTGGGGTTATTTTCGAGCCAGAAAACACCCCTGCCAAAAACTACTGATAACAGCCTATGTGTGCATGGACACATAGGATAACATGACGGGGAGTTTATTGGCTGCAGAAAGAAAAACGTCTGAAGTCAAAAACAGCAGCTGTAACGTCTAGTGTGCATGAGGCCTAATGGTTTACCATGTATATGTGATCGCTATGAAGAGGCAAACATGTGAGTGATTACAGAGAAGGATTAGAAGTGGAAAATACAAGACTATTGTTTACGGTGTATTGTTTAGCTTTCTGGAAACATAGAATGAAAATAACTGCATTGGTTACATTAACGCAAGCTTTTCAACTCATTGCTTGACTAATTAGGCTTGTTTCTTATGGATGTCATTAAATAGTTTTGCATATGTATAAATATTTATGAAAGAAACTGTTAATATAAAGGATTATACTGCTAAGAAATTGTGACATTGAGTCTTGCATTTCCCTTTCATGGTGGATACAATTCCAAAACTTTGATCGCGTTTATATATAAGCTGATAGAAAATGTATGTAGGAGGTTTAGAAATGTTCTTTAAAGTAGTTAAAGAAGCTCCATCATTATATATATTTTTTTCTTTCAGTACTGTTCCATATGACAGAAGGTGCATGTAGTACTTTGTCCCATGTGGTTAAGTGCTTTCTAACCATAGTTATGAGATCCAACCTGCTCCCTCCCCTCCTGCCGCAACTGACAATAGCTTTGAAGGAGACTGATTCATGAGCCCAGGCTCACACTGCCAGCGACTTCTGCACGACTTCAAAGTTGGACCCCAGTACGACTTGCAGTGATTTCTGTTAAAGAAGTCGCATGCAAAAGTTAATGCAAGTAGTACCAAAGTTGGACCAAAAGTAGTGCAGGAACCTTTTTCTAAGTTGCACTGATTAGAATGGTTCCATTTCACAGAATGGGGTCCAACTGGAGTCCAACTTCTGATGCGACAAGTGTTCCAAAGTCAGAACAATTGTCGCATAAGTGTGAACTTGGCCCAAGTGCCAAGTTCAACTTGTCTTGGCTGTGCGCACATTCCGCAGATGAGCAGCAGCAAGAGGAATGGGGGGGGGGGGGGGGGAAGAGATCGGCAGGCTCTGCATTCCTCTTGCTGTTGCTTGTCTGTGGAAAGTTCTCGCAGCCGAAAGAAGCTGCACTTATGAATCAGCCGTCTCCTTCAAAGCTGTTGTCAAATCGGCCGTGGCAGGAGGAGAGAGGGGCAGGTTGGATCTCATTAATATGGTTATTAAACATTTAGCAATGTAGGATTACACACTAAATGTACTTTGTAACACAAAATACATGATAGATATTCTTTAAAACCCAACTTTACATATATATTGTACATTCACATCTGTCCCCAAGGAGCTTACAATCTAAGGCCCCTAACTCGCATTCATACATACACATACTATGTGCTAATTTAGACAGGAGCCAATTAACCTACCATCATGTCTTCAGAATGTGGGAGGAAATTAGAGTACCCGGAGGAAACCCACATTTTAAAGATCCCACTGCAAGGGGCAACCAGACAGCTTTCCAGAAATGTCAGGCTGACAGCAAGCCAGATTCACCGGAACCAGAGTGTTTAAAGGGGACAACCGCAGCCAGGTAAGCTCGCACCTCCACCCCCCCCCCCCCCAGTGATTGTTCCAGGGACTCCGTCCGACCGCCTACGGGGGTCAGGAAGGAATTTTTGCCCCACTGGTGCATTTGGCTGCTACTGTCAGGGGGTTTTTCGCCTTCCTCTGGAACAACCATAGGTTAGCATACCCCTACCTCCGGCCTCCTTTCCATTTTTTACGCTATCCTAGGACGACTATTCCAGATCACAGCCAGACTTCTTTTCTAAGCGGAGACCTCCACCCTAAGTAAAGGCAGCTGGAACAGCCAGCAACCGAATACAACAACTCCTTCCGCATCCATATAGGCATCCCCTGATCAACTTGCGCGCTAATAGCCTCAAGCACGGCGGCAAGTCTGATACCTAGCCCCACCTCAGGATCAATACCCTGATCAGGATCACCCTCTTAGGCCCATAGTACCATCAACAGCATCCACAAACCATGTGCTACTTCAAATACTCAGCTGAAGTTCTGCACAGACTAAGGAACATCAACACCACATTGCCATCTTCCATACAAAAAATACTTCAAAGAGAACAACTATTAAAAACCGGACGACAACCAGCTCCCAACCACAGGAAGACATCTACTCGACCACTACAATTAGATTGCGCCTTGATTAACGCCAGGTCTGCAGTCAAACATAGACTGGAAGTACACGACTTCATCATCGAGAACAATGTAGACTGCCTCTTCATCACCGAAAGCTGGTTAACCTCTGACTGCAACACCATCTTCACCAAATTGGTGCCGGAAAACTACAGGATCCTAACCGAACACCGGATAGGGAAAAAAGGAGGAGGCCTAGCAGTGATCTTTAAAGGTCACCTGGATCTCACTAAACCATCATCTCAGAACCCAGTGTCTTTTATGGAAACCCTGACGCTACATTTTCAACCAACACCCCATGACACCACTCATATTCTACTGTGCTACAGACCACCGGGACCAAAGGCCAATCTTCTTTCACCCCTCACGGAATCCTTTGCAATGCACACCCTAAAATTCAAAAATTTCCTGGCACTCGGAGATTTCAACCTTTGGGCAAACGAGCCTAAAGACCCCATCGCGACTGCCTGCATCAATCAACTAGAAGAACTGGGTCTACAGCAACTGATAAAGACTCCCACGCATGGGTCAGGACACACCCTGGACCTCATTTTCAAACAGAACATCGACGTCAACATACTCGACAACATAACTCTGCCATGGACGGATCACCACGCCATCAAATTCAAAATCACTACCAACATCACCAACGCAAAACCGAAACCTGTAACAACGCACTGGACCAGATCGCATAAAAAACTGTACTCCGAAGCCTTCAAAACCACTCTGTCCAAAAAAATATCTACAATAACTTTAAACCACTCTACGGAGGAAACACTCAACTCCCTGAACAAGGCATTACTGCAATCAGCAGACTCGGTAGCACCAAAACGCAGGGCTCTCATCAGGAAGAAAAATGCTGGATGGTTTAATAGCTCCCTCTCCGTACTAAAGCAAGAACGCAGAAGAGCGGAAAGAACATGGAGAAGAAATCCCACCGAGGAAAACCTATTTAACTACACGGGTCTGACAGAGAATTATCGGAAAGCAATCTTCAAAGCCAAAAAGGACCACTTCTCATATACAATCTCAACGGCCGCAAACCAACCACGGGAACTGTTTAAACTGGTTAATCAATCAATGAATCCGGTGTGCCTAGAACCCCCAGAAAGCGAATCCCAGGATTACTGTGACAAACTGTCGGATTTTTTCATCGATAAAGTCAAAACCATCAGGGAAACAATTTGTCAGAAGAAAACATCCAACCTCAGCCAGCAAATACATAGAGAGGATGTCCGCACCAACATACCGCAACCGCCAAAATTTTCACTATCCCCAATTACCGTAGACACCGCAAAAAACATCATTAATAAACTGCGTGACAGTACCTCACCTATTGACATCATCCCCACAAAACTACTGAAAGAATGCTCCGACATCGTGGCTCCAACCATAACCCACCTCATAAACCGATCATTCCACGAAGGGATTGTTCCCAGCATCCTCAAACAAGGCATCGTCAAACCTCTACTCAAGAAACCAAACCTGGACCCTCAGGATCCAAACAACCGTAGGCCGATTACAAGCCTCAACACCATTTCTAAGATCATGGAGAAAGCTGTAGTACATCAGCTACAACTTCACCTGGATACTCACAAACTCCTGGACCCGCTGCAATCAGGCTTCCGCCCGGGTCATGGAACAGAAACGGCTCTCCTCAAGATTTGGGATGACGCCCTCGAAGCAGCAGATGACGGAGAGCCGTGTCTCCTCGTACTGCTAGACCTAAGTGCAGCGTTTGATACAGTAGATCACAATACTCTACTCGTCCGCCTCACAGAAGTAGCCGGAGTCCAAGACATAGATCTCCAATGGTTCGCGTCCTTCCTAGGAAATCGGTCACAGACAGTGAAACTAGGAAAATTCCTCTCCGAAACTCGGGCAGTCACCTGTGGAGTCCCTCAAGGCTCTCCGTTGTCACCCGTTCTCTTCAACATTTACATTCGCCCACTCCTTCAAATCATCAGATGCTCAGATCTCTGCTTCCACTCTTACGCTGACGACACGCAACTTTATTTCCGGATCAATGGAAAAAAAGATCACCAACAACAACTTGAAAACTGCCTCAAATCAATAGAGGACTGGATGACCACCAACTCCCTCCAGCTGAACCAATCAAAGACAGAGCTTCTTATCTTACACCCAAATCATAAGCCCGCAACCAAAACCTCCTGGTCTCCACCAACCGTCTTTGGGCAGACTATCTCCCCAAAGACCAAAGCGAAAAGTCTCTGGGTTATTTTAGACGCACAAATGTCAATGGATGCGCAAATAGGATCTGTAGTCAGTCGATCTCACCATCTGCTGCGCATGCTTCGCAGACTCATCCATTTTATCCCAAAGAATGACAAAGCAGTGGTAGTTGGAACAATCATTAATTCACGACTGGACTACGCAAACTCGCTTTACATAGGATTACCACAATATCAACTTGCGCGATTACAACTGATCCAAAACACGGCGGCAAGGCTGATAACAGGAAAAAAACCCTGGGAATCCATTTCTCCATCACTGAGGAGCTTACATTGGCTAACCGTAAAAAATCGGATCATGTTCAAGACCCTTTGCCTCACCCACAAATGCGTGCATAGAGAAGCTCCGCAATACCTAATGGAGAAAATAAATCATTACAAACCAAACCGCAGTCTTCGATCAGCCAACAAAAACCTCCTCCTCGTGCCCAAAGCCCGGTATAAATCCAAGGGTGATCGGAGATTCGCTGTCCAAGGGCCTCGGCTATGGAATGCTCTACCAATCAACATCCGCCTGGAAGAAAATCACCTGGCTTTTGGGAAAAAACTCAAGACCTTCCTCTTCTAGCTGATGATCAAAGCTCGCCACAGCGTCTAGAGGCGATTCAGTTCGCATTGTGCGCTATATAAGTATTTCATTCATTCATTCATTCACATAGGCACAGGGGAGACCAAGTAAACTCCTGGCAGGTAGTACCATGGTTGGGATACGAACCGACAACCCTAGTGCTGCTAGGTGAATGTGATAACCACTTAGCCGCTGTGTTGCCCACTTCAGCCCAACTTTAACATTTAATTAACCCTCTTTTTTTTTTTTACATTTCTGAATAATTTGTGAAATGTCTCAAGGCCACTGTTCCTGGCTTTCCTTGTCTGATTAGCTAGCTGAATGCTAAGGTGACACCCGTGCATGCTACCTCCCTGAACAGCAGTTAGATGGCAGCAGGCGCCTATTGCTCTGCTGCCATCCGTATCCTCAGAGGATCCAGGAAGTTGGGGAAGTGCTGATGGATCCAGGACACGTTGTATTGTTTTGCAAAGCACATGTTCACTTTAAAGTGTGAGAATAAAAATATGGATGCTGTCATTACCAATTTTTTTTGAAAAGCGTAAATTGGACCAAGCCAGTAGGGACAGATCTTTTCAGACTTGACTGAATGCATACTTCATCTAGGTCAATGATTCACTAGTAAACAGAGCCAGAATCGCAGTGATCGCCTAAAAGCCTCAGTCTTTGAAAACAAATTGGCAGTGGCAGCTCCTCTATTGTTATTGTCACTCACAGTTTTGGTTTTACACACCGCAAAATAGTCAAAAGTGTGCGGTTGTGTCTAAGGAACTTGCCAGCACTTTGTAAGGAAAAAATGATGCTATATGTAGAAATGAACCTGCTTTATAAACATCCCTCTTTTTGTTAAAGATCCTTTTAATCTGACTTAATGTATAAAACAGCCCGTGTTCCAGGGTCTCGCTGCACACTGGCTGAGACACAGCAGAACAGTTTCCATTGTCACTCCTGACACTTCTGCGCTCAGTGCGGTGGCCCCGTTTTCTGTAATGCTGCCATATTGGCCCCTGAATCAGAATAAAAGGGGAATATTCTGGCTGTACATCAGTCAGCGACAGATTATTAATGGCTCAGATAAAACTGCAGCCTGTGACAGTGCTTAATAAAGAAAATACCTTCAGTTATTTCCTTATGACTTCTCTCCAGATCCTGTCTTGTTTTTTTATATTCTATTCTTTTTCTCCACAATTCACATTTATCTCTAGCCAAAAATATTCAGAGGTCCAAGAAAGAACGGGGAAGACGCCAGGGCAGCGTGCTTTGCAGAGATAATATATGTGAAATTTTTATCGTTCTGCTAAAGAGCAAAGCCTGTGCGCTGTGTCTCTAGCGTGTTATCGTGCCGCACATCTGTACTTAAGAGTGTGTCACCCAATATAATTTGCAGTATTGCTGTCCTTTATCCACAGTGCCCCAACTACATTGGACAGTGCACTGATTGTCAGTTACAGCATTGCAATCTACACAAAGCAACTTTCTCTAGTTTCTAATGCCAGGGCAGTCTCCAAACCTATTAAAGTCTCACTCCAACCAAAGCCAGAGGCTATGGTTATAAGCTTTGTCAGGTTTTTTTCTCACTCTGTGATGCCATTGGCGAGATTTTTCCTCTTGTTCATTCCCAATGATATCAATACCAGCAATAGGAAATGGAAAGGAAGTGGTTTGTGGAGAAGTGGTACTGTGCAGCACCCATACATACAGAATAGAACAGATACTGGGATTTATTCCTAGCTAATGCTTACCACACATTGCAGGCTGATCAGTTTCCTTCAGATCTACCAGCTTGTTTAGGTAGGTCCTCTTAGTGCATAGATTTGGTGAATCAAAGTTGATTATACTGCTAGATTGCAATGTGAATGATGCTCTTAACAGAATATAAAAACTACCATTGTACAGCATTTATAAATAAAATCAGTTATTAGCATATAATTACAACACAAATCCCAATTTCCTACCAGTATAAAAGATAGAACCATATTACATGAATTGTAGTGTCTTTAAAATTCAGTTGATACTAAAGGTACCTAGATATTTAAATAAAATAACATTTTGGGTGAAGCTGGGCTTTAGCAACTTTAGTTTCCAAAGCTGGGAGATTTTCTATAATCTGAATGAGCTCATCGCAAACCAGGGCTCTCCAAACTTTTCAGTATGAAGGCCACAGCTCATATTTTACAAATATTTGCGGGTCACATTAAAAAACAAAAAACACTTTTATAAATAAATGAGTTCCCTCTTACATCATGGTCCCCATTAGAATAACCCATTACATCAGGGTCCCCATCAGAGCCCCCCTCACTTTATTGTCTCTATCAAAGTTCCCACTTACATCATGGTCCCCATCAGTCCCCCTCACTTTACTGTGTCTATCAAAGTCCCCACTTACATCAGGGTCCCCATCAGTCCCCCTCACTTTATTGTCTCTATCAAAGTCCCCACTTACATCATGGTCCCCATCAGAATCAGAATCCGCTTACAGCAGTGCTCTCCTGTGAATGGTGGGGATGCCGTTTTGTCCTAACAACCAATGACAGAAATTATGACAGTTCAGCAGGGAAAGAAACAAGTGGGGGAGGCGCCTTTCTATGTGTAGTAACAGTATCATTTATTGCACAAGATTAAAAACACTTACAAGGTATAAGTGGGAATCATGCTCGTCGGTATGTAGTCCTGGCATTGCTCTGCCTCCCACAGGCTCCTTGCACAATCCAGGTAGCTGGGAAAGGTTCTGGTGTGATGTTGTACTGAATATCTATACATTCAGGAAAACCAGGAAGTAGTCAGCTCTATGCTGTCCAGGTTGAATCGGAAGAGGAAATAATGTCACCAGCAGGGGGCGGGAGGAAGGGTCAGGACTGTCTCTGTGGAATGAAAGACTACACGCTCGGAGCTCACAGCTCTTTCTACTCGCTAGAAGGAACTGTGAGCTCCAAGCACGTAGTGGGAGGCAGTAGAACTACCAGGACTACATACTTATGACGAGCATGACTCCCACTTATATCTTGTAAGTGTTTTTAATCTTGTGCAATAAATTCTGTTTCTTTTATATTTGTTGCAGAGTTGGTGGACACACTCTGAGGGTGGCTGCCTCTTTTTAAATCATCCCCTTACCGTGGTTCAACTTTGTTTTTACCTAAAGACTGACTAATCAAATGTACATTATTACAAACTAAGGGCATTGCTTCCTGGAGTGCCAGATACCCAATTTACCTTCACTTGTCCAGCAGGGAGAATGCCATTGATCCTAGCTGCAGGCAAGGAGACTCTTCCAAGTGGGCTGAATGTGGCCCAGGGAGACCCCTGTCCTAATCTATGCTTGTTGGCAATTTTATTGTCAATTTCTTCTGAATGATTTCCAAATTAGGTAACAATTGACAAATCTCCAGCTTTCTAAAGATTCCTTAGTATCATGGATTTGGTTTGTTTGTCTTTTCAGCAGCCTTCACCCAGGTCACTCCTATAATCCATACTTTGTATTTGGCAATCCATCAAGTTCATTTTCAGATGTCGGAAATCACTTCAGGAACTTGTCAGGAAGCAGAGGTGTCACCTGTCACTTATTTATTTGGCATTCAATAAGTGGGAACATTTGAGTGAGCGTGTCAACTTCTTTCTCGGTTGTAACTCTAGCTGTGACCTTAGCAAATTGTTTCAACCAAACTGACTGCGTCACTTTCTACTTCGTCATGGAGGTGTAATGCTTGAACCTGAAAAAATCTGTTGCAGCAAGTCAGAATCTTAGTTGGTCCCATCCTGTCGTTTACAGTTAAAGCTGAGGTATAGTTACATAATTTTTTCTGGAATGTAGGTTTAGTAACATTACTTAACCTTATTGAAGCAAATCCCGTGTCCTGCTGATTGCTCCTTGCTGTAGTAATGTTCCCTGCAGTGATGACAGGTTCTCTTCACGTAGCTGAACTTCTGATGCTGCAGGGGTTAGCAACCTTGGCTCTAACATTGCAGTACAATAAAGGAGTCCTGATGATAATCCCTTTCCATCCACTCCTCCATTCAGAAACGGCTTTGTATTGTTTTTATTGGATGCAACACATTCTCTAAATCGATGAGAAAATCCTGTTATTCAACTGCCCATGTTCCCTTCACTTCCTGACCTTGTAGACCCAAAAGAAAATGAGAAGGCATTTTTCCAATGTAAGAGATATCCCATCCTATACAGTTATCACATAAGCATATTCACCATGGTAAGATTCCCCCCTTTTCTTGATCTGGTGACAACTCCGGTGACATTGGTGATCAGGACAATTAAAGAGTGTGGATCTCCATAATGGGAACGCAGACCACACATAACCTGACGTGGGTTGTAACCTTTCACCGATTTTTCCAAAAGAAAGCAAGTTTTGTCTTTAGTTATACTTGCTATGCAGGAATGGAGAAATAAGGAGTTGCATTTATCTTATTCTGCACTTCTGTAGGCTTCCTCTTTGAAGCACAACCTTCTCCACTCTGCCGACTGTATTTTTTCTAATGTCATCATGTACATTGCAGGGCAAGCAGTCCTGCACTGTAATATAGGATGGCAAGAGCCCCTCCCACATCCCGGTCAGAGATCACTTATTCTGCGAACGCTAGACCTAAAGAGCATTTAACCCTTCAGTGCCCCCTCCCCCCCCCCCCCCACTCAGTGGCGTGCAAAGGTTTGGTGATGCCCCTAGGGGCCCCTAAGCATGCGTGTTTGAGATTGAGGAAATGGTGTGGCATCCATATTGATATGTCTGTTAGTAATGCGTGAGAAGAGTTCATGCAGTTTCATTTCTAATCCACAGTGCTGCCAAGTGTCTATGCTTTCCAGGCAGAGACTTTACCAGATTTATGGGTTTTTCCCTTACTCATTGTGGAAATGATGGTCCTTTTCTGTTCAGATTCTTCATATGTTGATGTCACTGCGTCAGACGGCAGGTTACCAGATAGTGACAAATCGCCATTTAGTGGCTGTGGCAAAAAAGAGACTGTCCTGTCCGGTGGCAGTCTGTATCTGTCCTGTCACTGGATGCCGGGGCCATCCAACCCTTGGCCCCACCCTCTGCATTCCACTGCCCCCCACTGCAAGGGTATTTTTTTTATTTTATTGGGAATTCAGCTCTAAATGATTTATTCTAATCTCTTTTATTGCCATTTTTGCTGGACAGGTTTCCCTGTTAAAAGGAAGTGGAAACATAACCGATATACTAACAGTATTAACAGGTAATAAAACTATGTTTTATAAATACAGAACTGTATTAATGTTCTTATCAGACTACATCATATATGACATATTTTATTTTGCCTTAAAACTAACTTCATTTTTACATTTTTGGATGATCAGCCCTAATTTCCAAGAAATGATATGTTTAGTATACAGCTCGGATCACAAAGTTGATATTTGGGGACTTAGAGATGTGTGCAGAAGATTTTCCTGTTCCCTTCTACCGCTCACCAACAGCAATGCTCTGTTCTGACATAAATACAGTTTTCTTTCATATTCAGCTCTAAATTCCCGAGTTCATTAAGTCGGAATTCTCTCAGAACATAGTTGGCCCTCTTGAACTTTTGTAACAGTAGTAAAAAATGTTCTTTAAAGCCTATGGAAGTCCCTTTCTTCCCCTTTCTCTTAAATAAATCCCTAATTCGCTCACAAATCAGCCAAAGATATTATTTAATTGCTCCAGAGACAGGGTTTATTTTTCTAAGCCAGAAACGAGCTGTTTTGATAATATTAATGCAACTCTGTGTCTTGGTAACAGAGCTACCAGGCGTTTTCCTATTCCCGGCTGAGCCCGAATAGCACCCAGCTTTGCACTGAAAATAAACATCCTGGCTTCAATAATAAAGGACGTTGATTCCTGGAATATTATTCTAGGCAGGTGGCTCTTCTGCCTCGTTCAGTATCCTGAAAGATGATTGACGGGGAGTTAGCACAGCGAGTAGTGAAAACCTCACTTGAAGTCCTTATCTGGGACAGGATCAGAAGATAAAAACATTTCATATAAAAATGTGTATTAACTTCTCACCGCTCTCAGATATGATACAGTGACCAGTTTATTGAGTTTCAAGCAAATATCCAAGGAAAATTGATTAGCACAGCTCTGAAAAGTAGATCTCTGACCTCAACAGTTAGCCCCCATTAGAGGGACCCTGCCAAGATAGAAATCGGGGTCCACCATTGATGACTAGTTCTTTAAGGTGCAGACTCTCAGGTTGTCATATTTATTTTGGTGCATTTAAAATATACCGCCAGCCTTCTGTTTCTGTTATTGGAAATAAAATAAAATATGCAGCTTGTGATCTTCACACCCCAGAAAATGTTATACCATAGCCCAGTTTTCTGTGTTTTAATTTCACACCAAAAAAACTCCATAAAACAGCAGCAAAAAATAAAATAAAAAAATCCCTGTAGTTGTAGCTAGACATGGGCGCCGTCAATAAATTTGTTTCGTTCTGTTCCGTTTCGATTCGTATTAAAATTAATTCGTACTTCGTATTTGTCGTTAGGTTCATTAACGTGTACGAACGTTCTTTACGATGAATTTAAAGGCAAAAATATACCTCAATATGACAGTCGATGCTGATGGAAGTTTGGTTTTTATCCGAAATACGAAATTCCGTTGAAGAATTTCCTATCCGAAATACAAAGTTTCATTAGATGAGAAAGAGAGAAGCGGATTGTCTGCCATGCACCGCTGGTCCAGTTTGCGCCTGCTCCTCCTGGGGCTGCTTATTATGAGGGGCTCCCACCATCCCTGTGCTATGCTGTATTCTTCCGGGTGCTGTACCTCTGCTGTGCATATTATGAGGGGCTCCCACCATCCCTGTGTTGACATAAGCATAATGACGACAACTGATCCGAAATTCGTAAACAAAAGTTCGTATTGCGTACAGAATTCGGACGCACGGCAATTCGTATTTCGGATCCTCCCGGACGTACGAATTTTGGGAAATTTGTACGAATTTGAGATTCGTACGAAACAAATGTCTTGTTGTAGCTAGATTTTATATATATATATATATATATATATATATATATATATATATATATATATATATATATTTTTTTTTTTTTAAATAAGTATAAAAAAAAAGTATGTTTTTTTTTCTTTCAGAAATGTTGTTTCTAAGCTATTTATAGAGTGCATCCGGAAAGTATTCATAGCGCTACACTGTTTCCTTCTTTGTACAGCCTTATTACAAAATGGATTAAATGAATTATTTTCCTTAAAATTCTACAAACAATACCCCATAATGACAATGTGAAATAAGTTTGTTTGAAATTTTTGCAAATGTATTTCAAAAACAAACAAAAAAAACACATGTACAAAAGTATTCACAGCCTTTGCTCAATACTTTGTTGAAGCACCTTTAGCACCAATTACAGCCTCAAGCCTTTTTGAGTATGATGTTACAAGCTTGGCACACCCATTTTTGGGCAGTTTCTTACATTCTTTTTTATAGGACCTCTCAAGCTCCATCAGGTTGGATGGGGTTCGTCGGTGCACAGCCATTTTTAGATTTCTCCAGAGAGGTTCAATCAGGTTCAAGGCTGGGCCCACTCACGGACATTCACAGAGTTGTCTTGTAATCAATCATTTGTTATTTTGGCTGTGTGCTTAGTGTCATTGTCCTGTTGGAAGATGAACCTTTGCCCCAGTCTGAGGTCCAGAGCGCTCTGGAGCAGGTTTTCATCAAGGATGTCTCTGTACATTGCTGCATTCATATTTCCCTCCATCCTGACTAGTCCCCCAGTTCACGCTGCTGAAAAACATCCCCACAGCATGATGTTACCACCACCATGCTTCACTGTAGGGATAGTATTGGCCAGGTGATGAGCGGTACCTGGCTTCCCTTCAGACATGACGTTTGCCATTCAGGCCAAAGAATTCAATCTTTGTTTCTGTACCCTTCCCCAGATTTTTGCCTCGATACAATCCTGTCTTGGAGGTCTGCAGACAATTCCTTGGACTTCATGGCTTGGTTTGTGCTCTGACAAGCACTGTTAACTGTGGGACCTTATATAGGCAAGTGTGTTCCTTTACAAATCATGTTCAATCAACTGAATTTACCACAGGTGGACTCCAATCATGTTGTAGAAACATCTCAAGGATGATCAGTAGAAACAGGATGCACCTGAGCTCTATTTTGAGTGTCATAGCAAAGGCTGTGAATACTTATGTACATTTTTTTTCCCCGTTTTTTTTATAAATAATTTAATTGAATACATTTGCAAAGATTTCAAACAAACTTCTTTCACGTTGTCATTATGGGGTATTGTTTGTATAATTTTGAGGAAAATAGTGAATTTAATACATTTTGGAATAAGGCTGTAACATAACAAAATGTGGAAAAAGTGAAGCGCTGTGAAAACTTTCTGGATGTACTTTAGGAAAGAATCCAGGCCTTTTTAAAGCAATCTACTGAGCTGGCCAAAACCAGCTCTTGAGAGTTTTCACTCATGGTTAGTGTTTGGCTGAAGCCAACTGTGTTTACTCTTTTTAAATCATAATGACAACAGAAACTGGCCAAATGACCCTGATCAAAAGTTTACATACCTCAGTTCTTAATACCGTGTATTGCCCCCTTTAACATCAATGACAGCTTGAAGTCTTTTGTGGTATTTGTGGATGAGGCTCTTTACTTTCTCAGATGGTAAAGCTGCCCATTCCTCTTGGCAAAATACCTCCAGTTCCTGTAAATTCTTGGGCTGTCTTGCATGAACGGCATGTTTGAGATCTCCCCAGAGTGGCTCAATGATATTGAGGTCAGGAGACTGAGACGGCCACTCCAGAACCGTCACTTTATTCTGCTGTAGCTAATGACAATTCGACTTGGCCTTGTGTTTTGGATCATTGTCATGTTGGAATGTCCAAGTACATCCCATGCGCAGCTTCCTGGCTGATGAATGCAAATGTTGCTCCAGCATTTTTTGATAACAAACTACATTCATTTAGCCAACAATTTTGACCAAATTTCCTGTGCCTTTGTAGCTCACACATTCCCAAAACATCAGCGATCCACCGCCGTGTTTCACAGTAGGAATGGTGTACCTTTCATCATAGGCCTTGTCTAGATCTAGATGCCTAGATATCTTTTTATATCCCTTTCCTGTTTTATACAGTTCAACTACCTTTTCGCCCAGATCCTTTGACAATTCTTTTTGCTTAACCCATGACTCAGAATCCAGAACTGTCAATGCAGCACTGGATGAAAGATGCAAGGGTCTGTCAGGAGTCCAGAACCTTTTATACACACACATTAATTACAAGCAAACAGGTCGCAGATGAGGATGGTTACTTATAATAGCTATTCATACCCCTTTGTGTCAGGCCAAATCACCAGGATATACACTTTTTATCAGGGTCATTTGGGTAGTTTCTGTTGTGATTATGATTTAAAAAGAGTAAACAAAGTTGATTGATAATAAATGTCTTCAGCCAAACACTAACCATGAGTGAAAGAAATGTTTTTGTGTATTAGACAATACAGTGGGGGTCTGTAATCATAAACATTTTTAGGATCCCTGCATTAGATAGATGATCATGAAGGTGTAAAGCACAGAGAATTGGGCAACAATAGATGAACAGTCAAGGAGGATTAAAGCACAGACAGGAGGGTTGGGATACAACAGTTGGACAGTTGTGGAGTAATGAAGCAGATGGGTTTGGGATACATTAGATGGACAAATGTGGATGTATGAATAGGTAGGTTGGGATACATTAAATGGACAGTTGTGGAGGAGTAAAGTACAGAGGATCCATGTACAATAGATGGACGGTTTTGCAGGAAAGTGGAAATGGGTTGGGATACAATAGAAATGTGCAGCAATGAAGAGATAGCTTAGGATATAATAGATGGACAGTTGTTGAGGAGTAAAGCACAGAGGATCCATGTACAATAGATAGACAGTTGTGGAGGAATGCGGAAATGGTTTGGGATAGAATAGATGGACAATTGTGGAGGAATAAAGAGGTGGGTTGGAATTCAACAATTGGACAATAAGAGGAATAGATTACCGGATCTGGTTGTGTTGGTGCACCACTGGCAGCTGCCAAATATGAGAGCAATTTTAGTGTTTGTTGTTTTTAACATTCTTAACAAAACTTACTACACTATGAGATTATCTCTGGGTTTTCTTTGTCACTCATATTGAATCAATGAGAATTTACAGTAGTGACATCCATAAGCTGGCTGGAATTTGGACTCCTATGGAGAAGATCTGAAATTCCATGTACAGGATTTAACACACAAGACTTGTTGGCTACTTTGCCACAACCATCTGGTGAGTGTACATTTCACCTGGGCACATGGAAGAGCTCTTTTTATGCATAAAGAAGAAATTGGCACAATTACATTTGATTTCACAAGGTCACGGTGATTGGGGATTTTAATTTAGCTAACACAGTTACGCTTTCTATGATATTTAAAGGGGTTGTAAAGGCAGAAGATTTTTTTATTTTAATGCATTCTATGCTTTAAGATAAAAAATCTTCTGTGTGTAGCAGCCCCTCTTAATACTTACCTGAGTGGCCTCTCTATCCAGCAATATGCACGAGTGCCTTGGCCGTCCGGGACTCTACTTCCTGATTGGCTCAGAGACAGCAGGGGCACCATTGGCTCCTGCTGCTGTCAATCAAAGTCAGTTAGCCAATCAGGAGAGAGAGCGGGGTTGGGCCGAACTTCAGCTCCGTGTCTGAATGGACACGGAGCTGCGGCCCGGGTGCCGCCATAGCAAGCAGATTGCTGAGGGGGCACTCGCCAGGACAAAGGGATCAGGAACGCCGGTGAGGGACCCAAGAAAAGGAGGACCCAGGCTGCTCTGTGCAAAACCATTTCACAGAGCAGGTAGGTATAACATGTTTATTATTTTTTTAAAGAAAAAAAAAAACAAGACTTTAGTATCACTTTAAGGACATTTTAATTTATCCAAACACAGGTAATTGTTAATAAGTTGTATAGAAGGGCTAGCGCCTACTTTTTGTCTTTACTTTCTTTACAACATTGGACAGTTGAGGTATCAATAGATGGGTTACAATAGATGAACAGTTATGGAGGAATGAAGCACAGTTTGTTGGTGTTCAATAGATAGTTGTGGAGGAATATGACAATACAATATGTGACCAGTCACAGAAAAAAGTTGTGTGTGAAAGAGACACAGAGGATTTGTGCCACTTCTTCCAGAAGGGGGAGACACCTGAGAGTTATAAAAATAACTGATGAGTTCTTGTAGTGGTATGACTGTAAATTTCTTTCTTTAATTTAAAACAGTGATTGTGCTCTCAGACAAGTTTTGAGGTGGAGAGGAGGAAAGTGTCGTGCTTGTGATAAATCACAGAATACCCAAGAGGAGAGTTGCGTTTTGAGAGTGATAATTTGTGCAGCCTCTCATTAGTTCTTCCACTTGTCTCCTCATACGAGACACATTTGACAGCTGTACTGCTTCATACTCATTATCTCCCATCATTGTTCCAAGTAAATTTTCATTATCCCAGAGACTCCCTTTGAAGTGGAAATCTGCTGTAACGTCCAGTAGGGACAGAGGTTCACAGAAAGATCTTATTACGTTATCACAGGAATTCCACCAGCTTTGCATTGCATGTCTACATTAATAACTTAACTCAATTAATCATGATTACTGTTATTATACATTACCCAGCAAAACATACCAGAGCTCTTTGTAATTTGGGCCCCAAGCCTTTACGCAGGAGGGTGTCATGGCCGTATAATACAATACTTCAGGTTATCTGATAGTAATCTACACCTAGCGATTCTCACATCTAATCATCAGCAGAGTTCATAATGACCTCCTCCGTTCATCATGTAAACTGTAATTTTACTATACTAGCTGGATCGCTTAATGGTCTGTTTGTTTAAAATGCATTGAGGGGCCCATTCAAGCTTGTTCATTTTGGTGTGCTGCATTATTAGCTACTTCAATACAGGGCACTTACACCCCCTTCCTGCCCAAGCCAGTTTTCAGCTTTCAGCACTGTCTGTGTTTAAATGACAATTGCGCGGTCATGCTACACTGTACCTAAACAGAATTTTTATCATTTTGTTCCCACAAATAGAGCTTTCTTTTGGTGGTATTTGATCACCTCTGCGTTTTTTATTTGTTGCTAAACAAATAAAAAAAAAACTGAATTTTGAAAAAAAAAAAGTTGTTCTTTTGTTTCTGTTATGAAAGTTTGTAAATAAGTAAGTTTTCTCCTTCACTGATGGGCACTGATGGGCGACACTGACGGGCACTGAAAGGCTGCACTGATGGGTACTTATGGGTGGCACTGATAGGCGGCACTGATAGTGGGCGTTGATAGGTATCACTGATGGCACTGGCAGGCATTGGGGAAGGGCACTGATTGGCAGCTGCCTGGGCACTGATTGGCATTTCCCTGGTGGTGTAGGGGGTCATACCTGGTGGTCCAGTGTGGTGGTATCCCTGGTGGTCCTGGCCGCATCCTGGTGGTCCTGGGTGGGCATACGAGGGGGGGCTGCACTGATAAACAAACAGCACAGACTCTCCCCCCATCAGGAAAGCAGCCGATCGGCTCTTCTCTACTCGCGTCTGTCAGACACGAGTGAGAAAATACTGATCAACCGCTCTTCCTGTTTACATCGTGATCAGCTGTGATTGGACACGGTTGATCATGTGGTCAGAGGCTTTTTACCGAGATCGGTGTAGCAGTGTGTCAGACTGACACACGACACCACCGATCTCTGTGATGTGTGCCCCCACGGGCGCACAAGAGCAATCATTCTGGAGGGCCACCATTTGATGTCCACCCATAATGAGAGCCACGCCGCCCAACCATCATTTGACAGCCGGCCGGCAGGAGGCAGTTAAAAAGGGTGCTGCCCTTGAACTGCTTTCATCTGACAGCCAGCAGTCGGCTTGTCAGATTTGCATGTATTCCCAGCATTCAGGAGTGTGTGTGTGGCAACCCTCCTCAAAAATCTTAAGAAAAAAAGGAAAATACCGCTTTCAAAGCGATCATACGATAATCTGATAATTTTTCTCATACCATTCCAGATCGTACGATTTTACATAGTTACATAGTCAGGTTGAAAAAAGAGACAAGTCCATCTAGTTCAACTAGTTAAAAAAAAGGCAAAATAACCCCAGCAAAGCATTAACCAATTTGCTGCAGCAGTGGAAAAAAATTCCTTCCTGATCTCCCAAGAGGCAAATGGATATTCTCTGGATCAACTTTACCTATAAATGTTAGTGCCCAGTTATATTATGTACATTTACAGTGCATCCAGAAAGTATTCATAGCTCTTCCCTTTTTCCACATTTTGTTATGTTACAGCCTTATTCCTAAATTGATTAAATTCATTATTTTCCTAAAAATTCTACAAACAATATCCTATAATGACTACGTGAAAGAAGTTTGAAATCATTTATTAAGATTAAAAAACTACAAAAATCACATGTACAGAATTATTCACAGCCTTTGCTCAGTACTTTGTTGAAACACCTTTGGCTTCAATTACAGCCTCAAGTCTTTTTGAGTATGATGCTAAAAGCATGGCACACCTATTTTTGGGCAGTTTGTCCCATTTATCTTTGCAGGACCTCTCAAGCTCCATCAGGTTGGATAGGGAGTGTCAGTTCACAGCCCTTTTCAGATCTCTACAGAGATTTTCAATCAGGTTCAAGTCTGGGCTCTGGCTGGGCCACTCCAGGACAATCACAGAGTTGTCCTGTTGGAAGATGAACCTTTGCCCCAGAGCGCTCTGAAGCAGGTTTTCATCAAGGATGTCTCTGTACATTGCTGCATTCATATTTCCCTCCATCCTGACTAGTCCCCCAGTTCACGCTGCTGAAAAACATCCCCACAGCATGATGTTACCACCACCATGCTTCACTGTGGATGGTATTAGCCAGGTGATAAGCGGTGCCTGGTTTCCTCCAGACATGATGCTTGGCATTCAGGCCAAAGATTTCAATCTTCGTTTCATCAGACCAAAGAATTTTGTTTCTCACGATCAGAGTCCTTCAGGTGCCTTTTGGCAAACACCAGGTGGGCTGTCATGTGCCTTTTACTGAGGAGTGGCTTCCTTCTGGCCACTCTACCATACAGGCCTGATTGGTGGAGTGCTGGAGAGATGGTTGTTTTTCTGGAAGGTTCTCCTTTCTCCACAGAGAAACACTGGAGCTCTGTCAGAGTGACCATTGGGTTAGTCACCTCCCTGACTAAGGCTCTTCTCCCCGATCGCTCATTTTGGCCAGGCGGCACGCTCTAGGAAGAGTCCTGGTGGTTCCAAACTTCTTTAATTTACTGATGATGGAGGCCACTGTGCTCACTGAGACCTTGAATGCTGCAGAAACCTTTCTGTACCCTTCCCCAGATCTGTACCTTGATACAATCCTGGCTGGAAGGTCCTTGGACTTCATGGCTTAGTTTGTGCTCTGACATGCACTGTTAACTGTGGGACCTTATATAGACAGGGGTGTGCCTTTCCAAATCATGTCCAATCAACTGAATTTATCACAGGTGGACTACAATCAAGTTGTAGAAACATCTCAAGGATGATCAGTGCAAACATGATGCATCTGAGCTCCATTTTGAGTGTCATGGCAAAGGCTGTAAATACATGTGTTTTTTTTTCTTTTTTTTTTATAAATTTACAAACTTCTTTCATGATGTCATTATAGGGTATTGTTTGTAGAATTTTGATGAAAATAATGAATTTAATCCATTTTGGAATAAGGCAGTAACATAACAAAATGTGTAAAAAGTAAAGTTCTGTGAATACTTTCTGGATATACTTTAGGAAAGAATCCAGGCCTTTTTAACCACTTAACAACCGCCCATTGCCGATTAACGGCTTCAGGGCGGTTGTTTAACTCTGAGAGGCCGTTAATTAACGGCCTCCCAGAATTCTGCTCTCGCGCGCCCCCTGGGGCGCGCACTCGAGAGCATCCGTGACCGCCGGGTCCACAGGACCCGGCGCATCACGAATCACGGTAAACGGCCGCTCAGCGCGGCCGTTTACCACGTGATCGCTCCGTCAAATGACGGAGTGATCACTTGTAAACAAACCGGCGTCATGTTATGACGCCGGTTCCTCCCTCCCCCTCTCTGTACCGATCGGTACAGCGGAGGGGGAAGAGATCGGTGTCAGCAGCGATGTGGGCTGCATCTGCAGTGCCCACATCGCTGCGCACCGAAAATTAACCCCTCAATTCCCTGCCAACACTCTGCAATACCCTGCCATTACTCTGCATTACTCTGCAATACCCCCATTACTCTGCATTACTCTGCAATACCCCCATTACTCTGCAATACCCCCATTACTCTGCATTACTCTGCAATACCCCCATTACTCTGCATTACCCTGCAACACTCTGCATTACCCTGCAACACTCTGCATTACCCTGCAGCACTCTGCATTACCCTGCAACACTCTGCATTACCCTGCAACACTCTGCATTGCCCTGCAACACTCTGCATTGCCCTGCAACACTCTGCATTGCCCTGCAACACTCTGCATTGCCCTGCAACACTCCGCAATGCCCTGCAACGCTCCGCAATACCCTGCAACGCTCCGCAACACCTTGCAACACTCCGCAACACTTTGCAACACTCCGCAACACTCCGCAAAACCCTGCAATACCCTGCAACACTCCGCAACACCTTGCAACACTCCGCAATACCCTGCAACACTCCGCAACACCTTGCAACACTCCGCAATACCCTGCAACACTCCGCAACACCTTGCAACACTCTGCAATACCCTGCAACACTCTGCAATACCCTGCAACACTCTGCAATACCCTGCAACACTCTGCAACACCTTGCAACACCCTGCAACACCTTGCAATACCCTGCAACACCTTGCAATACCCTGCAACGCCCTGCAATACCCTGCAACGCCCTGCAACACTCCGCAACGCCCTGCAACACTCCGCAACGCCCTGCAACACTCCGCAATGCCCTGCAACACTCCGCAATGCCCTGCAACACTCTGCAATGCCCTGCAACACTTCGCAACACCTTGCAACACTCTGCAATACTCTGCAACACTCTGCAACGCTTTGCAATACCCTGCAACACTCTGCAATACCCTGCAACACTCTGCAATACCCTGCAACACCCGCCAATATCCTGCAACACTCTGCAATGCTCTGCAACACCCGCCAATACCCTGCAATGCTCTGCAACACCCGCCAATACCCTGCAACACTCTGCAATGCTCTGCAACACCCGCCAATACCCTGCAATGCAATACTCTGCAACGCCATACTCTGAGATACCCAGCCATAGTCGGTGATACCCTGCAATACCCAGCCATAGACATCCCCGCCGCCCTCCGGTGCTTCTATCGAATCGCTAATACGATCAAAGACAGAATCTTTTTTTTTTTTTTTTTTTCAGGCTTCCCAGCTTAGAGGTGAGATGCGGGGTCTTATTGACCCCACATCTCACTGTAAAGAGGACCTGTCATGCCATATTCCTATTACAAGGGATGTTTACATTCCTTGTAATAGGAATAAAAGTGATCAAAAAAATTATTTTTGGGGAAAAAAATGTCAAACTAAAATAAATAAAGTAAAATGAACAATAAAACATTTTTTTTTTTTTAAAGCGCCCCTGTCCCCATGTGCTCGCATGCAGAAGCGAACGCATACGTAAGTCCCGCCCACATATGAAAACGGTGTTCAAACCACACATGTGAGGTATCGCTGCGAACGTTAGTGCGAGAGCAATAATTCTAGCCCTAGACCTCCTCTGTAACTCAAAACATATAACCAGTAAAAAAAAAATTAAATTGTCGCCTATGGGGATTTTTAAGTAGCGACGTTTGGCGCCATTCCACGAGCGTGTGCAATTTTGAAGAGTGACATATTAGGTATCTATTTACTCAGCGTAACTTCATCTTTCACATTATGGAAAAATTGGGCTAACTTTACTGTTTTTTTTTTTTTTTAAGCCCAAAACTGTTTTTTTTTCAAAAAAAAAGCATTCGAAAAATTACTGCGCAAATACCGTGCGAGATAAAAAGTTGCAAAGACCACCATTGTATTCTCCAGGGTGTTTGCTAAAAAAACATATATAATGTTTTGGAGTTCTATGTAATTTTCTAGCAAATAAATGATGATTTTTACATGTAGGAGAGAAATGTCAGAATTGTCCTGGGTGCTCCAGAACACCTGATGGCGCTCCCTGCATGTTGGGCCTCTGTATGTGGCCACACTGTGTAAAAGTCTCACACATGTGGTATCGCCATACTCGGGAGTAATAGCAGAATGTGTTTTGGGGTGTAATTTGTGGTATGCATATGCTGTGTGTGAGAAATAACCTGATAATATGACAATTTTGTGAAAAAAAAAAAAAAGTAAAAAAAATCTTGATTTTGCAAAGAATTGTGGGAAAAAATGACAACTTCAAAAAACTCATCATGCCTCTTACTAAATACCTTGGAATGTCTTCTTTCCAAAAAGGGGTAATTTGGGGGGTATTTGTACTTTTCTGGCATGTTAGGGTCTCAAGAATTGAAATAGGCCGTCAGCACTTCAGGTGTGATCAATTTTCAGATATTGGCACCATAGCTTGTGGACTCTATAACTTTCACAAAGACCAAATAATATCCACCAATTTGTACTTATTTTTACCAAAGATATGTAGTAGTATAAATTTTGGCCAAAATTTATGAAGAAAAAATTACTAATCTGCTAAATTTTCTAACAGAAACAAAGAAAAATTCATTTTTTTACAGAATTTTCGGTATTTTTTCCTTTATAGCACAAAAAATAAAAAACCCAGCGGTGATTAAATACCACCAAAAGAAAGCTCTATTTGTGTGAAAAAAGGGACAAAAATTTCATATAGGTCCAGTGTTGCATGACTGAGTAATTGTCATTCAAAATGCGAGAGCACCGAAAGCTGAAAATTGGTCTGGTTATTAAGGGTGTTTAAGTGCCCAGTGGTCAAGTGGTTAAAGCAATCTACTGTACAGGGGCAAAATGATATCTCTCTCTCTGGAGTCTATACCTCTCTTAATACAAGAAAATACTTTGCTTTCTTTGGAAAACTTTGGAAACTGCAGCTTGGCATTGTATGCTATTAAACTTATGATCTGCAAAAAAAAAAAAAACAGATCCTTCTCCACAATGGATTCCCCCAGTTGTACTCCCCCTAGTACGTATGATGCATACATATTTCTAGCCCTCAAGTGCATAACGTTACATTTATCAACATTAAACCTCATTTGCCACAAAGTTGCCTGATTTAACAGTACATTGAGGTCGGCATTAAAGTTGGAGACTGTAAGGACGTTATCCCACTGCATAGCTTGGTGTCATCTGCAAACAATGGAATTATACTTTTAATTCCAGACCCTATATCATTTATAAAAATATTAAATAAATATATCATTAACCACTACTCTCTGAATTCTGTCTTTTTGCCAGTTTTTTTTTTCCATTTACAAAATGATCTTTCCAGGCCTGTAGACCTTACAAAACACATTATCCGTGTGTAGGAACTGTGTCAAACGCTTTTGCAAAATCCAAGTATACTACGTCATATTTTCGTTTTAGCCGTACAGTTTCCGTATAAAAATACAATGCGAATACAATACAAAACAGTACGTGAATTTCTATTCTTATACGAGAATTTTGGTAACTTTAGTAACCTCTGCGTTTTCAATATGGAGACTATTTACTCATTATAGTGCCAATCATTAAAGGCCTCTCAGGTTTCACCTTCTCTATTCTGCTGATCATTAAGATCTAGATAGAAAGTGATAAAAAAAAATCCAACATTTTGCAGTAGAAGCTGAACAAAATGCTTCAAGTGGTGACACCTATCTAAGCCCTTGTACACACGGTTGGAGATTCCGACAACCAAATCTGTCGGAGTAATTCCGACGGATTAATTCCGGAAGTGATATTGCATACACACGGTCGGACTAAGTTGTCGGAAAATCCAATTGTACATAACGTGATGACGTTATTTCATTACGACGGGACTACGTTCAGGCTAGTAGCCAATAGCTTTGGTCTAGGAATTTGATCTGAGCATGCGTGGCACTTTGTCCGTCGGAGTAGGCTACACATGATTGGAGTATGTCCGATCGGAGCATTTTGTCTGAAGATTTTACCAGCAAGTTGGAAAACTTGGTCCGTCGGATATTCTGACAGAAACAGTCCGATGCAGACCACACACAGTCAGAATATCCGACAAAACGGTCCAATAGGAAACATTCCGTCTGAATCTCCAACTGTGTGTACAAGGGCTAAGAGTGGTATTCCCCTCCATTTGGAGAGATTGCCTCTCATTTCATGTTGTGTCTTCAGCACAGAAAGGTAAAGGAAATCTAATCCTAGAAAGATGTTTTGATCATTCTCAAAATATCAATAGGTTTGACTTAAGATGTGTGGGAAAGTTCTCCCATACTTATATCGGACATATTCTATACATGCGGACAACTGTGGAAGTTGATGCTACTACAACAAAGTTGTTTTTTTTTTTTTTTATATATCTCTTTATTGAAGATTTTAAAAGAAGTATATTAACACATGTAGCCCACGCAGGGGTGTACCAGCTGAAAAAAAGGGGGGGGGGGGCATGCAGTACAGAGTTGGAAGAAACCAAATGTAACAAACTCAAATGGAACAAAAATTATCTAGTGCAAGTTTGTGTGTCTTGCACTGTACATACCACTATGGTTACCACAGTCCTGTCTTGTGCTAAGCAATTGCCCTTTTGTATAGGGAACACAGGGAGTACTTAACTTGCTTGGTATGGCTGCCATTCACAGAATGCCTTGTATATATTCTCTGATTGGATACGGTGGAAATTGTAATATTACTGACCCACCTTTTTACCTTGTCCAGTCAGAGAACACCTTGTATTCATTGAGAAAAGTGCAAGGCATTTTGTGAATGGTGGTTGTGCCGAGCAAGGGCCCCCCTCCTGAGCTCACTATGTAGAAGGGCAGCCACTCAGCAGAGGACTTTGGAGACTGCAGTGATCACTGTAGTAATGCTGACTCCGACAGCAATTCTCTACTTCCACAGTGGTTCCACAGGTATGTAATATGGGTCCAAGCTTGACTAACTATCAAAATACATTTCGTATTCTGGCAGTACTTTTTCTTTCCAGTTGGAAAGTACCAGCATTGTTTTATTTTTTTGTTGCAATGTTTTTTTGCAATTGCCGGGATTGCTGTACAATTCATACAGCCTACAACACACATTTGTATCATACATTCATTCAATATTGTTGCTTATCCTGAAATAAACTTTGGGTTTAATTGAAATCTGTGAGCACATGGGAGAGGGATTACAGTCCGATCCCCTGCGGATTCATCTAATATACAAACTCCATCTCTCTCTCCACCTGATGAGGCCTGCTTCCACTTCCAGATGTTTATCTGTAGACTGGACGGAAAGATCTTGTTGCAGGATACAGCGCTGAGTAGTATACGAACCGTGTTCTGTGTCCCGCAGTGTACGGGAGCTTGTTTGGGTGTAACCAAGGAAGTTCGGTAACTCCTCAGCTGTGCTGTAACACAAGCTATTGCTGCACCAGCTTCCAAACCCTGTCCGGTACTTGGATCTTGTCAATGCAGCATTTCTGCAGACACCTGGTCAGCACACTACACTGCCCCGAGGAATCATTTATTTATTTGTGGGGGAAAATGGAGAAGCCCGGTTAATACTGCTTACGTTAACCAGTGACGTGTGATGGCATGGTCACGTTTGTGGAGACGGATTTAATATATATACAGGGTATATGTATTTTTACTCCTGGGAGGAATAACTCACTCAGTCGTGCTGGCTCTGGTCTTTTGGAGAAATTAGAGAAGATGAATGAGGTAGTACAGAGTCCCCCTTTCTGGAAATTAAACTACAGTGTAGGAGTTTCACAAGATACAAACTTTCTGGGAATTGTTATAAAGTAAGATCGGCATCCAAGCTGTCATTTCACTGTGACCGATTGATTGTTTTCTACATCGTTCCTTTTTGAGAACCAGAAAGGAAATCTCTGCTTTCCTTCTCCTTCTCTGTGTTTCGCTGGAGTGTCATTTGAGTCATGTAGCTTTAGCCCTACGTATGTAAAATGGCCATATATACTCACTGCAGTACTTTCTGTGGGGGAAAAAAAAAATTAAGACGCTCTCCATGTCTTTAAAGTTACAGTAAACAATATCCTTATTCACCAAAAACCATTCATACATAGCCGCATAATTAAACTGATATTAAAGTCTTGTTTTTTATAAAAAACAAACATGTTATACTTACCTGCTCTGTATAATGGTTTTGCGCAGAGCAGCCTGGATCCTCCACTTCTCGGGTCCTAGGCTGGTGCTATTGGCCCCTCCCTCCCTCCTGCCAGGTGCCCCCAGAGAAAGCAGTTTACTATGGAGGCACCCAAGCTGAGCAACTGCTCTGTATGACCATTCGGACATGGAGCCGCACCCCATCCCCTCTGTCTCCTGATTGGCTCACTGGCTGTGATTAACCCCCCCTGACGGTATTCCCGTGTCTGGCTCGGGGTGGAATTTTTATACCAAAAGCGGTAACCCCGAGCCAGACTCGGGACCACATCGCTGGATCCAGGAGGACGCTTACTTACCTTCTCCCTTGGATCCAGTGATGTCCCCCCACTGTATGAGCGAGCCGTGTCTCGCTTGATCTATCACGGAGCCGAGCTCCGTTCCCTGCGAGCGCTGCGACGCACAGGGACGGAGATTGGCGCCAAATTTAAAAAGTGAAACACTCAGTATACATACAGTATAATGTAATCTTACAGATTAAATTGCTGTATGTAATTATTTCACATCCCCTTTGTCCCTAGTGGTCTGCCCAGTGTCCTGCATGCAGTTTTATATAATAAAAACTGTTCTTTATGCCTGGAAACTGGAGATTGTCCATAGCAACCAAAACTGTCCCTTTACATCAAAAATGATTTTAGACCAGCTAGAAAACAGCGATAATAAATTGGAATCACTCGCAGAATTGAGCGATTGCGATTTGTGGGGAGATCCGTCATCAAAGAGTAAAGACAGCGACAATTCTGCAACTGAGCAAATTTCAGTGTTTTTGATTTGATTACATTATTGAATAATTTTTATTATTGTTATATTATTATTTGGTATAATTATTTATAGTTATTTATTATATTATAATTTATGATTTCATTTTTCAAACTTTATCATACCTGGGATGTCTGCTAGACTCTGGTTTGAACAGATTTAAGTGAGTTATTGCTAAGAATTACAGGACTACAATATAAAACGCCAAATTTTCATGCAAAATAATTGTACCGCTTTTAGCACCTAAAATCCAAAATAATCGTACCGCCAGGGAGGTTAACAGCAGCGGGAGCTTATGGCTGCTGCCAAAAGCCAATCAGGAGTGCGAGTCCCCAGAGAGGCAAGGCTCTCCTGGGCATTGGCTCAGGTTGGTATGGGGGGGGGGGGGCGGGTTACCTTTTATTCATACAATTCATGAAGGTAAAAAACCGTGTACCTTTACAACCACTTTAAAACCTAAGTGCAGTAAAAAAAAACAACACAAAAATCAGCACAAGAGTCTTAAGTTAGGCTGGCCATACATTATACATATACCGTGTTTCCCCGAAAGTAAGACAGTGTCTTACTTTCTTTTTGTCCCCAAAAGCCCCACTATGTCTTACTTTCGGGGTATGTCTTATATTGGAAAAAAATTGTCGAATTTTTTGTTTTAACCATAAAATTAACATTTATTAACAACCTGAACAGTATTGTATTCACCACAAAACAGTTTTATAAAAGGAAGTGCCAAGAATGTCTTGTTACAACATTGCATAACATGTAAAACAATGAAAAATGGTAAGAACGAACAGCGGAATACTGGAAGATAAAACAGATTTATGTGTGATACAGTACCACCTGCTGTATTTAATCCAGTGTGACACCTGCTGATACCCACTGGGTTACATACAGCAGATGATACCCCAGTATGCCAGTGTGTATGTTTTACTGATGTATGATTAATACTGTGTGCATTACCGTATTTTAAGCAGGAGGCGGCAGTGACAAGTGCAGGGAACGGCGCGGTGACGTATGGAGAGGGGGACGGCTCAGGCGTGGGTAGGAGGCGGCACTCATTAAGATCAGAGGGAAATGGCAGACGCGGCGACGTATGGAGAGGGGGACGGTGCGGACGTGGGCAGGAGGCGGCGCGCAGCTAGATGAGAGGGAGGCGGCAATACCCCCGCGTTTCCCCGAAAGTAAGACATATGTCTTACTTTCGGGGTACGGCTTATATTAGCCGACCCCTCTGAAACTCCCGATACGTCTTACAATCGGGGGTGTCTTACTATCGGGGAAACAGGGTATATATTTTCTTCTACAATTTTCCTTTAGATTCACCAAAACCATATAATATGAAGTCAAACCTAAACACTTTAAATTTGTATGCAATCAGGCAGGCCCTTCCACTACATAGCTAAAGGTAAATCTAAAGAAAATTGAATAAAAAAATTGTATAATGTATGGTCAGCCTTACAGTCAGTAGGATCTGTCCCTTGTACCATAGCCTCTTCTATTAGGTTATGTCCTCCTCCATCAATGAAGCCCTAAACCCCCCCCCCCCAACCACCCGCCACTGCTATCTTCTGGTGCAGCAGCGGGGGTTAATAGAAATGTGGAAGCTGTTAGAGGCTTTCCCCAAGAGTACCCAACTACACCCGGACTGCACTCCTGTCATCAACAGGAGAATAAAAGCCATACGAGCTTTGGCTGTACTTCTCCTTTAACACTTTATAATATATTTTCATTATTATGCTCAGTACTAACAAGAACTAATATTATTATTTTTACTGTTTTTTTTTTTTAAGCTAAATGTTAAATATTTCACATCAATATTTCTCATTAAGTGCTTCCAGCAGAATGTAAACAAGATCAACATTCTCAAGTTAATTTTACCAGCAATAGCAGATAATATAAACTGCTGAATGAGGAGGGACAGACATGCTGCTATTTTGGTGTAATTAGTAGAAAGCTTAGCATGCTCTCTGTATTAAATATTTTTTGTAAAAAAGATGTTGTTAAAATAACTTTAATAAATGTTATAAAATTGTACTGACAAAAACTCTCCAAAAGTGCGATACATTTCTCTTTAAAGGGGAACTTTACCCATAACAACGTCTAAGAATAAAGTAATGTTCTTTGACAAGAAATATATATTACATATTAATAATTATGCTGCCAAAATTAGTTTGTGCTGTAAATTGCCTCCAGCATTGTTCCTGTTTCTTCTTCCTGGAGGCTGCCAGTTTGCTGAAGCCCAGAGCCACTGAGCAGCAGTAAATCTTCAGGCTGCCAGCAGATCGGCCCAAAAAATGGAGAGCAACTGAGCTTATGCAGAGCAGGGTGAGACAGTGTATTACTGGATTTTGAACAGTAAATGCAACTTTTTTAATGTTTTACTTAGCTATACCTGCAAAAGAGGCCAGCCCGAAGTGATCCAGCAGGACTTAAAAAGGAGTTGCAGCTGTTGACTTTTAACATATGGACACTTACCTGTCCAGGGAGTCGGGTATGTCGGCACCCCAGCCACCACCATTCCTGGTAAGGGAACCCGACAATAAAGCCTTTTGGGTTCACAGCCGGTTCCCTATTGTGCATGCCCTAAGCATGCTGCATTTTGTAATTGGTCCAGCGGCGCAGGAAGGAGGGAGGGGACCGAACCTCCAGGGGACGGGGCTGTGGTCCCGTCTCCTGGAAGTGGGGACAGGTACCTGTCAAAAACAGGTACCTGTTCCCCCACTCCCCCCTGAAAGGTGACAAATGTGGCACCGGAGGGAGGGGAGGAGACGTATAAGCAGAAGTTCCACTTTTGAGCGGAATTTGGCTTTAAGACTGGATTCACACCTATTCTGTTTTAGTGCATTTTGCAGATTTGCACTACAGTCCATTTAACATGATTTCCTATGGAACACGTTCTGTAGTGCAAATCTGCAAAATGGAAAAAGCACTAAAACTGCATAGGTGTGAATCAAGCCTTATATTCTGACTAACGTTCCATTTTAAGAGCTAGCCTAAAAGTTCCCTAAAACCACCCTTGCATAGGAGGTGTATCAGTGAATCCAAAATAGTGTAAAGGCCCATACACACGATCTGACTTTTTGAAAACAAACACGCAAATTAGCTGTTTTAGATCTTTATGACTTTCCCCTCTCTTTTAGATTGTCAGCTCTCATGAGCAGGGCTATTTGTGACAGACCTAGCCAGGACAGAGGCTTTTGGAGGGGACTGAATGCTAGCCTCTTGCTACCGATCATGGGCCCTGGCATTTGGGGGAAGGGTGCTCTTTGTGAGCTGTATGTTTGTGGACCCTTAAGGTGGTGTTACTTTGGATTCAGATCCATGTCCCCCCAAGACACACAGACTCTGGGAACCCTGTATATGCCATATTAGAAATAGAAATGACTGATTCATACTGTTGGGACACATACTGTTAGATGCTAATGTCATCAACTCCAGGCACCTGTCTGTTGTCTTCTATACTGTAAATGAGTCTAGTCTGGCTTGCCACAGCTTCTAAGAGTCATTCACACATTGTTGTTTGTGCTAATTAACCCTGGAATTGTGTGAATGAGTTCTGTGTTGAGATGTATAATAATGTGTAGTGTAGTTAGGGAGTCACATCGGCTGCTTTAAGGGATTAGTTAATTAGCTCATGTTAATTAGGTTTCTGGTTACAGTTGTACTGTTAGAGTAATATGAGGGAGACCTCCTCGTACTGTATATAAGACTTGTATTTTGGTTCTAATAAAACAGTCCATGTTCAGCAACTAAACAAGTATTGTCTTGTTTTGTGCTTGTGAGCGGTTGGAATATCTGATATCTATATTCAGACTGGGAGGAAGTGGTATATGACAAAAGCATTCAGGCAGAGTGTGGGACGTTTTCTTTACACTATCCTAACCCTTTTGTATGGATTTGTAACTGTACCTTCGCTCTTATTTTGTAAAAAGCTGCGCAAACTGTTGGCATTTTATAAATCATGTATGATGGTTATATTACCACTTTCTTTGGGCTTGTTCTTAGGTGTGTGCTTTGTGCTTAACTGTTGTGTTGTATGTATTGTAGTAGGTTTTACAAATGTCCTCTACTGTGCTTTGGCCCTCCCATAAGTGGCCATGTGAATGAACACCAGTCCTGCTATTGCTTTGGCTCTTGTGCTTAGTTGGCCCTACTAATGCCTCATGGGATCTCCCAGAAGGCAGCTTGTTGTGCAGAGGTATAGCTATCCACCAGAGACAATGGCACAAGCAAGCAGCTGCCATATGAATGGTGTATTCAAGTCTGATGGGTGCGGCAACGGCTGTGAAACGGTCTCTCTTCCGCTCTTAGTCCACACTATAAAATCTGTGACTTCTCCTTTTATACTCTTCCAAGCTGAGCCTTCATAGTTCAGGAATCTTTCTGATGACGGAAGGTTTTATTTCTCCGTCCAACAGTCAGTTTGTTTTAAAGGATGGCATTTACATTCAACACCAGAGACTATTTTTAATTTTTGCTTCCACACAGAAATTGCTTCATAGATTTACAGTAGCAACAGGAGCGCGCCACCAAAAAAAAATAAAAAAGCCGCAAGTTCCGTCAACATTGCAGCTTGCTGTTTATTTCCCAGATAAAACCATCTATTTACTTTGCAACTTCATACTTTCCATTTCTGAGCAGTCATTTTCCAATTGGAAAGTAGCGTGGAAATGGCAGAGCCCACTGTGCCCATAACCAGTTAGGCTGCTGGCATTAGCCCTTGCGAGTTTCTCACCCGGGGCCCATTTGAAGGGTATTTGTGAAGTATTAGCAATGAATCATTGACCCAGTTAGGCACCAGAGCTGAGCATTGGAATTTTAAATTAGATGTTTAAATGCCTTAGACATATTATGATTAATTTGTCAAAAGATATATTTGTCTCATTTCGACTTTTCTGTTTTTATTTCAAGTGAAATACTGTATATATACTGTACTTGCATAATTTCATTTATGCATACACAAGACATTTCATTTTTAATAGCATACATAAAATGTTTCCCTTTAGCAAAAAACTATAATGTAGTCATTTATTACAGGAAATTTCAGTGTTTAAAATTTTCATTAGAGGTGAGGAAGATCACGGTAATTACTGCCTGCGCGCATGATTCATTTAAATCTAGCAAACACTTAAATATTCAGATGAAATTATGCATATGGGAGCTATTTTTCCTGCCAAAAGATGTGTGTTTATGTCCAACCAATACTGAGTTTACTCAGCTCTGCCACACAACACAGCCATATCTGGCAAGGGAAGAAGCCACAGTAAGGGCTGGTTCCCACTGCTGCGATGCGGGAATGCTGCGAATCTACTGCGGATTCCCGCATCGCATGTCTCCTGGCGGCAGTTCACACTGCCCTATACGAACTGCTGGGAGTGTCAGTTAAAAGTTAATGACACCCCCAAATCAGTTTGCATATCGCAGTGCGATCTGCAAACTCGGACAGGAATCGGATCGCATGGTGTGAACACCCATGCGATCCCGATTCTGCTGCGGACCAAAAAAAGGGTCCTGTACGAGTTTGGGCCGAATGCGATGCAAATTCAGCCATATTATCCTTATGGCTGAAATTGCACAGCACAGAGATCGCAGGTGATTTGCATTGCAGTGCAGTATGAATTACATCCGATCTTGGACATCGCAGCAGTGGGAACCCTGCCTTAAGGAGCACCTACAGGCCCTCCTCCATCCTATGACTGGAGAGTGTATGGAGAAGCAGCACACTCATAAGCTTCTCTCTCTGTCACCCATATTGCTCCTCATATCACTACACTCCTTGCACTGCAGCAAAACTAATAGCTCCTTGTACTGCTTCTTCCCCTCCCAGTCTGAGCCCTGCTGTACAGGAACTGCAAGATGCTACTAGGAAGTCAAGTTCAGGTACTTATATAAATTGTATGATGTATTAATGAATGCAGAGATTTTTGAGCCCTTTATATCTGCCTGGAGTTTAGCTTAAAATTAACTGGTCATAAAAAAATCTTATGGTTAATCACATTTACCACGAGTCAGATTACTGTAAATGCTGCTTTTAGAACATGCGTAAGGTGCGGGCTTGTATCTACCTCCCATGCTGAGCTTTCCACTTTCAAAACCCACAGTGGCACTATTGATTTCTCATTGATGTATTAAGTACTGACAACAGCTTTATGTCGGAGGATTTCTAACAAAGGTCATACAATTTTCATTAACTACTTAAGCCCCCCGGACCATTTGGCTGGCCAAACACCAGATCGTTGTTTGCGATTAACTGACAATTGCACGGTCGTGCGACGTGGCTCCCAAACAAAATCAACGGCCTTATTTTCCCACAAATAGAGCTTTCTTTTAGTGGTATTTGATCACCTTTGCGGTTTTTATTTTTTGCTCTATAAACAAAAAATAGAGGCAATTTTGGAAAAAACACATTATTTTTTACTTTTTTATAATAAATATCCCCAAAAATATATACAAAAAAACATTTTTTTTCCTCAGTTTAGGCCGATACGTATTCTTCTACATATTTTTGGTAAAAAAGAATCGCAGTAAGCGTTTATTGATTGGTTTGCACAAAAGTTATATTGTTTATAAAATAGGGGATAGTTTTATGGCATTTTTATTAATATTTTTTTTGTTATTAGTAATGGCCACGATCAGCAATTTTTATTGTGACTGCGACATTATGGCGGACAGATCGGACACTTGGAGCAATTTTGGGACCATTCACTTTTATACAGTGATCAGTGCAATTAAAAATGCATTTATTACTGTGTAAATGTGACTGGCAGCGAAGGGGTTAACCACTAGGTGGCGCTGTAGGGGTTAAATGTGTCATAGGGAGTGACTCTAACTGGGGGGGGGGTGGCTGTGTGTGACACAACACTGATCACCGCTCACGATTACAGGGAGTGGTGATCAGTGACAGTGTCACTAGGCAGAACAGGGAAAACGGAAAATTTATATCAAATACTTACCGTAATTTTCCTTTCCTGATAGGCTCCATGGCAGCATACGTGTGGGGTAGCCCCGCCTCCACGATTACCCAATAGGACCCAACTCCCATAAATCTTTGCTCCTGGCCACTATCAGTGTTCCGTAACTAGCCGACTCCAGACATTTGGGAGGGAACTCCTGCTGCCATGGAGCCTATCAGGAAAGGAAAATTACGGTAAGTATTTGATATAAATTTTCCGTTTTCCTGAAAGGCTCCATGGCAGCATACGTGTGGGAAATAACTCGCCAAACACACCCGGGTGGGCAAAATGTCGAGCAAAGAACAAAAGTTTATTTAGCATTGTCAACCGACAAAACTTGCAAACCAAAATTAACAGAAGACAGAGCCGCTGGCTCTACACAGTAATGAGAAACAAAAAGGTATTAATAGAAGACCAAGAGGCCGCTCTGCAAATAACTTCAGGCGCCACATGGCGAGAAGCTGCCCACGATGTTGAAATACTCCGTGTTGAATGAGCCGTTAATGCCTCAGGAGGAGCAAAGCCCTTTGCTCTGTACGCCCTCTGAATGATCTGAACGATCCAGGTAGAGATAGATCTAGCCGAAGCTCGCAATCCTTTATTCTTGCCATGAGGGAGAACAAAAAGAAATTTAGTTTGTCTAAAGGGAGCTGTGACTTCCAAATATTGTTTCAGCGCGTGTCCTACGTCCAGAGGATGAACATCCTGACTCTCTGAGTTTTTGAAAGTGGGAAGCACAACTTCCTGATTCTCATGGAAGACCGAGGTTACTTTGGGATGCGATCCCAACATGGGAATCAATACTGCCCTATCTGGAAAGAAAGTCAGAAAGGGTTCTTCCGAACCTAGATTCCTAATCTCAGAAACTCTCTTGGCTGAGGTTATAGCTACCAAGAAGATGGTCTTGAGAGTGAGATCCCTTATGGACAGAGGCTCCGTAGAATCCTTTCCAAGGTTTGAGAGAAAATCCAGCACTAAAGGGAGGTCCCATTTAGGAAACCTTGGTTTTCTTTGGGGTCTGAGCCTAGTAGCTCCCTTGAAGAATTGTTGTACCAGTGCATGGTTTGCCCAGGAAATACCCGTAAAGGCTGAAATAGCCGATACTTGGACTCTCAATGAACTGATAGCTAGAGGTAAATCAAGGCCTGTTTGAAGAAAGCTTAGTATGTCTTGTATTGTTGGAGAACTGCAAGAATTTTCTCTGGAGGACATATGGGCCGAAAACTTGGACCATATACGCTCATATACCCTATTAGTACTCCCGCGTCTGGAATTGAGAAGGGTTGGGATGACCTCTTCCGGACAACCAAGAGCTTCTAGCCTTTCCCTCTCAAAAACCATACCTTGAGGTTCAGACATGATGGGCATGGATGTAACCTTGTGCCTTGAGATAGCAAATCCGACCTGAGAGGCAGGGGAACTGGCTCTTGATAACTGAGGAGCAGCAGTAGAGGGAACCAAGGTCTGTTGGGCCAGAAAGGAATTACTGCGAGAATCTCCGCCTTCTCTGACCTGAGTCTCCGAAGGAATTGCAGGATCACCGGAACTGGAGGGAAGGCGTAAGCTGTCTGAAACTTCCAATGTTCTGTGAGGGCATCTATCCCATATGCCTGGGGATCCCTGAACCTTGAGTAATATTTCGGAAGCTTCCGATTGCACGGGGAAGCGAACAAGTCGACTTCCAGGGACAATCCTAAGGTCAGGAGCCAATCGAATACTTCCCGGTGTAGAGACCACTCGTTGTTGTCCAACTCGACACGCGATAGGAAGTCCGCCTGAACATTCTGCACCCCTGGGATGTAGACTGCAGAAAGGTTGGACAAATTCTTCTGAGCCCAATTCATTATTGGCTCCGTCTCCTGTAACAGGGACCAGCTGCGAGTTCCCCCTTGCTTCTTTACGTAAGCCACCGCGGTTGTGTTGTCCAACCTTAGCATGACCGAGGCATTCGCTGTCAGATGATGGAATGACCGAAGCGCCTGGAAGGCCGCTCTTAGCTCCAGAACATTGGAGACGACTCTCTGTGATGGAAACGTCCACCTGCCCTGAGCGACCTCCGAAAGGCAGTGAGCGCCCCATCCTCGGTTGCTGGCATCTGAAGTTACCGTGACCCATGAGATGGGAATGATTGAATGGTGGTTGCGCAGGTTCTTCCCCTGTAGCCACCAAAGAAGAGACGTCCTCATGGCTGGAGTGAGGAATATGCGCTGTGTCTGGCTGGATAAGTCCCACTGTTGTAGAAACCCCTTCTGAAAGGGACGAGTGTGCCACTGGGACCACTTTACCATGGGAATGGTGGCTGACATTGTGCCAATCACCCTCAGACATTGGAGAGCCGAGAGATGGGATGCTGCAAGGGCTGCATGAATCCTGTCTCGTATGACTCCAACCTTCTCTTCTGGAAGGGCGATAGTACCTTCTGCTGTGTTGAACTGCGCCCCTAGGAAAACAAGAGACTGAGTTGGATCTAGGTGACTCTTTTCTAAGTTCAGAAGCCACCCGAACTCCTGTAGAGTGGAGATGACTAGGTCTTTGTGCTCCAAGAGCTGATCTTTGTTCTGGGATAGCAGAAGAAGGTCGTCTAGATAGTGATGGAGACGAACACCTTTGACTCTGAGAAAGGCCACAACTGCCAAAAGAACTTTGGAGAAGACCCGTGGGGACGTTGTTAACCCAAAGGGAAGACATGTAAATTGAAGATGTTGAATGCCTACTGCAAAGCGGAGGTATTGTTGAAACTCCTTTGCCACGGGAACATGGAAGTAAGCGTCCTTCAAATCGACTGATATCATCCAGTCCCCCAGATACACGGACTGCTGGATGGTAAGCAGAGATTCCATCTTGAACTTCTCTTTGCGAATGAAGGAATTGAGATGGGTCAAATCTATTACCGGCCTCCATGTGCCGTTTTTCTTTTGAACCAGAAACAAAGGGGAATACATGCCCTTTCCACGTTCTTCTTCTGGAACGGGAACGGCTGCGCCTTGATCCAGTAAAGAGTTCACGTAGGTCAATAGGACTTGTTTCTTCTCTTTTGATTCTGGAAGATTTGTGGGAATAAATCTTAGCTTTGGGGTGCTGATAAAACCCCACTTGTGACCTGAGGAAATTGTTTTTACAGTCCAAAAATCCCGAATTGAGGCCGCCCAAACATGCCTGAAGTGGAGAAGACGAGCCCCCACCTGACAAGTTTGAGCGGGCCCAATTTCAAAAGGATTTCGCGGAATCCTGCTTGCCGGACGAACCCCCTTTTGAGGTATTTTTGAAAGAAGATTGCCTGGATCTCCATGACCTTGAGAATTCTCGACCAGGTCTATAGCTCCGCGCCTCCCTGGCACGATCAGGGCCTTGTCTTCTAGGAAATGGACGCCTTTGATTTTGAAGACGTCTGTCCTGGGGAAGAAACCCAGATCTCCCACCTGTAGCCCGGGATATGGCAGTATCCAGCTTGTTACCAAACAAAGATGACCCCTCAAAGGGAATACGGCACCAGGCCTGTTTGGATGCTGGATCCGCCAGCCATGGACGGAGCCATAACGCACGGCGAGCTGAGACTGCTGCTAACATATCCCGAGATATCAGGCGGATAACATCAATAGATGCCTCCCCCAAAAAGGCAGACGCCATCCTGATTTCTTGAATAGGGGAGTCTTTTGCTGATTCAATAGAAATACCCCTCAGGAATTCCTCTACAGAATCAGCCCATGATTCTATGGCCTTGGATACCGCTGCCATTGCAAGCACTGGTTTGCAAGCCATTCCAGAAGTCAGATATATCCTCTTAAGGTCTGAATCGATCCGCCTTTCCAAAGGATCTTTAAAGGATACCGTATCCTCTAAGGGTAGGGTTACATATCTCACCAAACGCATGAGCGCTGCATCCACCAGTGGTGCTGACTCCCGGTGCTTCACATCCTCTTCTTTAAAGGGATATAATTTCAGGATTTTTGACTGCATGGAACCCTTTTTATCCACCTTGCTCCATTCCTCGGTAATAATGTCACCCAACTCTGAAAGGAAGGGAAAAAAATTGTCGCTCCTTATTGAGCTGTTTAAAGAACTTTCTCTGCTTTGGTGGGGAAGTAATAGGGTCTTCCCACTTCAGAGCCTCTCTCACTGCTTTGACCAATGAAGGCACCAGTCCATAGTCAAAACCTAAACCAGGATCCTCACAGTCAGATTCACTATCTGAGATGGGAGCAGATAGGCGGCTTGGCTGAGAGGATTCCCATGTCTCCTGCAATGGGTTCTCTCCAGGTGGAGGAGCCAATAATTCTGACGGGGATTCACACAGCTGTAGAGCATCCCTCTCCTGCAGAGACTCCTTCACAACCCGTCTTACTATTGACTCCAAACGCTGGTCTGCACCATCCCTTTCATCTGCAGCTTTGGAGAAGCAATGATCGCATAAGGATACGTCCGAAGGAACAGGCATCCTGCACCCCCAGCATGATTTTTCCGTACGCTTGCTGGAGTGAGCAGCAGGGGGGTGAGAATAATTCTTATTATGCTGTTCAGATCTTGACCTATGCTGGCTAGATCTTGAGGAGGATTTATGGCGGTGTGATCTTGATGATCCACTGCGTCTAGAAGTGTTAGGTTGTGGATCAGACCCAGAAGGGCTGTAAGGGTAAAACAGACAGAGAGAGAAAAGGATATACAGTCAATCCTACCTATGCCAAACACTCTCTCCAATATATAAAAAGCATAAATACTAAAAGACCTACCTAACATGAGCGGGCTGGCCACTAGGAGGCAGTAAGGCGTCCATATTCACAATAAACCCACAGTTTAACCACTTTCAGACCGGACCATTTTGCTGGTAAATGACCAGAGGTCTTTTTACACTTTGGCACTGCGCTGCTTTAACTGGTAATTGCGCGGTCATGCAATGTTGTACCCAAACGAAATTTGCGTCCTTTTCTTCCCACAAATAGAGCTTTCTTTTAAAGGTATTTGACTGACTCTGCGATTTTTATTTTTTGCGATATAAACGTAAAAAGACCGCAAATTTTGAAAAAAAATGATATTTTCTACTTTTTGTTATTAGAAAAATCCAATAAACTCAATTTTAGTCATACATTTAGGCCAAAATGTATTCAGCCACATGTCTTTGGTAAAAAAAAAGTCAATAATTGTATATTTATTGGTTTGCGCAAAAGTTGTCACATCTACAAACTAAGGTACATTTTCTGGAATTTACGCAGCTTTTATTTTATGACTGCCTATCTCATTTCTTGAGGTGCTAAAATGGCAGGGCAGTACAAAACCCCCCCAAATGACCCCATTTTGGAAAGTAGACACCCTAAGGAAATTGATAAGAGGCATGTTGAGCCCATTGAATATTTTATTTTTTTGCCGCAAGCGATTGAATAATGACAAAAAAAAAAATTTTTTTTTTTTTTTACACAAAGTTGTCACTAAATGATATATTGCTCACACATGCCATGGTTATATGTGGAATTGTACCCCAAAATACATTCTGCTGCTTCTCCTGAGTACGGGGATACCACATGTGGTCGACTTTTTGGAAGCCTAGCCGCGTACGGGGCCCCGAAAGCCAAGCACCGCCTTCAGGATTTCTAAGGGCATACATATGTCATTTTACTCCTCACTACCTATCACAGTTTTGAAGGCCATAAAATGCCAAGATGGCACAAAACCCCCACAAATGACCCCATTTTAGAAAGTAGACACCCCAAGCTATTTGCTGAGAGGCATGTTGAGTCCATGGAATATTTTATATTTTGCCACAAGTTGCGGGAAAATGACAAACTTTATAAATTTTTCACAAAGTTGTCACTAAATGATATATTGCTTACACATGCTATGGGCATATGTGAAATTACACCCCAAAATAAATTCTGCTGCTTCTCCTGAGTACGGGGATACCACATGTGTGGGATTTTTTGGGAGCCTAGCCGCGTACGGGGCCCCGAAAACCAAGCACCGCCTTCAGGCTTTCTAAGGCCGTAAATTTTTAATTTCACGCCTCACTACCTATTACAGTTTTGAAGGCCATAAAATGCCAAGATGGCACAAAACCCCCACAAATGACCCCATTTTAGAAAGTAGACACCCCAAGCTATTTGCTGAGAGGCATGTTGAGTCCATGGAATATTTTATATTTTGCCGCAAGTTGCGGGAAAATTACAAACTTTTTTTATTTTATTTTTTTTTTTCACAAAGTTGTCACTAAATGATATATTGCTCACGCATGCCATGGGCATATGTGAAATGACACCCCAAAATAAATTCTGCTGCTTCTCCTGAGTACGGGGATACCACATATGTGGGACTTTTTGGGAGCCTAGCTGCGTACGGGGCCCCAAAAGCCAAGAACCGCCTTCAGGCTTTCTAAGGGCGTAAATCTTTGATTTCACGCCTCACTACCTATTACAGTTTTGAAGGCCATAAAATGCCAAGATGGCACAAAACACCCACAAATGACCCCATTTTAGAAAGTAGACACCCCAAGCTATTTGCTGAGAGGCATGTTGAGTCCATGGAATATTTTATATTTTGCCGCAAGTTGCGGGAAATTTACAAACTTTTTTTTTTTTATTTTTTTTTTCACAAAGTTGTCACTAAATGATATATTGCTCATGCATGCCATGGGCATATGTAAAATGACACCCCAAAATAAATTCTGCTGCTTCTCCTGAGTACGGGGATACCACATGTGTGGGATTTTTTGGGAGCCTAGGTGCGTACGGGGCCCCGAAAGCCAAGAACCGCCTTCAGGCTTTCTAAGGGCGTAAATCTTTGATTTCACGCCTCACTACCTATTACAGTTTTGAAGGCCATAAAATGCCAAGATGGCACAAAACCCCCACAAATGACCCCATTTTAGAAAGTAGACACCCCAAGCTATTTGCTGAGAGGCATGTTGAGTCCATGGAATATTTTATATTTTGCCACAAGTTGCGGGAAAATTACAAACTTTTATTTTTTTTTCACAAAGTTGTCACTAAATGATATATTGCTCACACATGCCAGGGACATATGTGAAATGACACCCCAAAATAAATTCTGCTGCTTCTCCTGAGTACGGGGATACCACATGTGTGGGACTTTTTGGGAGCCTAGTCGCGTACGGGGCCCCGAAAACCAAGAACCGCCTTCAGGATTTCTAAGGGTGTAAATTTTGGATTTTACACCTCACTACCTATCACAGTTTTGAAGGCCATAAAATGCCAAAATAGCACAAAACCCCCCAAAATGACCCCATTTTGGAAAGTAGACACCCCAAGCTATTTGCCGAGAGGCATGGTGAGTATTTTGCAGCTCTCATTTGTTTTTGAAAATGAAGAAAAAAAAAAATAATGTATATTTTTTTTCTTTTTTTCAATTTTCAAAACTTTGTGACAAAAATGAAGGTCTGCAAAATACTAACCATACCTCTCGGCAAATAGCTTGGGGTGTCTCCTTTCCAAAATGGGGTCACTTGGGGGGATTTTGTGCTATCTGGGCATTCCATGGCCTCCGAAACTGTGATAGGCAGTGAGGAATGAAATCTAAAATTTACACCCTTAGAAATCCTGAAGGTGGTGCTTGGATTTTGGGGTACCGTACGCGGTTAGGCTCCCAAAAGGTCTCACACTTGTGGTATCCCCGTACTCAGGAGAAGCAACAGAATGTATTTTGGGGTGTAATTTTACATATAACCATGGCATGTTTGAGCAATATATCATTTAAATGACAACTTTGTGCAAAAAAAAAAAAAAAATAATAATAATGTATTTTTTCCACAACTTTTGTCAAAATATAAAATATTCCATGGACTCGACCTGCCTCTCAGCAAATAGCTTGGGGTGTCTACTTTCTAAAATGGGGTCATTTGGGGGGGTTTTGAACTGTCCTGGCATTTTATGCACAACATTTAGAAGCTTATGTCACACATCACCCACTCTTCTAACCACTTGAAGAAAAAGCCCTTTCTGACACTTTTTGTTTACATGAAAAAATATTTTTTTTTGCAAGAAAATTACTTTGAACCCCCAAACATGTAGTGTTTTTTTAAAGCAAAAGCCCTACCGATTAAAATGGTGGGTGTTTCATATTTTTTTTTCACACGGTATTTGCGCGGCGATTTTTCAAACGCATTTTTTGGGGAAAAAACACACTTTTTTTTATTTTAATGCACTAAAAATCACTATATTGCCCAAATGTTTGATGAAATAAAAAATATGATCTTAGGCCGAGTACATGGATACCAAACACGACATGCTTTAAAATTGCGCAGAAACGTGCAGCGGCGACAAACTACGTACATTTTTAAAAGCCTTTAAATGCCTTTACAGGTGACCACTTTAGATTTACGGAGGAGGTCTACTGCTAAAATTAGTACCCTCGATCTGACCTTCGCGGTGATACCTCACATGCATGGTGCAATTGCTGTTTACATATGCCACCAGACCAACGCTTGTGTTCCGCGTTGCGCCTTAGCAGGGGGGGACAGGGGTGGTTTTTTTTTTTTTTTTTTTTTTTATTATTTATTTTGCTTTTTTATTTTTTTTTTAAACTGTTCCTTTCATTTATATATATTTTTTTATGATTTTTATTGTTATCTCAGGGAATATAAATATCCCCTATGATTGCAATAGGTAGTGACAGGTACTCTTTTTTTAAAAAATTAGGGTCTATCAGACCCTAGATCTCTCCTCTGTCCTCAAAGCATCTGACCACACCAAGATCGGTGTGATAAAATGCTTTCCCAATTTCCCAATGGCGCTGTTTACATCCCGCAAAATCTAAGTCATGAAATGCTCGTAGCTTCCGGTGTCTTAGGCCATAGAGATGATTGGAGCCATTCTGGTCTCTGATCAGCTCTATGGTCAGCTGGCGGAACCACCGGCTGCATTCTCAGGTTCCCTGTTGGGACAGGAGAGCCTGAGAAAACCATGGAAGATGGTGCGGGGGGGGGGACATTCCCTCCCACTGCTTGTAAAAGTAGTCTAGAGGCTAATTAGCCACTAGGATTGCTTTTACATAAAAGCCGACCGCTGGCTGAAAAGAATGATACCAAGATGATACCTAAACCTGCAGGCATCATTCTGGTATAAGCACTCAAAGTCCCGCAACATACCAGTATGTTGCTGGAACTGGTTGGGCATATATTGTATTTTTTTTTTCATGCAGCCTGTGGGCTGAACGAAAAAAAAATATTGATCGGTGGGCATGCCCACCATTAGATACCACCCTTCATCCACCCACTTTCTAATGGTGGGCATACATGCACCATTTATATATGCCGAAGCATGGGGGCATCCTCCCGCAAAAGGTAGGAGCAGATCGTTCCTCCACCCCGTATGCCCCCATGCTTCGGCATATATGCTCTTTTTTAACTGTGGTGGTGAAATCACCCCCGACAGTGCTGGAGTCGCGGCTTTATGTATCGTGGGAGCAAACGCTGTTGCTGTCAAGATAAATAAATCCGCTCTGCAGCAGAATGGCGTACCTGCTAAGCAAATGATGGTTAACAATAAAACAAAGTAACATTACAGTATAACAGTAGGACTTACCATACCTGCAAAGCAAATACAAAAAAAATCGCAAAAAATAACACATTTAACACAATCTGTGCCTAAAATATATATATGCCGAAGCATGGGGGCATCCTCCCGCAAAAAAGTTATGCCGCGTACATACATTCAAACTTTTCCACGGGCAAGCCCTCCGTCGGAATTTTGACTGTATGTACGCGGCATTAGGAGCAAAATCGATCCTCCACCCCTTATGCCCCCATGCTTCGGCATATATGCTCTTTTTTAACTGTGGTGGTGAAATCACCTCCGACAGCGCTGGAGTCGTGGCTTTACATATCGTGGGAGCAAACGCTGTTGCTGTCAAGATAAATAAATCCACGCTACAGCTGAATGGCGTACCTGAAAACAAAAAATGGTTAACAATAAAACATTGCAGAATAGAATACAGTACAAAGGAGCAGAACAATAGAGAGAGAATATAGAGCGAGAGAGAACAATAAAACGACAACTATTTTTGGTTTTTTTATTTTATATTTTTTTTGGTTTTTTTGGTTTTTTTACTTTTTTTTTTTTTTTTTTTTAACACTTTTTTTTGTAACTTTAACACTTTTTCTGTTGTAACGGTTCCAGCGGTTTGGGTCTCTCAAAATGTGATGGCATCTTGGGAGACCCTGTGAACGTGTGCCTAGCTTGTGCAATGCTGTACCCTGCGCTAATACTCAACTAGTTCATGGTAGCGTTCAAAACACTCACCCTGACAAAGACCAGGATTGCCAGGACAGCGGGGACAATAAGAACGGGTGTCACGCCTAAATCCGCGCTTGGTACAGACACGACATCTTTTTTGGGGGGTTCGTTGGGTAGGGGTACTCGGGAGGACATAAGAATAATGCCTCTCATGCAGCCGGCTTACTGCATCTGGTAGGGGAAGGTGAGGTGGAGCACCGCCTGGATACAGAAGGGCTCTGACGATATCCTCCTGGAATTTGAGGAAGGATCCAGTCCGTCCTGAAGCTTTGTGTAGTACATAAGCATTCAGTATAGCCAATTGGAATAAATAAACAGACACTTTTTTGTACCAGCGTCTGGACTTACGGGCAACTAGATACGGCGCCAACAACTGGTCATTGAGGTCCACCCCTCCCATGTTAAGGTTATATTTGTGGACACAGAGGGGTTTCTCCACAACACCAGTCGCCGTAGAAATTTGGACCGTCGTGTCTGCATGAAGGGAGGTAAGAACGAAAACATTCTTATTATCCCTCCACTTCATAGCGAGCAAATTATTACTGCGCAAGCAGGCTCTCTCCCCCAGCCTAAGAGGGGACTCTACAAGCCGCTGGGGAAAGCCCCGGCGATTAGGTCGCACGGTGCCACATGCTCCAATCTGCTGATCAAACAAGTGACTAAAGAGTGGCACGCTTGTGTAATAATTGTCCACGTACAAGTGGTACCCCTTTCCGAATAAGGGTGACACCAAGTCCCACACTATCTTGCCAGCGCTTCCTATGTAATCAGGGCAGTTCTCCGGCTCTACGTGACTATCTCTTCCCTCATAAACCATGAAACTACGTGTATAGCCTGTGGCCCTGTCACAGAGCTTATACATCTTGACCCCGTATCTGGAACGCTTGTTGGGGACGTATTGTTTGAAGGACAAGCGACCAGAAAATTTAATCAGGGACTCATCAACGCAGACAACTTGATCGGGAGTAAACAAGGCTGCAAAACGTTGGTTGAAGTGGTTTATGAGGGGCCGAATTTTGTAGAGCCGATCATACTCAGGGTCTCCACGAGGACGACAGAGTTCATTGTCGCTGAAGTGCATGAACCGCAAAATCATCTCGTATCGTGCCCTGGACATGGAAGCAGAGAACACGCGCATATGGTGAATTGGGTCAATGGACCAATATGACCGCAACTCACTCTTTTTGGTTATGCCCATGTTGAGGGAGAGGCCCAGAAAGATTTTAAATTCGGAAACCGTAACTGGTTTCCATTGTCTGGCAAGGGCGGACTGGGGAATAGTGGCGATGTGTTGAGCAGCGTACAAATTGGTTTGGTCCACAATAGATCTAAAGAGATCTTCGGTGAAAAACAGTGAGTAAAAGTCAAGTGTCGTAAAATCAACTGTTTCCACGTTAATGCCAGGTTGGCCAGTGAATGGGGGAAGTACGGGTTCTGCAGAAGTGGTGGGCACCCAAATAGGATTGGCGAATTCTGCAGGAAGGGCACTATGGGTACGACGGGCCTGTCTTTGTCTTCTTCTTGGTGGCAGCGGGACACTACTTGTGCTTGCCACCTCGCCAGCTTGAACTGCACTTATGGGACTCGCCACGTCACCACGTGTTACTGCAGTGCTGGATGTAGGTCCAGGGTGTACTAGGCCGCTGGTGCTTGCCAGTTCACCAGAAGGTTGAGCGGCTCTAGTATGTCTCTGCTCCATACGAGTGACCTGCGGTTCCTGCACCTCAACAACAGAATACATACGGGATTGGGCACACCTGTTCTTAACAGCGGCCTCATCTCCGTCGTCAGAGCTATCTGTCATGGAGCCGCTGTCCTCTACAGGATCGTATTCTGAGCCTGAATCTGACAGATGAGTGACGTCCTCTTCACTATCTGTCATGCTCAGAAACGTGTAGGCCTCATCACTAGTGTACCTTCGCTTTGCCATTTTGGGCTCTAAATTTAGGGGTACACTAGTGAGACTCACAGGTAAAAAAGCACCTAGCCTGTCAGCGACTGTTTCAAAACGCTACAAAAAAAACTGTTAGCGATCGCAGGGATCAAGCCTGACTCTGCGAACGCTGCAGTTATGTGTGTTGTGTTTTGTAAGTGACAGTGATCGATCGATACTGCACTTGGGTGGGCTGGGCTGGGCTTGGCGGAGGGGCTAAACGCAGGTGCTAGCGGGTATCTGGGCTGATCCCGCTAACAATGCGTTTTGGGAAACCTAAAATGCTGGCAACGCTAATATATATCTGATCAGATACTATATTACTAAGGGAGGTGTATGCTTTGCGCGTGGGTGTTAGCGGTACTGGCACTAACCTGACGCTGGGGCGACGCAGGCCTTATCTGACCCTAAAAAACTTATATCACCCGCCGGGTGATCAGGGGGTTAAACCTTTATTAGGTAATAAATGGCGGGTGCCCTGAAACAAAAAAATATAACTAACCAACCAGCGTCACCTGTAACAGTTATATGGTGATCACTGGTGAAAGGGTTAACTGGGGGGCAATCAGGGGGCTATGCGGTAGTATATGGGGGTCCCTGACGCTATAAAAAGCTGCGGCGAACCCAAATACTTACCTGCCTATCTAGCGTCACCTGTGACACTAATACAGCGATCAGAAAAAAATCGCTTATTAGTGACACTGGCGACGGGGGGTGATCACGGGGTTAAACCTTTATTGGGGGGGTTAGGGGGGCACCCTAGAGCTAAAGGGGGCTAGCCCTAACTGCCCTAACAGTTATTACAGTCACAAATGACACCAATGCAAAAAAAAAAAAAAAAAAATTAAAAAAAAAAAAAATGCACTTGGTGTCACTGTGACTGGGGGGGGCAGGGGTGATTGGGGGGTGATTGGGGGGTGATCAGGGGGGTGAAAAGTGTGCCTGGCGTGTTCTACTGTTAGTGTAGTGTTAGGTGCAACTCACCGATGCTCTCTCCTCGGTGCCGGAACGAAAAAGACCGACACGAGGAGAGAATACATCACTTCCTCTCCTGTGTTTACATTACAGGAGAGGAAGTGATGTCACGGGGGATTTTCATTCGTCGGGAGCGATCGCGAGGGGGTGGCCATGAATGAATGGCCGTCCCCTCGTCCGGGATCGCTCCCGAACGAATACCGACCGCCGCAGGCACCGGGCGGGGGCCCGATCGGGCCCCCGACCCGCGGGAAGGCAAGGACGTACATTTATGTGCTTATGCCTGCCCGTGCCATTCTGATGACGTATATCGGCGTGAGGCGGTCGGCAACTGGTTAAGAAACACTGCAACCAAAGAGAAAAATAAAACACACATTTTTTTTTTTTTTTTTTTTTTTTAAAAAGCATTTCCCCAGCCTAAGGGACACGCTCTTACCTTAAACCGCCGCGCTGACAGCCCCGGGAAGTCGCTGCGACCACTGCCAACATTCCCAGGGTTCTGACAGCTTCCAAAGCCTTTTAAATTTGGCGCCCGTGACGTCATCGCCGACGTCAGACGCGAGGCGCTCGCGCGCATGCGCGGGAACCAAGCCTCGGTCTCATACCGGGTTCGCACATGCGCAGAACGCCTGCATAACCCGGAAGTAGGAGAGAGGTTTGCTGGAACGCGGAAGCGAACGCAAACGGCATGGAGGAGACCGCAAGACAAACAAAAGAAATACACACAAATACAATGCTGCCATGGATAGATAAAAGGCTCACCACTCCACCAACGATCACCTGGCCGAACGGACTGGAACACACACGCCATACCTCCAGCAGATAATGGTCACCCATAACAACGGGACACAGACCGTGCGCACTCAGGTAGGAAATCCTTTCTTCAGCGCTACTCTGCAAATACTCTCCATACCCTGCTTAACAGTCAGGGCCTATCGGAGGAAATTTTCTCAGTCAATCAGCCAATCGATCGTCGTGAAGTTTTATTTCCAGGAAAGAAACCATCTGGTCCTACTGGGGAGGACAAAAAAGGAACACTGATAGTGGCCAGGAGCAAAGATTTATGGGAGTTGGGTCCTATTGGGTAATCGTGGAGGCGGGGCTACCCCACACGTATGCTGCCATGGAGCCTTTCAGGAAATGCTTGTTTACATTAGCATTTCCCCATTCTTCCTCTCCGTGGGACGATCACGCTCACGGAGCTCCCGGCACGCGGGCATGCGCAACCCGCCTCTTAAAGGGCAACATACAGGTACGTGATTCTGCCTGTATGTGCCCTTCTGCCGCAGTATATCTGCGTGAGGCGGTCAGGAAGCGGTTCATTTTTTAAAGAAGAATTCCAGGTTAGGTATATTTATACATAGTTGCATTGGTCCAGTTTGGACCAATGTAATTATGTATATGCCATACCTGGAAAATGCCCCGAGAATCTGGAAATCACTGAAGTAGATACCACTACTTCAGTGATCTCCACTTGCTTCCAGGTCCTGTGCTGAGTGGCTGGCCTGATGTATTGTGAGCACAGGAGGTCGGCCACTCAGCACAGGTGCCATTCAGAGAATGCTTTGCAATTTCCGAATGAATGCAATGCGTGCTCTGATTAGACGTGGTGGAGAGCGTGACATCGCTGCCCCACCTGGTCAAATTAGAGACCACTTTACATTCATTCAATAAATGCAAAGCATTGTCTGAATATCACCTCTGCTGAGAGGCCGACCTCCTACGTTTACAATTCATCATGCTGGCTGCTCAGTACGGGACCCAGAAGCAAGTGGAGATCAATAGAGTAGGGGCATCTACTTCATTGATTTCAAGCTTCCCGGGACATCAGCCGGATATGGTACATACATAGTTACATTGGTCCAAGATGGTCACGTGATGTCACAAGGGGCGGGGTCACATGGTGCTGTCACCGGATGGCCATGACCCATTGCTATAGAAGAAGACCAAAGAGCCTGGTATGGTGTTGGGGGGGACCCCACGCAGGGATTTTTTTCCATTTTGGCGTGGGGTTCTCTTTCAAGATCTATTCCAGACTTAAAGGGCCCTTCAAGATTCTCAGGTCACATGTCGCACCACAAGTCGAATCATCATGATCTGACTTAGATGCAACTTCTATTCAAATCAATGTGCTGAAAGTTGGATCAGTAGATGGCTTTCATAGGGAACCATTTATTTTGAAGAGTGGCAGAGAAACGCTGCTAAAAGATAACACGGTTAAATGCGCATTAACGTCAATGGAAAAAGCTACTAAAAGCTTGATTTTATAGCTGCTTTTTCCTGCCATTGGTAGTGGCTTGGAAGTTCGTTTTTTTTAACACCCCGTGTACATGAGGCCTAAGGCCCTATTCTCACTTTGTGTAGAATGAGTGTGTGTTTCTACTCACAATTATTTTAGACTACATGCAAAATAGCGTTTTTCATAAGTTCAAAAAAGCCAGAAAAAATGCTGGATGAAAAATGCTGATAATAGAATTTTTGTGCCAGTTTCTATTAGCATTTTAATAGCTTTAAGAAGCAATTGTAGAAGCTTTTAGGAGCATTAGCATTTTTGAAGTACATGAAGAAAAAAAAGCTGTTCGCATTTTAGTAGTATTTAGAAGCAGTTAGGAGCATTCAGCATTTTTTTATGCTGGAAAAAACACTCCAAGAAACTCTACAAAAACATTTTTTTCTGCTCCTCAATGCTAAGCCCAGGTTCACACTGAGCTGCGGGAATGAAGCCGTGCGAGTTCAGCTGAACACGTCCGATTTCACTCCTGCACGTCAGTCCGGATTTCAGCTGCGATTTCAGAGACACCTGTGCAGATTTCTGCCCATAGCTCTTCAAGGGCCTTTTTTAAAATTTATTTTTTAAATGATAAAACATTTTTTTTTTTTTTATTTTGTTTTATTGCATTTTAGTGTAAATATGAGATTGGAGGTCTTTTTGACCACAGATCTCATATTTAAGAGGTCTTGTCATGATTTTTTTTTCTATTACAAGGGATGTTTACATTTCTTGTAATAGGAATAAAAGTGACACAATTTTTTATTTTTTTTAAGAAAAAACTATGTAAAAATAAAAGGTAAAATAAATAAGAAAAAAAAATAATACATATATATTTTTTTTAAACACACCCTGTCCCGCTGAGCTCGCGTGCAGAAGAGTAGTGCCCGCATATGAAAACGGTGTTCACACCACACGTGAGGTATCGCCATGATCGGTAGAGCGAGAGCAATAATTCTAGCCCCAGATCTCCTCTGTAATTCAAAACATGCAACCTGTACAATGTTTTAAAAAAAATGTACTTTTTTCCAAAAAAGTGCGCTTGTAAGACAGCTGCACAAATACGGTGTGACAGAAAGAATTGCAACGACCGCCATTTTATTCTCTAGGGTGTTAGAACCCCCAAACATTATACATTTTTTTCTAAGTAATTTTCTAGCAAAAACAAACGATTTTTCACTTGTAAACAACTTTTTCTTTCCTTTTTTTTTTTTTTTTCTGTTGGGTTAGGGCCGGTTCACACTGCAGGCGAGGCGAGGCGTCTCCGACTTGCCTCGCCGCGACCTGCGGCGACCTCAGCGGCGACTTGCAGATGACTTCTGTATAGAAGTCAATGCAAGTCGCCCCGAGGTCGCCCAAAAGTAGTACAGGAACCTTTTTTCTGAGTCGGAGCGACTCGAGTCGCTCCTCTCAGAACGGTTCCATTGTACAGAACGGGGGCGACTTGCGGGAGCGAGGCGAGGCGAGTCGTGTCGCCTCGCATCGCCCGCTGTGTGAACCGGCCCTTAGGGAGGGTTATGCTAAGTTATAGATAAATGGTATGGTAAATATAGCAGTTCGTTATATATGCCTTAAAAGATTGATATTCTGGATAAGTATTTACGAAATGTATTGTATTAAACTTTAAAATAAAAGATATATAAAAAAAAACAAAAAAAAAAAACAACATATCAAAAAAAAAAAGAGGCTCGGTCCTTAAATGGTTAATGACTCAGAGTGATTGTAATGTCCTTTTTTTTTTTGTTTTTTTTTCTAAATAACAAGCATGTTATATATACCTGCTCTGTGCAGTGGTTTTGCACAGGGCAGCCATGATCTTCCTCTTCTTGGGTCCCTCTTCGCTGCTCCTGGCCCCTCCCTCCTGTCGAGTGCCCCGCATAGAAAGCAGCTTGCTATAAGGGGCACCTGATCAGAGCTGCAGTTCTGTGTGTCCATTCAGACACTGAGCTGCCATTTTGCCCCGCCCCCCTCTCTCTGCTTGGCTACCTGAGTTTGATTGACAGCCGAGGGTGGCAATTGCGCCACTGCTGTGTCTCAGCCAATCAGAAGGGAGAGTCCCAGACAGGCGAGGGACTTGTGGACAGAGATGGGGCACAGGTAATATTAGGGGGTGCTGGAGAGACTGCTACTCACAGAAGGCTTTTTATCTTAATGCATAGAATGTATTAAGATAAAAAAAAAAAACTTTCTTCCTTTACAACTCCTTTAACTCTTTATAGCAATTGTCAAAACGTGTTTGTGTTGTATGATATCCATGTGAAATATGACTGAGGAAATATTGGAGGCCTCGCTGATCTGTCTGATTCACTTCTAGGAATAAAATGGAAGCTTGTACTTGTCAGGATTTTCCTGTTCTGTTTCATGTCACACTTGATTGGCTCGTCTCAAATAAATACCACTTTGATTCTATGAATCATCAAGGCACCTTTTTTTTTTTTTTTTTGTGGTAATATAGCTCTTGTTTCTTCTGTCAAGTTACTAAATCCTTAGACATTTTAGCTATGTCAGTTTCATTATTTTCCATTTTATATCTCAAATCCTTCAAGCTGACATTGAAGTCTATTCATTTTGCTTTTCGGATGCCTGCGATAATCAGCTCTGACGTTTTTCATTTAACGTGCACTGACACCATCAACCACAAGAGGGGGCTGCTGAAATTTAGGAAATTCCACATGCTGTATCTCTTTCAAAACGAATGGTAATCTTCCCCAGCGGCAGTAACTTTAAAGGAAAAAAACATCTAAAGCTTTTTTTAGAATGATAAATAGCCATTTTCAGTGCAAGTTAGCATGTTAAAATGATAGGCAATTTCCTTAATCTAAAAATGGTAAACAGGGCTGGGAATCTTGATTTCTCATGCATGGTGAAAGCAAGGCTGGTGCAAGGATTTTTTATACCCTAGGCGAAACCTCATTGTGCCGCCACCCCTGAATCCACCTCCTTTGCCCTGCCCATGTATACCCCACCTTTTTTTTATTTTTATTTTTTTTAACATAAGGAATGTTTATTAAGTTAGTTGAACATTACACTTGAAAATATAAAGCGTATATCATAAACAGGAACTCATTTAAACAGGTTGTACAGATTATACTGGTATAGTCACAGAAGTATACATCAGGTAAGAAAAACATCTTGGCTAATTCGCCATCCAGCTTTACTAATTTAAGAACAGTTTCCAAAGCTAAGTCCATCAGCATACATCCTATACGTCAGTGTAGTCCGTGCCCAGAGAGACCAACATCAGCAATCAGGATCCATTTAGAAATGAGCGGCGGTGAGGGGATACCCCACCTTTTTAATGATGCGCCCATCAAATGCAGCCTCACCAGCACCCACCAAATGCAGCCTACCAGTGGCCATCAATGAATGTTTGCCACTCATTCGGGAATCGGGACACAGTCCTCCACCGCCGGTGTGCCTCTGATACTGTGTGCGAACAGCTGCCTGCTGTTGCTGAGACTTAGTTGCTTGCTGCAGAGAGAAGGGAGTAGGAACACCAGTGGCTGGGCGCCCTAGGCAGCAGTGTGCCCTAGGCGGCTGACTAGTTTGCCTAGTGGTAGCACCAGCCCTGGCCAGAAGACAGTTGTGAGTGTGGGATGGACTAAGCAGAGGGTATACAAGTAATTTTTTAAGACGTGCAAGCTTCTGCTGTAAGTGCATATTCAGTGATTTTACTAGTGGAATCAACAGGTTTTTACACAATATTCCAGGAGTGAATGAAGCATGTTTGTCTTCATGTTTGTCTTGTGTAGATGGTGTAAACCCGGAGTACCTAAAATATTTAATATTTACAGTTCTCTAGGTAGAAAGAGTGGTGGTTCTTTTCATATGTCCATTAGTAAAAACCTGCATACACTAACAATACTGATGGTCAGGGGACACAGTTCTTCACACACTTGGAAGTGGGGAGGGATACTGGGAAATTTTGAGGACAGCAGAATGAAGGGATAGCAGAATGCATTGCAATCTATTACATTTACATCCTGCTATTGAATGAATGAATGAATGAAATACTTATATAGCGCACAATGCAAACTGAATCGCCTCTAGGCTATTATTTATGTGGATTGGTTGGAACAATGAAGGACTAAAGCCTTGTACACACTAATAGAAAAAAAAAAGAAAACCTGCCGGCTCCGGCCAGAGCTGCTGTACTAATGATTCAACGTTCGATCCGCTGAGCCGATGACCCCCCGCCTGAACACTCGAGCGCTGATCGGTAGCCGCTCAGCCGCTGGTTCTCCAGCATGCATGTCTGACAGAAGCTGGCCCAATGGCTGGCTTATGTCGGACTGGTTGACATACACATGGGCCAAATGTCTGACTTTTTTTTTTTTTAACCGGCCGATGTCTACAGACATTCGGCTTGTGTGTACGGGGCTTTAAACAGCCAGTGCTTCTGCCACTTGTGTCCTAGAAAGAAAGGGAGCCCCCTGCATCCTAGGAACTAAGGACATTGGGCCGCAGGAGCCTTCTGCCTCCTAGCAATGAAAAAATGTAATTCAGTTCAACCAACAGAGCAAAACTGGATTGACTTTGGATTCCTAATCCTGTATCCACTTTACCTATAAATATTAGTATCTAATGCATTTAGGAAAGAATGTACCAAGCTGGCCAGAACCAGCACTTGAGGGAGTCCATTCCACATTTTCACAGCTCCTACTGGAGATTAAATCTTTTTTCCTCCAGATGTTCTCTGTAAAGGCCCGTACACACGATCAGACTTTTTGACAACAAACATGCAAATTAGCTGTTTTGGAGCAACATTCGACCGTGTGTACTCTCTAACGGACAAACTTTTTCGGTTTTCATCGGACTTTAGTTGGCTGTGCGAATGGACAAACTTTTTGACAACATAAGTCCGATGGAGCAAAGTCAGATCGTGTGTACACAAAACCATCGGACTTTTGTACAAAGTACAAACACGCATGCTCAGAACCAATGCAAAAGATCAGACAACAATACAGAAGGTGACCAAAGGTGGCGCTGGAGTAATTGAACGTTCAATTTTGAAGTGTCGTCAGTACGTTGAAACGTCACTACGTGTTTGTTGCCTAAAAAGTCAGATAGTGTGTATGCAATACAAACTTACGGCCAATGCCCCTTTGTACAAAAGTCCACGTGAAAGTGTGTAAAAAAGTCCGATCGTGTGTATGGGGATTTATAATGACCTTAAAGTGTTACTAAACCCAGGACCCTGCAGTCACTATATCTGGTATCACACAGTACACAGAACATGGAAATACAATAATTTTTATTAAATATAAACTGCTAAGTACCTCTCATCAGCATTATATAGTAGTCCTGTGTCTTCCATTAGTGTCTGGTTAAAGCTTGTAGGAGGAGTTTTCATTCTACTCTGACTCTCCTATGAGGCGTTAGGACCTGCGCTGATCACATTGCACCCTCCCAAAAAAAAAATCTCTCTAGCAATACACACCAAACTGAGCATGTGCAGAGAGAATCCAATGCTCTGTTCTATCAGGAAATGGATTGGGGACAGTGAAAGAAGAGGAGGATCAAATAAGACAGGATCAAACAGCCTTTTTACACAATGCACAGGAATAACCCTTTAGGATACAAAGTGAGTATAACAAGCATGCTTTACTGCATATACAGACTTATTTTACTGTTGTAATGCAACAATAAGTTCACTATATAGACCACTTATATAGATAGCTGTGACAGTACATGGTATATGTTTGACTTAAAACAAGGCCTGGCATTCTAAAAGCTTGCTTGGGCTGAATATTGGTGCTTTTTGTTTTTCACATTTTTCCAAAGTTACCATATTTTTATTATAATATTTACCGTGTAATGTCAATAAAAAGTTCCATGCATTTTGCTATTTGGCAAGTAAGTAAAGAGCAAGAATCCTTATTTTCATTATAGTCCATATTCTTTTTGGTGGTTCTTTTTCTTCAGTTTAATAAATGTCCCTTGGTAGGTTGAACAGGTGGAATGAGATCTGTAATATCATTCGGTAATAGATTCAGTCAGATTTGGCACACAGACCTTTAATTCATATATTCATCACGTAATTTTCTAATGTAAAAAAAAAAAAAAAAGTCTGTGAATGGTCAGTGGTTTTTGTTCCATCGCTGATGTACACAGCTGCACTACTCCGGCTTGTAACATTATACAGTCAAGAGCCGTCAACGGGGTCAGTGCTGTTGCATATGGTAAAGTCTAATCACATGCAGCTCCCCGGGCAGCTGCATCCTATCTTAAAAAAAGAAAAAAAAAAAGTACATTTGCTGTATTCTGCCTGTATATTGGGAAACCAAATTCAATTCATTAGCCTCATTTATTGAAAGTACATTCAATTACGAACCAAGAGACAAGGATTTTTTTTTTTTTTTTATGAATTCATTTATTTCTGGTGTCTGATAAATACATTGTCCTGTTTTTAAGAAAGGACTTGTGTGTCTGTATATCTTATTACAATGGTGTAGATTAAATGGTAACATGCTTCATATATAAATTCCTTGCGGTATGTATACCCTGCGGCCGGTGCGACTAGGTAAGAATCATTTGTGACAGCAGATGAGGGAGGAGAGATCAAGTGTCTCATACAACTAATATCTTCTGGCGTTTTTCCAAAACAACATCATCAGCCGTCAGTAAATCTTTCATTCCCTTTAACTGACTTTTTTTTCCTGTTATGAGACCCAAAGTAGACTTTCTGGCCATTAGGTTTGATTTTGTGTGGCTGAACTTTCCCTAATAGTTACAGATATTTTAGGCATCAGTTATTTTAATTCAGCCATGCACACAACAAAGTCTAAATGATACAACGGTCATCTCAAAATTAACCAATGGTGTTATAATTCTATTCTGGTTTACGAGGTACCGTATATTGATACATTGTAACTCTACTGAAGGGTTGTAGTGGCATCAGATTATATGAAGCCTGTATATTCTATCCAAACAACTTTTGTTGTCTGATTTTTCTTTAAATTTACCAAAAAAGTTTAGTGCAAGGGCGCCTGACTGATTGCATACAAATTGAAACTCTTAAAGGGGTGGTAAAGGTTTGTGTTTTTTCACCTCAATGTATTCTAGTGACCGCACTCTAGTGACCCCCCCCCCCCCCGTTTTACTTACTGAACCCTCAGACGTGCTGACTCTCTGCCCAGGGTTCTCGGCTCTTGATTGGATAGATTGATAGAAGCACAGCCATTGGCCTCCACTGCCGTCAATCAAATCCAATGAAGAGGGGGCGGGGCCTGGTCCATAGACGCCGAATGCAGGACTCTGGAGTGCACCTGCAAGGTAATCACCCCTGGGAGAGCGCTTCTCCCTGGGGGTTATCTGATGCAGGGAGGAGCCGAGAGAGATGCCGGGGGACCCCAGAATAACAGGATCGGGGGCACTGTGCGCAAAACGAGCTGCACGGTGGAGGTAAGTATATGTTTGTTATTTTATTTTATTTTTTAAACCAGAATCTTTAGTGTCACTTTAAGGTTTGACCTCATATTATATTGTTTTGGTAAATTTGAAGGAAAAAAATCTACAGAAAATTGGATAGTGTGTATCCATCTTAAGTCTGTCTCTGTTAGTGGTGGATGATGGATAGATCTTGCCATCCAAAATATGTCTAGCATAAAAATATATTTAAAGGAACCCTTTATTTTTATGAGTACTTAGGCTTCTCCTACTGACATCTGAACCTCAAAAGTACTAGTTTTCTGGCTTTACAGCTATTCCAGTGGTTTCGGTATTTTCTAAATCACTCACCCAGGACCCAGGACAGGTGTACAGATTAGGAGTATGGACTTCACTTTGTTTTTGAATGCTTCCTGCTTGTGATGGGAAAGCGACTAAAAGATTATTAAAGCTAAATTCCAGGTTTTACTTTGCATACTTAAAGCTTGGACCCATTTAAGTATACATATTAAATACCTCACGATCCCCGTTGAAGTGGAGAATCATTACAGTAGCTGCTACGGTAGTAGCGATTCTCACTGTCTTCTGAATCCCATGCTGCATGGTAACCACAGTGGGTCACCCGCTTGGTTGGGACTACATTCAGAGAAGGCCTTGCATTTTTCCTAATGAATGCAAACTATTTTCTCTTATTGGATGAGGTAATGAGAATGGACGGTGATGATACAATCTCCACATTATTCAATCAGAGAATACTTTGCATTGAGAAAAATACAAGGCCTTCTCTGAATGGTGCCCATGCTAAGCAAGTGGCCAGATTATGCATACTCACAGTGGTCCAAGTTGGGCCAAAATAACTTTGCCCAAAAAAAAAAACATACTTTAAATGCAGCTTAAAATTTAATGGCCTAACCATTAAAGTGGCCTAATGGCCTAACCATTAAGTGTCATGACCCAACAAAAATTGAGTAGGTTTAGATCATTCATTACCATTTTTGAAATAACGGTACAGGTCTGTCATGATTCACGGCAGTATTTATTTGGAATATACATAACTGTTCAATTTGTATACTTGCACAGTGAATGATCTTTTTGACGCTGTTTTTTGCTTCTGCGTGCAGTTTGCACAGACTAGGTTTAGTTCTCTGAGACAAATGTGTGTATTTTAATTCTTCAGAACTCTGAAAATTTTAATAACCTGTAACTCCCATACCGTAAAATGCAGGGGTTGCAGAGAGACAAGATGTTTGACTCCAAACGTTCCAGTTTAAAGTGGATATAAACCTAAGAAATAAAAATGGTACATTGGAGGATGTCAAGTCATCTGTGCCTAGTCTTGCCACAAAGACTTAATCCAGCTCTAAGCAATCCTCCTGTCTTTTTTTTTACTATGATATAAAAAAAAGAAAAAAAAGAAAAAAGGACACACAGATTGGTTTGTGTCGCCACATCCCCCACTGCCTGACATCTCATTTCTTTATCTCATACACAAGCATGAGAGCAGAGAGAGTGTCTACGATTCCAGCTTCACATCCCTCCTCCTTTCTTCTCAAGCTCTGCCAGGATTGGCTGCTCCACACACCTCAGCATGATTGGGCATGCTGAAGTCATGTGGTGCCTTTCCTGAGTTTTGACTGGATGTTACTCTTAATGGGGCGAGATCCACGAGATCAGCAGAAGATCAGCTTGACTGAGGAGGATATTCATGGTGCAGTCAGCTCCCAGGTCACCAGCAGAAAGAGTAGGAGAGTGTAAAGGGGGGCGGGGAGTCTTGTGACATCATGACTCTGCCCACCAAGCTCCAGCAAAGAGACCTGCCCACCTATTCCAGAGTTTTGCAGGGCTCCTACAGCTGAAGGGGGTTACAGAGGAAAGGTAAAGGTACATGCAGGAGTCATGTATATGTGCACAGATTAACCACTTGCCAACGGCTGCACTCCGATATACATTGGCACAATGGCAGCGGTGGGCAAATGGGCGTACCTGTACCTCCCTTTTAATTGATGGGGTTAGCAGGGGGGTATGCGCGCCGTGTACAACGTGACTGTGCCTGTGGGACCCACGGACTCAATGTCCGCCGGTCTCCCGGCGATCATGTCACGGAGCCGCAGAGCGGGGAGATGCCTATATAAACAAGGCATTTCCCCATTCTGCCTTGTGACATGACAAAGATCACTGCTGCCTGTGATCGGTAGCAGTGTTCGCTGTCATATGAGTGGAAGCCTATCCCCCCACATTTAGAATCACTCCCTAGGACACACTTAAACCCTTTATCGCCCTCTAGTGTTTAACCCCTTCCCTGCCAGTGTCATTAACAAAGTAATCAGTGCATTTTTATAGCACTGATCACTGTATAAATAACAATGGTCCCAAAATAGTGTCAAAAGTGTCCGATGTGTCCGCCACAATGTCGCAGTCATAATAAAAATCGCAGATCTCCGCCATTACTAATAAAAAAATGATAATAAAAATCCCTTAAAACTATCTCCTATTTTGTAGACGCTATAACTTTTGCGCAAACCAATCAATATACGCTTATTGCGTTTTTTTTTTTGTTTTTTTTACCAAAAATATGTAGAAGAATTTATATTGGCCTAAACTTAGGTAAAAAATCGTTTTTTTTATATATTTTTGGGGGATATTTATTATAGCAAAAAGTAAAAAATATTGGGGTTTATTCATGAAAGGCAAATCCACTTTGCACTGAAAGTGCACTTGGAAGTGCAGTCGCTCTAAATCTGAGGGGTAGATCTGAAATGAGGGGAAGCTTTGCTGATTTTATCATCCAATCATGTGCAAGCTAAAATGCTGTTTTTTATTTTCCTTGCATGTCCCCCTCGGATCTACAGTGACTTTACTTTCAAGTAAAGTGCACTTGCAGTGCAAAGTGGATTTTCCTTTAGTAAATAACCCCCATTGTGTTTTTTTTCAAAATTGTCCCTCTTTTTTTGTTTATAGCGCAAAAAATAAAAACCGCAGAGGCCATCAAATACCACCAAAAGAAAACTATTTGTGGGGAAAATTATGTTTTTGTTTGGCTGCAACATCGCAGGACAGCGCAATTTTCAGTTAAAGCGTCGCAGTGCCAAATCGCAAAAAGTGCTCTGGTCAGGAAAGGGGTAAAATCTGCTGGGGCTGAAGCGCTTAATATTTATTGTGCCATTCATTTATACTGGGTGAGTGGTGGGTTTACATTCACTTTAACGATAGACTATGGAAGAGTATTAATAATTTTGGTCTTTTTATGCTGGTACTAGTTCGGCTTGGCTTAAAGCATCTGTGTTTGGTCTCTACACATAACAGCAGCCGCTGAAAACAATTCTCTTACTTTCAGATTCATAATTCTTAACTCTTCTTCTGATCATTCAATCGTACCTTTACTAATTAGATACAGTAGTCAGCCCCTTTCATCCAACTGGAAAGGTTGGGAGTATGGCAACCCATTTCTAAACTATAAAGTTTAAATCCTCAATCAAGTCTTGGTTCATATCTGAGGAGTCCTATCAATGTTTAGGGGAGGTATGATTTACATATTAATTTCATCTTAGGGAGCAGCAGAAATACTTTTTCTATATATTTATTTATTCCTTTTATTTACACTACTATTTTCTTATGTGTGTCTACTTCATTTTTTTGTAACTATTGTAGCTTTCTATGCACCGCTCACCTAGAAGAGCAGTGTTTGTATGTTCTACAAAGCCAGAGTGCTTGAGAGCTGAGTGCACTGACTGGAGGTGTCAGAAGCAAAGTTCCTCACAAGCCTGTTAGTTGGATAACCGCTTGGATATTTGTGTGTGCGTGGTTGTTTATTGTGTCAGGATTGGGGAACTTTGGCTTGAAGTGCACTAGATAAGAAACTTTGTGACAGATTTAGAAAAAAACTGCTCAAGAAAACTTTATGCAGTGAGACGTTATGCCAAACATACTGGAAAATATATGTTTGGTTTACATGCGCTTTGTATTTTTCTTCTTGGGTTGAGACCGTTGTTTTACACTTGGGCTTTAGGAATTATGTCCGTAATAGTTGTGTATACTAAATGTAATTTGCAATTTGACCTTTCAGAGGATTACCCCAATGGCACATGGCTCGGTGATGAAAACAACCCTGAGATGCGAGTGAGATGTCCAATCACAGCAGCCGACATGCTTCACATCAGCACCAACTGCCGGACGGCAGAGAAGATGGCCCTTACTCTGCTCGATTACCTTTTCCACCGTGAGGTGCAGGCTGTCTCCAATCTATCAGGACAAGGCAAACACGGCAAGAAACAGCTGGATCCCTTGATGATCTATGGCATAAGATGTAAGTGGGGAAAAAAACATGTCAGAAATCAAAATTTCAGCCTTGTGTGGTTGCCACAATTTTGATTTACCCATTGGGTTTGTTTCACAATCATTTCCAATGGTCACAGTACGTTGTTTAATTTTCCTTTTACTTCTGAGCAGGGGGAAAATGTTAAAACTGCACCTCTAGGAGGAGCAAAGTTTTACTGGGTGATTTCAATTATAGTATGTATATTAGCTAGATAACAAAAGCTTGTTCTAGCGTCCGTTTCAGAAAGTTACAGCTTTCAGGAATGGTGGAAGGAAAGTTTGCATCTTACAGCACCCCTATAAGCATCCACTGTTACCTAAAGTGTGTGTAAAGGCTAAAGTTTTTTATTTCAAGGGTTATACCCTCCGCCAAATTTTATTGCTGTCTGTGCCCCTGCAGAGAAGATGCGCCTCTCCATTTATCCTGTTGACCATTGCCATCAAGACAGAAAGTAATTAGAAATCCTAAATTTGAGTTGCATCTTGATATAGTGCAGTCCTTTACCCGGCAGGGTCCCAACGAGCTTACAAACACATACACATAAACACATACTAGGGCCAATTTGTAGACAGGATCTGATTAACCTACCAGCATGTCTTTGGAGTGTGGGAGGAAACCAGAGTACCCGGAGGAAACCTATGCTGGCACAGGGAGAACATGCCAACTCCAGGCAGGTAGTGTCGTGGTCAGGATTTGATTTGAACCAGTGACCCTATTGCAGCTAGGTGAGAGTGCTAACCACTACACCACTGTGCTGCCCATATTCCAACTGTGCTGCCCAAATTAGAGTTGTCATGGGATCAAGAGGTGAGGCTAAATCTTGCAATGGGGATAAATGTTCTGAAGACAACTGTCTAAGAAGGGAATTCACCTCACTTTGGGACGAAATATAAAATGTGTAACAAGTACTTTTAAGGGTACTGTAGAGAGCACACATGTGGAAGCATTGATTTGTAAAGGGGCTTTGATTGCAGTAGCCTCTAGCAAACTCTAGAAACTTAGTGTTTCTTCAGTCTCATTGACTATCTCACGATGCATGTCTCGTCTTCAACAACTTCTATAGCATATTCATAGTCTGACCATCTCTACAACTGCTTGCTGTCTCTTGACATATTTTTTTTTATTCCTGGAATATTATGCTTGGCCACTTTGGTGATGTCAAGGGCTGTACTTGAGGTCTCCTATACAAAGAACATTGAATCATCACTGTCCTACATAGTTGGTTGACATAAAATGAATGTATCATTATACATTATCTATCATATCCATAATTTGTTACACTTATAAATGTGATTTGATATCTCTTATATATACATTTGCAAGGTTTTTCCGGTACAGTGTTTTTATTTTTTGTAAAGTGAAACTTTACTTAAAATAACCATTTGACCTCTGAAAGATTTACCCCCTTCATGTCCTGGCCATTTTTTGCGATACCGTACTCTGTTACTTTAGCTGACAATTGCGCAGTCATGTAACGCTGTTTCCAATTAAAACTTGTATATCATTTTTTCACACAAATAACACAAATAGAGCTTTCTTTTGGTGGTATTTCATCATCACTGCATTTTTTATGCTGTAAACAAAAATGGCTGACAATTTTGGGGAAAAAAAAAATATTTTTTACTTTCTGCTATAAAACCTATCCAATTAAAAAATTAAAAACATTTCTTCATGAATTTGGCCAAGATGTATTCTGCTACATATTTTTGGTAAATAAAAATCCCAATAAGTGTATATTGATTGGTTAAAGCAAAAGTTATAGCCTCTACAAACTATGATATATATACTAGTAATTGTGGCGATCAGCGACTTATAGTGGGACTGCAATGTTGCAGCGGACATTAGGACACGAACTGACACTTTTGACACTAATACAGTTATGAGTGCTAAAAATTTGCACTGTCACTGTACTAATGACACTGGCTGGGAAGGGCTTAAACATCTAGGGTGATCAAAGGGTTAACTGTGTGCATAGCCATTATTTTACTGTACTGTGTGTGCTGCTTTTATGCAGGGAAGGGATGGATTTAATTCCCTGCTTTGTAGGGACTCATAATCCATCCCTTCCGATCTGCCTTGTTTACATAAGCAGATCTCTGTTCTGTGTCTCTGCCTGATGATCGGCAGGTGCCGGCAGACATCTAGTGCCCAGCACTCCCAGATCGGCTCCCGCTGTGAGTAATTGCAGCAGTAGCAGGCTGCTCCCGGTTTTCTAGGCAGAAGTACAAAATCACGTGTATATATATTATACAGGGTTCTGCACAGGAGGGCCACCCTGTAGCAATAAATGTGATATGGAGCAGTCCTTGAAGGGGTGTTCCAGACACAATTTTTTTTTTTAAAGTCAGCAGCTACCAATACTGTAGCTGCTGACTTTTAAAAAGGACACTTGCCTGTCCAGCGAGCCCGCGATGTCCCCTCCCCCCCAGGCCGATCCGTCCATCAGATCTGCTGCCGACGCCGCCATATTAACGAAGGGAAACAGGCAGTGGAGCCTTGCGGCTTCACTGCCCATTTCCTACTGCGCATGTGCGAGTCGCGCGGTGCTTTGTGAATGGCCCCATTGTTTTATGGGACAAACACATGTCCCAGAACACAACGGGGCAGCTCGCCGAAGAGGAAGAAGCGCCGCGGAATAGGAAGAGGCAGATTAGGAAGACTGCCTAGCAACAGCGGTTTCTTGTAAGTTAAAAATTTATTTTTCAAATGTTTTTTATTTACATTTTTTAAGAAAATTAATGCATTTTTTTATTTTAGAGTGGCCGTCCGCTTTAAGTTGTTTTTAATTTTTTTTTTTCTGTGCTCAGGTTTTTGGTAAATAAAAACTCTTTTCGATTTTTGCCAGCAATTTGTTTTGTAATACTGCATGTGCAGTGCAAAAAAGTGAATCCTAATGCAGCAATGCCTGCGTGAAATGTGCATCATCACAGGCCTTACTATTAGTTTAGGGGGGAGGCACAGGCAGAGGGTACAAGCTTCTATAAACATGGCTATGGAGCAGCAAGAGACAGCATAGAGCAACAGCACAGGAATAGGTCAAATGCAAAAACAAGGTTGCCATACTGTAGTTAAAGTTTGCTTTAATACTTTCTGATACTACCCAATTAAATATAGGTTAATTGTGTCTTGTATTTACATCTGATTTTATGAAGAAAGGTGACATTTCAGAGGATAAGATCATTTTTAGGGTGAAGCATCTTGCATTCTGAGGCCTGTAGTCATTGACTAATAAAAATATACATTTTATGTTGCTTTTACATTTATTGCCCTTTTAGGCACCCTGAAAAAAATCTTTAGTATATACATGAGTTATAGATTTACTTTCTCCTTCAAAGGAAACTTTTTATGTCAAAATGTTATCTTTATCATTCCAATCTGTTTGGCAGTTGTCAGAAACTGTACTGTATTAAAACAAATTTAAATTGTTGTTGTACAAACAGTCATGATGATAGATTGGGCTTAAAAGCTTGGTAATATTTAGCCATGGTTTAAGATGACAGGTTTATGTTTTGTAAACCCCACCCAGTGATGTAACATGAAGTCCACAATACATCACTCTGTTCCCATCGGCTGTATGTACTTGTAATCTAGGGGCAGTGCGGGGAAGAAGTCATTTCCAGCCCTCTGATTTTTGCAGGTCATTCTTTGTATGTGTTGTTCTGTACCGGAGCACCTCCTGTGTGGGAGTCGGCCCAGGTCAGAGGGAGGCCGACCTCTCTGGGGCTTGCCCCTAGACTCTGTCTATTCTCAGCCTGAAGCTCTTGGGCTTTATGTGGGCTAAAACTTGGAATGTGTCTGATCTGAGAAGAAGAGGTCCCAGCCTCCGTAGTATGACTAATAGTTTCCCACCCAAATTGAAGCACACTGTCCCATTTTGCTGAATGGGAGATAACTTAAAAGGGGCAAAGGTACTTCCTGACTTATAAATAATCCATTTTTTTGTGTGTTTAAATTAAAGACGCATTCCCCAGCTGTCTTGAACACTGGATTCCCCATCTTCTGTCTTCATGTAATTATTCCAGCGTACCACACAGCAGAGATACTATGGCTGTCGGTTCCAAATGTTTGTGTATACACCCGCAAACAAACAACACGAGAAAGGGAAAACAAACAAATTGCATTCTGGCATAAACAATCTGTATACAATCAAGAAATGTTTTCCCAGATTTAGCGGAGAGTGAAGACAAACCCTACCTATAATGTGGGAAGACTGCAATGCCTACAGTCCATTGTGTTCTTTTTTTCTTCTGACATACATATTAACAAAGCTCAGTGGAGTCTTTTGTTTCATGTTATCCGTTATTTTAACCTTAGGCCAGATATTAGATGGAAACTCTGGAACAATATATTTAGAGAGGTGCTGGGAGAGGTACAGTCAGATGAAGGACAATTTCAAGGGCTCCCACACAGCAAGGCTTCCCTCGGTGGGCACCCCATAGTAGCTTAAAACACAGAATTACAAAAAGAAGTGCCAGAGCAACAATGTATGAAGGAGTCATTTTAATTGTTGGCAACCAGGTCATGAAACAAAAAAAAGCGTGTTTTGGGGTGGAAAACCAATATCTCTTCATCAGAGCTCAACACTGGATAAAACGTATGCCGCGTACACATGAACAGACTTTCTGGTCCGACGGTCTTCCCTGACGGACTTTCGGCGGAGTTCCGACTGACTTTCCGGACGAACGGACTTGGCCACACACGAATGGACTAAGTCCGTTTGAAAGTCCGTTGGTTTTGAACATGATGACATAAGACGGGACTAAAAAAGGAAGTCCCCCTCTTTCCCTACGTCCCACCCCCCTCCTCCTTTCACCCCGTATCCTGCCTTCCCTATACCCCCCCCCCCCCTTTCCCTTGGACCTTCTTACTTGGTACTGCTGAAATCGAATGCCTCCGAACCGATATCTTTCTCCGGCCTAAATGTACAGCCCATCCACCTTGTGACAATTCATGTAACAATCTTCTGTGAAAAACTGTCTATATGCATCGCTTGTACTGTAAAAATTGAATAAACAAATTATTCTTGTAAAAAAAAGGAAGTTCAATAGCCAGTAGCCAATAGCTTCCCTTGCGTCGTATTTGGTCTGTCGGACCAGCATACAGACGAGCGGTTTTCCCGATAGGAATTGAGTCCGCCGGACAGATTTTATTATTTTTTTTTAATTAGTTTTTATTAATGAAAAGGAGCATATACAACTCATCACAAACAAATCATCAGAGGAGTAGTATAAACAGTCATGGCATAAACAAAAGTGGAGGAAACAGCAGATAAGGTCTCGATGGCCCCCCCCCATAAATGGGGGTCCATAACCACAGATTACCAAGTAGCTCAAAGAGTCCCCCTAGCATCAGCGGTAACCTCACTTAGTGCACTGAGACTCCAATGTTAACATTTCAAAAAGTGTACATAACTCCTTACAGTTTTATCTATAAGAGGTTGGTGAGCTCTGAAAGGGAGACAAGCTCAGAAAAGGAGAGGAGAAAAGTCCAGAAAGTGTCTAATCTTCCATGTAATATAGATGATCGACCTTGAGTAGCCAGCAGCGAAGCTTAGGGATCCTCCTCTGCTTCCAGTATCGTGGGATAAGAGTTTTCGCAGCATTGAGGAGATGGGGTGTAATAGAGCGTTTATATGAGCCTGCTGGTTCACCCGAACAGTGAAACAAGACATACCATGGGTCATTAGGGACCTCCCGACCCTAAATGTGCTTAATCCAATACAGAACTGCGAGCCAGAACGGGCGTATCCGTGGACAAAACCACCAGATGTGAGCATGAGTGGCTCGCTCGCCACACTCCCTCCAGCAGAGCGGAGAGGTTTGGGGGAAAAAACTGATGTAGTGTCACAGGCGTGTAGTGCCAGCTGGTTAACAACTTGTAGGCCATCTCAGATGTTTTTGAGGAGCCTGAAGCGGTGTGCGCCCTTGTAAGAATGTTGGACACTTGGGTAGGGGTGAGTTCCTTATCTAGGTCCAGCTCCCAATTTCGGATGAAGGTAGGGGTCTTGTGAGACTCCAGGGATAGCAGCGCGTGATAAAAATAAGAGACGGGCTTCTCCACAGGCAAGTCATCTGAGAAAGCGGACTCTAGAAGCGTAAGGTCGTTTATGGAGCGTAGAGGTTTAGGAAGGGAGCAAACAAAGGCTGTTAACTGACAGTATTTCCAGCGGTCCATAAATGAAATAGGTAACTCCCCCATGATGACAGAAAGTGGGAGAACACCAGAGGGACCAGTGAACTGATGTAGGAGAGTCTTATCCCCTAGACTCCAAGAGAAATGTGAGCGAGGGCCCATATTACCAGGCGAAAAGTAGTTATGGCCCGATAAGGACAGCAAAGGTGAATTGTAGGGCCATTCCCGTTTTTTTGCACAGAGAGTCCCAGACTGCGAGAGAAGAGGTCGTTAGTGGTGATGAGTTGGTAGACAAAGTCCTATATTTTCTTGGTATCCACATAAGGTTGGAAAGGTCAGTCTCACCCAGTATCGTTTCTAATTCGACCCACAGTTTAGTATTTGTACAATATTTCCAATCTGACAGTCTGGCTAGCACAACGGATCGGAAGTACAGTCGGAAATCCGGTACTGCCAGGCCCCCAGCGCTTCGTGGTCGCTGAAGTAGGGACCGTGGGAGTCTGGGTTTCTTCCTGTTCCATATATACTTATATACCATAGAGTTCAGTATAATAAAGAAACCCAAATGGGATCATTTGCAGCATGAAGAGCACCCTGGGCAGCAGGTTCATCTTTACCAACCCAATTCTCCCCAGCCAGGAATGACCTAGCTGAGACCATTTCTGAAGGTCTGATCTAAGTGTGTTGAGGAGCGGTAGAAAATTGGTACGGAAGAGTGCGAGTGGGTTGGGCGTTAAATAGATACCTAAATATTTCATGTGCCGTGTCTGCCAGGTAAAGGGGAAAGTCTGTTTAATGTGTGTTGCGTCGAGTGGGGGGACCGTTACGTTTAGTATTTCGGATTTAGACATATTTATTTTGAAATTAGATACCCTGCCATAAGCTGAGAATTCGGATATGAGGTTAGGGAGAGAAATCAGGGGTTGTTGCATGTAAAACAAAATATCATCTGCATATGCAGCGTATTTGTGTTCCGACTTGCCGACTGTAATACCATGTATGTTAGGGTTACGTTGGACAATGGACAGGAAGGGTTCCAACGATATAGCGAATAATATGGGCGAAAGCGGGCAGCCCTGGTGCGTGCCATTGTATAAGGTGAAGGGGACACTAAGAGTACCGTTAACTCTCAGTTGGGCCGTTGGTTGACAATAGAGAGCTGAAATTTGTGACCTAAGGGAAGGGCCGACACCGAGGTGGGACAACGTCGCCATAAGAAACTCCCAGTCCACCCTGTCAAAGGCTTTTTCAGCATCTGTAGAAAGCAACAGGGTGGGCTGGGAGAGACGCCATACAAACGACATCAAAGTGAAGGTGCGTAAGGAATTATCGCGAGCCTCTCTTTCCGGTATAAAGCCAGTTTGGTCCCGTGTTATCCATTGCGGGACTAGAGGCAGTAATCTATTCGCAATCGCTTTAGCATAGATTTTGGCGTCTATATTAAGCAACGAGATAGGGCGATAGCTTGCACAATCGGATGGATCCTTCCCGTCTTTAGGTATAACCGTAACATGGGCATGGGTAGTTTCCGGGCGGAGAGCTCCCCCGGTTAAGGCCACATTGGCATATTTAGACAGGTGGGGGAGTAGCTTATCTGCATAGGAGCGGTAATATGACACTGTGAGGCCATCAGGTCAAGGTGCTTTGCCCTTCGCCATACCCTGCAGAGCTCTCAATAACTCCGCCGAGGTAAATTCCCCTTCCAGAGTGGCCAGGGCCTCAGACGGAAGCTGAGGAAGGGCAGCTCGGGCCAGGTACTCATGAATAAGCCTCTGCTTATCATTTCCGCCAACATCATTTTGTCGGACATGATAAAGATGCTGGTAGAACTCCCTGAATTCCCCAGCTATCTGTGAAGTGGTGAAGGCCATGGACTCCCCAGCGGTTCTAATTTTAGGGATGAACGCGGCGGTTTTCCGTTGTCTGATGGAATTAGCTAATAATCTACTGGGTCTATCCCCCCACTCGTAAAAACGTTGGGACACCAGCCTCGATCTAGACTTCTGATCTAGGTGTAGGAGGGTCTTCAGGGATTCACGTTTTTCGGTGAGGGTGTGTAAAATGGACATAGAGAGGCTTTGTTTATGAATCCGCTCTAGACTCCTAATCTCCTGTATCAACGTAAGTTGTTGAGCCAACCGCTCCCTTTTCTTCCTGGCGCCCAGTTCAATGAGTTTACCTCTAAAAAAGACTTTGTGCGCTTCCCACAGTACGCCCGGGGAAATCTCGGCACTCACATTAGTTTGAAAGTAAAAATCTAACTCCTCACCTAAGACCTTCCTGTCCACTTCCTCAGATATGAGGGTTTCGTTCAGCCGCCAGTTAGCAGCATTGAGGGGCAGAGAATCTACTTTAAGGGTGATCAAAGTCGGAGCATGATCCGACAGGGGAGACGTTTCTATGGCCGACTGTACTAGGAATGGCAGATGCTGGTGGTCAAGAAAACAGAGGTCTATTCTCGAATACGTACGGTGTACCGCAGAGTAGTATGTAAAATCACAGTCGCGTGGGTGCGTGATCCTCCAGGTGTCCATCAACTGCAGCTCATGGAGTTTTGTGCGGATACATTTCAATTTTTTATAGGACAGGGGCGAGCTCCCCTTGGAAGTGTCCAGAGTGGGTTCCAGAGCTGCATTGAAATCACCCGTCAGAACTACACACCCCCCAGCGAAGTCCCCTAGTTTGGAAAGTGTCGAAGCAATAAATGGCGCCTGGTTCCTATTGGGAGAGTAAAGAGTAGCCAGAGTGAACGGCATGCTGCCCAGAGTACCCCGTAGGAATAGAAAGCGGCCCGTCGGGTCACTCAACATAGATTCTAGCTTGAACGCCGTGCCCCTCCGAAACCCAATGGCCACGCCCTTGGCTTTAGAAATATCTGAAAGGCTGTAATACCAAGTAGGTTATTTGGGGGAGTATAATTTAACCGAAGTGGTGTGAGTGAATTGGGTCTCCTGTAGAAAAACCACATCTCCACAGAGACGGTTCAGTTCTCGAAACAATTGATGTCTCTTCCCAGGGGTGTGAAGGCCCCTAACATTAAACGAAACAAGGTTCACCGTAGCCATTGGGTCTCAGAAAGGGGAACCGCCTCCCATACCCCTACATTACAGAAGTACCGAGGCAAACAGGGCCCCCGCCGGACAGATTTGAAACATGTTCTATTTCTAGGTCCGTCTGATTTTTTAAATGAAAAACGATCAAATTAGCCCACACAGGATCGGATTGTCTGACGGACTGATTTCGTCTGACCTAGTCTGCCAGAAAGTCCGGTCGTGTCTACGCGGCATTAGAGAAAACAGTGGCCACGCAAATTTGTATTCAAACCAGTATTAAACTCTCCTCATGAAATAACAATGTCTTTAGTTTTGGATAGAGTGTAGAGGGATTAGAACATCTGTCAGTTTTTATTGCTGTCAGTATCCCCGTTCGGGAGATTCGCCCTCTCTATTTGTCCTGTTTACCATTATCATTGAAACTAAAAGTAAAATAGAATCCCACATTTTGGGTTGTCCCCAGAAAAGTAATGGGAAATCTTTTAATGGCAGTAAGTGAAGGGAAATCTCCCCAATGGCAAAAAAATTAATTGACAGGGGTTAACACCCTGCTTTAACTCTATCCAGAATGAAAAAAAAAAGTTTTTCCTATAGTTCTACTTTAAATTATCATAGGTGTATATCTTCGGCCTGAGATTCAGGGCACTGCTGTCTCTGACGTCTAGTCTCATTAAATTTAAAGTAAGATTTTGGTAATGTCACTACTATGCTACTCACTGTTCTCCTTTATCAACATTTCAGCACTGAAAGAGACAAATAAAAAGAAACATTGTATCTTTCTGTTTAGTCATTTATAGAACAAAGGGATGTAAGGAAAAATGGCAGCACTCCCATGTAATATGTAAAAGGCTTTATTACATCCAAAACATGTAAAAACAATCCATACGGGCAGGGAAGCAAAAAGGCAGTTTCACACGTAAATGTGCTTTGTCAATACCATATGGAAATGCAAGTGTTATCCATATATATATATATATATATATATATATATATATATATATATATATATATAATGTGTGTGAATAGATTTCAAAATTAAACTCTGATGTGTCCAATTCCACACTCGCATAGCATGGGAAAAACACACGGTGTGAGGGATATTAGTGCTGCACACCCTAAATGAATACAATATGTGAACAGTTCCCCGGGGAAGGGGGTTGGGGGTTAGTAGCAAACTTAATAATATCAAGGAATTAATAAGTTAAAAGAAACTCTTTATTGAAAAGTTGGCATGGCATGGACACATAGCAGTAAAAATATACGGTCTAGTAAGGAGATATGATCACATTCCAAATACAGAGAATGCAAACACAAGATTATATACAGCATCACATATTAGAAAATCTGTCATATAAAATACCCGATGCGTTTCGACCTACATGGTCATGGTCTTCCTCAGGGGTTAGGTTTTCTGTTTAAATTTTTTTTATATTTAAACATTTCAAGTGTCAACAAATAGTTAATAGACAGTTTCTTTTAAGGCCGCGTACACACGCGGGGACTGTTCGCCCAACTTTGTCCGCTGAACAGTGTTTCGGCAAACAGTCCGCTCGTGTGTGGGCTTTCAGCGGACAGTTTCAGCGAACAGTCCGCTGAACAAGGTTTTTCGGAAATTCCGAAAAACTGTCCACTGAAACTTTGTTTCAGCGAACAGTCCCCTCGTGTGTAGGCTTGTTCGTCAAACTAAGTTCCGCGCATGCTCAGAAAGGATTTACACGCCGAAAGTTATAATGCAGTGTATAGGACGTCGTATTTTTCGTCCCGTCGTACGTGCCGTTCACGTCATCGCGCACGGTTTCAGCAAACTGTTCGTTCGTCGTGTGTGGCCATGTCCGTCCATGCTAATTTTGAGCGGACTGTTTGCCGAAACTGTTTGACGGACAAAGTTGGGCGAACAGTCCCCGCGTGTGTACGCGGCCTAAGAAAACATAGGGTATAGTTATCATAATAGAGGAATCCTTATTATATGTGTCTTATTGAGTATGTAGATGTGTGGTGAGGATATAAGTGGTAGTGTTGGATAGGACACTGAGAAGAGATAAGGTTGTTGTGTAGTGACGGACTAATACAATGTTATGTCGACTGGGATGAAGGAAAATAGGTGATCGTGTGAATGGAGGTGGGGGTGATTGTGAAGGGTGGGTGCACATGTGTTATTTGAATGAATGTGATTTGTGTGATAAAAGGATGGAGCGAGGAAAAAGAGGGAAGGATAAAAAACAAAAAACAATCAAAGAGATGAGCGAAGTAAAACAAGGGAAAGGGAAACTGAAGTGGAACAAACCAAAATTATATTTATTCTAAAACATAAACAAGTACATGAACAAACTAAAAACATTTATGAACATAGCATATGTGAAACTTTGGAGGATCTATCATGAAGACATCATGTGGATATCAATGTATACGAAAACACAATTATAGGTATAAATACCTGACTATGTGTATAGAGATATGCCACCACGAAGCTCATATCAAAGGAGAGGAGGTGAATTGTAAACTATGAACTGTAAATATTATTGATTAACTACAACACTCACATGTCAAAGCACATGTATGTGGTGGTGTGTACACATATTTTATATTAGAATGGTGCTTGTTAAAATTTTTATATCAAATGTTGTTTAAATTACTCATTTCGTTGTTACTGCTGGAGGCCGCATCCATCTTCATCCGTCTTCCTTTTTGGGTCGGTGGACTCCGGCTGTGTGACTGGCCGGAGCCGGGGAACGTCACTCCTGCACATGCATGCAGGAGCGCCTACGGGGTACAGGGTTTTGAAGAAATGGCACAGGTGGGCATTGCTTCAGAGCACATGCGCTGATGACGTCATCGGCTGCATATACAGTAAAAATCTCCTAAACGACATATATTTAGGCGATATTTACAGTACCTATAGGTAAGGTTATAGACTTACTGATAGGTACAAGCAATGCGTGGAAGTTTACTACCTCTTTAATTTACTCTAATCAGCCTTATTAACTGCTTATTCTCTTTCTCCATTTAATTTTTTTCCTGCCGAATTTTTATTTTTTTTATTTACTTCTATTTTATAAACTATTAATAATTAAAACTTTTTTGTTTGCTTTGCTCATTAATATTTTTACAGTTTTAACATACACGTTTTATATTAAAAACGTACAGCGCAAAATTTAAAAAATACATTTATTTAATTTGTAAAAAAACATTTCAATGCTTTGTATATTTGCTGACAGCTGAAGTGTAAACAAAAAAGTTGCGGTAGGTTTTCGGTAATGGTATCGGAGAGTACTAAAAAAAAGAACCTAATTATAACTTAATGGTCATTTTTTTTATTTCTTTACACATTACATTTTTTTTCATTACATTTCTTAAATCTCTAAATTTGATTGAAGCAAGAAGCATCATGTCTTATTTTATTGCCATCTTGTTTGATAACCCAATTTTCAGGGGTTGTAAATCTTTAAAATGAAAAAGTTCTTCAGAATCGTGAGAGAATTGTGATCTTTATTTTAAGCAAAAAAAAATTGTTATGCTCATTTTATCCAGAATTGTGCAGGCCCAGCACTATTTTTCACATTTCCTTAAAGTGACTTTACATGAATCCCATGCAGATGCTGCCATTAATGAAAGTGAAAGTGTTTGATAGAAATAAACAGGGGAAATACCTTTTCTGACACTGCAGCTGTGCGGTCACATGACCCCCCTGTGCTGGCAGAGAAGTGGGAGGGGCCTGGATTCCCCTCTGCTGGCTGGCTGATGTCCCAGGGTAATCTCTGCCCCCCCCCCCCCCCCTCTGCTTCTCTCCATAGAGCGAGGCTGGCCAGCACAGGGGAATCATGTGATCGCATGGCTGCAGTGTCAGAAAAGGTATTCATTTCCAACAAAAACGCTTTCATTAATGGCAGCATTTCTGCATATGATTCCTTTCCTATGTGAATAGAGGCGGGAGGGGTGGGGAGGAAAGCCATATCATGACGACAGGGAGGGAGGGGGGAGAGACTGTCAGAGGAGAGAGCAGGGCTGAAGATGACGAGGCGCGTAAACTGACCACGGTAGTCTGGGCTCAGCAGCCATGATTATCGTGGTCAGCAGACGCAGGGGGACTCAGGAACTGGCAGGATCAATCAAGTTTTTTTTACCAGTTAGGAAAAGAAGAATAGCACAGCACAAGCACTGTGCTGTTATTCATGCCTTAAAGGAACAGGACCTCAGTTTTTTTTTATTTTATTTTTTAGGTTTACAAACACTGTAATTAGTTTCTTTTCAAGACGTGGTGCAGTCTTTTCCTGACTTAGCCAGTGGGTGAGTGCTTTATTTGATTTTCTTCATATGTAGCGCACCCCCTAAGGAGCCATAGATAAACTGGAATGCCCCACCATGCACAGCCAGGCAACAGTCAGTGACTTTGTTTTTGCCGTTTATCAAGGGGTAATAACTTGGATGGGGTTGGAAAATTATGGGATGCGCACCTGACTTTAGCAACAAAACTTAGGCAACATCTTCAGGGACATCTTCCTATACACAGTCTATATACAGCCTCCTTGACACTCCTCCTGCACTTTACTTGCTTGCAGACTCCAGCTGAATCACTGAAATATATCTGTCAGGCACAGTCAGATTTAGCAATAGCCGTTGCAGGCAGGAACTTGAAGCCCTTTGTTGTGTAGCAGAACACAATGATCAGCTTGCATTCTCCCTCCTGTGGCTACTGGTCCCAGCACCACCTCTTCGGGCACTGCCAACCCACCTGGCTGCAGCTGCCCCTTTCACTATCCCTCCAGGCTAACTTCTCACAGCAGTCCTCCAGTCTGACTCTCACCAGCCCACCCAGCTGACTCTGTAGAAGATCGCCCAGGGAATGGGTGAAGACTTGGCACAATGCGGTCTTCAGAGAGATCTGACTACATTTGGCCGTCTTCCCCCCTTGTTAGTCCCCAGTAGTGCTGATATACATACACTGTCCTCACACTTGCTCCTGTGCCTCCAGGAAGGGCTTCCTTCATGTGTTGTGGCAGGATCCTTCCAGAACCCGATTCCCGCACCCCCCCCCCCCAGAGTAGGGGGCACCCCAGAGGGCCACCGACAGTCTCCACAGCACTATATCGCCATCTTCCACCTGTCTGGCCCTGCTGCCATTGCTCATGCCTATTTATGAGGTAAGCCTTGCCCCCCTGCCTGCTCTTTACTGGGGATTGGCTGGGGTCCTCATAAATATTTCAAGCAGCTCCTCCTAGTCTCCACCCATTCCTAGTTCTCCAATGTCCCAGAAAACGGGGAGGCACCAGAGAGGCTGCTAGGATGTCTCATCTGGCCCCGACTCACTGAACCCTGACCCAGATTCTGGCTTAGCCCTGAGCTAACCTTAAATTTTCCTACTCTAACAGCTACACTAACAACCTAGCACACTAGAGGGCGCTACACATGGAAAAAGAAAAGCTTAACAACGTGTTATAAGATGTCTGTATGTGATAAACAATTTTGACACTCATAAGAATGATTTGGCATTCATTCAAAAATGTTGGCATGAGGGTGACTGGAGGCTGAAGCTTATTTTCCAATAAAAAAAAAATATGGTACATAGATGCCCTCTGCCTTCCTCATGTGATAGTACTGCAAATACTTATGGTAATATTTGAATAAGGGACAAATCTGCTTTAAACTGATCATATTAATTTCAGCTTTGTTACAGGTAAACCTCTGTACTTTTACACTAAAATAATTCACATTTGAAATGATGAAAAAAAGCACTCTGTAACACCTGATTTTCAGGGACAAGCCTATCCCTTTAAATTCATGTTTAATTACTGTTTGTAACACGTGCCCTGCAGCTGTCTGCCCTGCAAATATTTCCATAGCATGTCTGAATCAATTTTATGAGACTTAATTAACACACACTCTGAAATTCCTTAACAGCGAGACTGGAATATGCATTTTATGACATTTGGATGGATCATACGGAGAGGGTGGAATAAGAATGAATGTGTGTGTTGTGCATTTCCTTTCTTAAAGTGGAACTTTAAGCAGACCGCTAAATTCACCGCTGTCTTACATGCCACAGTGCTCAGCTAGGGGGCTCACTTTGTTACTTTCTTGTTCAGGTTTACATCATGGATTACCTCCCCCCTAATTGGTCAGTAAGCAGACTGAAGGCAGAGGGATAACATAGGAAAACGTCAATGCTGAACCTAAAACCTTGGTTTGAGAGTAACTTTGTTTGAGATTGTTTTGCAAGTCAAGCAAATTTTTTTTATAAATTTTGACTTGATATACAAGCAATGTCTTGATATACAAGTAGCGTCATGTCACAACTGAGTATAAAAGAGAAGAGAGGCGCCTCTAAGTGTAGCAATATGGTTACATTTAGCAACATATTGCTACACTTAGAGGCGCCTCTCTTCACTTTTTATACCCTGTAGTTCTTGCTGGATTTTGCTTCTAATCCCTTTGTTGAGGCTTCCATTTGTGGATGGACGTTTTATGGTTACACAGCCTCTCACATTGCTATAATCTTTTTATATGGACTATAAACTGAAGGACTTATGAATAAATGGTTGTGGAACGAATCATATAATTTTCCATTATTTCTTATGGGGAAATTTGCTTTGATATACAAGTGCTTTGGATTACAAGCATGTTTCTGGAACGAATTATGCTCGCAATGCAAGGTTTTACTGTATATGCATATCTTGACTTTGCAGTGTAGTAGATATGTATAAATAACAAGACTGGCTGTACAAGAATAAGTTTAAAAAAATGTTTGATGGGAAAGATATTAAACACAGATTTGTTTATAGCTGCGTTAAAAAAATAAAAAAATCATTAAAACTGGACTACAGGCAGATATAAAAGGAAAAATTTAATGGAGTTCTATAAAAATAAATCTGTTAGCACTCATATGTTGAAAGGATACTGACTAATTAGTGGTTTACTTCCATCCCAAGTTTAGTCAATATTTCTCATAAAGATGCAAATCACAAGATAATAATCTAAGGAAATATAGAAAAAGCACAGCATCACCACCCCGTTTTTTGTAATAAATTAGTGTTCATGTTATTACACTATGTGGATGTTCTTCATTTATATACACGAGGTGCATCGTTTGCCCTAGGTCCATTGATTCATATTGGGATTACTGAAAAGCATCTGTCTCTGGAGGATCTGGGATGGCTGATATACTGATGATACACTTATCTGAGTCCTCCAATGGTAATAGTTGGATCACGCATATCTTCCGATATCTACAATTTTTGCACTGATTTATGAACTTTATTAGTTGTTCTATTAGTTATTCTATCTACTTTTTGCATTTCGCTTTCACATTGTGATATTGGGGTTTATTTACGAAAGACAAATCCACTTTGCACTACAAGTGCAAACTACACTTGAAATTGCACTTGGAAGTGCAGTCGTTGTAGATCTGAGGGGGACATACAAGGAAAAAAAAAAAAAGCATTTTAGCTTGCACATGATTGGATGAGCTTCCCCTCATTTCAGATCTACCCCTCAGATTTACAGCGACTGCATTTCCAAGTGCACTTTCAGTGCAAATTCAAGTGCGCTTTGCACTTGTAGTGAAAAGTGGATTTGCCTTTCGTAAATAACCCCCAATGTCTGTTCATCATTTATGGACCTTATTAGATTAGTGCTGCAATATTTCTTGTTAGTAACCCACAGTGCCCTAAAAATTGGGGGAAAAAAGTGTGTCACCGGTGCAAAAAACAACACATCTATAGTGCGTGACTTTATCTTAAATTAAAAATATCAGATCTGCTGTGGTTATAAATACCCTACCAATAATGTGGGGTGGGTAATATTGCTGTAAAAGTGTAGCTGCGCTGATCCTAAAGTGTTTATATATCTTGCCACAAAAAAAATTAACAGTTTTTAGCTGCGATTCATGAACAATTCTTAATAAATTCATTCATCAAAAACAAATTCATCCCAATTCAAAAAAAATATATATTATAGTAAAAAAAATATTAAAAGAAATAAAACATGTGTTAACAATAGTCCCAGTAATCCTCTTCACAAGCTGATTATCCGAATCCCACGTGCACATCCGTGATTAGGAAACTTTTCACCAATTTGTGAAACACTACCACCTTCTAAAATGGACACTCACCAGAAACTGGGAAAAATTACACCTTTGGTTTATGCTGTGTTAACCACTCCACTCTCATAGGTATATCTGGGGATTTCCAAATCGGTTTGCCAATAGTCACTCCTTAGCCCTTGTACACACGGTCGGACATTCTGACAACCAAATCCGTTGGATTTTGTCCGAAACTGTTGCATACACACAGTTCGGACTAAGTTGTCGGAAAATCCGATTGTACATAACATGATGACGTTATTTCGTTACGACGGGACTATGTTCAGGCTAGTAGCCAATAGCTTTGGTCTAGGAATTTGATCTGAGCATGCATGGCACTTTGTCGGTCAGAGTAGGCTACACATGATCGGAGTATGTCCGATCGGAGCATTTTGTCGGAAAATTTTACGGACAAGTTGGAAAACTTGGTCCGTCGGATACTGCGATGGAGACCACACACAGATGCATTATCCGACAAAACGGTCCGATAGGACACATTCCGTCGGAATCTCCAACCGTGTGTACAAGGGCTTCAAGTCCATTCACACAGGGGCAACTTTGGATCCGACTTGAAGTCGTCCCAAGTTTCCTCAAGTCGTGCAACATGATAAAATCAATGTAAGTGAATGAGAGCCGTCTTAATGAACACTACTGAAGTCGCTCCGACTTCAGAAAAGGTTCCTGTACTACTTCAATTCGACTTCTAGGCAACTTGTATCCATTGATTTCAATGGAAGTTGCCTCCAAGTAGAATCCCCTGTCTTAACTGAAGAAACTTTCCAGGAAGTAAAAATAGTTTTCCAGGCAAAACCCCTCCATCCCACAGAGCTGATTATTATGTGATTGGCCACTGGCAAAGTCTCCTGTCCTGTAGGCAACTTCAAGTTGCCTTGTAAGTTGCCTAAAGTCGCGCTGTGATTCATACTCAAGTCATGTCAAAGTTGCCTCCCAAAGTCTCTTTCATGCCCTTACAGCAATTGATTGGCCAATCAATTTGCCAGGTAAACCGGAAGTACGTTGCCATCTTATTTACTGGTATGTTATCTGCCATTTTTATTACTGGTACTCTATGCCCTTTTCCTAGATGTAGTCATTTCCTCTTTACCCCTTGTTACCTTTTACCAATAAAGCCAGAACTTATTGCTCCTATCAATACTCATTTATTTCTCATTTAAACCATTACATAATTAAACATGTGCTTGCTCCAAAAAGGACAGCTGGACGGACTTTACAATTTTATGTATATTGCACTTTATTAATCATTAAAACTTTAAAAACCAAATCTCCTTTGCTGATTTATCACTATATATTGTCAATATTGCAAATGTAAAAATTGCAAATTAGGAAAAATATAGATATGAAAAATAAAAAATCGATATGAAAAATAAATGTGAAAGTAAATAAAAATAAAATAAAAATTAAATTAAAATAAACAACACGGGGAAAGCCATAGGGAAGTCTCCGTGCGTCAGAGGGGGCGGGGTCACCGGTTGGCTGTTGCCTGAACAGAAGCATCACACAGCCCATCCTTAATGAGGAGTAAGGAGTAACTATTCACAACCAATTTGGTTGCCTTGATATACCTAGTGGTTAACCCAGTATAAACCAAAGGCAACATTTTTCCCGATTTCTGGTGAGTGTCCATTTTACAAGGTGGTGGTGTTTCCCAATTTGTGCACGTGGGATTCGGATAATCAGCTTGCGAAGAGGATTATTGGGACTATTGTTAACACATGTTTTATTTATTTTAATATTTTTCCACTATCATATTCATATATATATATATATATATATATATTGAATTTGGATAAATTTGTTTTGATGATAGAATTTATTAATAATTGTTCATGAATCTGATAATCATGATAAAGACTGTTCACATTTTTTGTGGTAAGATATATAATCACTTTAGGATCAGCGCAGCTACACTTTTACTGCTATATTACCCTAAAAATGCTTCCAATGTGCACAGTAGCTCGGTGCAGCGTTTCCCAACCTGTTTTCAGTCAAGGCACGCTTTAAAATTCTGCACAATCTTGAAGTACTCCCTTGAGGAAAGTAGGGGAAACTTAAAAAAAAAAAAAAACATTGGTTATTGAATATGAACAGAAATCTCTGTCTCAAAAATTAAATTAATCTGGGTACAGTGTTGCTTGTCATTCAGGCTGTCACAACGCTGAAAATGCAAAAATGAATTGCAAAGGAAAGAGGTGGTTAAATAAAGAGGAATCTGTAAAACCTTAAGCTAATTCTGGTCAGGTTAATTGGCGTGGTATCGCTTTTCAGCACCATATTAAAATAACATTGTTTTTTTATATATATATAAAGCGGAATCCTTGCATGTGCAAGTGCCTTGTCAGCAGAACTGCATTTGCTGTCGGCTTCAAGAAATGTCAGTAGCTAATAAAAACACTTTCCTATAAGTTTACTTTGGTATTTGGAGATTCCTGAGTAGGCACAAATATAAGTGCTTGCTGGAAACAGAGTACAAGGAATGGAATACCTATCAGCGAGGGGGCCCGGGGACCAAAAAAAAAATACACTCTGTGTGCTCTCTGCTTTTGGGGGTTACGTACAGTTAATAGGTTTTCCAGCCATTAAGAGTCATTGAAAGCATATTGACCAGATATCAAAAGGAAGCTTTATGGATATAGATGCTAATTTGCAAAGCTCTTTAGATCAGACATCCGAAAAACCTCAGACTGAGGGAATTGAACATTTAATGAGGCTGGGGTGTTTTTTCCAAGGCTACCATTTTTTCCGAATTTTTTTCTGTGGCGATTAGTGCTGAACTTATACACAATACGATGCTTGAGTACTACCAGTTGAACCTCATTTTGACATGTAGCCCAAAACAATGAAAATATGACCATCCACACCTGTGTCAATCAGAACAGCATGGGAAAAGACTGGTGCAAGATAGAAAGATTTGGCTTTTCAGGCTCCGATAGACTTCAGCAAAATGGTGGCCAATTGCACACAGACACCGACTCCCTGCTGCATAAATGTAATGAGATGGCTAAAAAGATGGCTTCAACTCCTGTTTTCCACTCAGACGCATTTTGCCCTTTCAGGGATTGATCATATAGGCCAGTGTTTCTCAACTCCAGTCCTCAAGGCGCAAAGGTCATGTTTTCAGGCTTTCAATTACTTTACACAGGTGATTTGATCAGTTTCACTGCCTTAGTAATTATCACAGCTGTTTCATCTGAGGGAAATCCTGAAAACATGGCCTGTTGGGGCGCCTTGAGGACTGGAGTTGAGAAACGCTGGTATAGGCCTCTAAAGAGGGCGAAATATGTTTGTGGAGCTCTCTACAGTGTTACTTTTGATGTCAAATTTCATTTTTTTTGTTTTAATCCTAGACATGGGAAAATTACTGCGCGAAAACAAACAAGGTCCAAAATAAATGTGAAAAGGAAAGTGTAGCGCTAGATGTACTTGTAAAACACTATGACACTGGTGAACTGAATATATTGAAATATACAAAACATAAAATATGACATGTAATATATGGGTGTTAAATATAAACATGTGACATGTGAATACAATGATCACGTGTACAAAAATGGGTGATCAGTGAAGATAATGTCAGTGAAGGAAAAAATGTAAACACCAAAATAGTGAACTTCCTAAGAAGTGTGCCCATCAAATGGCTGACTTTAAAATCCTCTGTAGGGATAGTAATGATGCAGCAGGATAAATTGAAGCTGGCTGTAGAACTGTTAAAACAAGAAAGTCTTCTAATGGAAAGATGTAGATATATATTCTCACAAGGTGGACCCACTTGCCAGCGGCAGTGGGTCAGTCGAGCTCGTATTGGCCCAGAAGCCTAGTGGTCAAGAGTGGTACCAACTCGAATGTGAATGGAACCCGGAAGGAGGTCGATCCACACACGGTAGATACACTTATCAGCAGGAATGGATCCATTGAATGCGATTTAGCTGGATAGCCAGGACACAGGCAATTCCCCAAATCAAATAAGACTGAAACCCAATGAAGGGTCTGTTTGAAGACCAGTAATGGATGGGGAGGGTATTCTCATTCAGGCCGAGATAAAAATAAGGAAATAAAAAAGCTCCATATGGTGCAGGTTAAAAAAAGATTTTAATCATAAAAAGTACAAACATAGGTTGCAGATGAGTACAAAAAAGTGGGAACACTGAATAAAAAGGTTAAAAGTAATGTGAGGAACAAGTGAAGCAAGTCCGATGCATTTCGTCCCAACGGACTTCAACTGGGACATTTTTTACTAAAATGCCATTTTAGTTTTAGGCGTATTTTTCTGAGTTGTTTGTTTCAGTCATATTTTAGTTGACTAAAATAGTGTTGATTTAATAGACAAAATTACCACTGGTTCTCTACAGGTGGAGAACAGGAACTGAAGACATATTTTACCCATCTCGTTTTGACATGTTTCAAATTAGAATACAGAACCTTTATGGTTTTCTTTAGTCGATATTAACTTTACATACCAAATTCTTCTGGGCCAGTTGTATACAATGTAAGGATTTTAGTAAACTTTATTGCAGAGTGTTATCTGCTTCGGTTCTACCGGTTATGATTTTGGCCATTTCAGAGCACTAGCTGCAATTCACTTATAAATAGGAGGTTGTGCCTGCTTTATTCACAAGATCATTCACAGTTTTATGTTCCTCCAACATTTCATCAGGCCAGCAGCACTCTGCAAGTGCTCCTTTGCTTATATGCTCAGCTGTTGATGCCAACAAATGTGGCATTAACAGTGTTAACAGCCTCCCTCCTTGCTTTCAGCTGAGCTGGGGATGGGGGGGGGGGGTTATGTGTCCAGAGGGAGGAGGAGAAAGCAGCTCAGCTCTCCTTCTCTTAAAGCTGAGATCTTCTCAAAGTAAAAAAGAAAGTTTACAAACTTCAAGATTGTTCAGATTAATAAGAGTAGGTTCGACATAATTGATATACAAAGTGGAAGAAAATATATACGATCTGTCTTTACATTTTGACCATAAGATTTAAACCATTGGGTTTTTTTTTTCTATTAAATATTATTCCAAATGTATTATTATTACAATTGCAACATTGTCTGTGTGCCTTTGGGTAACAAATGCAGAACGCCTGCACCACTCTCTTAAATTGATAAAATGGAGCAGTTGCTGCTTCTAATTAACAAAAGTGAATTGGTGTTTTCTTTGAGTCTGTGCCACATACTGGATTGAGAATAGAAGAGCTGGGGCTGCTTACTCTGGCAACTCCTGTCCAGCCTTACCACCGCTGAAGCAGTTCTTTCCGCATTGTCGATACTGTGGCAGTTTCATGCACCATTATAATAGTGCAGAAGCTTTGCTAATTCTCCCTTTTTTTTAGTACTCACTGGCATAAAACAAAGCAACATTTTCTTACAATGTTGTTTTCTGCTTGAATAGGACAGGTCCACTTTAACAAGACTAAATTTTTTTTTTCAAAAAGTCAGTTGAATTTTGCCAGAATCTTGACTTTTATTTGTTCATATTTCTGTCCCACTTTAACCATATTTCCATCCTCAGCAGAATCTGTCAGGCTGTCTGCCTGAGGAGTCATTTTAATGAACCTTACACCTTTCGTTTCAAGGCATACAATTTGTATCCCTGACATGATTAAACACACCAAACTAAAACCAACCTTTTTTTTTGTTTTTTTTTTAAATTACATTCCCTGCAGGTTACGTCCTCCATCATTATTATTTCTTGAGATTGTATAACTTTTCCTAATATTCTTTAAATACAAGATGGGGTCTCTGGCCTGCCTGCAGGGAATATAGTTATTAGTGGAACATCTTGCCTGTTAACATCAAATATAATTTTCATTTATTTAAATTTAAATATTTCATTGCAGCAGATTCCTGTCTCTGAGGGATGAAGGTAATATCTTTAGAATGTTACACAAAGCCAGGCAGGATTTTAAATGCGTGTTAAGCTTTATGTATTATTCTATTGTTTACCTGAAAGTCATTTTGAGTCATGTTCCTTATTTTCTTGGATTGTATTTCAATTTGAAAAGTCCAGGCAGATATAAAAGTAAAATACAAATGTAGTTCTATGTTGATAAATCTTCAAATGTTAAATGGGAGAGGGATGGGCAGCAGTAGGAGATAATCAGACGGCAAAGCCTTACTTAAAGGATAACTAAACATAAGAACAAAAATGCAATATTTTGTAGCTTACAGTTCTTAGATATAGTGGCTGTATTAGTTTTATTTTTTCCAAGCTAAAAGAACATTTACATAAAATACAGAAACTACCTGTTGATCCTGCCAGAGAAATACCATACCCTTGACACTTCCTGTGAGTTGCACATAAGAATATCTTCTTCTCCAGTTATCTTCTGTAAATTACCAAGTGCCTTGCTCCTTGTAATGAATTTGAAGAGATGAGGACATGTTTGTATTCTATAACAGGAGAACAGCATAGAGTGGTAAATACCCTTTTTAATCTTTTAAATCTTCCTGCTTCCGGATAGGACCATCTAGGCGATTGATGTCAGATGGATTGTCCTGTTGACTCCTGAGATATCAACATCATCAATCCTGGGAGTCAACAGGCATCATCAGCATGTGACATCACATTATTTTATTTTACAAGACTTAGAAGTGTGTACGCCACACAGTGTGATTACTGTGCAGAAGTGAGAACTGGATGTACATGCTGGGTAGCCAACTGCGCTAAATCCCAGAAGTGAGTTGGTGCTGGCACGTAGAAGTTATGAGGTATTCTTCAGTAAATTTAACATGTATATACTCGATTTAATGTAATAGAATAGCCTGTTGAGAGAAAACGATTCCTAGGCATACCGAGGGTGTATTTTGTGAAAATACTGTAAGGAGACTGTAACCCCTCTTTAACAACCACTAAGAGGATAATAAGTATATGCAACAAGTCATCTGAAGTGTACATGCCATCTGATCGATTTCTGTTGAGAGAGATCAGTAAAATCATCTGCACTCAACTAAGCAGCAAGCAGAACTTGCACATGTAAAAAAAGAACAAATATGGAAACCCTGTGTACATTTACCGTATATACTCGAGTATAAGCCGAGATTTTCAGCCCCTTTTTTTAGGCTGAAAGTGCCCCCCTCGGCTTATACTCGAGTCACGCAGATCAGGTAGGCAGACGGCGACCATTCCACTATTCAAAAGCCGCGCCTCCCTGTCTGTGATAGGCGGAACACTCAATTTCCCAGCAGTCGGTGTTCCGCCTATCACGGACATCCGCTCATTCTCATACTACGGACGAGGATGAGAGGATGTCCGTGATAGGCGGAACACTGACTGCTGGGAAATTGAGTGTTCCGCCTATCACAAACAGAGAGGCGCGGCTTTTGAACAGTGGAATGGCCGCCGTCTGTCAGACGAGGAGGAGGAGGAGAGGTGCGGCATGGCACACAGAGGCTGCAGAAGGCAAAGAGGCTGCAGATTGGCACAGGTAGGCTGCGATGGACACAGGGATGGACGGGACACAGGGATGGACACGGAGGAACGGGACACAGGGATGGGCACAGGGAGGGACGGGACACAGGGATGGACACAGGGATGGACGGGACACAGGGATGGACAGGACACAGGGATGGACACAGGGATGGACACAGGGAGGGACACAGGGAGGGACACAGGGAGGGACACAGGGATGGACACAGGGAGGTATGCAGCTGCAGATGGGCATTGTTGACCCTCTTTTCCACTCTTTTAAGCTGTAACAGTAGCTGCTGCATGTCTCACCCTCGGCTTATACACGAGTCAATACGTTTTCCCAGTTTTTTTGTGGTAAATTAGGGGCCTCGGCTTATATTCGGATCGACCTATACTCGAGTATATATGGTATGTTTTGGTTACTATCAAAGCATTGCATGTTTGGGTGGTCTTGTTCTTGGTACTCTAGGTTACAAGTTATCTTCCAAAAGAATCAACAATGGAAAATAAACCTTTGAGTTTAAAGGGACCTTGAATGAACTTGCAGGAGTTTTCTTTTTTAGTCATTCCCTTTAAGGAGCAAAAAAAAAATATATATATATATATATATATATATTAGAAGTCACTCTTCTACGCTTTGACTTCCAGCTACTTCCTCCAAGTGAGGGTGAAATCATTCCATGTCACTGGGCCTTCTCCCAGAATCCTCTGAAAAATAATTTCTCATGAGAAGGTCTTTAAAATTATGAACAACTGCTGCTGAGATTTTGGTTCCTCGGCTATCCCAGCAGAAGGCCCAGTGACATCACCCTTCTCAGGAAGAGCTCATTGGAACCTGATGTGTAAGGTGAGTATCCTTGTATTTTTTTTTTATTAAGCTCAATGCTTCCTATTGGTGGAGGGGGCTACTAAAGAAGCAAACTTAAAATTTTCCTTCAAGGTCCACTTTAAGAAGGCTAATGTGTGTGATCCTGTTCATGGGGCTTTGGTGGAGCTTCGATGGGGCTTTGTGGGGCTTCAAGCGATCTTTGCCATACACTTCTATGGAGGCTTTGAGGACACTTTGAAACACCACTGAAGCTACATGGGGTATCATTTTCGAAGCAAAGCAAAAGCAAAGAAAAAGTAGGTGTAAACAGCATTGTAAGCTAACCATTTCATTTAGTGATGACCTTTGACTAACGTTCAAAGAGCTTAACAAAGCCTGTCCGAAGCCTTGTTGAAGCTGAAGCAAGTGTAAATGAGACCTTAAAGCACCACAAACCAAAAACACTATTTAATAAATGTTTAATATTCAATGCAAACTCCCCCATCTATCCATGTCTTTATGCTTTATTTTGCTGAGTAAACATATTGAAAAACGCCCCTAGCATTTCTGACCATGGTTTAAAAGTTTAAAACAAGTAAATAGGACATACTTTCCTATCAATTTACTAATTCTAGAAGCATGCAGATTAAAAATAACCAATGTTAATTAGAAGAGTGAAGTTCCCCTTTAGTTACAGCCCAACTCTAGCTCAAATAGAATGGAGAAAGAAGAGACCTTTAAAGGACGTTCAGTTTTTTGTTATGCACAATATAGTTTACATTTTTAACAAGCTTTTATTTATGTTTGAGCCCTAAAATTGCTTTATCTTCCAGGAAGCCTCTCTGTCTTTTTTTTTTGCATAGACGGGGCTATTGGTAAAAGAGGCAAAATTGATGAAGGCGGCAACAAGAGCAGAGCACAATAGTGCATTATTGTTCCCAGAAGACCTCTGCTCCTCCCTGGATGCTCTTATCCTCATCACACGGCAGGTCATCAGAGTGTCCTTGATGGAATTTCTTTCATATTAAACTGGGAAACTCACACAAATTTTTCCCTAATTCTGAACATCTGATGCCCAAGCGCTGCCCATAAATCTGCCAGGAAGAATTTTTCCAAATGAAAGTTTGTTTACCTTCACAGCTTTCACGTACAGTATCCATTACACCGCAGAGGGAGTGAAGTTTATATTTGGGCTCTCCACAATGATGAGGATATGTCTCTGAGCTAAAAGATCTCCTGCACCCTGAGTGTGCACAATCGCAGCTTAGTCTCTGCAGCTAGAAATACCTAATTACTGCAACCATAGCTAAATCTGTTCTGATACAGGAAGCCGCTTGTGCCAGTACCATCTTTCCACATGGATTAAGTTGTCACCGTCATCAGAGCAATTTCGTAAGTATTAGTGGGATTTAGACTGAAGCCTCGGCCTTTTGGTCAGTGAATACTATTGCTTCCCCTGAAAGTTCCACCCCCCACCCAGTGTATCTCACCAGTCAGGCTATAAATTCTATGGCTGGAAGGAGTCCGGGCAAGAAAGGGCGGTTTCCTGTTGGATATTATCTATATACTAGGGAGTTAGCTGTTTATAGACTGTTGGTAATGGAATATGCACTAATAAAATAATTTGGAAGTATTTTACAGTTGTATTATGTAAATTTCTGTGTAAAAATAATCCACCAAGGACATATAACAGTACCATAGTAACATTTTCAGTCCAGTGGAGAGAAGGAAAGGAGAACATGAATTGTAGCATGAAGGAAAGTTTTGATTGTTTTCTGGTGCTGCTGCTTCTGCTTTTGTATGAAGCAGAAGAAATATGACAGGTAAACACCAGGGAGGTATTAAAATAGCATTCTTTACTCAGTAATAACCCAAACAAACTTTGAATGTATTTTTAAAGTGGACATTTTAGTAACTTTACAAGTGTTTATGAACAAATTCTTGAAATGTCACAATATACTATAACCGTTAAAATATTCAGAAAAGCTTCGTCTTTATCATTAAAAGCCCATCCCTTTTGCCCATTGATACCCAACCATCTATACCAAATGTTTCCAATAGTATCAAACCATACTATTAAATAATAAGCCTTCAATTGTACTTCTATCTAAACCATATTTTGTTTCACAAGCTGAGGTCTTCAAACTGTACTATCAAAAAGAAAACTGTTGTTCTTACATCAATATATTGGTTGAATGTTGCGGTCACTTTTATTGTCAACTGCATTCTCATGCCGAAAAAAAAAGAGCCTTCCGAGTTGCAGTCAGTGACTTTGCCTAGGCTGAGATGTCATTGGTCTGCTGCTTTTCAGGAGCACCTGATGACGAGTGCCTCTTGGGAGATGTGATATGGTATCCCAAATGGCTGCAGGACCTAGGAGATCCTAATCCACCTAGGGTGGGGGTGGGGGGTGGGTAGTTTGGGTAGTTGAAAGGGAGCAAACTCTCTTTTGGGAGTAAATGTCTTCTTTAACTAGTAATTGTGTCATTTCATTTTCACATATTTGAAAATGACACCTCTACTGGGTGCGCCTCTTCTGTGCAAGCCTTTTTGGGACCTTCGAACAATTATCCCAAAAAATATTCTTATTGTATCTTTTTTTTTGGACAAGTGTTCTTTCTGTCCTCCAAAATTAGTGTTCAGCCAAAAGGAGTCCTCCACTTCTAGGGTCCCCCACCAGTGCTCCTTGCTTCGCTAACCCCCCTCCCTCTGAGTGCCCCAAAGCAAGCTGCTTGCTATGGTGGCACCTTTGTTGGATCGCTTCCAAGCTGCACTCTTTGTGTCCATTGACACACACAGTATAGCGAGGCCCAGTCCCTCACTCTCACCTCACTGGCTGTGATTGACAGCAGCAGAAGCACAGCACTAGATGAAGATCAGGCTCAGGTGAATATAAGTAGGGGCTGTGGGGGGAGCTGCACACTGAAGGTATTTACCTTAAAGTGGATGTAAACCCACTTTTTTTTTTTATTATGGGTTGTGCAGTATAGGATTTCAGGTCATCTGTGCCCAGTCTTGCCACAAAGAGTTAATCCAGCTCTGAGAAATCCTCTTATCTTTTTTCAGTGAGATAAAAAACTGTCAGACAGAGACAGATGTCCCTTTCTCCCCCTTGCTGTGAGCTACAGGTGATTTACATTTTTTATGCACTGAGTGTGAGAGAGGCATTCTGTGTACTTCCCCTCTTTTCTTCTGGATGTGAGTGATCATGGGGCATAATCCACAAGACCAGCAGAAGTTCAGTGTAAAGCCTCATACACACGATCGGACTTCCATCTGACTTTTCCGTGGATTTTTGTCCAAATGGACATTGGCATACACACGGCAGAACATTTTCAGCCAACTTTCACCAAATCACGTGGTTTTTCAACTCTTTACCGCCACCCTTTGGGCAACTTCTGTTATTATTGGCTGATTTTTAGCATTGGTTCTGAGCATGCGTGTTTGTACTTTGGACTTTAGTCCCATGGACTTGTGTACACACGATCGGATTATCCTCCGTTGGACATTTGTTGTTGAAAAGTTTGAGAGCATGCACAGCGAACATTTGTCTGTTGCAAAAGCAACAACTATTCGGGGCATACAGGCGGTCGGATTGTCTGATAAAACAAGTCCGTCGGACCCTTGTTGTCGAAAAGTCCGATCATGTGTATGGGCCTTTAGAAATACAAAGGAGAAAATGCATGTTGAAAAGGGGAGTGTAAAGGTGGGCAGAGAGTCTACTGACATCACGACTCCACTCACCGAGCTCCAGACAACAGACCCACCCACAGAATCTGCAGTTTTTCGGGTCTCATAACAGACAGAGGGGAGACATTTGACAGGTAAGGATACAGGCAGGAGGCATGTATATCCTTATAGATAACCACTATGGCAGTAGTTTAGAAAGGATGAGAGTGGGTTTACATTCAATTGAATGCAATGCATTAAAGTGTATCTAAATGCAGTATGTTTGCTTGTTTTTTTTTTTTTTTTTTACCTTAATGCATTCTGTGCATTAAGGTAAAAAACCTTCTGCTTTTATTCTCCTTTCCCCTTCCCCCTTCCCCCTTCCCCCTTTCCCTTTTCCCTTTTCCCTTTCCCCTTTCGCCTTTCCCCTTTTCCCTTTCCCTTTTCCCTTCCCTCTTCCCTCTTGCCCTTATACTTACCTGAGCCCAATCCTGATTCAACGATGTGCACAAGAGCAGAGGCTTCCTTGGCTCTCTCCCTCCTCATTGGCTCAGAGACAGCAACAGAAGCTATTGGCTTCTGCTGTTAATCACAAATTGAACCATCACAAGAACAGCGCATCAGAGAGACTCATAGTCTGATGTGAAAAACATAAAAACTATTTATTAAAATGAAAAAGAAAAAAACTCAATAAAAGACGTCTGATCCTCCAGGGATCTTAAAACCTTTACATCAGTCAATCACGACAATAAAACAACAGTTGCTTGATGATAAATTAACCCTGGGATCTTCTACTCGTAACTTTGAGATGTTGGTAAAAACAGGGCTGTGTTGCTAGTGTAGTCTATTGTACACGTAGATTGAATGATTGTGGGTGATTATCTCCCAGAGGCAGGGGGAACCAGTGAAGTTCGTATATAGGTGTAAATAAATGGTTGGAACTAAGTTCCCAAAAGACACTCACTTTTGTTAATGGCTGGACTGTAGGGCTGGGGCGCCGTCACGCTGAGCTGGAGGAGTGGAAGAAAAAGGATCAATCCTGCTCCCTGTGCTCCGGGACGGAGGTGCAGTAAGCGCTGAAGGATGTTAATCCAAGTTGGACACAAGGTGGCGTCCACCTTGTGTGTTGGAGAGGCTTGGAGCGCAGCGCTTCGCTTGCCCGAACGGTTGCCGGTCACTATTGGTCACGTGGAAGGCTCCGTAGCGAGGGGGGTTGTCATGCCGACCGGCCTGCTAACATGTTTCGCGCGCATGCGCTTTGATAAAGCGCATGCGCGCGAACATGTTTCGCGGCCTGCTAACATGTTTCGCGCGCATGCGCTTTGGCGCATGCGCGCGAAACATGTTAGCAGGCCGGTCGGCATGACAACCCCCCTCGCTACGGAGCCTTCCACGTGACCAATAGTGACCCGCAACCGTTCGGGCAAGCGAAGCGCTGCGCTCCAAGCCTCTCCAACACACAAGGTGGACGCCACCTTGTGTCTAACTTGGATTAACATCCTTCAGCGCTTACTGCACCTCCGTCCCGGAGCACAGGGAGCAGGATTGATCCTTTTTCTTCCACTCCTCCAGCTCAGCGTGACGGCGCCCCAGCCCTACAGTCCAGCCATTAACAAAAGTGAGTGTCTTTTGGGAACTTAGTTCCAACCATTTATTTACACCTATATACGAACTTCACTGGTTCCCCCTGCCTCTGGGAGATAATCACCCACAATCATTCAATCTACGTGTACAATAGACTACACTAGCAACACAGCCCTGTTTTTACCAACATCTCAAAGTTACGAGTAGAAGATCCCAGGGTTAATTTATCATCAAGCAACTGTTGTTTTATTGTCGTGATTGACTGATGTAAAGGTTTTAAGATCCCTGGAGGATCAGACGTCTTTTATTGAGTTTTTTTCTTTTTCATTTTAATAAATAGTTTTTATGTTTTTCACATCAGACTATGAGTCTCTCTGATGCGCTGTTCTTGTGATGGTTCAATTTCTGCTTTCTTCCACCATGTCCAAAGTGGTCTAGCAGCTGCACATTGAGACTAATTATAGGCCCTCTATGAGACAACAATTAACCTAATATTTGGATAAAGCGTTCTCTACAAAAGGTTTTTTCCATTTGTGCGCCAAGAACTTTTGTTTTTAATATTGCTGTTAATCACAGCCAGTGAAGAGGACGCATGGTCAGGGCTGAATCCCGATGTCTGTGTCAACAGACAGACAGCGAGGCTCGGGAGCGAGCCCATATGAGTGCCCCCATAGCAAGAATGGGAGGAGTCAGGATTTCCGACAGGGGACCCAAGAAGAGGAAGATTGGGGCTGCTCTGTGCAAGACCATTGCACAGAGCAGGTAAATATGATGTTTGTTATTTTAAAGAATAAAAATATTACATTTAGAATGACTTTAATATAAAACACCTTCTAACTTTAGAACCACTGAGATCTGATGAATATATTTCTGCTTATGTGAACAGAAGTTGAAAATATAGCAGGATAAAAAAAAAGAAGCATTTTAATTTTATTGGATTAAAAGCTCAGTGTCAATCACAACTGTCTTGATTTCAGTTTATTAAGTTCTGGTTCACCGGGGACAGCTATAAAATACCCGTGAGCGATTCTGAATGGAGGGAGCACAGCCAGAATAAATGACTTGTAGTATTTCTAACAAAACATCTGGACAGAGGCCAAGCTATTTGCAATTCACGAGTGCTGCTCATACAAAAGGCTGAGTTTTTTTGTGTCTTCCTACTATCCTTCCCACCAAAGGTGTTGTTTTCTCTTCTGGGAACCGGGCTTATTTTGATAGGCAATCACCAGTGAGCGCTTTTGAATCGCGGCCGACTATGCGAGGCCACAGAAACAGAGGCTTTCTTCTGTGGAGTTCATGTTTAAGGCAGGTGGGTTGGGTGAGGGTCATTGTCAGCGGGCGGTGTTGTATTCGCGTCTGTGCCAAATTGCATTGTGAACATGTGGTAGAGTAGTTTCCTCTCTGTTATTTGACCGGCGTTAAGCTCTGTAGCTCTTCGCTTCTTGCTTCACCATGTGTTAATGTTGTATTACAAGTGTATGTATATCACTGACAGATCAGATTTTCTTATATTATTAATGCTGGAGGAGTCAAAGAGAACCAGTCGCAGTACAGTAAGGAGCAGTCATTCGTCTGGGGCCAGCGACTTGTCTCTCGAATTAGGCTGCAGATATGCAGGGTTCTTCTTTTTTCAAGTTTACTTCAAACAAATCCTGGCTTGGTGAAGAGCAATTGGGGCCTGTGACCTTTACGTTTTATGTTGAAATTAAAATGAGGGATAGCATTCAGAGATTCAAAGGTGCTGTTTGTTATGTATTCAGTCACAAGGAGAGCCATTTGTTTATAGCATTGTGTTGTAATATATATATATATATATATATATATATATATATATATATATATATTATTACATTTACTGTGGCCTTCAGATTCTGCAACCTGCTTATAGATCTCTAGGAATCTAAAGCAAAAACTTTTTTCAGGGTACACTCACACTGGGACGGTTAAACTGAACCATGCCTAAGTTCTTTTGCCCCCCATTGATCTGCACTCACACTGGATTAAAAGGAAGTGTTCCCTGGTACACTTACACGACTCCTCTGCTAACCAGACCACAGTGATATTTGTTTCTGTACACTGTCTTCTATTTACAGTTTTGTGCCTGGGACCATCTTTTGGTTCCCGGGCATTGTACGGTTAACTTATCCCGGGTGCGGTTTGGTGCACTCGCACTATACAAATGAATCATGGGTGAACCATGCCCGGGATCAGTTAAAACTGCCAGTGTAAATGCATGCTTAGTTTTGGATATAGTCAGAAAGCGTTATCAAACCTTGTCGCTGGTGTTGCTGTTAAGGATGTTCACACTTTCTCTATGTCCTGGTGACCACTGGAACAGGAATAAAGGGGAAATTCTAATGTGGACATTTTTCACCATGACAGCTGTCTTAAATAGGATTTTTCCCCCACTTACCCCTCTTCCCACAGGCGTAACAAGCATATGCGTCAGCCTTAACACTGGTATGCATAAATACGTGAACCAGCTCCTCCACTCTGTGCTGAGAGCATGCTCCCAGCACAATGACTGAGCTGTCACCAGCAGTTCCCAGTCAGTGTTTATGGTTGGGAACCTGTGGGAGGGGCTCCTGATCATGTGACCTCTATGACCACCAATCACAGTGCTCATATAATTTTGAAAGCTCCTCTTTCAGAACCACCTAATGGGATGGTAAGAGTCAATGCTAAGGGGTTAAAGGAATGTACTCTCACTTCTTGATGTGTCTACAAGACAGGAGGTGAAGGAAAGTCTCTTCAAGAGGACACAGTTATAAAGACATGCTAGGGGTTTTAACCCTTCCCTACACAATCCAAAACCAAAAAAAAAAGTTTTAGCTTTAAATATTATTGAATTTGTGGTGTTTTAACCATATTCCCACTCTGGTCTGTAAGTAGTCTCATTGTGACACAATGCAGAAAAATAAGTGACAGTTTTTACAATGATGCTTTAACCGCTTGACCTCCGGAAGGGTTACCCCCCTTCATGACCAGGCAATTTTTACTTTACATTAAAGTTACTTTAACTGAGAATTGGGCGGTTATGCGACACTGTACCCAAATAAAATTGATGTCCTTTTTTTTCCCACAAACAGAGCTTTCTTTTGGGGTTATTTGATCACCCCTGCAGTTTTAATTTTTTGCGCTTTAAACAAAAAAAAAAAAAAAGAAATATATTTCTTACTTTCTGATATAAAAGAAATCCAATTAAAAAAATGTAAAAAAAACCCTACAACTTTCTTCCTCAATTTAAGCCAATATATATTCTGCTACATATTGTTGGTAAAAAAAATCCCAATAAGCATATATTTGGTTTGCGCAAAAGTTATAGCGTCTTTAAACTATGGGATAGATAAGGCTTTTCTCAGAAACAATAAGCGGGTCCTGGTGGACATGGGGTCCGCCAGACCCACTGATTGGCTCCCGCTGTGTCCAACCACAGCGGGAGCGGGTCGCCGGCGGCTCGCCCCAGACCAGGAAGTGCAGAATCACGTACAGGTACATGATTCTGCATAGCCTTGCTACCGTGTATATATACAGTATATGGGCAGCACAGTGGTGTGGCGGGTAGCACTTTTGCCTAGCAGCAAATGGGTCGCTGGTCCGAATCCCAACCACTACACCATCTTCTTGGAGTTTGCATGTTTTCTCTGTGCCTGTGTGGGTTTCCTCTGGGTACGCCGGTTTCCTCCCACACTCCAAAGACATGTTGGTAGGTTAATTAGATCCTGTCTAAATTGGCCCTAGTATGTGTATGTATGAATGTGAGTTAGGGACCTTAGATTGTAAGCTCCTTGAGGGTAGGGACTGATGACTGGTGGATGTACAATGTATCTGTAAAGCACTGCGTAAATTGACGGCGCTATATAAGTACCTGAAATAAAATAAATATGGTCAGCAAGTGGTTAAGAAGTGTTATAGTCTTTACATGATTGATTTTCTTTTGTTCAGCCCTCTGAAATTTAACCAATTCCCCCATCTACACATGAAGGATGGGAGAATCCCTCCAGCAGAGATAATGGCTAATGTATTCATAATACACTCCTCAGCATTGGCTATAGCCGGCAGCACTGATCAAGTGTACCTTTTACAACAGGCTGGTTGTAAAAAAGTCAGCCCAGAGATCGACTTCTGTACAACTAGCCTATCCATAGATTGATCGAAATTCACCCAGTCCCTGCTGAACTGGCCAAATTTTGATCCATCCATGGCCAACTAAGATGCTCTAAAGAGACACTGGCTGGTATTTATTCCAGATCTGACCTATATTTGTTGTTTGTCTTGTTGAAAATTTGACTCTGGTTTTTACGCACAGCATTTGGTGACAGAAAGAGAGGATTGGTTAGGAAGGATGGCAACCTACAGAGCAGTGAGATCCCCATACCAGGGCAGTTACTAGACATCTGAAAACGAGAGATTTTTTTATTTAATTTTTGAAAGTCCATGAGGTACAACATATGGAAAACAACAACGGGAGGCTTTCATAATAATCTCCAAGAAGATATCTGGAATCTGTAGAATAGTGACTAGTTATATTACTGAAATTGGAAGCTTTTGCTGTTTTGTCAACATAAATTTTCTTTCAAATTCTCAACTAATTGCTGTTCGTCATTCAGTGGTCATGCATTGCGGAACACGGCAAAATATTTTCGTTGAGGTTAGTAAAATACTCATATAAATCACTTGAATATAGCAGTTTGCAAGGGGTCATTCTGACAGCAGCATCTAACATCGTATTGCATAATACATAAAGTACATCAAAAGATAAACATTTTATTCTGTGTTGATTAACACTCTACCCCCCCCCCCCCTTTTTTTTTTCTTTGCTGTCTGTTTCGGGAAAGCTTCCTTTTACTTCCTGTCCCCAAACAGGAAGTGAGAGGAGGTCACGCCAAAGGAATGGAAAAACAACTGTATATTTTTCCATCACTTTCTGGCCCTGGACAATGGTCACCAGGTCAGATGGAGAGGATGAATCCACAGACAGCAATAAAACTTTTCCCTACTTTCTATTAAACATACTTTAGAAATAGTTTTGTTGCATTTGAATCTGATATTTTGGCTTTTATTTTGGTTGTAGTTTGTATGTTAACGAAAACATTTTTGTCTTTGATAAATTACAGGATGGTTTTGCTGCGTGAAGTGCCTGTAGTGAAAATGTTATTGTGATGGCATTTGACCCTTGTGCACCTAGAATTGAAGCCCAACTTCAGCCAAAAACCTTTTATTAATTTTTGAGGAAAAGCAGAAAGGGTTAGACGAGCCTCTGTCATCTGTATATTGCTCTGTGTCAATATAGGAGAGATTTGTTCTCACTTCCTGACAAGAAGTAATGAAAAATTTCTTCAACAGAGGCACAGACAACCTTTTTTTTATATTTTTTTGGTAGAGTGGGGGAAGGGTTAGAATCTCGGACAATTATTTTTTTAATTTTGCCCGTGCCTTACTGTTGAAGTGACAATCGCAGCCTTAACAACAGAATGGGTAAATTATTATTGATATAATACATCCAGAATTACTTGTAAGACAAATATATGATTTTATGCTAGGCAAGTTAAAAGAGATCTAACGAGGAAACACCGGTGGTCTGATCCGCAAAGGTACCTATTGTCATATGGCTGAGAATGGGTCAGTGGCATCTGGTTTAATTGTGTGGCTTTAAATGGCTACTTCCACAGTTCAGAGTGATACACTGATGTTTTACATTGTTTGGTTGGCACATCCGTGCGAGGCAGGCCACCATTAATGACCTTTTTTAAAAGAAATATGAAAAAAAAAACATGCATACCCCCTAGATGGCTGCAGCATTGTTCCAATACTGCAGCTGTTCACCGCCAACTCTACACAGAGAACTGAGCAATCAAAGACTGCCAATCGCTCAGTTCCCGGGTCCACTATGGGCACAGAGCAGTTACTGTAAGTCACCGTTCTGTGCTCTGCCCCTCCAGTGCTCAGTGGAGTGCCAGACTTTGGGAGCGGCTGGCTGTGGGCTTTATAAAATGACAGCTGACCCATCAGCTGTTTGTTTGTGCCATGCTGCTAGATGGCAAGCTCAGCAGGACCGGAATCCTATCTCAGAACAATCCAGCAAACACAACTGTGCAAAACGTTAAAATTATTAATAATCGCAGAATTAATATTGTAAGAACAGCTTCTTTCTGCAGTTGTCTGTCTCTCTTGCATGCGCCTCCGTTCTTTTTCTTTAACTTTCAGCTTTTTGCCGACCAAATGCCAATTTTGACACCCTGGCATTGCTCATGGGTCTTAAGTCTTGTCCCATATGTTGTTGACGTTCTGTCCCACTTTCCTCAGTAATGGTTATTATAAGAGTGTATCTGTTATAATATTCCATTAGGAAGAAACTGTTCCAGCCTGCCGACTGGCCAAAAGAGATAGTCAGCCAAAAAAGAGGCCACAAGCGGATGAGGTTGAGTGAAAGTTGTAAGAATGAGAGGCATATTGAAATACGTGATCACACGCAGGCTTCCTTCCCATCACTCATCGTTCCCTTACCTTCTGCAAATACTTTGCAACAAATCTCACTGAACTGTGTTTCTTGAGGGGACTTTACTAAAAGTTGAGCAGTCATATTCTGGAGCATCTGTGCATAGCAACCAACCCGCTTCTAGCTTTCATTTTCAAAACTTAAAGTGTTACCAAACCCAGTAAAGTAAGTTTGTATATGCAGTAAAGCATGCTTGTTATATTCACAGTTGAAACCTAAGGAATTAATCCTCCACATTGTGTAAAAAGGCTGTTTGATCCAGATTGGTGTGTATTGCTAGAGAGTTTTTTTCTCCAGGGCCAATCAGCACTGTCCAGACAGAGGGTCAGGGGCCCTACAGTCAGAGTAGAATGAAAACTCCTCCTACAAGCTTTAACCAAACACTGATAGAATTCACAAGACTGCTATATACTGCTGATGAGAAAAAAGTATTTACCAGTTTATTTTTACTAAAATAATTGCGTTTTAATGTTCTGTGTACTGTGGGAGACCAGATATAGTGTTTGCAGGGTCCTGGGTTTAGTAACACTTTAAAGTAGAATTCCAGGTTTCAATAAATTTTAAATAGTTTGAACTGGGCAAATTATGTTAATTACTAAACAGTGTAGCTGCTATGTATGTTTTAATACACTGTATTAGCTACATACAGTATGCAGCGCTGTGTTCTGACAGCAGCATGGATGACTTCCTGTCTGCTGCTGGAATTAAAGGGAATCTGGTTGAGTGCTTCTCTGCCATACAGAAGAAGCCTTATATTTTTTATCAATGAATACAAAGCTTAATCTAATTAGCCGAAGTGGAAATCACGGTGTGAGCCACCCGCTCCACCAATTTGGACAATGAGAGGAAACCTTGTTTTTATTGATAAAAATAAAAAAAGCTTTTCCTGAAAAAAATGTTCAAAAAAAACATGAAAAATACATTAGAAGGCCATTTCTTAGTGAATGTGTATGGGGTTACATTTGCAGAATAAAGATATTGTTTAGTCTCACTTTATTTTGAGAGTGATTTCTTGTCACTTCCTGTTGTGTCTTCGGTACTGAAAGTGGGGAAAAATCTCAGTAAACATGACAGTCAAAATAAAACCTGACGACCATTCCCTTCCATATATTTCTTTTTGCATACCTATATTTATTTCCAAGCAACATTGATAGTGTAAAAAGCACTTTATAGAGAATACTATGACCTTTTCGATTAAATTTAATCCAGAAGATAAACACATTTCAAGGAAATGTCCTTGCAAAGTCTTCCAATTATTTCAAGTGACAGAGTCTTCAAATTAACATTATTGTTGAGAAATTTGGTGGCGTATCTTGGTATCCAGTGTGTAATTGCAACGGAGGCACCAACCCTCTTATACATAAATCAAAGATTTGACAGCATTACTCATTTAATCATTTAAAAAAAAAAAAAAAAGGTTCTCATACGTCATAACACATTCTGCCAGAAAAGGGGCCAGCACAGTGCCATATACACGTCTGAAAAGGTTAATTTGTCATCATTCAAAAAAAAAAAAAATAGACGTCTTCGAATTCCAAATGCTAGGTGAAATGCCATATTTAAGTTTCCTTCTTAAGCCATCATTTACAAAGCCACAAGCTTCTTTGGAAGAGCTGATAGCCTCGATGGTGATTCATAACTTTGTTTTTCTTGGCGGACAGTGTGATGGATACTTGCCGTCCAGATGGATTTCTGAGATGCTCTGGAAAGGGGCTTATGTAACAGGATGTCTAGGGAGTATTTTATAAAATATGTAACTGTATAAATATGAAAGTACATGTGCACACACTTCTGTTTATATAGGTGCCTTGGTAAACACATATTTATCTGCCGTTCAAAAACACACTTATCCTCCTTATTAAGAGAGAAAAGCCTGTTCGGACGCATGCTGACGGCGCATGAAAGAGGAAATAAGTTGTGCGTATGTCAAAGTTAAAACTTTAGCTGGGAGAAGGCAGTCATTCACCTACGGTAATTGTCCACCACTTTCTCCTTTTAGGTTACTTTAAAGTTTCTGCCAGGGCAGTTTGTCATGTTCATTATGATATTAAGAAAACCATTCTGGAAATTGGAGCTTACAGAACAAAAATGGGTTTGTATGAAGCAGTATTTTGTAATGTTTGCAACGGTTTCTGTCATTTTGATGTAATGTCAAATATTTGCAGATACATTTCTTGGACAGTCTCCTCCCCCCCTTGCAGTTTGCAAAGATGATGCAGTTACAGTTTTGGAACTATAAACTACAGCAAATTTAAAGGTGAACTCTGGGCACATAATCAGTGTAGCACATAAATGCCACATTGTATTCAGTAACACATTATTAAAGTGTTACTTCATCTTTAAAGAAAAGATGTAAAGGTGAACAAACGCCATACACAACCTGCCCCTCCTACCAGTCCCTGCTCTGGGGATGCTTACCTATCAGTCTCCAAGAAGCCAGTTGAGCGGTACGGGGATTTGAAATGCCTTCTCTTGTCCCTCTTCTGTGTAGCGCCTCCAGGACTGACCAGAGCAGTTCTGATTGGTCAGTGCTCGCAAAATTGCTCTGCTCTGTCCCTGCATAGAGAAGAGAAGGTTTTTCAAATTCCCAGCCTGCTGGACTGACTGCGGGGGCACTGACAGCTCAGTATCCACAGAGGTAGGTATAGCAGGAGCCGGGGGTGGGGAAGGTGTACAGTGTTAGTTCTTTTAGTTTTATTTTTCTGTAAAGCTGAACTAACGCTAAGTGTCATTTTTGAATACAATCAGTATAATTACATTAAAGTGTCTCTAAACACAAGAAAAACATGTAATAGGATAGCTTAACAGTGCTTAGGTATGGGGGTTGATTTACTAAAGGCAAAGGACTGTTTACTTTGCAAGGTAGGTTGCAGGTTATAAGGGAATTTTTCCAAAACCTTAGTGAATGTGACCAAATGTAATTTCATTCAAAATTTCGAACCTTTAAAGGATAAGTTCACCCTAACACTAAAATCTCTACATCTGCAGACATCCGCAATCTAACACTAAACCGTCTAGCCCTGTAAAGAAGAAATCAGTATACATACCTTTTTTAAAGCCAATCCGGTCCGATCTCCAGCAGCGGAAACTCTGCAGAGGACACAGCCGACAACGGCTGTGAAATGAATGGAGAGTGATGTGACCCATAGAGTTACTATGGGGCTTCCTTGGTTGGCTGTGTCCTCTGGACCTGCCTCCACATGGAATCCGCCACTGACAGCTCAGTGTGGGATCGGGTCACATCGGCTTCAAAAAAGGTATGTATACTGATTTCTTCTTCTATAGGGTTAGATGTCAGATCGTGGATGTCTGTATATGTAGAGATTTTAGTGTTAAGATGGACTTATCCTTTAATGTCCCTTTAAGCTAAATTTTCTACAGGAAAGATATTTCAGCATTCCTGTTGTTCAATCCACTTCAGAAAAGACTGCTATTGGGGTTTAAAATTGACATGCGAACATTGTTTTTTTTCATTAATGGATTACTAACCCAGTGTGCAAAGTGCTGTAACTAATCTCTTTTTTGATGAAAAGTGAATTTTGTTTTTACCAACTGCTTCTTTTTGCCAATACACTTGCCTTTTGAGTTGCTTTAATAATTAGAACTAGAAATCTCTGTCTTCCCCTTTTATCAGACTCCATCATTGGTTAGGTACAGTTCACCACAGTTTATCTAACTACTTAAAGAAGCCAACCTTTCATTTATAAAATCTGTTGATTGAAAACACCATGTTTGCAAATGTGGATGTATCCGTTAAGCTAAATATATTACAACACTTGAAATCCATTCCGTTATCCAGTCCAGCACATCAGATCGCTGGCACTTTATATGACGTTTGGAATGTAAATGGAACTTGCTTCACCCATGGAGAGCAAGGATTGTGTGTCCAGAAAGATAAACAGGGAGATTAATTGTATTTGTACAGAGGAGGAATCCCCTCTGAAAAACAAACGGAAGGGTCTCTAGCCTTTCCAGACTACAGTCCTTCACTGGGTCAGATACCTGTGGGGTCACCATGTGGAGGAGCTACTGGGCAGACAGAATTCTCCCGGACAGCCTGTAGTTAAACATCTCAGTAACCATTATATTAAAACACAGGAAAGCAGGGCTCTGGTTGCTGGGGCAGAATGATGTCTTTCATTGATTTTACAGGTTATATTACTGCACAGGGGGCACTTGAAAACATATCACTCAGCCCTGCATTGAACTGAAGAGTCTCAGCAGTCTTTGTTGTATCGTGCTTTGGAAGCCCTTTGTAATATGTCAGCAGTCTCTTGTAGTTTTTCAACAATTATATATGTGTTTAAACTTGAATATTCTCCGTAAGGCTGGGTGCACATGGGCCAAAAATCACCCAGTATTGATCGGTTCAGCAGGAACCAGTTGACTATCGGGTCATGTGTACAGCCAGTGTCTGCCAGCACTCATCAGTGTGCTCTGGCTGGGGGGGATCGCCGCACTAACATCGGATTTGTACATCAAATTTAAACATACATAAATGGACACCGAGCCATGGAAGAGTCTGGGAAAATATTATTCGTTTTTACAATTCAACCAAAATAGTCCAATGTGTTTGGGGGGTAGTGGCAAGCTACTTCATCGGGGCTTGAAGCAAAGGAGCAGAGACTTGAAAGACTCAAACTTTAAAATAGAACATAATATCTGTATTAGGAATCTTTATTCACTCGTATTTTTCCTTTAAAAGTTTGGGTTTTTATTTTTTTTAAATCATACTTACCTAGGTGAATGCAGCATTGTTCCAAGGCTGCATCTGTCCCCCTCTGGCTCTAAGACCAATGATCGCTCGGCTATCAGTGCTCCATGAGCAGAGAGCTGGTGACTGTCAGTCAGTTTTGTTTGAACAAAATTATCTATGAAAGTCCATACCTTCTTGAAAATGTTAGTTTTCTTCTTTTTTTTTTTCTAAAAATTCATACTGTATACTGAGAGACGTTTTCTTCCCTTATCCAAAAGCAGCTGTCCTGTGCTTGAGGATAGAAATGCAAATCTAAAGCCGGCCATAAATGGATCAAAATTCAACCAGTGCAGCAGGAACCATATGAATTTCCATGCATGTATGGGCAGGCTGGTTGTACACAGATTGATCTATTGATCGACCTGTGTACAACCAGCCTGTGGGAACATTTTCTCTCCATTGGTGCATTTTGACGAGGGGGGTCTCTCTGCTGTCAGAATACAATAACTTAGCAGGAGGATTCCCCCATCCAGTGTGTGGATGGGGGGAATCCAGTCATTTTCTTTCGTTCAACCCACTGGCCACTTTAAATCGGCGTTAAACCAAAAAAAACAAAAATGTTATATTTTGCAGCTTAGCAGTGATTAGATGTGGAGGCTGCATCAGTTTTCTTTGGCTTTTTTTGCACTGATGATCTGGCTAGTAACAAACCTCCTGTATTAGTGAGACTCAACTCTGGAGAAATGAGAGTAGGAGGCACAGCAGTGTTGTCAGTGGTGGGGGGGGGGGGGGTGGTAAATGTATAAGCAGATTTAATTACACCAACAAATGTAAGTTAAACTCCAGCTAACACTTTATAATAAGTTACAGCAAAATGTTTATTTCCTTTTGGGATAAAGGTTTTGCTTGAATAAATAAAAGCTGATCATTTTAATCACCCCTGTCAGTGTTAAGTGGTTTGTCTCATCCATGTAAACTGATACATTCTGCTAGAGAGCTGGAGCTTGTGAAATCAAGACTTGCTGGCTGGAAAACCAGATGAATAAAGAAGAAAGAAAGCCTAAAAAAGGAAACAAATGCAGCCATCACATCTTAGAATTGGTAATATAATATGTTTTATTTTCATGCTGCTTTAATACACAAGGAAGCAGTAAACAAAAAATTGGTGACTTTTGGTGGCAGAAAAGCTTATATAAAGTAGTAAACCATTGAAGTTAATGAACGGCCCTTTAAAAAAAACAGAGTTGGTTTCATGTGTAAATGATTTATTATTGGATGACACCCATATCTTCATCTTCAGCTAGGATCTGTTTTTGGAAGAGTTCGGTAATGCCTGGGACGGCACTGGTAGCTTTCACACAGTGCACTTTGCACTTAAGACTTTACTCATCCTTTTTATGTTGTTGTAATTCAAACCTTTAAAATTTCCCCGGGGTGTCATTTTGCACATACTTATCTGCTCCATTTTTTTATATATATATTTCAGATTTAAAAACTCACAAGGCATTTAAACAGAATGAAACGGCACAGCTTGAAATGTAATTTGCCGCCAGACAGGAATTAAACCTTGGGGCTTACAAGTCTGTTCTCTAATAAAACGGCAAATAACATTTGTTAATACTGGCAATAGCTATACAATCTATTAGAGCCACACCTTGTATCATGGCAAGCCACTCTGCTCTACCGTCTCTCGCTTGGCATCTGCAGAGAGCCGGCTTTGGCGCTAACCCTGGCTGTGGAAAGGGTGATCTCTGTGGATCCGGCTTGTTTTTATATGCAGTCAGCCTTTATTGTTTGCTGTGAGGGGATATTTACTTTTTATTTAAAGTGGACCTTCCAGTAACTTTACAATTCCTGATATGTCACAATATACATCAGCACTATCATTTAAAGCCCTCTTTGTGCACCAGTCAGTGACTTTGCCTAGGATGAGATGATGTCATCAGTTTGCTGCAGGCAGCAGGAACCATTTTCCTCTTCTTTCACCAACCAGCAAGCCACAAGGTGAGCGACTGCAGCAAGGGGCTGATCTAGGCCAGATCAATTGTCAACACAGCCAAGAACTGCACAGACACCAGGATTTGAAGGATTGTGTCATCTTTTGAGGCAGCATCTTAGTCCAGAAGTAGATAGGGATTCCGGATGATGCATGAGCTTTGAGACTTTACTGCAATAAATACCTGGAACTGTTACATTGACACATTATTGGAATTAAAGCAGATCTTTACTCAAAAAGTACGCTTTCGCCAATCCCAATCCTCCTACCTCCTCAGCATAAAATAGTATACCATTTTTAATATCCCTGCATGAAGGTGCATGGGTCACCACATCATCAGGGGCAAGCTACCAGGAATGGCTCCTGATGAAGTGGAGTGGGAGAATGGAGCCAAACAAAATATTGGATACATATTTACAAAGCATTAAAACAAGAAAGGAGCAGTGCGCTAAAATTTTTGTTTGCCGAAATGTGAAGTTTCTATTTGATGCTAGGTCTGCTTTTAAAGGAATTGTGGCAAACTTAATGCACAAATGTAAGAGAAATGGATCAATGAGGTCACCTGTAATTCCAGTAGACTTTATGCAGATGATCGTTTTCCCATGGCATACTTAACCATGCTATGCTCCACACAATGTATCCTTTACAAAGGCAACCATCTTAGCAGAGGAGAGGGGATTTTCTTCCTTTTGTCAGAGCTGCCCCTCTATTGACTAATGATCTGATGACTGGCAGCAGTGCCGGGCCAAACTGTGCCCCCTCTTCACTTAGGGTTAGGGCAACCCCATCCCTGCAATAAACCATTGCATCCAGGGAAGCTGCCCCTCTTGCCTAGCACTGACTGACCGTAAAATGATCAAGGGGCTGCAGGAGAGGTAGAGGAAGCATAGATAGATCCACAGTATGAATGAAGGTTGTTTTTTTTTGCAAAAAGAACAAAAACACTTTCATAAATTAAAAAAACAAAACAAATAACACTAAAGTTAGCCAATTTTTTTTGTACAATGTGAAAGATGATGTTATGCCGAGTAAATAGATACCTAACCTGTGATGTTTTAAAATTGCGCAGTCTTGGAATGGCGCCAAACTTCGGTACTTAAAAATCTCCATAAGCTACACCTTAAACATTTTTACAGATTACCAGTTTAGCGTTACAGAGGAGGTCTTGCACTAGAATTATTGTTCTTGCTCTAACATTTGCTTACGTGTGTGGTTTGAGCTTATACGTTCGCTTCTACGTGCGAGCATTAGGGGACAGGGGCACTTTATTTTTTGTTAATGTTATTTTTATTTTTACACTTTCCCTTTAAGTATTGTTTTTCTTATCACTTTTATTCCTATTACAAAGAATGTACACATCCCCTGTAGTAGGAATATGACATGGCAGGTCCTCTTTACAGAGAGTTCTGGGGTCTATAAGTCCCCAGATCTCTCCTCTGTGCTGGAAAGCCTGAGATAACAACAAAAAAAAAACAATCTCAGACTTCCCAGCAAAAAAACGATAGTGTTTACATCTACCAGTGATGGAAGTGATGTCATGGCGTTGCTTCCTGCCTCAGAGGGTATAGAGATGACCAGGGACCATCTGGGCCCAGCCAGCTCTGTGGTAAACTGCTGAGAGATTCATTGTCTGGCGAGCTGGGAGAAGAATCTGAGGGCGAGGGGTGTCCTCTCCCATCGCCTGTAAAAAAAAAAATCAAGCAGCTATGATTGCTTTTATTTTGCAAGGAATCACCTGCTGCAGGCATCATTCAGATATCTCCAATCAAAATCCAGAATGTCATATGACGTCCTACGGGTGGGATCAATGTGCTTTTATCGCTTCTTCAAAATATGTAAATAATTTAGTGACCATGATCAGGGCAGACATTCAATTTAAAGAGGAACTTCCGTTTTTTTTGTTTTGTTTTTTGTTTTTAAGTCAGTAGCTACAAATATTGTTGCTGACTTTTAAAAATTGGGTAGTTGCCTGGGGTCCAGTGCTGTCTTTCTGCAGCCAGTTCTTACTACTGTGGGTTGTCAGGACTGCCATCTTGGAAATGGGAGCTGGCTGTGAATGATTCCTGCAGGAATTGTAGAAGTAGGAACTGGTACCAATAAGAAATGACACTCATACCCCCCCCCCCCCCCAAATAAAACCTATTACATTCTTGTGGTGAGAGAATGAACCAGTGGGACTTCATTTTTTTAGTGAAGTTCCCCTTTAAGTCCTGAGATGAGTAATTATCTTCAGTCCTTCATACATGTGTCTTTAATTCAGCCCCGCTGGTGACAGCAGAGTGATAATTAAAAAGTCAGAATGTTCATAATTACATCCACTTTTGTCTAATGGCTCACAGCTTTATCCCTCATTCGATATGTTGCGTGATGGCCTGTTTGTCACATTTCACATGCGTGTAAACTTCGAAGTTTGATCCGCTTAACAAATGACTTCTTCTGGAGCAGAAAGAGAATTTTTTTATTACTGGATATGGATCATTCATTGACAGTAAAAGTTTTATTTGTTCTGGAATTGCCTCTGTTTTCTCTAATCACACATGCTGTGCACACATCAATAATGCCGGAGGATTTTCTTTATTTCAATTGATTGTAAGGCTTAGTTTTTTATTTTTTTATAATTAACAAACATGTCATACTTTCCTCCCCTGTGCAGTTCGATTTGCACAGAGTGGCCCCGATCATCCTCTTCTGGGGGTCCCCCGGCGACGCTCGTAGCTCCTCCCCGCATCATGTAACGCACAAGGAGAAGTGCTGTCCTAGGGGGTTACCTTGCGGGTGCGCTCCCGAGTCCAGCATTCAGCGTCCATAGATGCCGAATGTAGGACTCGGCCCTGACCCCCCAGCGCCCGCATCAGTGGATTTGATCGACAGCAGCGGGAGCCAATGGCTGCGCTGCTATCAATCTATCCAATCGAGAGCCGAGAACCCCCCAGGCAGAGAGGAAGAGCGTGTCTCCGGAGGGGGAATACGGGACTCGGGTGATTAAAACGGGGGGGCTGGGGGGCCGGTCAGTGAAGTTTTTTTACCTTAATGCATAGGATGCATAAAGGTCAAAAAACATGAGGGTTTACTACCCCTTCCAGGATCTATAGGTCATCTGCGAATGTCTGACCTCACCAGTAATTTTGCCTCTGCAGTACGTAATCTCTTGTGCATTCGCTACTGTTTTAAAATATGTCTCCACTCAGCAAAACTGAGTTCCAGTTAAAGATGCTTTTCAGTCAAACATAAACATTTTCCTTTTAAGCTGACTCATTGGCACAGCCTGCATTCATCCTGACCTCCATCCTGTTAGATATACCCTGTAGTTGCCAATATAATTTTCTAAATGGCCTTAAAAAATATTTTATGAAAATGCAGCCAATATACCCCCCTTCCAAGTAACTTTTTTTTTTTTTTTTTTTTTGAAGAATAAGCAATATAGGGTATTTGAACATAAATACGCATACAGAGAAAGATCGGAGATTAGTACAGGTTTGTTGACACAAAAGGCTGGCTTTTCCCTAGTTGGTGTTGCAACAAATGTCAATTACAGGCTAATACAACATAGGCAGCAATTATAAAGTGACTTAGTCGGTTGTGCAGATGCAGTTGTGTCGTGTGGTCAATATCATTGATGGGGTGAAGTGCCTACTGTCTTTGTCACCCCAAGCACCACTATTTATGTCCTATATGGTTGCATGACATAGAATCGTGTAGAAAGAGCCTGCAGTCACTCAGAAGCACTGTAAAAAAAAAAAAGTCTGCAAAAACCTGCCTGCAATAGTATAAATAAAATGTGGATTACAGGTAAACTGAACTCTTTACCTTATAGTAATTTTAAAGTGTTACGAAACCCACAACAGTAAAATCAGTCTGTATATGCAGTAAAGCATGCTTGTTATACTCAACCGTGGCTGTTTGTCACTGTTTGATCCTGTCTTCTCTGATTCTTCTCTTTGTTTACTGTCCCCAATCCATCTGCTGATAGAAGAGAGCCCTAGGAGGCACTCTGCACATTCTCAATTTGGTGTGTATTGCTAGAGAGTTTTTATTTTTATTTTTTTGGGAGGGTGCATGTAATCAACACAGATCCAATCAGCACTGTCCAGACAGAGTGTCAGGGGTCCGGCAGCCTCATAGGACAGTCAGAGAAGAATGGAAACTTCTCCTGCAACCAGAGCTCGGCGGGACACTGATATAAGTCACAAGACTGCTATATACTGCTTATGCAAAATGGTATTTAGCAGTTTATAATTACTAAAATAATTGGCATTTCCATGTTTTGTGTACTGTGGGAGACCAGATATAGTGAATGCAGGGTCCGGGGTTTAGTAACACATTAACATTAGTTTCCAATGTATTTAAAAATGGCTTTACAGTAAAGGGTTAATACATACCCCTTCTACTTATCTATGCTGTCAGTCTCTGCTGTCTTCAAGCACTACCTTGGCTAGAAATTTTTAATTATCTGACACTTCTAGGATTGTGAGATACTGGTGTTCCCCTCTGCGGTTCGTTGCACTGGCCTACTAGATATAATAGTTCTATTAGAATCAACAGAAGGAACCACATAGTGCAGCAGGGAGACCAGGCAACCAACACTTCCAGGTGTCTGCATGATGATAAAAAATATTTCAGCCAGCCTAAAATAGCGCTTCTAAATGGCTGATTGATGGCAGGAAGGGTATTAACCCTTTACATTGCAGGACATTTCCCTTTTAATGCTCATTAAAGGATAAGTGCACTTATTTTTTTCCAGGCCAAACCGAACCTTCCCACCTGCTCCACAGATGAATACTTACTCAGATCCAACAGCTACAGCCCCACTGTTTGTTTATGGCTTGAGCTACAAGTCTTCACTGTCCTGGTGACACCTACACATTTCAGTCCAGTAGACTTCTATGGGACTGTCGCCATCATTGTCTTCAGCCTTGGAATGTAGCCAATAGAAGTCTTTGTGGCACTAATGCTTAGGTGTGAGGGTGGGTTTGGTTAGGGGAAGTAAATACTTAAATAGTTAGGCATTTATCCCTTAAACTAGAGACAAAGTTGTCGACAAAGGAACATGTGAGGAACAATCTAATATGCCAAAGGAACATGTGAGGAACAATCTAATATGCCAAAGGAACATGTGAGGAACAATCTAATATGCCAAAAGTAAAAGCAAGTTGCCAATTTCATCCAGACTACTATGGCCTAATGCCGTGCTGTGACGCTGATATTTGTTGATAAGGCATTTTACATTTGGATGAGTCTTTTACTTTTTCCAGCCTGCCTTTAATAAATCGACAGGACAAACTATTTATTCTGATGGATATTTTTATTACGAAAGTTTTTTTGAAGTCCAGCCTTCTTTGTTCTTTGAAGTTACGTCATTGTCTACTTTCATGTTGAAAACCCTGTGCATTTGCTCAGTCTGCATGGCACTTATTGTGCTTTATTAGCCTCCTATTGTTATGAAAAATTGCTGCTCCTGAAGAAGCATAATCCACGAGCAACATGTCGAGCTTCTGAAAAAATTGATATACCCGGATCTAGATTTGGACACACAACTTAGTGGATATTTACATCAGGCAATGATCTAAGAACCTATTTGGTTCATTGTCATGAGTGTGGTTACTATGTGATGTCATTCACTATATGTGCAGGGTATATTAATAATTAATTGTATTTTTATGTTACATATGAGTGTAATAACTGTACCTCAGTGTTTTTATATATTCATTTTTTAATAAAATAAGAAAATATTATGAATATTTTTCTAGAACTCTTACTTGGGTGCCTATAAAGTCAATTTTATGTAGTATTTCAATCTTCAATCAAAAGATCCTAGCAAAATCACTTGTGACATACTACATTGTCAGTGTACTTTTATATTCTAATTATGTATTGATATATCTACGTCACTCCCAAATAGACATTCTGTAAACCTTATTGTGACACGCTTTGTAGTTGAGTTCCAGCTGATTATGGCCCTCCATATCAGTTGTGGGAACCATCATTTAACTTGGACTCAACCATACCCCTCCCTGTGCCTTCTGGTGTCTTGCCATACACTTCAGATGTTACGAGCCTCTGGGGTCTTTGGCTAGACGGTAATGAGCAATGTTACGGGAGTATAGGGCACCGTTCCCATATATTGCAAACTCGCACTGCAGAAATTTATGGCATAGACCCCCTTGGCGGTAGTCTGCGTGCATCTTCTGGGAAGCTTGGCCACGTAACTATGGCATCCACAAAACATGCAATGGTAAATGCTGTGCCAAATCGGACATTAGCCAACAGTAGCAAAGCTACATTTTTTCCATTAATATTCAAATTTTTTTCTTCAATCTTTCCTATTTTTAAAGAACTTTTAGATGTTTATTATGTTTCTCGAATGATGAAAGCTATTCAGTTGTAACACTGAAACAAGTACAAATTTCTGCATGAGTAGGGTGCCATGTGAATGAGGACAGTTTGTCCATTAACCACCTTCAGACCGGACCATTTTGCTGGTAAATGACCAGAGGTCTTTTTACAATTTGGCACTGCGCTGCTTTAACTGGTAATTGCGCGGTCATGCAATGTTGTACCCAAACAAAATTTGCGTCCTTTTCTTCCCACAAATAGAGCTTTCTTTTGATGGTATTTGATTGCCTCTGCGATTTTTATTTTTTGCGATATAAACGTAAAAAGACCGCAAATTTTGAAAAAAAAATGATATTTTCTACTTTTTGTTATTAGAAAAATCCAATAAACTCAATTTTAGTCATACATTTAGGCCAAAATGTATTCAGCCACATGTCTTTGGTAAAAAAAAAGTCAATAATTGTATATTTATTGGTTTGCGCAAAAGTTGTCACATCTACAAACTAAGGTACGTTTTCTGGAATTTACGCAGCTTTTAGTTTACGACTGCCTATCTCATTTCTTGAGGTGCTAAAATGGCAGGGCAGTACAAAACCCCCCCAAATGACCCCATTTTGGAAAGTAGACACCCTAAGGAAATTGATAAGTGGCATGTTGAGCCCATTGAATATTTTATTTTTTTGCCTCAAGCGATTGAATAATGACAAAAAATAATTTTTTTTTTTTTTTTTTTACACAAAGTTGTCACTAAATGATATATTGCTCACACATGCTATGGGCATATGTGAAATGACACCCCAAAATAAATTCTGCTGCTTCTCCTGAGTACGGGGATACCACATATGTGGGACTTTTTGGGAGCCTAGCTGCGTACGGGGCCCCGAAAACCAAGCACCGCCTTCAGGCTTTCTAAGGGCGTAAATTTTTGATTTCACTTCTCACTACCTATTACAGTTTTGAAGGCCATAAAATGCCAAGATGGCACAAAACCCCCACAAATGACCCCATTTTAGAAAGTAGACACCCCAAGCTATTTGCTGAGAGGCATTTTGAGTCCATGGAATATTTTATATTTTGCCACAAGTTGCGGGAAAATTACAAACTTTAATTTTTTTTAATTTTTTTTTTCACAAAGTTGTCACTAAATGATATATTGCTCACACATGCTATGGGCATATGTGAAATGACACCCCAAAATAAATTCTGCTGCTTCTCCTGAGTACGGGGATACCACATATGTGGGACTTTTTGGGAGCCTAGCCACGTACGGGGCCCCGAAAACCAAGAACCGCCTTCAGGTTTTCTAAGGGCGTAAATATTTGACTTCACTCCTCACTACCTATTACAGTTTTGAAGGCCATAAAATGCCAAGATGGCACAAAACCCCCACAAATGACCCCATTTTAGAAAGTAGACACCCCAAGCTATTTGCTGAGAGGCATGTTGAGTCCATGGAATATTTTATATTTTGCCACAAGTTGCGGGAATATTACAAACTTTTTTTTTTTTTTCACAAAGTTGTCACTAAATGATATATTGCTCACGCATGCCATGGGCATATGTGAAATGACACCCCAAAATAAATTCTGCTGCTTCTCCTGAGTACGGGGATACCACATATGTGGGACTTTTTGGGAGCCTAGCCGCGTACGGGGCCCCGAAAACCAAGCACCGCCTTCAGGCTTTCTAAGGGCGTTACAGTTTTGAAGGCCATAAAATGCCAAGATGGCACAAACCCCCCCCAAATGACCCCATTTTGGAAAGTAGACACCCCTAAATTTAGGGGTACACTAGTGAGACTAGGTAATAAATGGCGGGTGCCCTGAAACTATAAAAAAAATAACTAACCAACCAGCGTCACCTGTAACAGTTATATGGTGATCACTGGTGAAAGGGTTAACTAGGGGGCAATCAGGGGGCTTTATGCGGTAGTATATGGGGGTCCCTGGCGCTATAAAAAGCTGCGGCGAACCTAAATACCTACCTGCCTAACTAGCGTCACCTGTGACACTAATACAGTGATCAGAAAAACGATCGCTTATTAGGCTGGGTTCACACTGGAGCGATGCGGGAACGCCACGAATCCGCGGCGGGTTCCCGCATCGCATGCCTCCCGGCGGCAGTTCACACTGCCCTATGCGAACTGCTGGGAGTGTCAGTGAAATGTTAATGACACCCCCAGATCAGTTCGCGTATCGCAGTGCGATCTGCAAACTCGGATCGCATGGTGTGAACACCCATGCGATCCGATTCTGCTGCGGACCAAAAAAAGGGTCCCGTGCGAGTTTGCGGCGGGTGCGACACGAATTCAGCCATACTATCTGTATGGCTGAACTCGAATCGCACAGAAATCGGATGTGATTTGCACTGCAGTGCGGTGCGAATCACATCCGTTCTCATAAACCGCTGCAATGTGAACCCAGCCTTAGTGACACTGGCGACGGGGGGTGATCACGGGGTTAAACCTTTATTGGGGGGGTTAGGGGGGTACCTTAGAACTAAAGGGGGCTAACCCTAACTGCCCTAACAGTTATTACAGTCACAAATGACACCCGCCGGGTGATCAGGGGGTTAAACCTTTATTAGGTAATAAATGGCGGGTGCCCTGAAACTATAAAAAAATAACTAACCAACCAGCGTCACCTGTAAGGCCGCGTACACACGCGGGGACTGTTCGCCCAACTTTGTCCGCTGAACAGTGTTTCAGCGGACAGTCCGCTCGTGTGTGGGCTTTCAGCGGACAGTTTCAGCAAACAGTCCGCTGAACAAGGTTTTTCGGAAATTCCGAAAAACTGTCCGCTGAAACTTTGTTTCAGCGAACAGTCCCCTCGTGTGTAGGCTTGTTCGTCAAACTAAGTTCCGCGCATGCTCAGAAAGGATTTACACGCCGAAGTTTGCATTGCAGTGTATAGGACGTCGTTTTCTAGTCCCGTCGTACGTGCTGTACACGTCATCGCGCACGGTTTCAGCAAACTGTTCGTTCGTCGTGTGTGGCCATGTCCGTCCATGCTAATTTTGAGCGGACTGTTTGCTGAAACTGTTTGACGGACAAAGTTGGGCGAACAGTCCCCGCGTGTGTACGCGGCCTAACAGTTATATGGTGATCACTGGTGAAAGGGTTAACTAGGGGGCAATCAGGGGGCTTTATGCGGTAGTATATGGGGGTCCCTGGCGCTATAAAAAGCTGCGGCGAACCTAAATACCTACCTGCCTAACTAGCGTCACCTGTGACACTAATACAGCGATCAGAAAAACTATCGCTTATTAGGCTGGGTTCACACTGGAGCGATGCGGGAACGCCATGAATCCGCGGCGGGTTCCCGCATCGCATGCCTCCCGGCGGCAGTTCACACTGCCCTATGCGAACTGCTGGGAGTGTCAGTGAAATGTTAATGACACCCCCAGATCAGTTCGCATATCGCAGTGCGATCTGCAAACTCGGATCGCATGGTGTGAACACCCATGCGATCCGATTCTGCTGCGGGCCAAAAAAAGGGTCCCGTGCGAATTTGCGGCGGGTGCGACACAAATTCAGCCATACTATCTGTATGGCTGAACTCGAATCGCACAGAGATCGGATGTGATTTGCACTGCAGTGTGGTGCGAATCACATTCGTTCTAATAAACCGCTGCAATGTGAACCCAGCCTTAGTGACACTGGCGACGGGGGGTGATCACGGGGTTAAACCTTTATTGGGGGGGTTAGGGGGGCACATTAGAACTAAAGGGGGCTAACCCTAACTGCCCTAACAGTTATTACAGTCACAAATGACACCAATGCAAAAAAAAAAAAAGCAATTGGTGTCACTGTGACTGGGGGGGGCAGGGGTAATTGGGGGGTGATCGGGGGGTAAAGGGGGGGTGTGAGTGTGCCTGGCATGTTCTACTGTGTAGTGTAGTGCTTGTGCAACTCACCAATGCTCTCTCCTCGGTGCCGGAACGAAAAATACCGACACGGAGGAGAGATTACATCACTTCCTCTGCCTGTGTTTACATTACAGGAGAGGAAGTGATGTCACGGGACATTTTCATTCGTCGGGAGCGATCGCGAGGGGTGGCCATGAATGAATGGCCGTCCCCTCGTCCGGGATCGCTCCCGAACGAATACCGACCGCCGCAGGCACCGGGCGGGGGCCCGATCGGGCCCCCGACCGTCGGGCAGGCAAGGACGTACATGTAAGCCCTTATGCCTGCCCGTGCCATTCTGTCGACGTACATCGTCGTGCGGCGGTCGGCAAGTGGTTAAGCTGTTTTTTTTACCTTCAGGCATACTATGCTAAGGGTAAAACACTTTCTGTGTGCAGCAGCTCCCCTTATACTTACCAGAGCTCCCTCTTGATCCAGCAATGTGCACGAGTGCATTGGCTCTCCAGGTACTCTCCCTCTCCATTGGCTAAAACAGCTCATGATCCAGTGGGGAGAGAGAGAGGTGGTGGGGTGGGCCCGAGCCAGGCCCTCTGTGTCTGAAAGGACACACAGAGCAGTGGCTCGGGAGTGCGCCTTCTTGGATGCCCCCATTGCAAGCTGACATGAGGGGGACCTGGAGCGTTAGTGGGGAACTCAAGAGGAGGAGGATCGGGGCTGCTTTGTGCACAACTGCTGCACAGAGCAATTAAGTATAATATGTTTGTTATTAAAAAAAATAAAAAAATATTTTGCCGTTAATATCACTTTAAATCCGAACTGAAAGCAGATAGAAAAGACACTAATTAATGCAGCTCATAAAATCATCATTACATTTTTTTTTAATGCAATATAAGTACCTGAATTTGACCTAGTTTCAGCTGCTTGCAGTCCATGTACAGGAATGCTCAGAGTACAAGAGGGAGTGTCGGCACAGGGAGCCACAAAGCTTGCTGATAGGGGGAGAGATCAGAATAACAGAGGGATGAGCTTATCACTGTGCTACTTCCCCTTTCACTGTCCATTCACAGGCTGGGGGTGGGTCCAGGATGACCTGGGCTCAGAGGAAATTAGTTGAATAATGCTAGCCATCAAACTGAGGGCATCTAGCGGTAAAAAAAAAAAGTACTGTGGGGAAATCTGTGGGATGAAGGTGAACCTTGTAGCATAAATTGATTTAATCTTTCAACAGGACATTCATTTTTATTTTTTTGTCTGCAGTGATGCTCTAATTGTTCCCATTTAACATGCAATTGGTGACTTACAGGAAGAAAACAAAGCTTTTATTGTTTCGTTTTTTTTTTTTTCTGCAAGCTTTCTTGTTTTATTGAACATTTTCTGCCAGACTTATCCTGGCCAGTGTGTATATCCTCCCGTATTAAATCACATTTATTCTTCAAGACCAAATGGTTTCCAGAGCATCTATCTCTCTCTCTGGATCCCTTGTGGCGGGCTGATTTTGGGGCAGAATGTCAGCAGCTAGAGCCTATTTGTCGGCTTTTCCGGCCGTTTCTCACCACTTTATCACAGTGCATTATCCCAGCTTGTTTCCTGGATCTCTTCACTGTCTGCTTGCTGAGATTATTCTCCATTTGTAATATTTCATCACATTTTGCTAATTCCTTGATGCAGCCTGTTATCTTTTACCAGAATTCATAATTTGATTCTCCTATAATTTTTTTAATCTCCTTTCAGTGTCTATCTATGCTCTTCTCTCTGCAATATTTGGTATATGTCAAAATGTGCCATGAAAGTTAATGTGGGAAATACACTAGTGCACCAACTTGAATTTTTTGCATTCAAATTAGACTAAGGAACACAGCCAACCTAAGGATTTAAATTTCTTTTTTTACTAACAAAACACAAAACAAAAATAAAGCTGATGCAGTTAACACCCCTAAGGCCGGGTTCACACTCGTACGACTGTAGATCCGAATTTGCCCTCCGACTTCAATGAACGGGGATTTGACTTTGATCCAGACAATACCAGGCACTTTGTATCTGGTATGAATCTTTAGGGGAAACTCCACAAAAAAAAAAATGGTATGGGGTTCCCCTCCCAGGCCAAAAAAATGGCATGGAATGCCCCCAAAATTCACACCAAACCCTTATCTGAGCACGCAGCCCCTCAGGTTGGAAAAGGGGTTGGGGACGAACAAATGCACCCCCTCCTTAATCATACCAGGCCACATGCCCTCAACATGGGCATGTGGGTGCTTTGGGGCAGGGGCGCCCCCCACCCCAAAGCTCCTTCTCCCCATGTTGATGACAAGGGCCTCCTCCCGACAACCCTGGCTGGTGCCTGTCGTGGTCTGCGGGCAGGGGGCTTATCGGAATCTGGAAGCCCCCGGAGTATGGGGTACATTGTACCCATTCACCTAAAAAAAAAAAAGTATCAAAAATAAAAACAGTACACAGTTTTTGACAAAGTAATTTATTAAATCAGCTCCGGCATCTCTTCTGATTTCTTCTCCCCTTTCTGGCTCTTCTCCCTCCTCTGGAGACGTCTTCTTCCTCTACCGGTTATTCTCCTCTCTGCTCTGTCTTCTCTCTCTTCTGCCGGGTCTCTTCTCTCCACTGATGCCTTCTGCCTCTGCTCAATCTCCTCTCTGCACTGCCTTCTCCCTCTCTTTACGTGCTTTACATACTGTATATTCATATCAGTCCCTGTACTCAAGGAGCTTACAATCTAAGGTCCCTATCTTACATGTTCACACACATTAGGGGTTCAAGTAGTCAATTAACCACTTGCCGACCAGCCGCCGTCATTATACGGTGGCAGATGGGCTCGTTTCCACAAATCACCTTAGGTGTACATTGGCTCCTATAAGGGTCATAGCTGGGTCAGGTGGGGGACCTGATGCGTGTGGCCGACAGCCACAATATCCGTGGGCCACCCACAGTCACAGGAAAGAGAACTAGAATGGGGATCTATCAATGTAAACTGACAGATCCGTTTTGACAGTGGAGGAGAGAGAGAGAGCTGCTGTTCCTAGTGATTAGGAACAGCAATCTCTCTCCTCCAGTCACTCCCATCCCCCACAGTTAGAAACACCTCCCAGGGAACACATTTAATCCCTTGATTGCCCCCTAGTATTATCCCCTTCCCTGCCAGTGACATTTACCCAGTAATCGGTGCATTTTTAAAGGACAGTGTCAAATGTGTCCGATCTATCCGCCGCAATGTCACAATCCTGCTAAAAATCGCAGATTACTAGTAAATAAAATAAAAATGCCATAAATCTATCCCCTATTTTGTAGACGATATAACATTTGCGCAAACCAATCACTATATGCTTATTGCAATTTTTTTTTTTTTTTTACCGAAAATATGTAGAAGAATACATATTGACCTAGACTAATGAAGAAATTTGTTTTTTTATTTATTTTTTGGGATATTTATTATAGCAAAAAGTTTTGTTTTTTCAAAATTGTCGCTCTTTTTTTGTTTATAGCGCCAAAAATAAAAACCGCAGAGGTGATCAAATACCACCAAAAGAAAGCTCTATTTGTGGGGAAAAAAATAAATAAATATTTTGGGTACATCATCGCATTGCATCGCATGCTTACATGTAAGAAGTTATATGGACATCCAACACTTAAAACGGCTGCCTAAGTACTTTCAGTTCTGGCGTCTAATGTCACTTGCTAGCGCTTTTCCGCCCCAGACTTTATCAGAGGACATGTGGCGTGCTTCACAGGGTCCTGCAGCATTCAGGAGTGATGCCACATGACTAGTTGGGAGTTGGGATCTTCAGACTACCAGTAGCCTAAATTGGAAGAGGAGATCATGTGATTGTGTATTTAGGAATAGTACTTTAAAAAAAAAAAATCTGTGCAGCCACAATGGCTTATGACATACACAGGCTCTTCTTCCTTATTTGCAGTGCTAGAACATGGTTGTACTTTACTACTTCTTCCCATGATGCAAGTCTGTGAGTTGACTGACTCATTAAAAACAGTTTTGTGCATAGCTGATATCTTATCTCAGCCGTAGTTAAGCTGAGCCAGAGAGATGCCACTAAAAGCTCAGGATATTTGTATAACCTATAAATTTGGAAGCGTGGCAACAATGTACTTGCGATATCAAGAATAAGGAGATTTAGTTGTTCTTGTGTTACATAACTTATGTAATTTTGCTGGACTCTAAAGCATGTAAAATATTTGGTTGTCAGGTCCGCTGTAAGCTAAAACTCCTAAGCTTTCCTCTAGCTGTCATCTGCTTACAGCAAATTAAATGTTACGTTAATACTATATGACGTTTTTGCTTTAAACAGTGCCATTACCTTTACATGGTGCAGTCAACGTGGCGAGTTCAGTGCCAAATTAGCACTTCCCATGTCCAGCGGTTTCTTCTTGGTTTGGGTATATGAAATCATTTTATTAGGACCAGGCTACCAGCGTGTGGCTCTAAAAACAAATGATTGGCTCTGTAAAAAGCTGGATAATGCTCTGGTTAGGAAATACAATAAGTCAATGTCTTCTCATCGAGTGTGCCCACGCCTCTCCTTTAAATAACACAAAGGCTTGTAATGCCACTGAGGACAGTTTCACCCTTGTGTTTATGTAAAGCGTGTCCAGAAATGTCTTTCCAGGAGAAATCGCTGTTTGTTTACGACTGGAAGCTGCTTCTCCTGGCTCTACATGTCCCTATTTACCAAGCTCGGACGTAAATTATTGTGACTTCGTTCTGCAATTTTCCATCCTAGAAATGTCTGCAAATTAGGTCCTGAAATATTGCCATAGCAGTTTTGGAGTATCTAGAATCTGTAGTTTTGTGCAAGGTATAGGGGTACTTCACATTTAGTTCAATCTCAATTTTATTGTATCAAGAAAAATATGATAACAAACAATAGATCAGTACAGAGATGTATCTACCGTGGGGTGATATCTAGTACAAAAAAAAAAACAACTTTCAATTTCACAGGATGAGATACAATATTCATTAGTGAACTGATATTGAGGCATACTGCATCAGCCATCAGTTTACGTTTTAACATTTAAAGTGATATGCAGGTATAATAAAACAAAAAGTAAACACGAATAACGTTTAATCTGCAGGAGTCAATTTAATCTGCAAAAAAAAATGTTGTAGGGAACAACAAGTTGAAGACAACTTTTTTATTTTTTATGAAGAGCACATTTATATATTGTTTTCTTTTTATGACTGCAGTAAAGAGTCAGGGAAAAAAGGCAGGTAGGACAAGAGCACAAAGTATATTATAGAATATATAGATATGTATGTTGGAAACTCCATGTGAGGTATAAATGGGATCATTCGAGGCCCAGGGGATATATTCGGACGAGTAGCGGAACATAGACTAAGAAGTCCAGGTTAGCGAAAATTGTTCTTCCTCATCAGTTTCCTGTGCCAACAGCCACTCAAGGTCTCTGAAACAACTTCCATGGACCACCCCCCGAGGGAAGGTATGTCGGTTGTCTTCCAATGGCGAGGCATGACTATTGTAGCTGCGGATAAGAAATGTTGAAGCACATCTTTTTTAATGAATTTGAAGGATCCGGGAAGTGTTGACAGGAGAGCTATTTCAGATGTGGGTTGTACTGAGATCACCATCAATTTGCAGTAAAGGTCAAATGTATGATACCAGAAGGATCTGATAGGGGGGCATTCCCACCATATGTGGATCATAGTACCTTTGGAGGAACTATACTATACCAAAACCTATACCATCTTGTGGTAACCTTAAATCCTGGTGTTTAGTAGCTAGGAAAAGTTTATGGGTTAAGGTGAAATATTTCAGCCAGTCAGAAGGAAGAATAGGATGATATAACTCATATTTCCAGGCCAACGGACCCAACAGAAACAACGAGTATAGTTGGGAGACCACGTGTAATGGGGGATCTTCATGTAAAACCATTCCATTGGTTTAGCTTGTATCTCTGAAAGGGGGGGGGGAGAATGTATATACTATAGGGCCTGCCGACGCTGTAGCCATTGGGGTAAACTAGCGACTGGTGGCACGGAAGCACGTGTCATCATTAGAGAAGGGTCTGCCCAAAGAATTTGAGCTATTCTCCTATGATCCTGAAGGTTCCAATTCCCAAACCTTGAGGTGTGGAGGGCTGGCAGAAAAGCCGGGTTCTAAAAAATTGAGTCGTATGGCCTGTAGAGCAGGGGTCTCAAACTGGCAGCCCTCCAGCTGTTGCGAAACTTCAAGTCCCGTGAGGCATTGCAAGGCTGACAGTTACATGCATGACTCCCACAGGCAGAGGCATGATGGGACTTGTAGTTTTTCAACAGCTGGAGGGCCGCCAGTTTGAGACCTCTGCTGTAGAGGGTGATAGGTGAAGAGCACAATTTGTACGATCCCATAGGTGAAATGTCTGGCAAGTAAGATTGGGAAGGCTTGAAAACCCGATTTGGTTAATTTTAAAAGTCCAAGGAAGAGTGCCAAGATCAATTGGGTTCAAGTGGTTTTCCAGCTGGACCCATAATTTAGAAGTTTGGTGGTAGAATCCAGGATTCTGGTGAAGTTTGCAGCTTTATCATAGAGAGCTATATCAGGGACTCCTGCTCCGCCACAAATGTTTTGGAAGGGATAGAGTTGCGACTCGAATTCTGGGATGTGACATTTCTCAAATGAATTTAGAGAACACCTGGCGCAAAGACCGGAGATATGAGGTAGGAAGAAGGATGGGTATAGTTTGGAACAACTATAGAAAATGAGGGAGGACATCCATTTTTAGTGTGTTAATTCTACAGAGTCACAAAAGTCTCTTGGTGGTATATCCCGATAAGTCCACTTTAGTTTTGTGAAGGAGTGGGAGGAAATTCAAGGACAAGAGTTGGGATGCCTCCATCTGTATCTGTATCCCCAGGTAGCGGATAGAGGTAGATCCAGTTCTGAAGGGGAAAAGAGGTTGAAATTTGTTTTAGGACCGCCGGTGGGAGGAAAATATTTAAAAGTTCCAACTGGTTATAAAACAGTTTAAAGTTGCAGACACTGCCAAATCTTTTAAATTCTGCCAAGATCAAAGGGAGGGGGTAAGAACATAGAGGAGGGGTGACAAGGGGCATCCTTGACACGTACAGTTGTGAATAGAAAACACGGGAATGAGAGAAGTTAATTCTAATCTGAGCCGAAGGGGATGAATAAAAAGACATTATTCTCTAGACCAAACGTGGACCCAAAAGTTAAATGAGGGGAGGTAGTTGTGGCGCTGCTCTGGGGTGCAATATTGCATGCCCCTATGTGACACTCTATATATCCTACTGTTATATTGAATCAAAAAACAGAATTTAAAGTGTGAATGTGCTTAGTGCAAATCCAAAAGTGTGCAAGTGCTGACAATGCAGAAATAAACCCCTAGTTACTTGTGCTCTTGAAATCATGCCTTATTGATGCTCATATGCATCAAATTCATGCAAAGATATACAGTGGTGTGAAAAAGTGTTTGCCCCCTTCCTCATTTCCTGTTCCTTTGCATGTTTGTCACACTTAAGTGTTTCGGAACATCAAACCAATTTAAACAATAGTCAAGGACAACACAAGTAAACACAAAATGCAATTTGTAAATGAAGGTGTTTATTATTAAAGGTGAAAAAAAATCCAAACCATCATGGCCCTGTGTGAAAAAGTGATTGCCCCCCTTGTTAAAGCATACTATAACTGTGGTTGTCCACACCTGAGTTCAATTTCTCTAGCCACACCCAGGCCTGATTATTGCCACACCTGTTCACAATCAAGGCATCACTTAAATAGGAGCTGCTTGACACAGTAAGGTCCACCAGAAGATCCTTAAAAGCTACACATCATGCCGAGACCCAAAGAAATTCAGGAACAATTGAGAAAGAAAGTAATTGAGATCTATCAGTCTGGAAAGGGTTATAAAGCCGTTTCCAAAGCTTTTGGAATCCAGCGAACCACAATGAGAGCCATTATCCACAAATGGCGAAGACATGGAACAGTGGTGAACCTTCCCAGGAGTGGCCGGCCGCCCAAAATTACCCCAAGAGCGCAGCGACGACTCATCCAAGAGGTCATAAAAGACCCCACAACAACGTCCAAGGAACTGCAGGCCTCACTTGCCTCAGTTAAGGTCAGCGTTCATGCCTCCACCATCAGGAAAAGACTGGGCAAAAATGGCCTGCATGGCAGAGTTCCAAGGAGAAAACCACTGCTGAGCAAAAAGAACATCAAAGCTCGTCTCAATTTCTCCACAACACATCTTGATGATCCCCAAGACTTTTGGGACAACATTCTGTGGACCGATGAGACAAAAGTGGAACTCTTTGGAAGGTGTGTGTCCAAGTATATCTGGCGTAGAAGGAACACTGCATTTCATAAAAAGAACATTATACCAACAGTAAAATATGGTGGTGGTAGTGTGATGGTCTGGGGCTGTTTTGCTGCTTCAGGACCTGGAAGACTTGCCGTGATAAAAGGAACTATGAATTCTGCTGTCTACCAAGAGATCCTGAAGGAGAATGTCCGACCATCTGTTCGTGTACTCAAGCTGAAACGAACTTGGGTTCTGCAGCAGGACAATGATCCTAAACACACCAGCAAGTCCACCACCGAATGGCTGAAGAAAAACAAAATGAAGACTTTGGAGTGGCCTAGCCAAAGTCCTGACCTGAATCCTATTGAGATGTTGTGGTATGACCTTAAAAAGGCCGTTCATGCTCGAAAACCCTCTAATGTAACTGAATTAGGACAATTCTGCAAAGATGAGTGGGCCAAAATTCCTCCAGGACACTGTAAAAGCCTCATTGCACGTTATCGCAAACGCTTGGTTGCAGTTGTTGCTGCTAAGGGTGGCCCAACCAGTTATTAGGTTTAGGGGGCAATCACTTTTTCACACAGGGCCATGATGGTTTGGATTTTTTTTCACCTTTAATAATAAACACCTTCATTTACAAATTGCATTTTGTGTTTACTTGTGTTGTCCTTGACTATTGTTTAAATTGGTTTGATGTTCCGAAACACTTAAGTGTGACAAACATGCAAAGGAACAGGAAATGAGGAAGGGGGCAAACACTTTTTCACACCACTGTATATATATATACACACACACACACACACACACACACACACACTGCAATTATAAATAGTCCATATGTCATTCCAAAGAAACGTGTAAAATTAAAAAATAAATAAAAATTAGAGTAATTAAAAAAAGTGACAGGTGCTCTTCAAATGCATGCTCCATGCTCCTGATACCCTAGAGGAATTGCACTCACCCGAACCACTAACCCCACGTAGGGGTATCTCTCTTTCATAGTATCTGCCACTGTGCAACAATCATGAGATCTTATTTCTGCTGTGTGTTTCCGTGCTGAGGTTCCTCCTTTAGATCTCCCTCCGTATCTCCCACCTGTTTATCTGCAGTCTTCTCTACATCTGTTCAAATTCCAGAATTTATACAGCTTGTCTGAACTTTCAGAAAACAGGGGGTGGAAAGCTGAAGTTACACTCTGCAGAGCTCAGTGCTTTCTCTTGGTGTCAGGAAAACTTGACTGCTGTTGCCATACCTTTCTTACTCCAGAAAACTGTGTCAGGTCTTCGGGAATGCCTAGTGATTTTGCTGCAATTCTCAGACAGTATCGCCGGAAGTGGTGGGCCCACCACTTCCGGCGTTCCTGTCTAAGAATTGCAGCAATTCAACAACTTTTTCCACACTGCATAGTATTGCCTGGCTAAAAAGTTATCAATCATCAGTGATTTATGGTTGTGGTTACTCAGAGTAATGTAACATAGACACATATGAGAATTCTGTCTGTGATTATGAAGTGAAGGTGCAGAAGTTATATATTCATTCAATTTAATATAAAATGACCTGAAAACATTGATTTTCCCCACCAGACTTCTGGAATTCGTCAAGTTGCAGAGGTTAGCTGGTAACGGTTATCCATTCAGCGCGTTTCAAAGTATTACTAACTCGTGTTCTTCTTTTGATGTGTGATCTTGATGCTGTCACATCGTCTTTGGTATTCAGAGGTATATAATATCTACACCTGGAAACTGTTATGGTTCCTACTGTCAGTCATGACATGGATCCCAAATCACCAGTAATAAGTCATGCCATCATCAAGGGGTTAATACAGCAAATGAGAACAGGATTAGCTGGCAGGAAGCTTGTTTGGCTGGATCTCTATCTTGATTAGATGAGAACTGATCTTGTATTTTCCTCCTCCCTTCTTTCTAGAGATTTGTCATATTGCTGAAGATTTTAGCTCAGTTTATAATGTGTAACAGCACAATGCACAAAGCCTGTTTCTTATAATACAGATTCAGGCCTATTTTGTGATTTCATCACTGGAAACCTGAGAGGCGAGTGGCCCATTATGAGGTTGTGAGACCATAAGATCCAGGGTGGGAATAAGAGCGTTAACCTACTGTCCCCTTACAAAACGCAGCTAACCATAAATTATTGTGTCACATAAACCAGTTATATATGTCACCATAATTCCTGGATATTGTAGTCTAAAATGGTATTAAATCAAAAATGTAATATATTGCAGTATAGGGACACCTATTAGCAAAATTACACACCCTGCCTTGCCCCTTAAAGGAGAATTGTACAAAAAAATAAAGAATAGATAAACCCACAAGTGCTTTTTCTACCACTACTATTTCTTTATACTGATTTTTGAATTTGACAAATGCAGCGGGAAATTTAAGTATAAATTGGATGAAAGGTTTAGCACTGAGAACCACTTTTTTTAAAGATAAATAGTGCATTTTATATACAACTCTATAGATCAGACCAAAATGAAGAGGAAAGAGGGACAGAGTGAATTTGTTCCAAATCAGGGACAGTGCCTCGAAATCAGTGACAGTTGGGAGCTATGTAGTTTACCAATTCCTAGATGTGATGGATGCATTTGTTTTTTAATTAAAATGTATTAATACATTTATGAATGCTTCTGGAGACTAGCAGAACTTGATAAGAAAGGGGAGTAGTCATGTAATCTCAGCTATAGTCAAAGAACAGATTTTAGAACAACCTCTTACCCCTTCAGCAGAAGGCTTGGGCTTTGAACTGAAAAGGAGCCTGGACAGGATTTTCATTTCTTACCATTTTATTCCAGCTAGACTGTTGTCCAGCGGCGGCCCATCCATTAGAGGCGCCTGGCGCAGCCCCCTCTCTCTTGGCCACCCCCTATATGCAATGGATTCATGCATAGCATGAATCTATCAACGGTTGCCGCGGCCACCCCCTATTCATGTGTCCGGCCCCTTCCAGGACACCGGCCCATGAACTACAGAAATAGGGTAGGGCTGGGTCACAGAGAATGCAACCAGAGCTCACCCAGCAGTGGCGTTGGGAGGGGGGGGGGTGGGCTGGAGCCCTGTGTGGGTCCCCAAAAAGCCCCGGGTCTCAGGCATGCACAATTCTATTATTAGCCCCGAGCCCAACTGGGGACCGATCTGACCACGAGCATGGCCGAGTGACATAGCAGGTCCTGCTTTCTGGAGCCTACAGCGCATATGATAGACGTCCCACTGGTCCAATGTCCGGATCGCGGGACGTGTGACATCCACCATAGGCACTGCAGGCTCCAGAAGGTGGGAATTACAATACGGCTGCCACACCATGTCACTGTGACTAGATCCCCACTCAGCGCTCAGGTAGCTCTCCTCTCCTGTCCTGTCACGGCTCTGGCTGCCTGGAGTGTCTACTGTCTACTGCTGTGATGGGCATGCTACACACTATGGCTGAGCTGCAGGAGGAGGTCACGTCACCTGAAGTCTGGTCAGGTAGGTCAGTGAATGTCAGGTAGGTCAGTGTGGGTCACTGTATGTCAGGTAGGTCAGTGCATGTCTGGTGGGTCAGTGTATGTCAGGTCAGTGTGCGCATCAGGTAGGTAACACCCTCTCCCCCCTTGGTGCTGGGCTGGAACTTCGGGCCACCTAGCAACGCCCCTGCCACCCAGATGTGTTACAACCGTGAATGAATATTCGCTGTTGAAACACTGAGCCTTAATCCGGCCAATCAGAAGCAGGTGTGAGACTCGTTTCGCCGAAAAGAGAAGACTCACGATTGCCCGCCAAAGAGGAGGGAGGAAACAGAAGCCACCGTCGCCATGATGACCCGTGGAGATTAGTTGATGGGGTAATGGCTACTGACCGATCGACCAACCGGGGAGGGAGGGGGTTGTGGGGTGTGGCATACTATTACCCACCCCCAAAAAAAAATCCACCGGCCACCACTGCTGTTGTCAGCTTTAAAATAAAGAGACTAATAAACAAATAAAAGCAACAGTTCAACATAGCCCACATCACCTACCCTTCTTCAGTTCTGAAGTCTCCATCAGTCTCTATGCCATTTAACACCTCCAGAGATCCTTTCTCTGACTCCTACATCACTGTTGTAGCCACAGCCTACAGCACGGGGAATAGCCATCTGATAACCCTGGAATCATTGAATCTAATGAGACTAACAGAGGCTGAGCTGCTGTAGCAGAGAAAAGGTAGAAGACCAGAGCCTGACAATGGGACTTACTGAGAGAAATCTTTGTATATGGCAGGTTTAAAGCTGAAGTTTAGGTATGGCAATTTTTTATGTATGTATACTGCATGTGTGCCATACCTGTGGGATTATCAGGGAAGCTGATAATCACTGTAGTAGGCAACATTACTGCAATGATCTCCACTAGCTTCCAAGTTCAGTGCTGAGCGGCTGCCCTCCTGCATTGTGAATACGTGAGGTTGCTAGCTTGGCATGGACACTATTCTGGGAACACTTTACATGTTCTGAATGAATACAAAGCTGTGATTGGATGAGTTGGAGAGGCGGGAAAGTGATGTCACTCTCCACCTTGTTTTATCAGCGGACACCTTGCATTCATTGATTAAAATAAAAAGCGTTCTCTGAATGGTGCAGAGTGAGAGACTTCCTTTGTTCACTAAGCAGCAGGGAGGGTGTGCAACGTGGGACCGGTAAAGCTACTGAATATCAGTGTTGCAGCAATGCCTACTACAATGATTTCTTGTTTCTATGGGTGTCCCACAGGTATGACACATACATTTGTTAAGATGGAAAAAGGTAACTATGTAAAAATTGCCATTCCTAAACATCAACTTTAATTCCACTACCTCTTTTATTGTAGGTTCCTGGCACTTTGATTTGTTTAAAAAGGTTTTCTTTAACCTTGTTGCCTGTCACTACATTTGAACGCATCAGTTTGCTATAAGACAAAAGTTCCCAAAATCTTAGGCAATTCAAGGAATAAGCCTCTCAAACCTAGCAAGCTATGATATCACTAGTTCTTTGAGCGCTCTATTCTGCAAATTTCATAGATAGGCAACTCCTATCCTCATTGATTAGTGGTTTAAAATTTAATGATAACTACTGCAGTAGGGTACAGACACAAAAAGATACACTCAGCGTCTTTCCAAAATAATTGTTCTGTTTATTTAATGCAGTAAACATTTTTAGACACATGATTACGTAGGTATCACAATAATATTACAATTGTACTTTTATGGCAACAAGGGGCGTGACATAGGCAGGCTAATTCTAATCAGGACTTGAAAGAATGCAAACATGTAATGAAAGCATTATTAGTTCCCTGTGTGCAACAAGTGCAGTGTGAAATGCATAGACAAACATATAAAATAGAATACAATTATATACAGATTTTACAATTTCCTTAAAGCGGTTGTAAACCGCTGGAAATTTTTTATTTTTTTTTGTACCTGCAAGGTAAAGGCATAATGTACTAGTATGCTTCGCATACTGGCATATTATGTTAAACTTACTTTAAAAGGAAGCTCTTCCAGCACCGAGATGTCAGCGCTGCAGGTGCTCTCACCTTCACCTGTCTAGCTTCCGGGTTTGCGGACTCTGGCTCCGTGAACGGCCGGAGCCGCCTCTCATGGCACATGACTCTGAAGAAACGGCACGGGTGGCTGTTCCTTCAGAGAGCATGTGCCAGTGATATCACTGACTACATGTACACTAAATATTTCCTAAACAGTGTATGTTTAGGAGATATTTATGCTACCTATAGATAAGCCTTATTATAGGCTTACCTATATGTAAAAGCAAGAGATGGAAGTATACTTCCACTTTAACAGCTCTCTAATATTTGTTGTGCGGCAATTTAGCTGTCTAGCGCTAGGTGCACTTTAAAAAAAAAAAACGTTTGTAAGCCAACTAGGTAACATTTTCCAGGCCATTGTGTATTCGGTGTCTGCGTGTGTGTCCGTGAATTCAGCCATTACTTTCGTTAATCTGTTTTCGTGCAATGTTGTATTATTTAATGTTCTTTCTTCTCTTTTTATACAAAGCATCATTAAATCATTTATGGAGACTCCTCTCCCTCGCTGCTTTTACTGGATGGAAACACTTTAATGCCATATAATGTATTAAGATTATTTCAGCTAATTGGTCATGGCAGCTCTGGGAAAATAGATGTACTACATTAATCCCCATAATTATGGCTTGTAATGCACAGACACCATCAAGTCTTCTACCATTCATTACCATTTGTAACAGGATACACCACAAAATAATTTCAATAATTGGAGATAAAAATTACTGTCATGAAAAACAGAGATAGATGCAAGCCAGCATCAAGCACTACAGCTGCATAGGCTGTACTGTGGAGATCGCTCAGTGCTTTAAAAAGATCATGCAAGCAACACCAACAAGGCCCCCCCCCCCGCTGTCCTTGTGGGTCTCCACAGTCAATGACATTATGCACATGGAGGAAATGCTGGCTGTGGATAATGACACCTTAGGGAAATTTCAGACCCTATGGTTCCTCTGGATGGAATTCTCCACCTCAGACTCCTTGAAAAACATGTTACCACCCAATGGCCAATACTGGACCACTGCTTGACCAAACCCTGCAGGTTTGTCCTTCAACATTCGCGCAAACCCTCCCTTAACTTTCTGCCCCGATCTCACCCTATTCTCTAACACCTTTCCTTTCCTTTTTCTACTCTATTTTCCTGTTCTCCTGCTCCAGATATGACAGGGCTGACCTTGAGACCCAACACATTCTTCCAAGAGTTGATGATTTCATATTCTCTCGTGATGGGTGGTAATTACATGCGACAATACTTTAATTGTGTTTGTGTCTAGATTTTTCCCCTTCTATTCCTGACACATTTATTGTACTATTCAAAATACGATGCTGCATATTTGGATTCTCTGTTATATTTTCTTATCCTGAAATGCAATAAACACATATTTGACTCTAAAAAGAGAACGCATATCTGGGGTTTTGGACATTTTAGAATTAGCAGTTTTACGGTTTAGTGATGGAAAGGACATGAAAATAGCACTTCTATTGCAGCTCTCTTCTAATATCAATAGATATTTTAAGATATTGTCCAAAAAAAAAGTTTGATTGGATAATTATGACCAAACGGAGGTTGACAAAAAACAACAAGGTAATACGTTTCCCGTTGTGTTTCCCAAAACCACCCACACAGAAAAATGCATGGGATGCATGTGGGTGCCATTATTACTAATGGCACACTGCACACATTGGAAATAGCACCTGCACTGGTAACTGCACTACACTAGTAGTTCCCACGTCGGCTGCGATTGCTAAAATGCTGCAGGGACCTTTTCCTGGCATTTCAGAAGGCACGGCAGCCCTTTCAAATGAATAGGCTGCCATTCCCATGCAAAACGTGGCTTGTAGAGCCGCATTTGTGTGAACCTAGGCTAGTTATCAGAATGCAAGGGGTTTTATGCTCACATCTTTTGTTTCTGTGCTAGTATCATCCTTGTTGGTAATTAGGAAGGACACCCGCTTTTTCTAATTTGCCATAAATGAAAAAATAAATAAATTCTGCATTCAAATTCCCTCATGCAGCTTAACAAGCCTGGATTACATTTTGTCTTGTCTTGGTGTGCAGAACCCTGTGGATGTGTGACGTGTTGCTTTCTGTCAGAAAGACTTTGATAGACCTAACCTAACCAAATGTACCTTTTAAGTGGAACCCACAATAAGATCTTTATACGTTGTACACTAAAGCAGAACTATACTCCCCTCCCCTTGCTTCCTCGTCAACATCTTCTCTTGGTCTTCTTCCAGGAACAGGATCCTCAGCCATCTTGATTTGTCATACCTGAGTGATGTAACTCCCATGCATGCGCATCCATCTTGGAACCCAGCACTTTGAGCTGCACAGGCAAATAAGAATCATTTATTCCGGAAGAGACATGCAATGTTTCTTCAGCAATTAAAAGCCTGGCTGTTTGAAAATTTACATTTTCTTTGCAAAGTTCAGCTTGAGGCTGAATGCTTTCACATGTTCCATGTATGTTAAACTATAACTCCCTTTTAAAGACTGTATCAAAAATCCAATAATTTGTTTCAAAGCTTTCTGGCCACTCTGTGTGTGGGCAACTTCCAGGATTTCAGTCCATTTAATATAAAGGCTCCCGCTGCTATGTATATGAGCATAGAACGCGGCTTCTCTGTTGGGTTCAGTGGACTGAGCACGCTTCATTCAATTTTATAGATCGATGAGATTGAATTGTTGCCTTCTGTGCACATTTGTTTTTTTTTCTCTCCCTACAGTTGGCTTTTTTTCCCTCCAGTATTTCAAATGGCATCCAGGGACCCAAGCCCCTACCAAAACAGACCATTTCACATATGAAATCTCTCAAGCTTGCAAAAATGCTAAGTTATGATTTAAGAATATGTTTATAGTCTGCCAAAGAGTGAGCTGTCAAATGCTATAGTTTATTTCAGCTCTGTGAGTTCAAAGTTTCACGGCTACACGCCTCTGTGGCGGTGGAATCATATGGTACAAGCGTTTTGCTGAGGGGTGCTGGGCCAAGTTTGTTAATATTGGATGACTTTCACAAAGCTCTTTAAGCTTTAAATGCTCGATGTGGACTATTGTTAGCTGGTCTACTTTCCATATGCACTGATTCTTGTGTGTTTTTTTTTGCCATTTAATTTTGTTGGTGTGAAGATGTACTTTTATGCTTATGTGCAACACAAGCTGTAGAGCTAAATCAGATTGCTGAATGTAAACTCCTAGTTTGATTTTCTTTTTTTAAATTAGAGGGGTAAGAAGTTGGGATACCTAAATGGTACAGCAAAGGTGTGATCTTTATTCCAGTGCAGTTGGACAAAAATCATATGCTCTCCTCAGGTGTATGTACAGTTGAGTTTAGAGGCATCTTAATATAGCGCAGTCTTACCCCGAAGGGTCCCGACTTGCATAGCAGAGTTCCTGGGGAGAGAGGGCCCAAGGACCAGAAGCAGCACAGAGTGGCAGAAGGGTAAAAGAGAGAGAGAATACGCAGGAAAAGCCTGCATGAAAAGCCATGTCTTAAGTAGCCCGCGGAAGACTGGAATAGTAGGGGCCTCCTGGAGCTCGACAGGGAGGCTATTCCATAGTACGGCACCCTGATGAGAGAAGGCCCCACCACGCCGGATCTTCTTGGGCACAGAGATGTAGAGGAGAGCTCTACCGGTATATCTGAGTGATCAAACAAGATCCAACAAGAGCTGAGGTATCCTTTTCTCTGTCTCAAAAGTGGGACATCAGGGGTCTGTTTAGACCCCTGATATTTCACCAAAGCCCTCAATGGGACGTAAAACAAATGAAAACTATAACATTGTAAAAAACATAAATTAAATTTAAAAAAAATACTGACACCAGTGGTAGAACTACCAGGGTCAGACTTGCGACTGGGCTCTGGCGTTCCGCCACCATGGGGGGACCCCAAGACAGCAGGAAGGTGGCCCGCTGTGGGACTGTAATAAATTGCCCAACGATGGGAGTAAAGGGCCCAAGGAGCAGAGGGAAGGACCCTTCATGATTTCTTGCACCGGGGCCCTGAAGGTTCTAGTTACGCCTCTGGCTCTCCTCCAATCCAATGCCTTTAAAAGGACATACATATTCTTTACTGTAATCTTACCTGGATAAAACAATCAAATAAAGCATTTTTAAATAAGAGCCATTCATCCGTTTGTTCCTTTATTTGACTTTGCTCAACTGGATTGAAGTTATTGTAAACCTCTGAAATGAAAAATGATCAAAGCTCAATAGTGTGTACTAGCCCCAATCCAAAGCACCTAATGTGGTCACTTCTGACAGTCTATGCCGATACCACAGAATTGTGGGAGACAGTCCTGCCCCCTGCCCCCTCCTCCCTTTCAGCACATATAAGTTGATTTACAGCCTTAGCGGTGCATGTTTCCTTATGAGACTGTGTAAAGGGGTGTGTGTCCATTCCCTCCACTCAAGTCTCAGATTATACTCCGCTCTGTGTTGCTGTGAACTGTGATGCCAGATACCCACCTCCTGCCCACTTGGGCTGAGGAATAGCCTTTGTTCTGTGTGTTTTAGAATGCTATAGAAAAGAGAGGGCTTCAGATGAACAGGTACAACTTATGTATTTCATCTCTGTGCATTACCAGAGGCTAGTCACTTCTGAGAGTATTTGTAAGGGATTATTCCAATTATTTTAAATGTAGTCTATGTAACATATTTGGCTGAATTAAAATACATTAAAAGAAGTAATTGTGGTTGTGTTTCTTTTCTTACACAGGTCATCTATTCCACAAGTTCCGAATCACAGAGTCCGACTGGTACCGGATAAAACAAAGTATTGATTCCAAGTGTCGCACAGCTTGGCGCAGGAAGCAGAGAGGGCAAAGCTTGGCAGTAAAAAGCTTCTCACGTAGAACACCTTCAAACACTTCATATAACGCAGCTGGTAAGTCGTACAGACCTGCCCCCCCCCCCCCCCCCCCTCCTCTTGCTGTTACCCTCTATTGCTTTTTTGGTGATGTAACATTTTGATCTTCCCATCACTTTCTGAGTCACAACAATGAACAGAGAGAATAAATCTCCCTGTAATGGACTCAGACACCAATAAAAGAAAACATAAGAAGAATCATAACCCTTCCACACTCCAAAGAATAAAAAAAAAAAACAAAAAAAAAAAAACGACAAAATCAATTTTAAACAGAACTTTTAGAATAACAATGTCTTTCCTTTGGAAACATGCTCCAGGAACATTTATATAGTGCCTTGAAAAAGTATTCATACCCCTTGACATTTTCCACATTCTGTCATGTTGCAATTAAAAATGTAATTGGATTTTATGTGGTAGATCAACACAAAGTGACACATAATTGTGCAGTGGAAGGAAAATGATAAATGGTTTTCCAAATTTTTTACAAATAAATATGTGAAAAGTGTGGGGTACATTTGCATTCAGCCCGCCTGGGTCAATACTTTGTAGAACCGCCTTTCGCTGCAATTACAGCTGCAAGTCTTTTTTGGGATGTCTCTACCAGATTCGCACATCTATAGAGTGAAATTTTTGCCCATTCTTCTTTGCAAAATAACTTTAAGCTCTATCAGATTGGATGGAGAGCGTCTGTATACAGCAATTTTCAAGTCTTGCAAGAGATTCACAATTGGATTTAGTTCTGAACTTTAACTGGGCCATACTAACACATGAATATGCTTTGATCTAAATCATTCCATTGTAGCTCTGGCTGTATTTTTAGGGTCGTTGTCCTGCTGGAAGGTGAACCTCTGCCCCAGTCTCAAGTCTTTTGCAGACTCTAAGACCCCTTTCACACTGAGCAGTCTCGGGCGTAGTTTTAGCAGTGCTATGTGGCTTTAACCCCCGCTAGCAGCTGAAAAGGGGTTAAATCCGCCCACAAAATGCCGCTGCAGCAACGCTTTGCCAGTGGTATAGCAGCGCTGCCCCATTGTTTTTAATGGGCAGGGGCGCTTTAGGAGCGGTGAGTTCACCTCTCCTAATGCTGTCCAAAGAAGCTGCTGGCAGGACTTTTTTTTTTACGCCCTGCCCACGCACCGCTCCAGTGTGAAAGCCCTCAGGCTTTCACACTGGAGTGAATGGAGCCGCTGTTTCAGGGTGCTTTACAGGCGCTATTCTTAACGTTATAGCGCCTACAAAGCACCTCAGTTTGAAAGAAGTCTAACAAGTTTTCTTCTAAGATTGCCATGTATTTGCCTCCATCCATCTTGCCATCAACTCTGACCAGCTTCCCCATCCCTGCTGAAGAAAAGCATCCCAACAACATGATGCTGCCACCACCATGTTCACGGTGTTCAGGGTGATGGGCAGTGTTAGTTTTCTGCCACACACATAGCATTTTGCTTTTAGGCCAAAAAGTTAAAGTTTGGTCCCATCTGACCAGAGCACGTTTTTCCACATATTTGCTGTGCCCCCCACATGGCTTCTCGCAAGCTGCAAATGGGACTTCTTACGGCTTTCTTCCTACCACTTTTCCATAAAGGTCAGATTTGTGGAGAGCACGACTAATAGTTGTCCTGTGGACAGATTCTCCCACCTGAGCTGTGGATCTCTGCAGCTCCTCCAGAGTTACCATGGGCCTCTTGGCTGCGTCTCTGATTAATGGTCTCCTTGCCCGGCTGGTCAGTTTTGGTAGGCTTGCAGTTGTGCCATAGTCTTTCCATTTTCATATGATGGATTGAACAGTGCTCTATGAGATTTTCAAAGCTTGGGAATTTTTTTTTATAAAATAACCCTACTTTAAACTTCTCCACAACTTTATCCCTGATCTGTCTGGTGTGTTCCTTGGTCTTCATGATGCCGTTTGTTCTCTAAGGTTCTCTAACAAACCTCAGAGGGCTTCATAGAACAGCCATATTTATACTGAGATTAAATTACACACAGGTGGACTCTATTTACTAGTTAGGTGACTTCTGAAGGTAATTGATTCCACTAGATTTTAGTTAGGGGTATCAGAGTAGAGGGCGCTGAATACAAATTCACACCACACTTTTCAGATATTTATTTGTAAAGAAATTTGAAAAACATTAATAATTTTCCTTCCACTTCACAATTATGTGCCACATAAAATCTAAATAAAATACATTTACGTTTTTGGTTTTAATATGACAAAATTTCAAGGGGCATGAATACTTTTTCAAGGCACTATAGCTATGATTGATCAGGTATTGAACAATTACAGCATAGAATCTGGAATATGATAATCTCCCATTAACCCACAGTGCAGCAGACTTCTAATGGAGACACCTGTTCTAGTGACAGTTTTTCAAAGGGCTTGTTCATGCTAGCATTTGGGGGAGGGGGGTGTTAAAACTTTTACCTCCGACTGCTACCTCTGTAGCTGCAGATGCAGCAACCGGAGGTGTGCACATGCTACGGCCACCCTGCTTTCCTTTGCAGCTGTGGCAGGAATTCTGCCCACTGTCTCTGTCTACAGTTGTAGTGCCCACTAAAAATGACCCACTAAAGTGAATGGGGCTAGTACGGCAATCAGGGTTACAGCAGGCGGCGAGCAAGCAATAAAACACCACCTTATCACCTGTCAAATGCTTTCTGAAGAGCGATCAGAGCGTGGATTGCTCTTCAGAAACCATAGCTTATGTGCAGAAAGGCTAAAGTTTTGAAAGAAATAGAAAAGCCATAACTTTCAGTGCCATCCCCTTTTTAGTTAGACCAAAAAGTGACCAATCAGCAGAAGAGATTGACTAGACTTTGGTGATAGAGATGTCAATAGCCAGTTCAGGGCCCAGGGCAGGTAGCACAGTCTCTTGTACGCCCGATAACCTTGGCTCCTTCACTGTTTACATGGGGTATTCCTGGCTCCCACCTATGAGTTACAGCCGTGTTGTGGAAGAGCTGTACAACTTATATTAAAAGCAGCATTTTGGAGCCTCTCCCAGAGAAATGGGGAACAGAAATAATTCCCTGCACTGGTCTTTTTTGGATGCGTATTAAGTGTAACCACTGTATCTTCAGTGCACAGGGCCAAACTCTGATTTCAGTGGAAAAATCCAATTCTCCAAACGGTCTTCATTCCAAGAGGCTGAAATGAAAAAAGTAGGCAGAGAATTAGTAATTAAAAAAGTAAAAGTAGTTCTGCAGCTATGCAGTCTTGTAAAGGTAATGAGCTGACTCAGGAGTTTTATTCATTGTACCAGGTGAGGTAAAATGTGCATCAGCCATGTTCAGGATACAGGAACTCTGAGTAGTACTGTATTGCATTGTCTTTAAGTATCCCAAATCACGCTGGAATAACTGTCAATGATCAGATCTAATAGTGCTGTAACATAATATATGTTCTTATATCCAAGAGGTTATTCGGCTTAGATTGTAGATGGTCTTCCAGGGGCTGTCTTAATTAACCTCAGTTATTGGCCACGCTCTTACCATAATAGGCAGGGCTGCAGAATGTATCCGGCAGTCTTCCTGTACCCCACAGTTATTGGAAATATGTCAGCAATGTGTTCACACTGAGAGCTGCAGGAGCATCCAGGTATTGCTCCCTCTCCTCGCCAAATTCTTGGAATGATAGTCCACTTTCCTATGAATCAGAGCGATTTTTCAGCTGCTGCCTTTCAAGAGCCCAACATCTGCGGATTTAGATGTACATTGTAAGAGCTTTGTACAAATTAGTCACTTGGTAGATAAATTCTACATCCATTTGTACAGCATGAAAGCTGGAGCAAATGTGGAGGCCCCAGCAACCATACTGATAACCTTGATTTATTTGTTCCAGAATCTGCTACTACACTAGAAAAGTTTCAGCCCTGGGGGTGAATGAGGTTGAATCCCAACCAAAACATTTCTCTAGTTTTATGTAAAGTGGGAAATTGTTAGAATGTCTTTCAGGATTTAAGAAAAAAAAAACATCCCCGCCGGGAGAAGATAGTGATTATCGCATCTGCTACGATAATCGCAGGCAGGCTGGTTGTACCCAAGCTGATTGATCGATCAACTTGGTTCATTCAGCCTGCCTAAATCTTGGCTGGTTCCTGCTGAACCGGCCGAAATTCGAATTGTGTATGGCTGGCCTAAGGGAAAATTTTTAATTTTACAGATACCACCAGAACAATAGTGACAACTGTTATCATAACAGCTGTCAAAGGCAGGGTTGCCTCTCACTTGAGATGTCCCCTGGCTTAATGCTCCTCTGGAATAATGGTCTATAAGACACTTGACTTAAAGCGGGAGTTCCGCCGTTTTTTTTTTAAAAGCCAGCAGCTACAAATACTACAACTGCTGACTTTTAAAATAAGAACACTTACCCGCCCAGCGCGCCCGCGATGTCGGCACCCGAAGCCGATCTCTCGATCGTCTCTCGGGTGCTGCCGCCGCCATCTTGGGTATGGGAATCAGGAAGTGGAGCCTTGCGGCTTCATTTCCCGGGTTCTCTACTGCGCATGCGCGAGTCGCGCTGCGCAATAAGGATGGTCCCCGCTGTCTCTGGGATCCGTGTGTTTCCCAGCAGACAGCGGGGGACCTTCGGAAAGGGGCGTATATTCTGCAGATATCTATGCCGGAAGTGGGTGCAGATACCTGTACTGTACAGGTACCTGCACCCCCCTCCCCCCTGAAAGGTGCCAATTGTGGCGCCGGAGGGGGGGAGGGTTCCAATGAGCGGAAGCTCCACTTTAGGGGGGAGCTCCGCTTTAACAGGGACACAAACAGCAGAAAAAAAGCCAACACTGATCCTAACCCTTTCTGACACCATCCAAGAGTAAATATTCAGCGTGTGAGGGCAGATGATATATCCACATGTGATATGAGTGACTGTGTTTTTGGCTGGTGAGAAAGCCAAAGGAACAGAGGCAATGCTTGCCAGGTGACCCAGGTGCTTAGTCTGCCGAGTCAGTACACATTTGTTAGCCATGAGCTTCAATCTTCTGTCAGCCACTGCTGGACACCTGGGCCTCTGCACTGCTTGCCATCAACAAATGGAGATTACATTTTTCATTAATCACACGTTTTTTTTATATTTCTTGGACCTTGTTATTAATGTGGAAGATAAAAATCTAGACACTCGTGATGCAGTTTGGAATCATGTTTTTCCCTTGTGGACAGCTTGTTTCAGACCCATGCAATCTCTTACAGACCTTGTTAAGTGGATTAAGCTTCTAATGGAAACTATTTTCTTAAAGTAAACTTGGAAGATCTGGTCAACAGCTTTTAATGAAACATCACATCACTCAACTGTGAATCGATGCAGGCACTTCTAGTAATAGGCTTTCTTTAAGATTCCGAACCTCACACTGAACACTGAGTTTTAACTCTCAGCTGGTCCTCCCCATGTTTAAAGTTTCCAGGTCCTGATTTGTGTGTAGTGTAATCTACATACAGTATATTATTTATGCTGAGCAAAAATGTAAGCCGGTTAGCCCTTTACTGTCTGTTTAGAGGATGGAGTGTTTCACTTTACCTAAATAATATAGAAAATGGAGGTTTATGAGCAGGACGTATGGTGAAGGTAGGTATGTGAGTATGCATGGAAGAGTGAAGAAGGTGAGAAGGATGTATGGAAGATTTAGGTTTCTGAGTAGGAAGTACAGAATAATTAAATTTGTAAAGAGAACATATAGAAGAGGATAGGTTTGTAAGAACGATGTATGGAAGATTTAAGTTTGTGCAAAGTACATATGGAAGATGGAGGTTTCTGAGGAGGACATATGAAGTGATGAATGAGGTTAGGTTTCTGAGAGGTTTGTGAGGACATATAAAAGAGTGAAGTTTGTGAGGATGTATGGAAGGGGGATGTTTGTGAGGGGGACAAATGGAAGATGGAGGTTTCTGAGAAAGACGAATTGAAGTTTGTGAGGAGGAAATGTGGAAACATGAACTTTTTGAGGAAGATGTCTGTAAGAGGTAGAATCCTGAATAGGACAAAAAATTTGAATAGGTTTATGAGGAGAAGAAATTAAATAGGGTGGTTTTAGAGAGGTTGGTGAAAAAGGAACAGGACTGATAAATATTTGTAGCAGCTAAATATCTGCTATTAGAATGCTTTTGGAGGAAGGATAAAGGGTTATACAGGTTTTTTTCCAGTATTCAGTCTTATGTTGAATGTTTAAAGCAGTTGTAATCCTCAGACTTGCAAAATGAACAAAGCATATCGCTCTATAGTGTGTACTTGTCTCAGTCCAGAGCACAAAGTGTAATTTCTGTGTGCAGATTTGTTTCTCTGCTATAAGCATGAGTTACCTCTAATGAGAGAAGAATGGTGATTGGGAGGGCACAGTCTGTGATATCTCTTCCTGTGTGCTGTGTGAAGGGGTGTGTCCCTTCCCTCCAATCAGTTCTTGGCACTCTCTTCACTGATGTAACTTCAGCTCTCCCTGAACTTACGCTTAAAGCCTCCTTCCCAGATCCAAATGGTGAAACAGAGCTTTTGGGGGGGTGCGGCTACCCGGTTTTGACTGGTATCCGCAGCCACTTTTGTTCCAGTCGCCTTAGGCGATCGGAAGTGGAAGTTTTCCTTTCCCCTCCCTCTCAAAGTCTTGTGGGACACAAGACAGGTCCTAGAAGACTTCGGGACCAATCAAAGAGTGCAACGCCTCTCGTGCATGTGCAGTGGGCACCCAGCTGTGAAGCTGCAAGCTGTTACAGCTGGGTGCCAATAGTAGAAATGCCGGGGAGGGAGGAGAGAGGAAGAAAACTGCTGGGGTGAGTGCACCTCTGGACCATGGGACAGGTAAGTGTGTGTTTATTAAAAGTCAGCAGCTACACTTTTTGTAGCTGCTGCCTTTTAAAAAACAAATGACTGGAACTCCACTTTAATCTCTGTGTATCACTTGAGGCCAGTCACTTCACTGGGTATATGTTGGAGGAATAATCTCACATGGATAGACAGATTAATATTGTAGTAGGTTCTCCTAACTGTTCAGCTGTGAGAAACATATGAGGACTTCTGCTAGACCAGTGTTATCATAAAGATACTGCTCCCTTAGTCCTTCTTCCAGGCGGATCCGAGCAGGCCACCCATTGACTTCTATGGGCAGGTGGATATCAGCGTAGATGTGTCCGCTGACAACTGCCTGCCATTCGATCCCACAAGATCCGCTCAAAACAGGCAGATGGCGATACATTCGCCGTCTGTCCAGCGGATGGGGTCGGATGAAAACAGACAGGCTGTCAGTTTTCATCCGATCTCGCCATAGAGAACAGCTGGGCTCTGATTGGTCCGTCCCTGCACAGTGAGCAGAGATGGACCTTTCATTCACCTGCTCAGGGAGGATCAACGGAGCAATCCCCCACTGATCTGGCGGAGTCCGTCCAGCAGATCAGCCATGTGAAAGGGGCCTTAAAGTGTTACTAAACTCACAATAGTAAAATCAGTCTGTATATACAGTAAAAAAATGCTTGTTATACTCACTGTGGGACTTAAGGGGTAAATCCTCTGCATTGTGTAAAAAGACTATTTGATTCTGTATGCACAGATTCTCCTCTTCTTACATTGTTCCCATGACATATCCAGATAAGACAGGGCTAGTCGAGTCAATTTGCACATGCTCAGTTTTGTCTCTTTTGCTGGAGAGAACATTTCCTTTTTGAGCGGAGCTACTTAGGGCTAATGGTATTAACATCACACATTTGGGCATGTATACAGATCCTAGATGACAGCCCAGTCCCTCCCTTCCTCCTTCCAATCAGCGCTGGCTGGACAGAGGGTTTGGGGGTCAGTCAGGAGCACAAGACACATCAGAGGAGAGAGAAGTCTCCTCCTACAAGAATATTTAGGACTCGGCCCGAGACACTGCTATATGTCACATGACCGCTGTATACCGCTCATCAGAGAAGGTACATATCCGTTTTATTTTAATGAAAAAAAAAAAAGTATAGGTTGTTTGTACTGCGGGGGTGCTGATGCATTATTTTTACATTCATTGGTTTAGTAACACTTTAATTAGTCCTCCCCATTGGTTCCTGTGTTTTAATTACTGTCACTTACCTATAATGCGTTTATTTTTAGATATAAAATGATTGGTGCACATTTATTCATAAACTTAAAAAACAAATGACCAGACAGTGAGAGGTTCCAAACCACATTAGAGAAGCCAAGCCATAGATCTCTGAGCACCGACGTCTGGAGGAGGCATCGATTTTAATTTTGGCGAGGCAATTGATTTTGACAGATTAAACTCTTCTTTTAGAGAAAGGTGATATTAAGGGAAAAAAATGCAGGAGAGGAGAGTTATAATTGTTTTTATTCCATAATTGACCATTAAACTTGAAAAATAAAGCTTTTTGCATGATGGCAAAATCCTCTGTTGTTACAAATTGTAAAAACACACAGCATGTTGTATAGAGATACACAAGAAAGTTGCATGGTTTATAAATCTAAATTGATTAAAGAAATACAATACAGAGTGCTTCTAGACTGGCTTCACAATGCCAATATAATTTTTAAAATAACAGTAGTCTTTATTTTCAAAATGGGCTGTCCTCATGTTATTATTATTCAGGATTTATATAGCACCAATAGTTCGCACACCACTTTACATTATAAAGGGAGACCGTACAGTTACAATACAATTCAATTCAAGAGAGTTAGGAGGGCTCTGCTTTGTGTCAATTATGATAATACAGTAGCAGTACATTTATAAACAGCATGATAGACAAGTGGTTGAGCGGTATCGGCTTTAAGGGCTTTCTGATAAAAGTGATGGGCCTCTCAAAGGAGACAGTGACTGCAGGAATGGATCTCTGTTTTTATTTTATTTTTACACTATAAATGAAAAAAATACAGATAATTAAAAAAAAAAAAACATGTTTCTATTAAGTGTCAATATTTTGTGTGGCCACCATTATTTTCCAGCACTACCTTAACCCTCTTGGAAGTTCACCAGAGCTTCACAGGTTGCCACTGGAATCCTCTTCCACTCCTCCATGCAGATATCATGGAGCTGGTGGATGTTAGAGATTCTGTGCTCCTCCACCTTCCGTTTGAGGATGCCCCAAAGATGATCAATAGGGTTTAGGTCTGGAGACATGCTTGGCCAGTCCATCACCTTTACCCTCACCTACTTTAGCAAGGGAGGGGTTGTCTTGGAGGTGTGTTTGGGGTCGTTATGTTGGAATACTGCCTTGTGGCCCAGTCTCCGAAGGGAGGGGATCATGCTCTGCTTCAGTATGTCACAGTACATGTTGCCATTCATGGTTCCCCCAATGAACTGTAGCTCCCCAGTGCAGACAGCACTTGTCCATGATACTCCCACCACCATGCTTGACTGTAGGCAAGACACATTTGTCTTTGTACTCCTCACCTGGTTGCTGCCACACACGCTTGACACCATCTGAACCAAATACATTTTTCTTGGTCTCATCAGACCACAGGACATGGTTTAAGTAATCCATGTCCCTAATTTGCTTGTCTTCAGGAAATTGTTAGTGGGCTTTCTTGTGCATCATCTTTAGAAGAGGCTTCCTTCTAGAATGACAGCCATGCAGACCAATTTGATGCAGTGTGCAGCGTATGGTCTGAGCACTGCAGGCTGACCCCCCACCCCTTCAACCTCTGCAGCAATGCTGGCTGCACTCATATGTATATTTCCCAAAGACAACCTCTGGATATGACGCTGAGCACGTGACCTCAACTTCTTTAGTCAACCATGGCGAGGCCTCTTCTGAGTGGAACCTGTCCTGTTAAACCGCTGTATCATCTTGGCCACCGTGCTGCAGCTCAGTTTCAGGGTCTTGCCAATCTTCTTGTAGCCTAGGCCATCTTTATGTAGAGCAACAATTCTTTTTTTCAGATCTTCAGAGTTCTTTGCCATGAGGTGCCATGTTGAACTTCCAGTGACCAGTATGAGGAAATTTTTATGAATTTAATCCACTTTGGAATAAGGCTGTAATATAACAAAATGTGGAAAAAAGTGAAGTGCTGTGAATACTTTCTGGATGCACTGTAACTACACAAATATATTGTGACATAAACAATTGCATCTTATACCATTTTATTCTGCAGGATCTCTTCTTCCAGACACTACATACTTTTTTGGGGGGTTTCCAGTAATTTCTAGCAAATTTAACATGTGTGCAAAAAATAAAAAAAATATCCTGATAGGGAAAGGAATTAGGCTTCAAAGACAGCAGTGCATTGAATTGCGGCATGGCAAAAATTATCCCCCCATCACACTTGGCTGACAGTACCATGAACAATCGTTTGGGCCAAGCATAGATTTTTTTTTTTTTGGCACCAACAAGAGAGACTTCGGCATTCCCTGATCTGGGTGAAGATCATCTCTTTTCTGTAAGCATCATTGGAACCACGTTTAGAGTATAAATATATCATCGGATATGCTTATTCGCTTCTGAAGTCTTCCTTTGCTGCTCTCTGACACATTTGCATGTTGGAGAAGTCCAGCTGCCAATATAAAGCAAATTCAGTCATCTGTACTAATGAGATATCCGTGCTTGTAAGGCAGGTGCTCTATCTTTGATATACAGGCGATGTACGAGACATAACAGTTTGTTTTGACATCAATTTGAAAAGTTTCAGATGCACGTAATGCTCTGGAAGAAATAACTCTATTTTTTTTATTCCTTGTGCTCGGGGTAGAACACTAATGAGAGTAAATATGAAAACATTAGGTCCGGCTGATCAGACATGCAAGTCTGTGTGTGACATTGCAGCTAATAGAATGTAAATATAACATGCTTTATGTTTTTTTACATCCCCTGAAGGTGTTTGAGTCTGCATACCAGTTTTCAGCCCAGAAAAGAATGTACGCAAAACAGGAATCAAGGACGTTAATTGAAAACTTGTGTTACAGTGCAGATGTCAGTCGTTGATTAGTGGCAGAAATCCTAATAGGAGAAACAAAAGCCAAGGGCAGGGTTCCCAAAGTGTATTCATATTTTAATATATATATATATAGTGTGTGTGTGTGTGTATATATATATATATATATATATATATATATATATAATATATATATCGTTTTTTTTAATTGGAAACTCCATGCTGTTAGAACCCTGGTATAAACTGAACCCAGGTCCCCAGAAGTGAGCACAGCTCTGACTATGCATTGACTATGCCCTAAACCAGTGATGGCGAACCTTGGCACCCCAGATGTTTTGCAACTACATTTCCCATGATGCTCAACTACACTGCAGAGTGCATGAGCATCATAGGAAATGTTGTTCCAAAACATCTGGAGTGCCAAGGTTCACCATCACTGCCCTAGACCCCTCTTTCACACTGGGGCAGTTTGCAGACACTTTAGCCCTAGAAATAGCCTCTGCAAAGTGCCTGAAACCCGCCTCCTATTCATTCCAGTGTGTCTTTGCTCACTGGGGCGGTGCGCTTGCGGGACATTCGGAAAACTCCTGCAAGCAGAATCTTTGGGGTGGGTTGGGAGCTCTGTATTTAGCGCTTCCAAACGCCCTGCCCACTTGAATGAATAGGCAGTGCTTTCAAAGTGCTGCAAAATGGGAGTTTTTAAACACTTTTTTTGGGTTAAATGTGCCCCGCTAGCGGGCAAAAAGCACTGCTAAAACTACAGCGTTTTAGCGCTAACAGACGGGGCTTTCAGTCTGAAAGTAGCCTTACAGTTTTCACCTCCTGCAATAATACCTGTTGAGTCTGCCAGTGAAATTGCCAAATGCAGCTTCCTGTGATTGAGTGGCAACGATGCTGCACTGTTCCTGAATTCAGAGCCGAGATTCCACACTCATGTGGGCTGTGTCTTCTTGCACTACACTGGAGTGAAAGAATGTTGCAGGAGGAGTGGCTATCTGAATTGATTCACAGGGCTGTAGCTTGTCATTCAGCACCTGACCACACCTAGTCCTGCCCACTTCTCCCAGGGTTGCTGCAGTGTCTGGGGAGGGGGAGCTTGTGAGATACAAATGAGGGAGGATTTGGCTCAGTCAGGGGAGGTAAAGGAAGGTTTTAAGCATTTTTACTTGTATAGTAACTGGATTTGGTACTTGTTTAGACTGTCAAACAAGCATTTAATGTACTTTAAAGTATCTAAAGTCAAACCTTTTTTTTTTCTTTTTTAGGATAGGAATGATTAAAATCCTGTAAATATTTGTATTGATATCAGTGTCCCATTGGGTAAGATGACTAAACAGGAAGTGACAGTGGTCACTGGAACAATTGTCTCCACTGGATGTTTCTCTTCTGTTCTTGCTGGAGTGACAACCAAGATATTAGATTTTTCTTCACTTTCTGTCCCATTTATCACCAGGAAAAATATAAAGAGGCAATATAAAGGGGCAATTCTTTCCAGTGGGGACACAAACAGCAATAAAAACCTTAGAGGATTTCTAATCCTTCCCCACTCCATCCCAAAGCAAAAACTGAGTTTTGGCTTTATATTCTCTTTATCCTGCTACCATCGACTGTATTCATATATACAGCCAGTGGGATTTAACTGTATACTGTATATATACGGCAGCTCTACTGCACAGGATCACGTACCTAGTACATGATCCTGCACGTCTGTGTCAGGAGTGCATGCACACACTGCCAGCGGCCTGCTCCCGCTGTGATTAGACACAGCAGGTACGGCAGACCCTATGTCCACCGGCATCCACTGATGCTTCAGTACACAGGCAGAACGGCGGTCTGCCTATGTACACAAGGTAGATCTCTGTTCTGTCACTACAGAAGGCATGGATCATGGGTCTCTGCTAAGCAGGGGGCACCGATCTATGCCTTCTCCTAGTACAAGCACCTTCTCCACAGTAGTAAAGCCCTGGTCAGGCACACATTTAACCCTTTGATTGTCACTGATGCTAACCCATTCCCTGCCAGTGTTATTGGCACAGTGACAGTGCATATTTTTCTTTAGCACTAATCACTGTATTAGTGTCACTGGTCCCCAAAAAGTGTCAGTTAGTGTCCTGACTGTCCACCCCAATATCGCAGTTCCGCTATAAGTGTGTCATCACTGTGATTACTAAAAAAAAAAAAAAAAAAAAAAGAAATGTCCCATAGTTTGTAGACACTATAACTTTTGCGCTAACCAATCAATATTCGCTTATTGGGATTTATTTTATTTTTCCAGAAATATGTAGCAGAATATATATTGGCCTAAATTGATGAAGACATTTTAAAAATAGTCAGTCTTTTTTTGTCTATAGCGCAAAAAATAAAAAACGCAGAAGTGATCAAATACCACCAAACGAAAGCTCTATTTGTGGGGAAAAAAAAGGACATGTGTTTTGTTTAGGTACAGCGTCGCACGACCGTGTAATTGTCAGTTAAAATAATGCAGTGCCGTATTGCAAAAAATGGTCTGGTCATGAAGGGGGGTAAATTTTCCGGAGGTCAAGTGGTAATGTGGAGCTGTGGCACATATGCCTCCATAAGGAAACTTCTTTTCTGTGCTCATAGCGCTCTCTGCACAGTAACTAAGCTGTCACAGGCAGCTCCCGTTGCATACTTGTGATCAGAAGCTTCCAGTCACAATAGTCACACAATTAGAAAGCCCTCCTGGCTTTTAGATTCCATTGGAGGGCTGGGGAAGCGGCTCTGGTAAGGGGTTAAATATTCCCCCCCTTGTGAAACACCCTTGGGGAGTGCTCTAATTTAAAACACATACTTTATTATTGGATTTTAAGAAAAAGGTCAGTGGCACAAATTGTGAAACATAATTAAGTTTGCCTTCTGTACCGCTGTTCTGGTTGACTTCCCGCACTGGTCATATTTTAAAATCTTATCTGGTTGAACTTTCTGTGACTTCTCTCTGTTTATTGCCAGAGGGTCACTCTGTGGACAGACAAAAATACCTGCAAGTCCTCCCCGAGACTGGCTGTAGAATTGTGAATGATGGCTGGGAAAAGGAGAGCGGAGCGCGATATGGACAGGGAAACTGGATCTGTCTATCCAATAATTGTTCAATATACCTAGACTTTTGGCTTGCCGACGGCTGCTCATCACAAGTTGTTATTAGGTCAAAGCTTGTTGAATTGTACCATGGCTGACAAGTCAGAGCGGATTTTTTTATTACCTTTCAGCTCCATTTAGAATGGAATAAAAAATAGCAGATGAAGTCGGATTTGGCATGTACAAATACTGGCTAGTCGTTGGAATAGATTGGTACAATATGTTTTTAGCTTTTGATTGGCAAAGGTTTGTTTGTAGTATTTTTTTCTACTCGTTTGACCCGTCAGGCCTCATTAGCTCTAAAATTCCATTTACCGAGGAGAAAGAAAAACACATTTTCTGCTACCATATCTAGTCTTAAAGTTTCAATTTTCTTTGATTTTGCTTTAGGTGCACAAAGGTGTTAAGAATGTGAGGTTTTGGTAATCATCAAATCCCAGTCGAGTTATTTATAGGAAATGAAAATGTTGTGCTGGAAAAGAAACGCAAAAAAAAAACTGCAACATAAGTCGAAGAAAAGGCCCTTAGGTTCCATCTTTCCTGATGATATTGATCCAAATGAAAGCAGAACAAAACCTCCTCTAGGAAACTGCCAATACATCCTCACAGCGGGGAGAAAAATACTTTTCTGACCCGGTAATCTTTAGTCACATGTGTTTCTTTGATCAGTTACTCTGCTCGTTTCATGTGAAGATAAAATTATTCCTTGAGATTCATGTTTCAAATGTTGGGAGTTGCTGAGTTTTTAATGATGAATGTGGAAGACCGATGTACTTATGTAGCCTAAATATGTCTAAAGCTTACTCATACCTAGTTGCCATAATAACACAGGGGCTAGGTGCCTCTCTGCTTTTTACACTGGGTCATTTTGTAGGAGTGGGGTGAAAACACACAGCAAATTGTCAGATTAGATGAAATTTCAGCTCTTAGACTTATGCCTGCTTCTATTAGGACGAACGTAAACCTGCCAGATGTAGTTTTCCACTTTCAAGGGAAACGCCACCCGAAGCTCACAGAGGAGCAACTGCTCAGACCAATTTGAAACTAGCAATAAAGCTGCATATAGACAGGGCAATATACAAAGCAATACAAATATTCCCCAGCTAATCAGCACAAAAACCTAACTAAACGGATCCATCATCTCAAGGCACCTCTGTAAATTGCGGTCCATAACTCAAAAGCATCTGAGTTCCAAACTATATGAGGTATATAGCTATGCATGAATTGAGAGTAGACCCACCTGAAAGCAGCCATTTCCTTCTTAAATCTGACCTCTGGCCTTCCTTTCAGTCTTGCACAGCTGTACAGGCTCCTCTCCTGTACTGAAAATACTTTGATTTCATTGCACACTGTGAGCTTTATCACAGTGCATTAGAAGCTGCAGCAAGTCAGAGCCCTGCCTCATTTCCTGGCTGGAGGACACCCAGCATGATTATTCCTGGAACTAAATTTGGTGTGTATCTACCACAGGGTGGTCCTGGGGATACACCATAGAAAAACCCGCATGCCACGTCCTTTTTGTAGTCTTTTGAAAAAAAAAAGGGAGAAAGGAGGGAGAGAAACACAAAAAAAAAAGGGGGGAGGAAAAAATAATTTTGAATAAAAATATTTTATTTTTCAAAAAATGAAGAGAAAAAAAGATATATATATATAAAACACACCAGGTCTTGATATTACATATCCTGTCTAATCTGATAAATTCTAACAATATCTATATGTGTTCCCATACATATCTAATCATATGAGCCTAAGGCCGCGTACACACGCGCGGACTGTTGGCCCAACTTTGTCCGTCCAACAGTTTGAGCGAACAGTCCGCTCAAACTTAGCATGGACGGACATGGCCACACACGACGAACGAACAGTTTGCTGAAACCGTGCGCGATGACGTGAACGGCACGTACGACGGGACGCAAAATACGACGTCCTATACACTGCATTATAACTTTCGGCTTGAAAATCCTTTCTGAGCATGCGCGGAACTTAGTTTGACGAACAAGCCTACACACGGGCGGACTGTTCGTTGAAACAAGGTTTCAGCGGACAGTTTTTCGGAATTTCCGTAAAACCTTGTCCGTCCAACTGTCCGCTGAAACTGTCCGCTGAAAGCCCACACACGAGCGGACTGTCCGCCCAAACACTGTTCAGCGGACAAGGTTGGGCCAACAGTCCGCGCGTGTGTACGCGGCCTAAGAGAGACATTGACACTCAATATAAAGCTTGATTAAAATAGACAGGATATTAATTGAAGAACCGGTCAAAGATATTCTGATGCTCTACATGTTTCGCGTTTAGTTATAACGCTTCCTCAGGAGCTTAACAATTTTCTAAAATAGAAAAAGTATATCAGTCAGAAAATTCATAAAACATTTCATAAAAATTACAATTCATCCCCATTCATTTGGGGATGAATTGGAATTTTTATGAAATGTTTTATGAATTTTCTGACTGATATTTAAGGGCCTTGCTTTAATTTTCTTTTTAAATATTCTTTATTTATACTCAAGGAGGTCACAAAGTTAAATTACAAACACCTTAATAATTACATACATACATTCAACAGTTCCCAGCCCATCTTGCTCTCAGAAAGGGTTCCATTTTCCCGTTTTTAGTAGCTGAGAACTCTATCCTATTTATCTCCACTGTTATTAAGTACTACATTTTCCTCCTTTTATTTTGATATTTTCCCCCGACCCCCCCCCCCCCCCCAAAAAAAAATAAAAAAAGAGGAAAAAAAAATAAAACACACATCTCTATTCGTTTCCTCTACAGTCTACCACCCTTCTCCCACTCCAGCACCCAGGGACCTCCATGTTTATTTATTTTTTCTATTTGTTATTTAATCCCACCACAAAGTGGTTTCCTTATCTTTCCCTGTCCCCCATCAGTCTCTTTCCTTCTTCTGAAGAGAGGAAAGCATTCCAAACTGTCCATACCTTGGCATATTGCTCACTCCTGTCCTGGGCCGAGTATACTAAGTCTTCTAAGGCCCCCACTTTTCTAACCTTATTTAACCACATTGCTATCGTGGGTGGCTTAGGGTCTTTCCAAGATCGGGCAATACACGCCTTAGCCTCGTTAACCATATGACACAATACCGAGTTCTTATATTTTCTTATTGGAATATGTGAGAGGTGCAACAGAAAGAAAGCCGGGTCATCCAGTATTCGGTAAATTTTTGCACAATCTTTTGCACTTCTCTCCAATACTGTTTGATCCTGGGACAGGTCCAAAAAATATGGAATAGAGTCCCCCGTCCCCTGTTGCATCTCCAACATTGATCTGAAGCTCCAGGGGAAAACCTCTGGAGCTTCGATGGGGTATAATACCACCTCGTCAACAGCTTATAATTTAGTTCCTGAGTTCCAGTACAGACTGATGAGTTTAGCGAGAGGTATATCATCCTTTGACGTTGATCTGATGAGAATGTCCTATCCAAGTCCCTTTCCCACTTTGCAAACCCTGGCATCTCATAATTATCTGGGGGGGCTGTAAGCATTGTATATATTTTTGATATCGTTCGATAAAGAGGTTCCTTCTCTTCGCAATATAATTTAAATCTTGTCAGACCTCGTTTATAGTTTATTGCTGGACCCAATGACTCAAAAAAGTGCCGAAGCTGCATTGCCTGCCAAAAATTTATTTCAAATCCGGTAGTACTGTGTAGCACCAAATCGCTCTTCGTAGGGGTACTGTGCTCATTTCTTGCTCTAGTTCCGTCCACAGTTTAAATTCTGTATTCCTACACCAATCGATAATCCTACCAATATGAACCGCCTTGTAATATTTAAGTAAGTCTGGAACTGCTAAGCCTCCATCTCTTTTTGACATGGTCATCCGGCTTCCACTAATCCTTGGTCGCTTACCTGACCAAATGAATTTAGTAAAAACCGTGTCTACTTTGCGGAAGAAGGCAGATGGGATCTCTATCGGTAGGGCCTGTAGTAGGTACAGGAATTTTGGCAGGATACTCATTTTAATGGAATTGCAGCGGCCAAACCATGAATGCAGTCCATGTTGCCATTTCTCTCCCAGAGTTCTAAGTGCCTTAAGCAACGGAAGAAAATTCATCTTAAATGTCTCCTCTATCTTTGCTGGGATCTGTGTGCCCAGGTACTTTAAAGCCCTCCCTACCCATTTAAAGTTAAAATTAGGTTGTAGAAATTGTTGTTTCTCCGGGGGTAAAGCTACCCCCATTGCCTCTGACTTTGCATAGTTGATTTTAAAATTTGCTAATGCTCCATATTCTTCTACTTCCTTCATTAGATTTGGCAGTGAGACGTGTGGACTAGCCAGTGAGAACAACAGATCATCTGCATACGCAGAGATTTTAAAGCTCCTGTCCCCTAATTGGAGACCTCTGATATCTGGATTTAACCTAATTTTATTCAGTAGTGGTTCTATCGAAAGGGCAAATAGCATAGGAGAAAGTGGGCAACCCTGCCGCGTTCCATTTGAAATTTTAATCGGCTCTGAGAGTACCCCGTTAACTTTAACCAGAGCCTGAGGGGAGGAATATACTCCAGATATCCATTTTATCATATGCTCTCCTAATCCCATATGCCTCAATACTTCAAACATAAAGCCCCAATTAACCCTATCGAACGCTTTTTCTGCGTCAGTACTTAAAAAGATAGAGGGGGTTCTTGTTTGGTTGGCATAGTGGACCAGGTTGAGTACCTTAACCGTGTTGTCTCTCGCCTCCCTAGTGGGGATAAACCCTACTTGATCTCGATGTATCAGTTGGTTTAATAATGGCTGGAGGCGAGATGCCAACAGTTTGGTAAAGAGCTTTAGATCGATGTTTAACAATGAGATTGGACGATAACTCCCACATTCCGCTGGATCTTTCCCTTCCTTTGGTATTACTGAAATATGCGCTCTGAGTGCATCCGGAGGAAGGGCAGTCGCTTGGCCAATTGCATTAAAGGCCTTTAGCATATGCGTACCTAGGGTTGGGAGAAAATTCTTATAGTATTGGATTGTAAATGAGGTATATGAGGTATATAGCTATGCATGAATTGAGAGTAGACCCACCTGAAAGCAGCCATTTCCTTCTTAAATCTGACCTCTGGCCTTCCTTTCAGTCTTGCACAGCTGTACAGGCTCCTCTCCTGTACTGAAAATACTTTGATTTCATTGCACACTGTGAGCTTTATCACAGTGCATTAGAAGATGCAGCAAGTCAGAGCCCTGCCTCATTTCCTGGCTGGAGGACACCCAGCATGATTATTCCTGGAACTAAATTTGGTGTGTATCTACCACAGGGTGGTCCTGGGGATACACCATAGAAAAATCTGCATGCCACGTCCTTTTTGTAGTCTTTTGAAAAAAAAGGCAGAAAAGAGGGAGAGAAACACAAAAAAACCTCAACAAAAATTGTTAATTATGTTGGACTTTTTAGTCATAAGTGTGTATATATATATATATATATATATATATATATATATATATATATATATATATATATATATATATATATATATATATATATATATAAAATAAAAAAGGGGGAGGAAAAAATAATTTTGAATAAAAATATATATTTTTTTTTAAATGAAGAGAAAAAAAGATATATATAAAACACACCAGGTCTTGATATTACATATCCTGTCTAATCTGATAAATTCTAACAATATCTATATGTGTTTCCATACATATCTAATCATATGAGCCTAAGAGAGACATTGACACTCAATATAAAGATTGATTAAAATAGGATATTAATTGAAGAACCGGTCAAAGATATTCTGATGCTCTACATGTTTCGCGTTTAGTTATAACGCTTCCTCAGGAGCTTAACAATTTTCTAAAATAGAAAAAGTATATCAGTCAGAAAATTCATAAAACATTTCATAAAAATTACAATTCATCCCCATTCATTTGGGGATGAATTGGAATTTTTATGAAATGTTTTATGAATTTTCTGACTGATATTTAAGGGCCTTGCTTTAATTTTCACTATCTTCACTATTTTCTATGGATGTGTTTTTTCCATTTTTTTTTTTACCTTTTTCGTGTTATACAATAAATTTTGCTGTGGCCAACAACATCAATGTCTAGTGGAATTATGTTAATTATAGTGTTCCACAGCAGTGGACACTTTAAGAGCCAGTTCTGAGGTCACCATTAGTCCTAAGCACTTGAGTTCAGATATTTTTTGTGGTTTGTACTATTCTTTGTGTGCCTGTTGGGAAGGATCACTGTCAATTTGTGTCCTTGTGACCAGTCTCCTTGGCATAGAAAGGGATGGAGGGCTAAATCTAAAAGTTGTCACCTTAACAGGAATAGAGAATATATTCCATTCAGAACTCATGTTACAGTGGCAATGCCATGTTTTCCTTCACTTTGGGGAGATTTCCTCTCACTTATTTATTGTTGTGTTTTTCAGAATAGGAAGTGGGGTGAATTCCCCCCTTTGGGACACAAATGGCAATTAAAACCTGACTAATTCAGTCTGTTTAAACATATAATATTTGATGAGGTTCAGATTTAATGTAGCTGAAGGTGAATACTGTTGAGAAAAAGAGCACAATCTAACCATCTGTAACAATGGGGATTATGGAGAAGATTGCAGAGAAGCAATAATAATGAGCCATCAGATTTCTCTTTCTGAATTGGAGTTGTGTGCCTTTACAGCACTGGCTCCAATGTTCTGATCATGGGAATACAGAGGCGGATGCAGCAGAAGCTGTTTATGATGGTTCAGTTGCTTTATCCTCCAGTAGGAAAGAGGGTTCTCTCTTCTAGTGAAATTGTATTATATAAGATCCATTAACGTCAATTATACACCTATGTAGGTGCTGTGCAGCATTTCTGGACAAAGTATAGCACAGGAATTTAGCCGCCTTACCTACATCTGGCCTGACAGTCAGTCTCCTTTACTCACACTCCCTAATTTGTAATATGTAAGGTTTATTTTATGAACATTGAGGTGCTGCTATGTTGCTTTTGTTTTTTTTTCCAGCTTTACTAAGCGAGGAAATTAAGCACCTACAAGCTGCAATCAATTTACAAAGCGACACATTTCTTGCGCTGAACAATTGGAACAGGCTGTTGGGTTCACAGCACAGTTGCGTTTCAGTATTTCCTCTGGCTCAGTGACTTGGAAACATATGACATGGTTGTGCAAGAGGCTTTGACTGCTGAAGTTCGTACCTCTCGCCCAACAGCCAACATGTAATCTTCACACCATATGCACTCCGTTTTATTTTTCTCTTCTCGAAGGCTTTGTGCCTGGTCTTGTCAGAATAGGTTACCCATCAGCCATTGTTAGGATGGTGAACTCTTCATCGTTCCTGCAATGGTAATCTTCTTTTCTTGCCTTCCTTGTCCCGCAAAGGCTTTCTGAGGTCACATTGCGAAACTTGTAGTAACACTGCATCAAAGCTTTTCACTTTGAGTTTAGAAAGTTTGCTAAAGTCTCCAGTTTTCATCCAAATGATGAACTGTGAAGCTGTGGTTAGGCTCGATAGCGTGCCAGTTCTGTATTTCAGGTCTGCATAACGAATCACTTTGATTATTTAATGTTATTGATACTTTCCGTTGGGATGCCTTGCATTGGATTGCTCATGACTCTGAGGTTATCAAACCTGTGGACTTTCAGCAGAGCAGCCATATGGTGCAGTGAGTTAGTTTACTACGTGGGATTAACTGTTCAGCAAGACCTATTTTAACCAGAGTGGATAAGAAGGCATAAAACATTTTTAGGACTTTATAACATCACTTCATTATCATTTCAGGAAAGCTTTGGATTTGTATTTGAAAGAAATGTGAGAGCTGAGCTGAAAGCTGAGAGGGTGTGTCCCTTCCCTCCAATCAGGTCTCAGATTATACTCTGCTGTCCTCTCGGAGCTGTGAATTGTATGACATCAGACCCCTGCCTCTTGAAGCTGACAAAGGTCTTGCACGCACTGGATGTATACATTTTCTGCCCCTTCAAAATAACACAGCACACAGCCATTAATGTCTAAACTGATGGCAACAAATGTGAGTACGCCCAGTTAGCCATTTTCCCTCCCAGGTGTCATGTGACTCGTTAGTGTTACAAGGTCTCAGGTGTGAATGGGGAGAAGGTGTTTTAAATTTGGTATTATTGCACTCACTCTCTCATACTGGTCACTGGAAGTTCAACATGGCACCTCATGGCAAAGAACTCTCTGAGGATCTGAAAAAAAGATTTTTTTTTCTCTACATAAAGATGCCTAGGCTATAAGAAGATTGCCAAGACCCTAAAACTAAGCTGCAGCAAGGTGGCCAAAACCATACAGTGGTTTAATAGGACAGGTTCCACTCAGAGCATGCCTCGCCATGGTCGACCAAAGAAGTTGAGTGCACATGCTCAGCGTCATATTCAGAGGTTGTCTTTAGGAAATAGACGTATGAATTCTGCCAGCATTGCTGCAGAGGTTAAAGGGGTTCCAGCATTGCTAAAGATGATGCACAAGAAAACTCACGAACAGTTTGCTGAAGACAAGCAGACTAAGGACATGGATTACTGGAACCATGTCCTGTGGTCTGATGAGACCAAGATAAACGTATTTGGTTCAGATGGTGTCAAGAGTGTGTGGCGGCAACCAGGGGAGGAGTACAAAGACAAGTGTGTCTGGCCTACAGTCAAGCTTGGGTGTAGGAGTGTCATGGTCTGGGGCTGCATGAGTGTCGCTGGCACTGGGGAGCTACGGTTCATTGAGGGAACCATAAATGCCAACATGTACTGTGACATACTGAAGCAAAGCATGATCCCCTTCCTTCGGAGAATGGGCTGTGGGGCAGTATTCCAACATAACGATCCCAAACACACGTCCAAGACGACTACTGCCTTGCTAAAGAAGCTGAGGGTAAAGGTGATGGACTGGCCAAGCATGTCTCCAGACCTAAACCCTAATGAGCATCTGTGGGGCATCCTCAAACAGAAGGTGGAGGAGAGCAAGGTCTCTAACCTCCACCAGCTCGGTGATGTCGTCATGGTGGAGTGGAAGAGGACTCCAGTGGCAACCTGTGAAGCTCTGGTGAACTCCATGCCCAAGAGGGTTAAGGTGGTGCTGGAAAATAATGGTGGCCACACAAAATATTGACACTTTGGGCCCAGTCTGGACATTTTCACTTAGGGGTGTACTCAATTTGGTTGCCAGCAGTTTAGACATTAATGGCTGTGCGTTGAGTTATTTTGAGGGGACAGCAAATTTACACTGTTATACAAGCTGTACACTCACTAGTTTACATTGTAGCAAAGTATCATTTTTTTCAGTGTTGCCAAATGAAAAGATATAATAAAATATTTATAAAAATATGAGGGGTGTACTCACTTTTGTGACATACTTTATGTGAGGGTTTACGACCACTTTAATCACCATGGATCATAAAGGCGAGGTGGTCACATGGCCACATGTTATCTTTAAGGACTGGAGCTGGGGAACACAGTGATAAAGCAATGGTTTTTCAAAACCACGTCGCTATCAGATCATGTGGTTCCTGCTTTATTTAATGGTCCAGTGGCACAAATATTATTTGGGAAAGATTGAGGTAATCCTGAAAATATGGACCTGATTAGAATTTTTGATGGCCGTTTGACAAAACTCTTTATCTCACTGATAAATTCCTTGTCTGTGGGCTTAATCGTGCACATGACTTCAGGGGTCAGAAAAGAGAACAAACCATCAAAATTACAGGATTTTATTGTCAGGTGCAATGTAGGTTTTTGGGAAGCTGGGAAGGCAGGTTTCTGAGCAGACATAGCAGCTATATGATGTGTGGAGTTCATGCTAACCGCACAAGACAAAGCAAAGGAACGCTCAAGCTGAGCAGAAGCTTATTTAGGGACAGGGATAGCCTGAAAACCTGAATTCTGTAAAAAAAAATTGTAGCTTAATCTTTTAAATATTAAGATGTTCAAGCTGGGATGGGGTAAATTAATTGGCTGTGTACAATAATTTATTTCTATTTTCGTAGAGAAGATAAGATGTATCGCTCATTTTGTCTTTTTCTGTTATAAATATCAATTTGGCAAAATGCATCGTTTGAATGTGCCGGCAGCTGTCTCAGCTCTCTCATGGTGGCGGTGAAATTTTGGGAAATGTGTTAGCCATAACTCATCTTGCAGCTCTCATCTCCGTGGAATCGGAGCACTATGAATCTATTGCCGGATACTGGAGTGAATTATACTCTGCCTGAAGGTCAGGTAATCCTCAAACAGGGCATCAGAAGCTGCAAGCCATTCATTACACTCTGTCCCCTATCTTCTTTTCCCTTTTGTTATGATGATAAATGTCACTGCACACCCCAGAAGTACCATCATTTATATGTAATATGTACACAATATATTTGCTGACTGAACATGACACACAGCACTGCACGGTCTAAGCGTGTAGTAAACACACTAGTCTCTGCAGCGTCATCTGATATTTATTGCATAAACTAGGTGCCCCTTTTTGCTGTAAAATTAAATTATATTGGCCTGACATTCACATGTGTTTTCAGTTCTCCGTCCTTCCCTTGTCTGTCCATACACACATTCACTTACTTCCTGCAAAGCAAAGCTAATATTCTGTTATGGGTTTTCTTTTTAATACTGTACCATATTGTGATTTGACAAACTTGTAGCCTCATTCTTTGTAATTCTCTGAAATTGTTTCTTGTATCAAGTTACTGAATGCTAACTGAAAGTTTAAATTGGGCTTGCAGTGAAAATATTTATGTAAGATGATGCACAGGAAGAAGCAATACTTTGGCAGTCTTGCTGGAGGAATGCTGCTTAGGGGTAGAGTCACCACTGTGTTGAGCATGCAAGAGGTGGTGCAGGTCATTGATGTCGCCTGTATGCTATGCAACCATATCACATATAAAGGGATCACAAGTATTTGCATTACTTTTATGTCTGCTGTGTTGTCAAGAACAATCAGAAAGACAGATGATCAATATCTTTAGATGATAAAGAGTCTTCAAGAAGTTATCACAAAATAAGCCAACTGCTAACCAGATCAGGTGTAGACATGCACAGGTAAATGGAGAAGTTACGGACAACGGAAGAGGTAACAGGCTGTTGATTAGCATTAACAGACAAGTTGAGTACAAACATGGTTTAACAAATTCATAGACACAACTACACAGATGTTTATCCAAGGCATGAGCAAATTGTTAAAACTGTTGATAGCGCAGAGTTTGAAGTTGTAGTCTCCCATTAGAGTCAACTAATGAGATCAGGTGTGCACGGCATATAGAGTATCTCACACAAGTGAGTACACCCCTCACATTTTTGTAAATATTTTATTATATCTTTTCATGTGACAACACTGAAGAAATTGCACTTTGCTACAATCTAAAGTAGTGAATGGACAGCTTGTTTAATGGTGTCAATTTGCTGTCCCCTCAAAATTACTCTGAAAGGTTGTTCCTATCTCAGCCCCTCTTTCCTGTGCTCGAGCTGGACTCTGGTGGTCAATGGAAAAACTCTGACCGATCGGGTAGTCAAGACACCATACACAGTGTGTGGATGATCAAGAATACCAAAGTTTATTCCTTCTTCACAGAATAATATGCAATAAACAAAAAGGGGTCATATAGGGGGAAGGAACCATGAACAACCAATCACATTCAAGCATTATGTTAATACAATATACAATTAATATTAACCTAAAAGATATTCATAGTAATTCTGCCTAGAGGCAAACTCAACATCACAATGTTTGACCTTATCACCTTAGCTTGAGACCAATGTTCTCAACACACAATATATGTTCTTAGCGTGCAATAGCTAAATATCAACTCTAACCGCAGACGCATCCTGCTTCACACTTCACCTTAGCACTTCTTGCACAAGCTAGCATGAGATGAAAACATTTTCTAAAACATTATCTTCTAAAACAGACCTAAGGAGTAACTCCTTTCCTTACACTATCTAAAAATGATCTCTACATTTCCTTGCATACTCAACACACACCCATTAATGTCTAAACCACTGGCAACAAACTGAGTACTCCCCTAAGTGAAAATGTCCAAATTGGGTCCAAAGTGTCAATATTTTGAGTGGGCCACCATTATTTTCCAGCACTGCCTTAAAGTGGTTGTACACCCTGTACAACCATGTTTACCTACAGGTAAACCTATAATAAGGCTTATCTGTAGGTACTTGAAATATCTCCTAAACCTCCACGGTTTAGGAGATATTTACTAAAAATCAGAGCCCCGATTACTACAGCGCATGTGCCCATGTCATTGGTGCATGCGCACTTTAGAAAGGGCACATCGTGTCGTTTCTAATGAGGTCATGCCGTGACTGCTGGCTTACGCACGCATGTGCGGGAGTGATGTCATGCGACTCCAGCCAGTCACAGAGCCAGAGTTCGTGGTCCCGGAATGAAGAGGGCGAAGATGGACGCTCCCTGCTAGTAGGGACAACGGAGACATTGCGGGCTTCGGTTTTAGGTAATTGACACATAATGGGCTACTATGCAATGCATAGTAGCCCATTATGCTTTACCTTTGCAGGAAAATAAAGAGGAAGTAAAACCCACCAGGGTTTACTTCCTCTTTAACCCTCTTGGGCATGGAGTTCACCAGAGCTTCACAGGTTGCCACTTGAGTCCTCTTCCACTCCTCCCTGACAACATCATGGAGCTGGTGGATGTTAGAGACCTTGTGCTCTGGATCATGCTCTGCTTCATGTAACAGTACATGTTGGCATTCATGGTTCCCTCAATGAACTGTAGCTCCCCAGTGACGGCAGAACTCAAGCAGACAGGACACACTTGTCTTTGTATACCTCACCCAGTTGCTGACACACACGCTTTATACCATCCACTAATCCATGTTCTTAGTCTGCTTGTCTTCAGCAAGCTGTTTGCGGGCTTTGTTGTACATCATCTTTTGAAGAGGCTTCCTTCTGGGACGACAGCCATGCAGATACATTTGATGCAGTGTGCAGCGTATGGTCTGCACACTGACAGGCTGACCCCCCCCCCCCCCCCACTCTTTTAACCTCTTCAGCAATGCTGGCAGCACTCATGCAGACTATTACCTAAAGACAACCTCTGTAGATGACGCTGAGCATGTGCACTCAAGTTCTTTGGTCGGCCATGGCGAGGCCTGTTCTGAGTGGAACCTGTTCTGTTAAACCGCTGTATGGTCTTGGCCACCGTGCTGCAGCTCAGTTTCAGGGTCTTGGCAATCTTCTTATAGCCTAGGCCATCTTTATGTAGAGTAACAATTCTTTTTTTCAGATCCTCAGGGAGTTCTTTGCCATGAAGTGCCATGTTGAACTTCCAATGACCAGTATGACAGTGAGAGTGATAACACCAAATTTAACACACCTGCCCCCCATTCACACCTGAGACCTTGTAACAATAACGAGTCACATGATACCAGGGAGGGAAAATGGCTAATTGGGCCCAATTTGGACATTTTTAGTTAGGGGTGTACTCACTTTTGTTGCCAGCAGTTTAGACAATAATGACTGTGTGTTGAGTTATTTTGAAGGGACAGCAAATTTACACTGTTATACAAGCTGTACACTCACTACTTTAGATTGTAGCAAAGTGTTATTTCTTCAGTGTTGTCACATGAAAAGATATAATAAAATATTTACAAAATATGAGGGGTGTACTCACTTTTGTGAGATACTGTACTTGACCTGTGCTGAGCAACAACCAACAGATGGCAAAGGGTCAAGGCTGATAATTACATTTCCGCATCTCCTAAAAAAGAAGTTTGGGAATAAAAAAAAAACATACTCACTGTAATGGCTGCAGCACCAACCCCAGCTGCATCTGTCCCCCGCTGGCTCTACACTGAGAACGGAGCGATCAAAAAACACTGATCGCTCAGTTCTTTGTATTCAGTCTGCAGAGAGCCGATGAGTGTCAGTCTCCAGCGCTCTACTTTGCCTTTCCAACACTCATTGAAGTGCCAGTCTGTGCAGGGGTGGGAGGGGCTGGCTCAATCTCCCAGCAGCACACTGAGAGGCTGACCGGCTGCCGGTCTAGGCATGCGAGTGGATCCCAATTGCAAATTCAGGTATCGTCCAGAACCTGGACCGTCTGAGTGACGTCAGCCGATAGCAGGCTTTAGCTTATTGTCGACGGACGATGGGTCTCAGGAGTGCAGAATGAAGTGCTCTCATATGTTCCATAGGAGAAGTAGGGCCGAAATATCTATGGCCCTACTTCTCTATTATTGAATCGAGAGTTTCCCACATACATGTTAAGAGTGTACCTATAGCTTTGATGACATTTTCCTTCACAGCCTCCCCTCATTTAATGCATCAGTTCATTTAGAATGCTGATTAAAAATCCAAGAATGTTTTGGAATTATGTAGAATAGAAGTCTCTTGATAGTTTGATGCATTTAAATAATGTATCAGTAATAAGGCTCTATTCACCTGCCATGAGCAAGTATAACACCTGAGATGTTATTGTTTAAAAGAACACGTGACTCATTCCCCTTCCTCTCATTTGTGATTGGCTCAATGATGTCACTTAGAGACAGGGGTAGAGTCCTCGGCTCTGTGTATGCTCCAGCTTAGGGATTCTTATACTCACTACAGACAGCAGAACAAAGCAGTGGTTGAGCAAAGAAATGTGAGTTTATGAGTTTGGGGGTCTGTATTCCAGCAAAACTGTTGCTTTGACCAGCATTGCATGGGTTTTCTTAAAGAGGAAGTAAACCCTGATGGGTTTACTTCCTCTTTTTTTCCCTGCAAAGGTAAAGCATAATGGACTACTATGCATTGCATAGTAGCTCATTATGTGTCACTTACCTGACACAGGAGCCAGCGAAGTCGCCGCTGTCCCCTGTAGTCCGCCGCATCCATGTTGCTTGTGGCGTCTCGCAGCTCCGACGAATCACAGCGGCGCAACCGCGATGACGTCACTCCCGCGCATGCGCACGGGAGTCGCGCCTCGCAGCTCCGCCGCTGTCATACGGCGAAGCCGCGATGACGTCACTCCCACGCATGCGCACGGGAGTCGACAAATTTGGCAAATCCATTCTTGGATTTGCCGCATTTAGTGCGCCTGCGCGCCGCTGTCTACGGCGCATGCGCCGTAGACAGCGGTGCCCATTTTCGGGCAAATATCTCCTAAACCATATAGGTTTAGGAGATATTGCTTGGACCTACAGGTAAGCCTTAATCTAGGCTTACCTATAGGTCCAAGTTGTTTGGAAGGGTTTACTTCCTCTTTAAAAGTATGAATAGATATGAGATGAGCACTTGTCACCTGGCTTATGATCCAGCATATCCATGGGTGCACACTGATTACACCTTTAGAGCCCTATCTAGCCATGACATTGAAAACAGTGATCGGCTGCTATGGCTATTTTTTTAGAGATTGCTAATGTTTCCTCTTGAGAAGGACCAGTAATGGATGAGGGTTTTTGGCATTGCTCCACTTTCCATACATCTTCTGATATTAAAAAATAAATAAATAAAATGTACTTCCTTTTTTGCATCTTGCACACGGTACTGATGTTTGAGTTTCTGCTTTTTTGGATGTCACGTAGATTAATCAGAGGACATTTACTGAACCTGGAGAAGGCCTAAAGCGAGTTCCAAAATTGCCCTTTAGAGTGTGCTGTAATCTTCTATGTGTCTCTGATTTGTATGCTTTAGTCTGATGTGCAATGTTTCATTTACCTCTGAAATGTAGGGGAGTCAGGAAAAAAAAAAAGCTGCATTCCAAAATTCATCCTTCCAAGGTGTGCTAGATTTTCAGCTTCTTCTAAGAAATAAGAGTAAAGAAGTGATTCTCGGCTTTTACTAATGATTGATTCAAGGTGTGGAGATGGAGAGTTACAGTATGGAATAAAGCCCCAGGGTTTGGCCCCGGGTGAGGAATGTTTGTAATGGGTTTAGACAGGGAGTCACAATTTACACCTTATTGGCAAGTCGAAGCATGCTGGTAGAAATGTATCTGTGAGGAGTGCTATGGAGAGCGTTCCGAAAAAAAAAAAACTGCTTTAGTTTAGTGTGTGCAAGCTTTGAATTGAAAACACATTGCGTTTTGGTTTTCCAAGTCCAAAAATTTACTCTCCCAACTTTGTAATATTAAAAGCGACCATCTGCTTAATCACCCGACAGTAGGGGGTAGTAAAATCAACTAATGAGTCACTGTTCGCTGTAGCCTTCGGTGCGCAGGCTGTATACCCGAGTGAAACCATCATAGAACAGAAATATTGTGCTGGACCTAATGACTACAAAACAGATGGTGAACATTTTAAATGTCTCTCATAAGGGATACATGCAATACGTTTTGCTTTTCTTTGTTAATATAAAAAAAACAAAAAACTCTCAAACTCGAAATGGGTGTATATCCATTAAAAGAGACTTCCGCAGGGAAAACACAAAATGTTGTTAGAATCTGCAGAATGAATAGCTAATAATCCTTTTTTTTTCCTTGGATGTGTGGTTTTAAGGAAAAAACTAATAATTTGTAATTTTTGTGAACCTGTGGCAGGAGCATACTTACATAAGATGACATTCACCTGATCTGGCCAACCAAAGCTTTCAGGTTTGAGTGTTTTCAGCAAACAGGCATTGCTTTGGACTGAGGACAATTGGGCCCTCCTAAAACTGTAGATAATTTAAAATAAATGCAGTGCCCAAAAATTGTGTATTTAAATACCACAAAAAATGTATATCAAGTGTGCAAAAAAAATGATAAAAAACAATCATAAACCCATACAATTATCACAAATCCATTTGTTACAGTAAGATTTGTATCAGTTCATATGCTGTGTATGTACATGAATCAATACAAATCTTACGGTAACACATGAATTTGTGATCATTTTATTTGTTTATGATTGTTTTTATCCTTTTTTTTTTTGTATATCATTTATATCAAGTGTGCAAACTTGATATAAATTTTTAGTGGTATTTGTATACATTATTGTAATAAATAAAACCGTGTAAAAAAATTCTTAGATAAAACTGACACTTTTTCATCCAAGTATAACCGGTGATAAAATGTAAAGTTGTGGACTTTGCCAAAGCATCACCAACATTGCGCATGCACTGGAAAGATTGGCAATAAGCAGCATATATTACTCTATAGTAGGAAAGGGCTCAGGCGTGTTCGGGATCCCACTTGCCCTATTTTATCCCTGGCCACCAGTGAATTGGTTCAATCAGGGATACCTTGAGATCTGAAAATTATTTCAAGGGTTCCTGTAGATTTAAAAGGTTGAGAAAGTCTGCTCTATATGATTCAACGTAGGCAATGGGAATCAGTTCCTGACCATATTTTAATCCTTTACTCTCAAGCTATATCTCAAACACTGAAACAAATACTAATTTGAATAAAATTGGAATGCCCTTTAACAATTTATTTCTGTTGTTCTAAAAGTGAAGGTCTGCAGTAAGAAAAAAAAAATAAAAAAAAAAAGCAGAGGGCCATGTGCCAGGCATTAATAGAGAACATTTATAAGCGCAGCTTTCAGGGAACCCGGCTGCAGCCCAAAATTAGTTTATTTGTCCATGGACAAATAATAAAAGTGACACTACATGCATGCAGCTGGCTATAGAAAGCCAGAGAGACGGTCAGGTGAGACACAACAGCCGCTTGACCTCACAGCGTTCCTTGGTCTTCCGTCAGCTGTGCGGCCTCACGCCCTGTGCCAGCAATTCTCTCACATATCAAAATTGTGAAGGCCGAGCCAGAACGTTTACATTATGGTGATTTATAACCACTGATATATCCTCCCTTCAAGCTGGGCCCTGTTTATGTCCGTGTTTGTTTTGTATTTTTTTTTTATGGGAAAAAATGTTTAAAAATGGATAAGTTTTACTTTTTTATAGCCAAAACTATTTTAGAGGCCATCTTGTTGAGAACGTCTGAGAAGTTTATTTAGGCCACACATAGAAATTCACAGATAAAGTTTTTTTTTTTCTGTATGTTCTTGCATAAATATTTTAGGTCAAGCTTAAAGCAAAAATCACGTCACCAGAACAATGACATTTCACAGCGAAGCCCCCTCTTTTCCTTCAGTTACCCTTCACTCATAAAAAATAAATTGTGGCTGAACCATAAAATTATCTTCTTAAATTAGGTCAAATGATCCCACTGTCCTGCTTCCTTTTTTAAGATTTGCAGCTGAAGAAAAGGGATGGCCGCAGAGCAATGCTAGCTAACTTTATTGTGATATATGAGACTGAGAAGAGGCTTGTTCTGAAAACATTAGACATGAAACACTCTCCCAGTCAAGTTGGAAGTGGTAGCCAATGGCATTTTGTTGTAGTTCTATTACTACTGTTGTTTTATCTATTTCAGGATTTACTGCCTAATATATATCTATAATTTTGGCTACAGACCAAAAATGTAAAAGGTAACAAACAGTAAAAGGATTGTTATGTCTACATCACCAAACTCATCTCGACATATGACCCAAATCATCCACTCCTCCCAAGACCTCCTGCTCCCTCATAACCTTCTCCCATGCTTGCTTCCAGGACTTCTCCAGAACATTCTCTCTTTTGGACCCCAGTTTTTCTGGTTATCTCCTACCCGTCTGCCTTTAGGTGATCCCTAAAAATGAATTTATTCAGGGAAGCCTACCCCGCCTCCACCTAAAAACTGTATGTCGACCACCTGCATGAGCTCATCCCCCACAGCTAATATGGACCACCTCCCCCTACATTCAGATTTTAAGCTCAACGGGCAGGACCCTCCTAATACCTCTGTACTGAACTGTATTGTAACTGTACTGTCTCCCTTTATATTCTAAAGTGCTGCACAAACTGTTGGCACTATATAAATCCTGTACTGTATCATAATAATGTATGTAAATGGTCTTACTTTTCACTTTAATGCAGTTGTTTATTGTCAGATTTGTAATGGAAATGAAAATCTGTCCATTATATGTAGTTAAAGCGGAGGTCCACCCTAAAATGGACCTCCGCTCATCGGAATCCCCCCCCCTCCGGCGCCACAATCGGCACCTTTCAGGGGGGAGGGGGGTGCAGTTACCTGGATAATCCAGGTAACTGCACCCACTTCCGGGCTAGCTCTCTGCGGAACGGGGCGTACGTTACGCCCCGTTCCGCAAGCGCCCGCCCCCTTCAGCAAGTGCCCCGCTGCCTGCTGGGAAACACACAGCTCCCAGAGGCAGCGGGGACCGTCCGGATTGCGCCGCGCGGCTCGCGCATGCGCAGTAGGGAACCGGGAAATGAAGCCGAAAGGCTCCATTTCCTGATTCCCATACCCAAGATGGCGGCGGGACCCGGCAGCCGAGCGAGCGATCGGCTTCGGGAGCCGACATCGCGGGCGCGCTGGACAGGTAAGTGTCACTATTTAAAAGTCAGCAGCTGCAGTATTTGTAGCTGCTGGCTTTAAAAAAAAAAAAAAAAACACGGAGTCCCGGTGGACTCCCGCTTTAAAAAGGGGACAATTATTGAGAATCATCTCAAATCTCTGCACATTATAATAAGCAGCTCTAATGACTAGATATTTCCATCACTGCTTTGCCATAAACCCCAATATGACCATGCTGGTCTCATCAATGGTAAATACATTACACGTTATCAGCTTTATATGACAACTTCTAGGTGATCTGTGACTCTCCAGCTGTTGTTGTTACTTCAAAACGGCTGTAAAATCCAAAGGAAAAAAAGTAATATTTATAAGCTTTAATCTTTATTAAGAAGACATAAACTGCTGCAAAAATAGAATTAGTCCGCAGTTTATTGGAGGCACCTTTCATGACCATTCTCGATTTGTGTACTGAGAGCAGAAAAGGCCACAACTCGTTTCAGCTTTTGCCGTACTGGTACCAGAGTCTGCTCCCACTTTCTGACTCTGCTGTAGTATACTATCTTTAACCTCCCTGGTGGTATGATTCATTCTGGTTTTAGGTGCTGAAAGCGGTACAATTATTTTGCATGGAAAATTGGCGTTTTATATTGTAGTCCTGTAATTCTTAGAAATAACTCTCTTAAATCTGTTCAAACAAAAGTCTAGTAAACATCCTGGGTAGGACAAAGTTTATAATATAATAAAGAATAATAAAAATTATTCAATAATGTAATCAAATCCAAAAACACTGAAAAGGGGACACTTTTTGGTGGTTGCTATGGACAATCTCCAAATTCCAGGCAGAAAAAACAGTATTTATAATATAAAAGTGCATGCAGGGCATTGCACAGACCACTAGGGACAAAGGGGGTGTGTATTTTTTTTATACAGTACTGTAATCTGTAAGATTACAGTACTGTGTGTGTTTTTACTTTTTTGAATTTGGCGCCGATTTCCGCTCCCGTGTGCCCTAACGTCGCAGGGAACGGAGCTCGGCGGCATTCGACACTGTGAATCGAGCGGAGGACGGCTCGCTCACACATCGCGGAGGACATCGCTGGATCCAGGGGACAAGATAAGTAACTCTCCCTGTGTCCTCCCCTGCATCCAGCGATGCAATCCCGAGTCTGGCTCGGGGTTACCGCTCGTGGTGCTGAAATCCCAACCCGAGCCAGACTTGGGATTACCGCTAGGAAGGTTAAAGTTTACAGTTGTACATGACCCTGGATTTCGTTGTTCTACAACTGTATCTCAAAATAATATTTTTTATCTCTTTCTGTGTTTAGAATTCATATGTATATGTAGTGCTACTCTCATAGGAGCCGCTGGAATATTGTCCAGTTCTTCCCCAGATGTTTTGCCCTGCAACTAGGTACACAAGCTCAGTCACACATTTCTTCAATTACCAGTCTAGAGGTGGTGTTTTTTTAGAGAACTTGGATGGGGTTGAGGGAATTGAGTGTGATACTCCAAAAACAAGAACTATGTGCAACTTGTGGACTACTGTATGTATCCTTTCTGAAAAAAGCTGTAGTAAAGTCCCTGTTTGCAGCAAACAGTGGACTTGGCTTTGAGGTAGTAATAGTATTAGTTAAAAGCAACTCCTTTCTTTAGAGCCACAGAAGCAGAATCTCTTTATAGAGGATTTTGGTGGACTAAGCTCTACAGGACACCAGCTAGTGTCCCCTTTAACAAATCCACAGCTGACTCTCTCTAACACCCGAGAGAGAGGTGGCAGCAGCCCAACACCCCTTAAGATCTCTCAGATCCATCTGTACTCGCACAAAGACCAAGGACAGCTGGCTGCCACCTTTTCAACTTCCAAGCAATGCCTATCTCCAGTGATTCCAGACCAAATCTTCAGCAGACAGTCCCTCAGTCAGCTCTTTAAGGTCCCAGCACCACCTGAGGGCTCATGAACAGCAAGCATATGGCCACACTGCCCTGAAGGGCAGCAGCAGCCCTCCAGGCTGGACTAATCCTCTCCAGGAAAAGACCCAGAGCCCAGTGTGGTCACAGAATATATACAGTCTCCCATCATGCCTTCATAGGCCAGTTCCCTGGGATTGGCTGGGGCCGCATCCATATTCATATACGGAGGTTCCTGTGTCTATTGACAAATTGGATCTGCTGTCAGCCCAGTCTGTTGGTATTACTATCCAGTGTTTGAGATCTTCGCCGTTCGGTAAGATGTGAATCTATGTGATGATTGGATATTCACGATCTATGCCATTTGTGTTTTTGAAGAACACTGAAGTTTGTATTCACTTGGTTCACGTAATTCCCTATCTTATAAGGGTCTTCCAGTTGGACACTTATTTATTCATTATTCATTTTTTGGACTGAATCTTATTATTTTTAAGATTTGGCTATTAGTCAATAATTATTACACTTTGTATGTGAGGATTTTATGCCCCATTTTGTACACTGTGTATTTATTGATTAGCACACCTGTTTTTTAATAGTTTGCGACAAATACCTCAGAATCTGAGAAAAATCCATTGCACTAATTTTCTGTTTGGGCTGATTAAAAAAAGAGCCTATGCGGCTCTGAAAGTCAAGGCAGCATTTTTAGCCCTGCCTACCAAACAACAGAACTTGGCCTATCCTCTCTTTCCTTCTCCACATGCATACATTGATTTCTTTCCCAGCAAAACAATGCCACGACATTGACTCCCAAGAGGCTGTCTACACAATTTGTTTAGAGGAAGGACTTTTGGGGGATTTAGTTCAGGGACTGTGGCTGTCAATTGGAACTGAGCTCCCAGTAACTTTTCATGCAAGGATTTAAGAAGCTTATTGATGTTACAGTTTTGTGGGTAACCTTGGGTAGTAATTGGACATACGGTACACTTTACAAGAGAAACATGGCAGCTGTTTCTGAATAAGAGTTACTCAAAAAGTATTGCAGCTAGGAGCTTACCATAATATCCAGTTAACCAGGATTTTCAGAAGGTAGGTGGCTGGTACGGGCAGCCTTCATATTCATCTCCTGGCAGGTCAGTCTTCCTTTCTATGCAGGCTGGTTGTTACAGAATGGCTGCTTCCATTGGATTATGGAAACTTTTCTGAAACAGATGTCACCGGTTTTAAAGAAGAGATAATGAAAATTCTTTTCTTAGAGGTTATTGTGATGACTGTAAATAAAACCATATATTTGCCATTTTTCAACAGCTGTGCACATCTGTGCTCACAGCTGGCATTCAGTTAGTAGGGAGATCTGCAGTTTTATACGCTGTTGTCCTTAATGTTCTATGTCTGTCTCCAGGGTGCTGGGCGGATGTGCAACTTTGTACAGCTAACCTCTCGTTTATTGCTCAGGTCAACAGAACTCTGGGAAACGCCTAGATGTCTGCAAAAAAAAGCTGAGGCAGGTGAATTTCTGCCCCAGTCAGCCATATTGTAAACAACTGTCATGGACTTTCATAGAGCATTACATCTGTCACCCTGGCTACCACTGGCCATTTCCTGACTGTGTAATATCTGCCTGGGCCAGGTAGTGTTGTCAGAGATAGAACAACCTTGCTTGAAACTGGAAGCCCACCAGTGGAGTGATTTAGAAGAAAAATGGTATGACCCCCCCCCCCGGTGCATTATAATTTTTTGAATTGCATTATACATTTATATACACATTTTTTAGATTTCAAAAGTTTTGCTTTTACGTGTCACGGTTTGCAGTTTCCTACCTGTGTAATTCTTACCTTCTTGCTGCAAAGGTTCAGCTATACTTGTGATTCTTTTCACACGTGTTGTTTGGCATCTGTGATCACCTATGGGCCTCACCTGCTATAAGAGGGGAATTTATTTTCTTCCTTTCTATCACTTCCTGACCTGCCTTCTAGTTGGCTTCCCTATATAAGTCATTCTCAGTGTAGTCTGTGTTGCCTAAACATCTTCCTAGTTCTCTGAGCTCCTGTTTGCCTAGGGTTTTCTGTATTCAGTATTTGACTTCTGTATACCGGGCAGGGCTTTGTCTTCTGTTTGTGCATGTCTGCAGCCTGCCCTAACCTCGGCTCATTTCCTGGATCCTCTTCTACCTCCTGTCATCTGTACTCTGCATATTCCAGCGGTCTCCTTATCAGCGGGGCATACCTAGGGGCTGTGACCAGGTTCCAGCTTGCTGTAAGTCTATCCTCCCCATCAGGGGCCCTGGTCAACAACTGAGGAACCCCATGTTGGCGTTCTACAAGGGCTCACTACCACAGAAACCTGGGATTAGGCTCCAAAGCATTTTTTGTCAGGTTCGATTTGGGTGCCTTATTAATAATGCCTGCCATTGCTCTTTCGTTTCCAGAATACAATCAGCAGTACCCTAACATGTATGTTGCGTACATCTCTGCAGTAGATGCTAGTTTCATCATGTCATTTTCTCTCTGACTGTTCAGCTCTGACCCCTGTACATTCCTTATGGAGCCAAGCAAAATGTACCTGTCTCCCATGGGCCTGCTTCATCAGCAATAACTTTGTTATTAATTAAAGTAGTTCGAAATTCTTGCATTAAGGTAAAAAAAAAACACCCACAAACCCCCCTTTACTACTACTTCTCTCAGGAGAGACAGGCAGCATCAGAACCATGGGCTGCTGTCAGTCAGTCAGTCAAATCCTGTGAGGAAAGAGAGGGGTGGGGGGTGGCCAATCTGCACTGTGTGTGTGTCTATGGATGTACACAGCCCAGCTTGGGAGTGCATCCCCATGGGTGCCTTCATAGCACAGGGCTTGCTTTGGGAGCGCGGGCAGGGAGAATGAGAGGACAGCGCCAGTGGGGGCCCACCAAAGAAAGGCTAGGGACTGCTCTGTGCATGTAAATTGCACAAAGCAGCCCCTAATTTTTCTTACATAGAACAAATTACCTTCTTAGGAATGGAACCATAAAGAAACTAAAGTAACACTGTGCCTTTGTACTACTGTGCTGCAGACTACCTAAAGCGGGGGTGTTCAATCTTTTGAGGAGCGAGGGCTACTTTAGCGACTTGGTAACAATGAGCAGATGACAGGTCTGTGTCCGCTCTGCATATGCAGAGCATACAGACACAGCCCGCTCTATTCTATGGGCCCTCTGATCCGATCCGCCCAGACAGAAGGGGACTTCTGTTTTTTTTTAAGTGGATCAGATTGGAAATAGGTGGGTATAAATGGACACAAGTCCATTTACATCTGCTGCTCTATAGAGGTGAATAGAGGGTTTGATTGGGTCCACCTGAAAAACAGACAGGCAGACCATATCAGACCAATTGTGTGAAAGGGGCCTAAGGCTGATTTCATATTGATGCACTGTGGTTTACCTGTACCTCAATCTTCACCTTTTCCTCATGAATCCTGCAGGTATAGCTGGCTGCTCCTGTCCCCCAGGTGGGTATGGCTGGTGGCTGCTGCTGGCTGTCTTCCAGGGCTGGTGCTGCTCTTGGGTACTGCTGCCATGTACTGTTGGTGCGTATTGCTAGCTAGTTTCTGATCCTCCATTCCTGTATTGCTCCTGTCACAGGCGGAGTATATTTGGTATCACTCTGCCTATGAGAGGAGCCGGCTCTATACAAGAAGTATCGGCTCTGCTTCCTCTAGCGCCGGCTCCGTTCTTCACACTGATGCTCAGGGATGGCAGGATGGAAACCCGTGATCTGGGCTTGCTGACCCACCATCCCAGAGCAGGAGATGGTAGACCACATCAGAGGACTCCCCTGACCTAAAGGATCCTCCGTAAGCCTGAAGATATCTACTTGGGAGGTCTTTTATCTACGTATGACCTCAATCACTAACTGAGACGGTGTCCTGACAGCTGGATTTTTCCTAGACCTCATAGCCTTCAATTAGCATCTATTAATTTTCTTATGCTACACCAATATCAATTAAGCTTCTCGTTTTATGGCCTTGATGGGAGACCTCAGCAGGTGGGCCCTCGTGGCTTTTGCCTTCCTCTGTTAGCAGAATTGTTCATGGTGGTTGCATTAGCGACTATCCCTGGTTTTATATGCAGGGGATGACATCCTTTCACATGTCTCCATTGTTAGGCAGAGTCCTAGAAACACGTCAGGTATCTTCAGCTATATCACTTTGGGACTGCACCCCTATAATCGCTGTTTTTCCTTTTATTTCTGTTATATATATATATATATATATATATATATATATATATATATATATATCGCTGTGAGCAATATGTATTATAGGATGTCTATACTCACCTATTGCTTGGCAGATAAGTATAAAACTTTTGTTTTTATTTTGATTAAAAAAAAAATATATATATATATTAGCCCTAAATTACACTTTAAGATAGCAAAGTTATTAATATATATATTTATGTGTGTGTGTTTTTTTTGCTTTTTGTTTTTTTTTAAGGATAAACAAGGCTTCCTTTTGCTGATATTACAAAATGTATTAAATTTTTTTTTTTTATCCTATTCGTAGACAAAAAAAATAGCAACATTTAAAAAAAATGAACTTTTTTCCTACTTTAACGTTTAAATAAAATAAATGTTACTGTAAATAAAATGTATACATTTTATTCTATATCTGTCCTGTTTAAAATTACATAAAATTGTGATTCTGGCAGAAAGCATTACAAAGTTACTTACAATTGAAATAAAGGTATTATTTTTTGTAACGGAGCACTAAAAAAAATGATTAAATATGAAAATAATTTTAAATGTTAACGGTTAGGAAATTAGAAATAAAGACTCATCAGGGAAATAATATGGGAAGAAAGAGTTAATAAATACAATTTTATTTATAAAAAAAAAAAATGTCTTTGACCTACAGATGAATGAAACAGTAACAATGTTACTTTGTATCTCCTGTTTGAACAATATTTATAAATGCTGTTCTGGTTGACAGCAGCAGCTTAAATAGCTTGTATTTACACAACAACTCCCTGCTGTCCTTTTGAGTGGCTGCTGGGCAGAAGGACCGGGCATACTTCACTGTGTTATAGAAATTAAGGGAGGGAGAGCGGAATTGTGTGGTCCTAAAATGCTTTCTGTCCTAGCGTGACAATGCTTCTCCTCCATAGATGCAGTATAGTAAGTGTTGTCTCCGTTGCACCCTTACTACCTGGTGATTTTTACCGCCGTCGAATAGATCTATTACTACTGGAATTATCTTTGGCCAATGAGGCCTCGGATGCCCTAGGAGTTTCCTCTTCAGAACAAAATAGTGTGTGTGATTCTAATGGGAATATTCAAGTGTTCACTATCTGGGGCATTGATTATAAAATGGTTTCATTTCATTTAATTGCTAAATTTGTATCAGCTATTCTAATACAGGAAGTAAACGCCATCGGACTAAATACAGAAAGTCTAAAACAAAGTATGAAATCATGTTTAATGCCACCGCAATGGGCACAGTCTGTTTTGGAATTCACAATTACCATATGTGCAACTTTCTCTTCTAGATGGTGTACAGAATACTGTTTCATCTTCCAGTGACTTGCAGCAGACACCGCCTCAGGCGCTGCACTACGCTCTGGCAAATGCCCAGCAGGTACAGATCCACCAGATCGGGGAAGATGGCCAGGTCCAGGTGGTGAGTAGTCTCCTTCCTTCTTCTTTATAGAATGGCAAATAATTACAGTACACAGAGTAATGTTTATGTTGAGTTCTGTAACAGTAGCAAGTGGACCTTCTTATCAGACATCATCCTTCCTCTGACAGAGACCTATCTAACAGCCAAAAGAAGTGACATTCTTGCTTTGATCTAAATGTTACCTGGCTCATGTGTGAACAGGTTTATCATCAAAACCACTCGAGTACATTTATGCCACATACAGTATATGTCAGGGAGTGCCTGCTTCCATTAGAGCCTAGTCACACAGGTGCTTTGTTTCATGACTGATTTCCTTCAAGACTGAACTCCAGGAAACTTGAAAATTCCTCTATGCAATGGGGCTGCACCTTGCACTGCAAAAGTTTAACTGCTCGTTTAGGTCTAGGGGGTAAGTGATACTAAACCTTCAAATTTTTTAAATAAAAATACCAATCATTTTATACTTACCTGCTCTGTGCAATAATTCTTCACAGAGCAGCCCCGATCCTCTTCTTCTGGTATCCCCCGACGGCGCTCCAGGCTCCTCCTCTGCGTCGGGTTCCCCTTACAGAAAGTCACTTTCCATGTGGGCCACCCGTGCGGGCTTGCTTCCGAGTCCTGCTGCTGTGTCCATTGACACAGACAGCAGGACTTGGCCCTGCCAATAGCCAATAGCTTCCCCTGCTATCAATCTGCCCAGTGAGGAGAGCGACAGCTGCTGGTGCCGCTGCGCTCGTGCACATCGCTGGATCGGATCAGGGTCAGGTAAGTAAAAGGGGGGGGGTTGAGGGGAGCTGCAGCACAGAAGGTTTTTCACCTTAATGGATAGAATCCATTAAGGTAAAAAACCTTAAAGTATAACTACAGGCAATAAAAGTTTTTTTGTTATTGACAGAGTGGAGAGGGATTAGAAAGCTTTTCAGTTTTTTATAGCTGTCTGTTTTCCCCCGTTTGGGAGATTCACCTCTCTGTTTGTCCTGTTTACCATTATCATTGAAAGTGAAAGTATGGTAAAAGAAAATCACACATTTTTGGTTGTCCCCAGAAAAGTAATCGAGGGGAAATCTTCCAATGGGCACACTAGTTTTGGTGACCTGGGGGTCCCCATGAAATTTCCTTAATTTGCAAAGATTTTCTGTTTAACTATGGGAAATTCCCCCAATGGGACACAGATGGTGAAAAAAAAATCTGTCTTGGGTTATAACTCTCCCTTGTTCTATCCAAAATAAAAAGCTTTGCCTATAGTTCTACTTGAAGGCTTTACAACCACTTGGTAGATTTACTTATCTGAACTTCTGCTCATCTGGCCTGCTAGACCGGTCCCGCAGTGTCTTCTTCCCCATGATCCAGTGGTATAAGATCTTGATATCATCAAGACTAGGGATGAGCCGAACACCCCCCCGGTTTGGTTCACAGCGAACAGGAAAAAATTTGTGCTAACATCATTAAAGTCTATAGGACACAAACGTGAAAAATCTAAAGTGCTCACTTTAAAAGCTTATATGCCAGTTGTTGCAATAAAAAGCGTTTGGGGACCTGGGTCCTGCCCTGGGGGGGGGGGGGGGGGGGGGGGGGCATGTATCAATGCAAACAAAAGTTTTAAAAACTGATGTTTTTAGGGGCAATGATTTTAATAATTCTTGAAGTAAAACGATAAAAATAAAATATTCCTTTAAATATCTTGCCTGGGGGGTCTCCTTAGTCTGCCTGTAAAGTAGTGCATATTTCCCATGTTTATAACAGTACCACAGCAAAATGGCACTTCTAAAGGAAAAAAAAATGTATTCAAAACTGCTTGCGGCTCTAATGTATTGTCAGATCCCGGCAATATAGATAAAAATCACTGAAAAAAAAATGCGTGCCCCCCCCCCCCAATAAAAATACCCAAAAAAATGGCGTGGATGTTCCCCCCAAAATCCATACCAGGCCCTTCAGGTCTGGTATATATATTAAGGGGAAGGCCGCACCAAAATGTAAAAAAAAAGCGCGGGGGTCTCCCAGGCACTATATACCCTTAATAGCAGTATATATACTATACAGCCTGCCCTGTATACTCTGCATAAAAATTGGGCCTTAGGTGTTGGTGGTGCCAGAACACTGTAACCCCTCCCAGTTACTCTTGTTGTGTAGGGGAACAGGCCCTGCTGTGAAATATTGTATCAAAAATTGTAATTACATGGCCCTGTTAAACAGGGGCAGAAAAAAATGGCATTTGGTTTTTGTGGTGGTGCCAGAACACTGTAACCCCTCACAGTTACTCTTGTTGGGCGTAGGAACGGGCCCTGCTGTGAAATATTATATCAAACATATAGCAATTTGGCCAAGCTAGCATTTAGATGCTTAGCATGTGGATGGCTGGGACCAAATTTCTTTTTACGGTTCAGCAACTGGGATAGGGAAATTTGCCTGATAAAATCTATTGGTGGTGTACTTCTAGCAGATTGGCTGCAAGTACCTGAGACACCTATTGCTATACCTTCATTCCTCTCAGTGCAGGTTTTTGAGAGGACTGAAGGTATAGTAGGTTTGGAAATCCCAGATGAGGAGCAAGGAGAAGTCCGCCTTTTTCTATGATGTGGGTCTTTCAAGTGTTGTTGCCAATGGACTGCATAATCATATGTCTGGTCAAGCATGTGGTGCCTAAGCAGCTGCTGTTCTGGCCACGCTTGATCCGCTTCAGACATAGGATGCAAACAGCAACAGTGCGATCTGCTGCACACGTGTCAAAAAAAGGCCCACACCAAGGAACTTTTAAAAGTCAGCGGGGAGACAACAGACCATGCACCTGCGGTACTCTTCGGCTGTCGCTAATTGAATAACCTGACTGCTTAATCTAAGTCAAGCTATCTCCCTGTCCACGCCAACAACACTACACACGACCGCCGTATCAGCTGCCTTATATAGTGTGGGGCGTGGACTTAGTCCCCCTGAGACATGATTGGCCAAAGGCACCTTGCCTTTGGCCAGGAATGGCTCTCTCATTAGAGCATGCTGTGATTGGCCAAAGCATGCAGGTCAGGTGTATGCTTTGGCCAATCATCATACAGCAATGCACTAAGATCTCGCAGTGCTTTATGGGGCGCTCTGCGCTTGAATTTCCCGCGAATGCCCCATATGTTCAGTTGGTTTTAGAACAAAGGAACACCCCATGTTCGAGTCAAACTTACGTTAGACTCGAACTGCGGGATCATCCCTAATCAAGACCAGTGTAGTGTCAATAGCCCTGCTCTCAGTCCACCTCTGAGGTATGGAGGCTTGAGTAAGTAAAACTGCTTTTACTCTCCCTCAGACTAAATAAACAGGTAACCCTCACAGTATGGGCACAGCTCCACTGCAAGGGAGAGTTTTCTGATTTTCAGGAGTTGGGATTTAACGACTACTGAGAATGGATTATTTTAATGAAAGGTGAAGACTATTGACTGGGTTTTCATTGACTTTAACCAAACAGTTAACAAGGTAACTTAATATACTTCCCTATACACCAGATAGAATGTACAAATCTGTTTAGGCTGAAAGAGGAAAGACCCAGACAGATGGTTTCTATTCTATACTCCGCTTTACGAAGAAAAATCAGAGCATTACCTTCTGAACTGAGACTAACGAACCCCTGTAGAGTTTTTGACACCATAGATCCCCACCTTCTATAACACATGCCCTTTCTGGAGGACTGAAGCCCAGGTCAGGGATATGTACTGTTCCAGGCCTACTAAAATGTCTACACCCTAAATCACTAGATGGAGAAATACTGTGATAACACTGGCTTATGAATGCAGTGCCTTAAAACGTAGGACATTCCTCAGCAGATAAATAAAGAATAGCTGAGATCCAGTCCAATCTGTGAAGACTGAAAGGTATTAAATTCTGGGGGTTGTATATCCAAAAAAGGGAAGTTAATTTCCTCTGGCGATGGAGTTTTCCCAGAGAATGTCAGGTTAACTTGCAAAAATATTTCCTTCTGGTTCCAGCCAATCAAAGTCTGAACAGTGACACATAAATTCACACTTGATAGCTACAGCTTGGATTAGAGTCACTGTGATTTAAGTGCTGTACAGCGATCACAGAGTCTCACAGTAATGGGAAATGAAACAGCAATTATTAATGAAATTAGAGCATCTCAGACAGGTTGAGTCTTTGCGCTTGACACAAAAACAAATTGTCTATATTGTCTTTAGTTGCGCTCAAGAAAAGGTGTGGTGATTACGTTTAGAGGATTTGTATAGGCATGGCTCAAGTTTACTCTCCCCCGCTAGAGCGGGGGCAGCCAACCCTGGAGAGATAGAGATATACCTGAGCAACATAAAAAAGATCACTAGTTTGCAACATTTTTTTTTTTTAAGGAAATAACCTAACAAGGCCTCAAAATAGTCTAAGCTTTTACAGGCGTCCAGCTCTTGAGCATTAAATAATAAGTTCACCTTTTAACAAAAAATAATATATTACATTTTTTGGCAGGTGAAAAAAAGTGCATTTATTTATTTTTTTTTGCTTTCTGGAGCCTCTGAAGCATTGTTGCACCAGCAGTCAGCAGATTGCTGGTACCATGCAGGTCTCCTGCAGACCTGTCAGTGTATCTGTGTGCCCGTACATCATATGGCCAAGCAGATACACTTTTACAGGAAGACTCGCTCCACAGCACAGTGATAGTTCATTGAAAACTACAAGCCGACAGCTTCACAGGCTTTCAGGACTTGTAGTTTTCCATTCACATAGGACTGTGAATAAGTGACGTGGGGGGTGAAAAGATCCCTGCTAGAGCAGGGACCAGTCTGTTTGTAACATGTTACATCCTGAATATAGGTGTAATATGTAACATGTTACGAAAGGTGAAATCATCCTGTAATTAATTTCCTTAGTCAGAATAAATAACTTGTTCTGGCCATTGAAATGAATGAATGCTCAAGAGCTAAACGTGCCTAGTAGTGACAAGCATTATTCCTGCCAAAACTCTGCTGCTCTGGAATGCACAGGCAGAGGTTTTTTTTTTTCTGCCACTAAACGCTGCTAAAAGTTTATGTGTGTATGGACACATAGGCTAACAAGCTAAGACTAAGAAGCCCTTGTACAAACAGCTAGTGTGCATGAGGCCTAAAAAAGTCATGAAGGTTTAACCATTTGTCTAGCAGCATCATTTATAAATGGTGACTGGTAGACAGGGATTTTAAACACACTCCCAGCTGCTATATCAGCTGGGAGTGTGTTTAAATTTGTTGAGCAAATGAATGCTGCTACCAGACTCGTCCACCTTACCCAACCGTTCATTGCCTGCTTTCCCTCTCTTCCAACCCCTTCGTTGCCTTCTGCTCGCCCAACAAATAAGAATTTAAAATACTAACAACAACCTACAAAGCCTTGTGTTAGGAACTTCAGGTATTGAGTCTGTCTTAGTAGAAGGGGACCTCTCTTACGGCTCTGGTTCTGGTCTCACTGGAATGGGAACAGGGAGACCGGAGCGCAGTGGGGTAGGAGAGTCCAGCCAGGAGCAGTAGCAGGTATCCGGAGATGAGGGTTCTCAGAAGCAGGGACTCTCTGTGGTAGGAAGGCTGAGGACTGCAGGCCACTGGATCAGGTTGGATGGGTCCTCAGGATACAGGGTAGCGATGCAGGAACAAGCAGAGGTGTCAGGTACAAGCAGAGTTCGGCAACAGGAGATCAGTTCAAGAAGGGTCAAACAAGCCGGGGTCGGAGCAGGAGAGGTCAACAAGGTCAGACGGAGCCGGGTCGGATATCAGGTAGGTAGCAGGTAGACAAGCAGGTATACACAGGCACAAGCTGCAGACGAGACAGCACAGAGCTGCTGCAACTGTGCCTTTAAAAAGGGCTACTGGCGCCAATCGTGCTAACGCTCGCCCGTGCGTGCGTGTACCGCGCGCACACACGAACGGCGTGCACCCGCGCGCGTTGGAAGACGCTCGTACCTACGACGACCCGCTGCACGAACGTGCACGCGCGCACGGAGAGCCGATCGCGCAGGACGAGCGGATCCCTGACACCTTGTCTCAAAATTCCATCCATGATGACCTACTCTCTAGCTCCCTCGTCACCCCCTCTCCAATGCTCACCTCCAGGCCTTCTCTAGAGCCTCTCCATCCTCTGGAGCTCTGCACCCCAATATGTCCAACTATCTCCTACTCTGTCTTCCTTTAAGTGATCCCTTGAAACCCATCTCTATAGAGAAGCCTCTCCTACCTCCACCTAACAGCTGAAATTTTATTTTCTCCATTAGGTCATCTCCCACAGTTTATATCTTTAGTATCACTTAACCCTTTTTTGTAGATTGTAAGCTCTAACGAGCAGGGCCCTCTAATTACTTTTGTATTGAGTTGTGTTATAATTGTACGTATGCCTTCATTTTGTAAAGCCCTGCACAAACAAAGAGTGCAGAGTTCAGTAGTAAGTTACATAGAGTTCATAGATCAGTGGTAAGTAACCCAAAGTGCAGAGGTCAGTAGTGAGTAACACAGGTTTTCACAAGTCAGTAGTATATAATGCAGAGCGCAGGGGGTCAGGATTAAAGTGTTTATCGCCCCCACCACTTCATATTCCTGATATGTGCATGCAGTAACGTGTACTTGTATGAGCAAATATCCTGTTCTCTTTGTATTGCTTCCTTTGTGTGAAATCCCAGGTGTTCCTGCCAGTCCCCTTGCTTTCCTGTTAACTGACCACAATAATCAGGGGAGCACACTGTAGTCGGTTCTCTAGCTATGCTGGCAACTCGGTGTACTGTCCTCCAATTATCAGACTTGTCCTGACATGCCACCGCTGCACAGCCATTCACTGGGAAGCTCAGTGTGCTGCTGCTGATTCCTCTTCTGCCCTCCAAAGCTGCTGATCAAATGTAACTATATTTCTATCACAAGGGGTGAGCAAGACCCTTTGCGATAGCTGGGACAGTGACAGGTACTCTTTATTGAGAGATCTGGAGTTTATTAGACACCTGTTTCCTCCTCGCGGTTGACTTTGGTAGTGTAGAAACAGCTTTTCTTACTTCTTGTGATCTCATCACCAAACGTTTTTCAGGGTAGCTGCTTTGAGCTCAGTTTCTATTGACATAGGCACATCCCCTAGAACAGTGATGGCGAACCTTGGCACTCCAGATGTTTTGGAACTACATTTCCCATGATGCTCAACCACACTGCAGAGTCCTTGAGCATCATGGGAAATGTAGTTCCAAAACATCAGGGGTGCCAAGATTCGCCATCACTGCCCTAGAACAACATCTTTTGAGAGACCTTCCTACACACGTTGTGTGAGCAGACCCTTGGGTGTAAAGGCAGCAGTATTTTTTTGCTAGGAAAGAAAACAATGTACTCATGTGGATGGGCACAGAAGAATGGAGGGATAAGTGAAATAATTTAGTTGAACAGGAAGGGCTTATTTTAGTGCAGCAGAGGCAGCACTATCAGCTTAACCAGGAATTAGGGAATTCAATAGAATTCTACCAGGATTGCCAAGTGTGTTTCTGTACATACATCATTTTTAGTGTTGAAAATATTTTTATTGAAACACGTCAGGTAAAAAACAAAACGATAAAACAGTAACCATCATGAGGCAAATGCAAGCAGGAACAGTAACAGGAGTACATTTACGGGGGTCGGTTAATGACTATCGGCCACAGCCGGTCCCCGATGGGAAGCTTGGAGAGTAGGGAAAACGGCCTGCTCTCCGATCCATGAGGCCCCAGTAGTGAAAAATACTCATGGGTTACTACATGAGACAATATTTAATCAATAACATAAAGAAGATAGAAAGAGAGAGAGAAGAGGAAAGGGAGGAGAGGAGCAAAATAAAGAGGAACAAAGGGGTAGAGGGGAAAGCTAGATAGCAAGAGGAGAGGGGAGGCAAGGGGGAGGGGCATGGGGGGGGTAGGGAAGAGAGAGAGCCCACAATGACCTTATGCGTTCAAGATTTGGTTCTTTAAAGCGTCAGAGGAGGAGAAGCGGAGCCAGATCGACCATTGAGATATAAATTTGGTGTAAGTGTCATTGTCCAGCGCCAACATCTCCTCCATTCTCATGGTGTCATTCATGATCGATACCCACCGTGACAATGGGGGAGTATTCGTCGTCTTCCAATAAGCAGGTATCAGTTGTCTAGCAGAGGACATAAAAAAGCGGAGCAATCTCTGTCTCTGCGATTTAATAGACCCGGGCAGTATGGAGAGTAATGCGATTTTCGGAGAGATAGGAACCGGAACATCAGCTAAGAGATTATAACATTCAAAAACCTGGGTCCAGAAGGGGCGGATCCTCTCACAGTCCCACCAGACATGCATGTAAGTTCCGACTGAAGCTTCACAGCGCCAGCAGGTGGCTGGCGTAGATGGGAAGATTTTGTGCAAAGTAGCAGGGTCTCTGTACCATCTGGACAATAGCTTGTAGTTCTTTTCTTGAGAGTAGCAGGAGATGGTAGACTTATGTGTGAAATGAAAAGAGGTTTGCCATTCCGGCACAGAGATGTCTTCACCCAAATCCGCAGACACATACATCATTTTTAAAGGGGGTGAAACAAGGGCAAATATGCATGTATTGCTAAAATGTACTGCATATGAATTTTTTTTACATTTTTCCTAGATATAGGCTTTAAAAGACTAAGGTGTGGCAAACAAATGAATGCAGTACTGTCAGGGTTAAATCATGCCAGTCTCCCCCAGGCCACCAGCAACGGAAGGCAAAGTGTCTCTTATCAAGTCTGAATGGAGTTTGGGCTGGAAGTTTTCCTCGGAGTTCCTATTGTCAGTTTGATAAGTTCAATCTGTTTTGTTTTGCCTCTTATGAATAGGATAACTTCCTTCCAAAGGAAATGAAGCTGTTTGATATAGAGGGAGCTGTGTTTCTTTGAAAGTTACAGGCAATTGTTCTCGCTGTAAAAGAAAAAAAAAAATAGACTTTTTGACTGAATTCCAAACTGTGCATCTTTAATCTGCTCTCCATACAGAAGTTTTATTCTTCCCAGAATATGGTCAGTGAGAAAATGAGATATTTTTTTCCTGATGGTTGGGAATCCGGCATGGTGCATAGCAGGGGTTCTAGGTTCATTTCCTACCAGGAACATTGCACAGGGCTCCTCCCACAATCCAAAAACATGTTGATTGCTGAATCTCAATGTTATCATCACATTGGTCCTTCTGTGTTTGGGGAAATTGGATTGTAAGCTCTTTTAGTATCAGGGAACATTTTTGTGTGTTCTGTGCCCTTTGTAAGGTGCTGCTAAAAACTTTCAAATTTATGTAACTGATTACTAATAATAGAGAAGGTTTTATGTTATAGTGGTGCAAGCCTAAAGGGGACCTGTGTCTCAGGGGCCTACCTAGAGCATTTGGCATCCAGGGCAGATCCAGATTCCCATCAGACTGGCCTATGTTTCCCTCCTGTGAATAGTGTGATAAAGCTGATATCACCCCCGAGAATAATGTGCCCATGTCGGGTATCCCCCTTCTTGGGAAGAGTGTGACCATAGCAGGTATCACCCCACCCTCCTGAGAAGAGTCCGATCTCGCTGCTTTAGTATTAGACAGATGGCAAGCTGGGTGAACCTGTCAATGTAGAGATGTGTCGATAGAAGGTGGGATCACCTACCTGAGGAGATGGAGGATCCGGACAGGCTGTAGTCGATGGGTGCTGCCATGCCGGTGGGAGCGATGTGCAGAGAGTGGTGTATAAAGTGGCTCCCTAAGTGGCGCCAGCCTGACACCCCCCAAAATGTGTGGCATCCAGGGCAGAACCCCCCCCCCCCCCCCCCGTTTGTACGCCACAGCCGTTTAAAGTTTTTCCTTTTTTTAAGCCCTCACTGAGCTTTCTAGTTGCAGGTACCATGGAGCAGTTCATTCTAGTTTATAACAGAGCTACTTTGAGTATGATAAACCTTACAGCTTTATGATGTAAACAAAGTAAACATGATCTGTGTTTATATTAAAAGGATGGAAAGTCACTGCTGTTAAAAAAAACTGAGTTAAATAAAGTTAAGAATCCAATAACAACGTCATCAATGAACTTTGAGGATGCATTGCTCCACAGTACCTGCAGCTACAGAAGTGACTAAGTTTATTTACTAAAGCTAGAGAGGGCAAAATTTGTCAAAATTCTGCAGAGAAACTAATCAGCTTCCAGGTTTTATTACTAAAGCTTAATATTTATTGCTAAAGCAATAAAACTAATTTTGCCCTCTCTAGCGTTATTAAATAAACCTCTAAGGGATCGTTCTGAAGCTCATAAACTGCTTGTTAAAACTATGTAAATATTTGAAAGTCTATAACTTAGCCACAGGTTCACTTAATGCTTGCCACTAACTGACCAATCTGAGGACTAATAGCAGTCACTTTTCCTGTTCGGTAAGCATCTGTGGGCATGTTGGGGTATATAATACAGGAGGCAACAAAGATCAAGTTGACTTGGCCCAGGCATTGATGTTACCCTGAATTTTGCGTCTGGCCTCCCACCCTCTTTCACTGAGCTTCTGAGGATGTTGGTCTCATGCAGAAGGCAGGAATCCCTTATTAACTGTTATTTTCTTTCTGTCTCTTACAGGGACACCTGCATATTGCACAGGTACCGCAGGGAGAGCAGGTGCAAATCACTCAAGACAGTGAGGTAATCCTTCATATTTTTTCTCTTGAGATTATAAAGGAATTGACTATACACTGGATGTCAGTTATGGTGTACTTACAGTACATACTTTATTACAACAGAAATATTATATATCTTGATTAAATCCCTGAAAAAAATTAAAGTGGTATTAAACCCCAAAAACAAACATTTAGCATATTCTAGCTTACTATTTCTTAGAGGTGGTGTCTACATTAGTGTTCTTTTTTTATTCTTTACTTTTACCTGCTGATCAGCCTGTAAGTCTATTATTCTTCAATTTCTTTTAACAGACCAAGCTGCCCAGAAAAAGTGGCAAGTAGACTGTTAAGACAAACCATTTACCACTGAGAGGGGTGCTTACAATGGTCAGCTTTTATTAATTGAGGAAACACTTTTTTTTCCAAATCAAAAATAAACTGTTACTGTATGTGCTTTAAAAGTGTTAGCTGGAGTTCGGCTTTAACTTTTGAAACTGCTAGTGAATCTAAAACTACCCTCCGCAAGAGTGACAATGCTGCTATCCAAGGGTGGCACAATTGCTTCTCCATCCAGAATAGAGATTCCCTAAGACAGGAAGTGTGTTACTGGCAGAATCACCAGGTAAAATAAAGGCGGAAAAAAACAAAAAAAGGAAAATGAATGCATCCATGACATTTAAGGTTTGGTAATCTGCTATATATTACATTTTAGTTTTTGGACTTAATACTGTCCTTGGCAGGACCCTATAGTCTTTAACACTGTTAAAGTGGCATTAAACCCAAAAACAAAAATTTAATATATTATAGCTTACCAATCATTAGATGTGGTCGCTGCATTCGTTTTTCCTTTTTTAGGCTTGCCCCCCTCTGTTTTTGCATGGTGATCTGGCCAGTAACACACCCATGTATTAGAGTATCTGCATTCTTGATGCTTTGTGCTCCTTGCACAGAGAGAACCTTTGGACAGCAGCATTGTCAGTCTAAGGCAGCCTTTCTCAACCTTTTCAACATGGAGGAACCCTTGAAATAGTTCTCCAGTCCCTGCTAAGATTTAGAAATCTACAACTCATGATAAAATAGTGTGATGGTCAGTGGGTTAGAATGGTCCTTACACTTGTGGTCATTGGGAAGAATTACCTCCTTAAAAATAGCTAAAAAGATCAATAGTGTGGGAACTTATCTGAAAGGCAGAAATTGCCCAATGCTGGAGGACCCCCTAGCAACCTCTGGAGGAACCCTAGGGTTCCACTGAACCCTGGTTGAGAATCACTGGTCTAAGGGAAGGGGGTGTTAGATGTACTAGCAGATTTAAATACACAAACAAATTGAGGCCAAACTCCAGCTCATGCGTTATAATCAGTTTCAGCAATTTTTTTCCTTTTGAGATAAAGGTTTTACGTGAATTAAAGTGGTTGGCAAACCCTGTTAAACCACTTTTACCTACAGGTAAGCCTATAATAAGGCTTACCTGTAGGTACCGTGAATATCTCCCAAACTTGCACAGTGTAGGAGATATTCACTCTATCCGCATGTGCCGACATCATCGGCACATGAGCACTGAAGGAACGGCTCGCTCTCCAACCAATCACAGCTCCAGAGCCCGCAAACCCAGAAATAACTCCAGGAGACATGCCGCCGGTCACTGGGGTGTGCGGGGACCCCTGCAACAGCTTCGAACTAAGGTAAGTATTTCATAATGAGCTGCCATGCGATGCATACTAGCTCATCATGCCTTTGTCTTGCAGGGTTTTTTATTTTTCCCTTGAGTTTACAACCACTTTAATAAAAGCTGATAATTTCTAGCACCCTGCCAATGTCTAATGGTTTGTTACATCCCTATAAACTGTTACATTCTGCTGGAAATCTTGTTCTTTTGAAAAACAACAGACTTAGTGTTTGGGTCACCAGATGAAAATAGAAGAAAGGAATCCTAAAAAGGAAAATGAATGCAGCCATCACATCTAAGAATTGGTAGGCTACAATATAATAAATGTTGGCTCTTGGGCTTAATGCTTTAAATGAGTTTTGCCTTCAGTGGTGGAAGAAATCCCATGATGGCCAGGGAAGTGTATATCTGAATCCGAAGTCCCCAGGTTTTAGAAAAAAAAAAAAATCTCTAGCTTAAATATTTGCAGAGGACACTTTAGTGGACTGACAATGGCTGGGGATAACTGATCTGGCAGCTATAAGGAAAAAAACCTAAGGATCCCCTTTTTTGAGACTGTTATGGAACCCAGTATCACTCTGTGAAAGGCAAGTTGTGGAGCACGGGGACTTTGGTAGACATCATATCATTATAAACTTCCAAAAATAATGTCAATAATTAAAGAAAGTTCAGGCATGATCACCCGATATGTATTGTCATGGCCAGATGGCTACAGCACCTCCAGAAGGAATTAGATATTGTGTGGTACGTAGTGTGCAATCTAACTGGGTAGGGATAAATGTGCTCTATGTGTAACACTGGGATTAACAGAGCTCCTGCTGTTCTCCTGGGGTCAAATAGATTCACTGCAGGTCCAATAGACTAAGGCCGCGTACACACGGGCGGATTGTCTGTCCAACTTAGCCCGCTGAACCGTGTTTCAGCGGACAATCCGCTCGTGTGTGGGCTTCAGCGGACTTTTTCAGCGGACTGTCTGACGAACAAAGTCTTAGGGAATTTCCGTAATTTTGTCCGTTCAAACTTGGTTTTGTCCGTCCAAACTTGGTTTCAGCGGACAGTCCGCTCGTGTGTAGGCAAGTTGGACGGACTAAGTATGGCGCATGCTCAGAAAGGATTTACACGGCCGAAGGTTGCATTGCAGTGTATAGGACGTCGTTTTTCTAGTCCCGTCGTACGTGCTGTACACGTCATCACGCACGCTTTCAGCGGACTGTCTGCTCATCGTGTGTGGTCAAGTCCGTTCATTCAAATTTTGAACGGGGACTGTCTGTCGGATTGTCTGACGAACTTAGTTGGGCAGACAATCCGCCCGTGTGTACGCGGCCTAATGCTGCATTTGTGTCTCTGCCTGCTTCTCTTCCATTTACATTACATGAGGTATTACAATTTAATTCGCGGAATGGACCATTAAAAAAAAAATGTCTGTGCTGGAGAATTGTTGTTTTGGAGAATACAAATCCTCCGAACAGAAATTTTCAGAATTTCCAAGTATTAATGTTGGTTGACTGTTTTTCTATGAACTCGTAGTGAACTATCCTCTTGTGCTCAAAAAAACACACCAGCATGCATGCAGGAGGGTTCGCACTCTGTCCACATTTGCATCTGTCCCTCCTTAAACTGCCATTGCCATTCCTGGAATCCATTTTCCAGAATGCTGCGCACTATGTTTGCCACGGCACTCTGGATGTCCAGAATGCGATCAAATATGTGTGCTTTTAAGGCATTTTTTGTTTTTGGAAACAGCCAAATGTCGCAGGCTGCCAAGTCACGAGAATAAGGAGGTTGGTCAAGTTTTGGAAGGGATTTCTGTGCCAGGTACTCATGAACACTTAACGCATTATGCGCAGGAGCATTGTCATGGAAGAGAATCCAATTGTCAGGCCAGAGTTCCAATTTTAACCTCCAAACAGATTCCTGTAACCTTTTTAGAATTTCCACGTAACAATGTTGGTTGACATATTTGATTGCTTTTGGCGCCACTCAAAGTAGAAGTGAAAGCATATTCCCGTGTCCCAGAACACGAGGTGCATGCTTGTGCGGAGCATGCAGTAGGAAACAAAAAATTCACCTCGCCCGAATAAAACACGCATGTCTTGTTCTCAGTTCAAAATCATGTTGGTGTGTTTTTTTTTTGTTTTTTTAAATCACAAGGAGATAATTCACTATGAGTACATAGAACAAGGTGCAGCAGTCAACCAACATTGAAAATAGGAAAGAATCCCCTCTACTGCTGACCAGCCCAGGTGAATAAATGCTAAAGAGTGTCCTCAGCCCACATATCTCCACCAAACCACACACCATGATACACATGATACATTTTACCCCGCCCACCGGGGGTTTAATCATCAGGGTGTGTAGTTTGATGGAGACATATAGGCTGAGGCCGCGCTTTATCCTTTATTCACCTGAGCTGGTCAGAAGTAGAGGTGATCCTTTCCTATTTACAATGTAGGTTGACCATTGTATCTTGTTCTATGAACTAATAGTGAACTATCCCCTTGTGATCAAAAACAAAACAAAACCCAAAACACACCAACATGAATTTAAACTGAGAACAAGACATGCATGCTCTATTCGGGCGAGGTAAATTTTTCCCACTGCATGCTTCGGCGGTTTGTTTTTACATTTTTAGATTTACCAACCCCCTGGATTGGTATTAGCACAAGCCTGCACCCCATGATCTGGGACACAGGAATATGCTTTCAGTTGTTACGTGGAAATCCTGAAAAGGTTTCGGGAATCTGTTTGGAGGTAAAAACTGGAACTTTATTTAGCCTGACAAGTGGATTCTCTTCCATGACGGTGCTCCCCCCGAAGTTTTTAGCACCAGCCGCCACTGGCCAAATCCTCCATTATAATCTGCCACACAGTTTCCCTGTTCAATTCTCCTGCCATCATTTACACACTCAATCTTCGATCTGAGCATACAAGGGTCTGCACTCTGTCCACATTTGCATCCGTTCTTTGCGTTCTTCGCTGCCCACTTCTTGCATCATCGTGGACAACTTTCCTCCTCTCCTTAACGTGAAACTTTAGTCAGAAAATTAAGTCCTGCTAGATGATGCTCTGCACATGCTCAGTTGCTCTCTATTTTCAGGCATTAACAATGCTGGAGGCAATTTACAGCATACAATAATTTTGGTAGCATAATTATTAAAGTGTTACTAAACCCAGCACCCTGCATTCACTATATCTGGTCTCCCACAGTACCCATAGCATAGGAATGCTGTTATTTTAGTAAATGTAAACTGCTAAATACCTTTTCTCATCAGCAGTATATAGCAGTCTTGTGACTTCTGTCAATGTCTGGCTAAAACTTGTAGGAGGAGTTTTCATTCTCCCCTGATTGTTCCATGAGGCTGCAGGACCCCTGACCCTCTGTCTGGACAGTGCTGATTACATGCACTCTCCCAAGAAAAAAAAAAACTCTCTAGCAATACACACCAAACTGAGCATGTGCAGCTTGCCCCCAAGGCTCTGCTCTATCAGCAAATAGACTGAGGACAGTGGAAGAAGGTGTGCTAAGAGAAGACAGGATCAAATAGCTTTTGCACACAATGCAGAGAATTAACCCTTTAGATTCAACAGAGATTATAGAAAGCATACTTTACTGCATATTAAGACTGATTTTACTGTTGTGGGTTTAGTAACACTTTAATGTGGAATGTATGTTCTTTGCCTAAACAATGTTATTTTTAACAAGTTGTTATGGATAAAGTTCCACTTTAAAGCAGTATTCTGCTTAAAAAAAGAAGTAAGAGTCAGCAGCTACAAATACTGCAGCTGCTGACTTTTAATAATTGGGTACTTACCTGTCCCAGGGTCCAGCGATGCGGAGGATCGAAGCCCTGCACGTCTTCCCCTCTGCTCGGCGGCGCTGGCATTTGTCACCTGACACCTGTCACGTGTCCCAGATGATTGACAAGAGGGAGGGGGGAGAGGCGATCTCCCTTACTGCACCGAGGGAAGTGACATCAGGAGTCCAGGCGCCGAAGAAGGCAGACTACGAGGGACTCCCTAGCAACAGGAATTTAGAGATGAGTAAAAAAAAAAATTTTTTTTTCTAAATTTTTTTTTTTTAAGCACATTAATCATTTTTTTTTTTTTTTTGGGGTGGAACTCCACCTCAAACTGCTTATGCCATTCAAAAACACTTGATTTCTTCATGTAAAGTTCACCACAAGCTTGTTGTAGTGGAACTAAAGTTTCACTCACACCTTTGCAAATATTCATGCAAAATTTTATGTTAATCCGCTGTTCCAGATTCTTGTCACTCCTTTTCCACCAACAACGCAACACAAACACACACACGTTATTTCTTCTACCACTCTGTAAAGACTTAGTCAACTGGTCTGTGACCCAGGCAAGTGCAAGTTAGAACATGTCAGACCACCATAGTGCTATGCTGCGGGCATTCCGGGAATTACATTGTCACACCTTGCAGATAGCCCCAGGTTTTGTTCTGTAAATGGCCGGGAGGAGTGGGAGACTGGCAGCACTTGCATCCAAGCCACCAGGAATCACAGCTCTATTAATCTCGGCATGTGAAGGTGCAGATTTGATAGATGTAGAATAAAGCCTGCATGATGGGAGGTTACTTTTAAAGCAAGGTTTAATTGCCTAACCCTGATAAATTTATTGTGCCAAGAGTTGGGCTTTAAGCCAGCTATTTATTAAATGTACTTCATGAAATGCAAATAAAAACCGGCTTTTATTTTTAGGCTTTTCAAATCCTTTATATCATCAAGCTATTTTAGGTAGTTTGTAGCCATTGTTGGGTTGTTTTTTAAAACATCTGGCAATGATAATGTACTGCAGTGGAATTAAATACTCACTAAGGGGGGCATTTATAAAACCTGTGCTGTGGATTATGTATTCTTCATTATTGCACGGTTTCTGCTTTTTTGTATATAAATCTCACATATTTCTTTAGTAAAGCATAGAAAATTGTTCCGTTTTCAGCCCACACTGGTTTTTTATGAACTAACCCATTAAATGCCACCATTTTCTTTCTTGGCTTTGATTGGCATGCGGTTGGCTTCTGGCCTTCCATTGTGATCGCAGCTACATACCAAGAACACTGCCGCAACCATCAGAACGTATTTGTGTTCCTGACACTGGGTGAAAACTGATGACATTACAGGAAAATCAAATATTTTAGCCTTTGTGGTTTTTAAAGACCTGTTTCATATCTCAGCTGGGATTGCAGTTTGCAAGTTTTTGTCAGTTATGAGATTCTAGAAAAGCCATGGGCTCGAATTTGCAGGATCTTGGATTTTTTTTACAATTGAAGTTGGAGTGTGAGGATAATGGGGCTAAAGGTGTTACAGAGACAAGCGTCTTCTATAATATTAGTGTGTGTATGGTTAGTTGGCAGTGAACTCCTGAGCCGCTCTGCAAATGTTTGTATGGCTCCTCTGAAATGAAGAGAGAATTATGGAGTGAGTTTATTACACCAGGTTTATTACATTTCAGTATTCGTTCAGTCTCTAGAATGATTAAACACCTATGGTAAAGCTATGGTAAAGCTGACTCCAGGTAGATATAAAATTATTGCAGCTCTGTAATCAATATGTCATTAAAATGCTTTAAATGCAAGCTGTGTATGTGCCCAAATTCAACCTGGTATCAGCCCTCTGAAAGTATATACAGCAGAGATTAGAGAGAAAAGCATACAGAGCCATTGGGTGTGCTGCAGTACAAGGTGAATGCTGATAGGAGGAGAGAGCACTGACAAAGAGATGAGATTATCAGTCTGTTGCTTCACTGTCCAGGCACATTGTGGACGAGTGAAGGCACCTTTAAATTTAAGTTAAAAAAATAATATTCAGGAAGGGTTCCCACTGCTACGATGTCCGAGATCAGATGTGATTTGCACCGCACTGCAGTGCAAATCACATGCGATCTCTGTGCAATACGATTTCAGCCATACAGAGAGTATGGCTGAATTCTCATCACATTCGGACCAAACTCGTACAGGACCCTTTTTTTGGTCCGCAGCAGAATCGGATCGCATGGGTGTTCACACCATGCGATACGATTCCTGTCCGAGTTTGCAGCTCGCACTGTGATATGCGAACTGATTTGGGGGTGTCATTAACTTTTAAATGACACTCCCAGCAGTTCGCATAGGGCAGTGTGAACTACTGCTGGGAGACATGCGATGTGGGAACCTGCAGTAGATTTGCAGCGTTCCCGCATCGCAGCAGTGGGAACCGGCCCTAAAGCCTATTTTTTATTTTTTTTGTTAAAATAAAAAAGATGTTATACTTACTTGCTCTGTGCAATGATATTGCACAGAAAAGTCCCTTACCTCCCCTTTGGCAGTCCCATGTTATCACGCTGTCCTCTTCTGCCTCCTCAGCAAGCTGGGTGCCCATGTGCTCCCTAGCCGGGCTGCATGCATCCATAGACACATACAGCAATGGTAAATGCCTCCCCCCCACAACCTCACAGGAGTTTGACAGCAGCCTTCGGCTCCTGCTGCCCTCAGTGTCTCCTGTGAGACCAGGAAGTAAGGGGAGCAGTACTGCAGCCGATACAGCGCTGGGGCGGTAAGCGTTTATGGACGGGGGTATAACAAGACGTGGGGCATTATTTCACCTCAATGCACAGAATGCATTAAAGTATGAAAGAAAATGTAGACTTTAGAAACTTTTTAAATTGCAGCAGAGAAGGATCAGGAATGACACCCACAGCGGTTTGCAGAGGGCAGTGTGAACCGCCTGTGGTAGAAATGCGATGTGGGAACTGGCGCTGGTTCCCGCATTGCTACAGTGTGAACCCAGGGTTATGGGAGGGGCACAGACACACAAACTGCTGTAGGAAAATCTATCCATTATGGGAAGGGGCAGAGACACAAACTACTGCAACAAAATACATTTTTATAGTTATTAAGCTGGGAAATTCAGATTGCTATTGGCCATTCAATGCAGTAATATCTCTTTTAGGTGGGGATGATATTAAAATGCATTCAGTCTATTCATTAAAATCATGTAATCTCCCCAGATGGTGCAGAAAATTTTAAAAAATAGAGCACTTAGACGTAGAGGATTTGTGAGTACCGGCTGTGGTTAAGCCTTTTAAACACAGGCATACACAAGGGCTTATTTTATTGCCAGCAAATGGCAGACTTGTGAAGAATTCTGAGTTAATAGACTTCCCAGTGTAAACTGACAAAGGCGGCTCTGAGAAGAACTTTCTGAATAAATGTCACGGTGCAGCTTGTTAATTTCTTTAATAACAGCTCTGTTTGCATTGTTTTGTAGGGCAACCTGCAGATTCATCAAGTCCACGTGGGTCAGGACGGCCAGGTAACCTTTGTCATTGTTATAGCATCCGCTTTGCGGAAAATGTCCATGTGTTTGTTTCTATTTGGTCCTGTGAAGACAGGCTGATCTCATCTAACAAAACTTCCAACCACAAACCAAACAAAAATACCTTGTATGACAAACAGAGGCACTCAGATTAAATACTCTCATTCTGAGAGTAAATTAACAAGACAAGGATATCCTTTCCATGAGGGCTTCATTTCATGTTACTGAGAGAATATTGTGTAAGCGATCGCGGGGGGGGGGGGTTGCTATGATAATACGTAATGCTCTGTCCTGTTGCTGATAGTCAGAAGAGGGATTGAGGTTTCATTTGACGAGACTAAATTATTGTGCTTTTACCAGCTCTCGTTTGTTGGGTCATCTAATGATAAATGCCCGCTCGCCTGCAGTACTTTGTTCTTCTTTGCTTGCATTGTTCTACGCAAACAGCCGACAAATGACAATCCATACGTGAAGCAGAAATAATTTTTTTTTTTTTTCAAGGACACGGTCCACCTTTTGCAAAAATTGAATAAATGCACTCATGTCAAAATGGGTATAAATTCCCATATTATAAAAACAATTGAAGCGCAAGTTGCACATATAATATTACATGACATAAATATCATCAGCAATATAGGACATACATATAGACAGGACAGCAAAAATCCAGTTTGATAAAAAAAAAAAGTGTCCCCTCATGTGTCCTTCGAGTACATGTGACAAAGGAAACCACGACTGAAGGCAATGTCAAAGAAAAGAAGTCCCAGCAACCTCCTTCCTGTGCCTGTAAGTAAAGAAGCCACCGACCAGTGTCCACCTCAATGTGCTCAAGTGGTCCTTACCGGTTAGATTTGAGGATCTATTAAAAATATGGTCAAACAGCGCTCAAATGGTTAAACTGCACAATCTTCACAAGATCTCCACTCATATCTTATTGCTGGCACTCCAACAATTCCAAGTGGCAATAGCATACAGAAAGAAGAACTTGCATAGTGTAGTAAAGTTAAAACCGCAACGTTTATTAAAAGCAGCAAAATGTATGCTCACATGCACAGTGTAGCAAGCCAGAAAAGCGATATTGTATAATAGACACCTGATCAGCAAAGTATCTTTGTATAGGCCCGCTTCCGATATTGGCATATATGGAAACATCACTTCTGTTGGCCCCACCCAACGCATTTCATTGTAGTAGATGTTATTAGGGGGAGTGACCAGAGGAGGTGACACACAGAGATGAAACAAGGCCTCCTACATAAGTTGTACCTGTTTATCTGCTGCCCTCTCTCTTCTACATCCATCCATAGTCAATAATTTGCACAGCATTTCTGTGCTTCCAGTGGCAGGGGGGTGGTGATCTGATTTCACACACTGCACGACATAGAGCACCGAGCTGAATGTAATCTGAAGCCTAAGTGTAGGGAAAGGGCACCCCCCTCCACATTCTTATAGGGACACGTCCACAGCTGAGGCTGTCAATCACCTGCTGTGCACTGGAGATGGGCCAAGACCATCTTCAAGGATTTTTGTGTTGTCAGATGTGGCTTATGCAGATAGCAGGGTAAGGATAGAAGAGACAGAAATCATACTAGATGCTTTGGATAGAGGCACGTACACACTACATAAAGATTTGTTTTGTTCATTTTTCATTTCAGATGTTTACAACTTTAATAAAAGAAAAAAGTGCATTTATTACATTTATGCATTCAAGTCTGCAGAGCATTGCAACCTCGATCAGTGTATAGTAGGTGGAATGCACAGCCTTCTACACTGTATACACCTCAGCTCCAGATCTGTACAGAGGTACGGATCTACTGTTATGGGGCTGGAGGAAATAATCAATAGACTACAACTTGTGCTCTGTTGAGATCCATTAGCCCCTCCGCCGTAGTGGCAGATGTGACTTAGAACTGGTCTTGTTTGTGCTCTTCCTGTAGTTTCCTGCAGGCAGCCTATAGTGGAGGAGCCTATGGGTACATCCCACTCCACAGGCACATGTACAATGCAGTGCTACCTTTAGAAGGTAATCTGTTTTTGTAAAGTAATTTGGTGCACATAAAGTGAATATATAATGAAAGTTTCTGTGCCCAGAGTTCAGCTTTAATGCAAACACTCTAAAATTGCAAGTTAAACTTGCAAACATGTTACCTTTTGCTGTATCCATATTTTAAGTTATCAATATGCCATCTTGCAGAGAGCCAATTACCTCCCCTCAGTGATGAAGGTGATGCTACCAACTGGGAGAAGTGATGTAATCATTCCCTCAGGAAGTTCTGCCTATAAACAACTTTCCTTCCTTGCCACAAAGGGGGGCATGTGCCCACAGACTAATCCTCCCTTTCTCTTGCTCTTTTATCAGCTCTATGCTGCTTGTTTTAATAAATGCAGCTGTCAGGGAAAACATGGGGCTTGACTGGGAGGAGCCAGACTGTTCCACACAGTGATGTGCTCTTGTCCTTGCAAATGTAGGAGCGTAATCACATACTTGGGGCTTGTTCCCATGTGCCTTTCTATTTGAAGGCTGATCTGCATTTGGATCACTCTTCAGAGGGAATTGGACAGGCATTGCAGGGCCATTGAATCGCCTCCTCCCTGACTGTTGTAAGCCCCTAAATGCCAGACTGCCGCTCCACTTAAATGGCCAAAAACAACAGGGGTATAATTCCTTCCATGGCACGTGTATACCCTCTGCCTCTGCAGCTAAAGTGGAAGCTGTAAAAACCCAGCTCAACCGTGACAGTTTACCGCACCTCATCCACGCATGTGAACAAGCCCTGATAGGGAGGTGTGGAAAGCCTATGACCTCTGCGCTGTGTAGTCAGCAGAGATCAAGGTAAAAGTTCATAAACAATCCAATATCCAACTAGGAAACTTATTGAGAAAGCCACAAGAAATAGACTTGCAATCATGTACCCTAAGAAAGAGAATTCTTAGCTGGTTGCTGCAGGCAGCCATTTTGTTTTGTGCTGGACATCTGGAAATGTATACTATTTTAGTTGACCCTTATTGTTGTGCATTTTAGGCAAGACTCGCTGTGAATATTTCATACCTCAGCTTTCCCTAAGCCGCTTGCAGCTGTAGCTGACCGATTCTGCTTTAAGACACAAAGCCAATTCTAACAGCAATTCTCTCCAGGCAGAGGGTTTCATTGGATATCGTGTACTGGTTATGGTATATCTTAAATATGTCAACAGTTTATAAAGCCTTGTGTTCTGGTTTTTATGTATTGGCTGGTATTCCCTGAACCATTCCAATATAACTGCACGGATTTCTTGTTGGTGGTAATATTTCTCTGTAATGCGTATTTCTGTACTGCTATGACATTGCTATATTCGTTTTCCATATTACTCTTTAGAGCAAATTATTCTCAGTGTGTGTGCATATGTAACTGTGTGTGTGTTTTAATGTATGCATGTGCTTTTCCCTACTTGTTGACATAGACATCTGCATACAAACGGTTTTAAAACTTCTTCCAGCTAGTCCAATCCAACATATGTTTCATATGTTCTGATCTCCCCCAAAACAGATAAAGGGTCAGATGAGCTACATGGCGGCTCTGTTTACACCTTTTTACATAGGATCCCATTTTTTGTAGCATGAGGATTATCCACTGCATGCTGTTCCCGGTTGTCTGATGTGAATCTGTTTCTGGGGTATAGAGGGGTATTGCTCACACACATGGGTTTTGTTAGCTCCCTCAGTGTTAGATTAAACTCTGGGAGACTTCTCAACACAATCAAATAAAACTGTTCTCAGTTACTCAGTTCACGGAACAATTAAACGTTTGCTTTGTTCCGAGTTTGTGCAGTTTCCAGTGCATAGTGTAAAGACTTGATAAGTTCATATGGAGGGACTGGCAGTTTTCTACTCTGGCCCTCCGACGGATTTTGGTGATGCACACTGAAACGTATTCATCAGAAATAGATTTGACCCAAAAGTTTATGGCTGAGCTGGAGGCTGCCTGTCTCTGTCTGAAGGGATTACTCTGATGACTGAATTCAGCTGTATATTCTTTTCAGATGGGAGGTTGGTATTGAGCGCGAAGGCTTGGAATCTGGGTGTGCCATGAACTGTGATTATGCTCTAGGGACCTACAGGTGGCCCCCTGACATGTAGACACCTCTCAGTTTATTTATTGCTAAACTGCAGATTAAATCTTACCATGATACAGCTGTTCCTTCCATCTCCACGCCATGCCACCACCCCAAGAACAGCTTTAAAATCTGCTTTAATATTTGGTCTGTTTATTACCTCCTGAATATTTATTTTGTAATTGTTTCTCATTTCAGCTGCTTTTCTTTTGTTTCTTTCTAGTAAAAACCTTAAAACAGAAGTTCGGGCTTAAAAAATAATATAAACATTTATACTCACCAAGCTGAATGCAGCTTAGGTCCCCTACCACCTCTGTACACTGCTGATCGCTCAGTTTCCCCTCTCCTCTGGGCAGAGCACTGTGACTGTCAGTCACCGCTCTCCGTTTTGCTCCTCCAGTACTCTCTGAGGCGCCGGGCTGTACAAGAGGCAGGAGCAGCTGGTTCAGTCTCCAAGTGGTTGGCTAAGAGGTCGAGCCAGCGGCTGATCCAGGCATCTGGGTGGATCCCGACTGTAAAGTCAGGATCAATCCAGAGCCTGAATTGGCTGAGTGACATCAGCCGACAGAGGACTTCAGCCTGCTGTTGGCAGAAAATGAGGCCCAGGAGTGCAGAACAAAGTACACTCCTGTGATCCATAGCAGAAAAAAAGCTTTGGCCATGCTTTGTCAATGCACAGCCTATTGTTGTCCATGCACAAGAACTCCCCTGTGTCCATTGTCAAATTCATTTTATAGAGGCTTCCATTAAAAGAGTAATCCACGTTAAAAATGTTGTCTGAACTGGGAGTTATAAGCCCTTAGGCATATGCATTTCAGTGGAGGAATCTCTACATCTAAAGGTCCAACAACAAGATTCTCTGTTAATCTTCTCACTGACATAAATAAGACATGTATGAAAGTAGCAGATCATTTGATCCAGAGGATTTATGTGAAGGATATGCTCCAAAACAAAGCCATATATGAAGAATTGTATAATACTTTGTATAGTTCCTCTGTAGTAGAGGACTTCCAGTTAAGCCCCGACCCCTTTCCAAGAGTGCTGTTATGGGTGCAAAAAACTGCCCTATCATGACATACATGTAGATGAGCAAAGTGAACTAGTGTTTCTGCTTTAGAAATTTTAGTCCATGCATGTAACCAAAACAGAGGAAGAACCTGATGGAGATGGGATCTTCAGATCTTGATCATTGATATTGGGGGGTGCTTGAGTAAATGAAACCTGGAGGAGGTGGGTTCTTTAGATGTCAATCACTGATCTTGGAGTACATGGGTAAAGGGAACCTATAGGAGCACGCATGCAGCCAGTAAAATCCGAACTCCCAAGCTGCTTACATTTTCCAGGTCATTGGTTAGGTTGTAATGAAAAAAATGACAGCCTCAAAGACTGAACAAGACAGTGAAGGCAGCTCCCATATTTTTTATGCTAATAGGCTAGTGGAGGAAGAAAAACTAAGCTTTTCACATTTCTGCTTCCCAGTTCAGACAGTATCTTAGAAAAAGGATGTAATAGATGTTCTAGGAGAGCAAATGCTCGGGCTTGGTATGCTGTGAACGTAGATCTCTGTTACTTTGACCAGCACCATATTTGTAGTGTTTGTTGCCGGGGAACAGTGTCTTCAGTCAGTTCATGTTTTTGTGGCATCTGAAGATTACACATCTGATCTAGAATGTCCGCGCCAGAGCATAAATCTAAGCTGTCCTCATGTCTCTGTTAAATGGAAGTATATCACCGCGCTGTTTGCCAATGTCTCTCTCATACACTTATCTCAGAATAGTTACGGCCAGAAGAAACATCACATTTAAGAGGAAAATACAATAATCAGTTGCAAAACATGTATTTTGTTTTTTTACTTTTAGCATGCATTGAGAAAGTTATGTCAAAGCTTGGAGCCCTCTTCTCTGGAAACATAGTGTTTTGGGAGTTTACTTCTTCTTGTTGTAGGCTTGTATTCAGACAGTAAAGCACACAGGAGTCAACTTACTAAGCGACAATGTGGTCTGACAATGCGCCATCCATCTACTGCTATTCGTACTTGTGGCTTTATGAAGCAGCAGCATGGCTCCAGAGAAGTGGGCTCCAAGCTTTGACATGGCTCCAGAAGGGGAATTTCAGTGGCTCGTAATAAACAGATCTGATTTCAATTCAGGTTGTTTGTCTGGCCCTGAACCACATTACATTTGCTCCTTATCGATAGACACTAGATGCTACCTGTGAAGTAAAGTGTGTCAATGGTCAAAATTAAAAATCATATATTAATGTCCACATCTATCCAACTCATATTAATCTGAATAATCTTGAAGTTTGTAAATTTTGAGAAGATCCCCACGTATTTATTTTCTTGAATTCTGTGACACATATTTACTGTGCCCTGCTGTGTTAGTGAATTCACAGAGCCTGCTTTCTGAACTGCTGAGAGGAGGAGTTGAAGGAGGCAACGTCGGTACAGGAATCACAGCTTGCAGGGAGTAATGTACCATGGGACAAGTGGTCCTTATTAATGGAGAAGCTGCAGAGCATGCAGGGAGTCCAGGAAAATGTGGAATGAGACAGCCAGCTCTATTTTTGAGTACAGTAAGGACACGAGGCTAAGGCCTCATGTACACTGCTGCTGGTAAATTGATGTTTAGGAGCAGTTGAGCATTTTTTTCAGCTGTCCCTGAACTTTCCTTTATGTTATCTTATCAGTACATATACACTGAGTCGTTTCCAGGGAGTTGAGTTTAGATGCATTTTTTGGAAGCAATAAAATGCGTTCAGGGCTGATGTTCAGAGGCGCCAAATGCATGTAACAACTTGTAAACGTAACGTGCGTTTCGTTTATAGGCGTTTTTAATACGTTTATGACCATTTACAATGTAAAAAAGGCTAATAAGCAAAAACGCGGCACAGCGGAAGTTTTTAACCACTTCCCGACCAGCGCACGACGATGTACGTCGACAGAATGGCACGGGCAGGCATATTGGCGTACAGGTACGTCCAATATTCGATGCCGCCCTGCCATCGGGAGCGCGCCGCCGGCGGCCCGCTCCCGCGCTGGTCGGGACCCCCGTGAGTCCGGTCGCGGGACCCCGCGATCGTCTCACGGAGCAGCCGAATGGAGGAAATGCTGTGTAAACAACATTTTTCCATTCTGCCTAGCAACTAGTGACGCTGATCTCTGCTCCATGTGATTGGAGCAGAGATCAGTGTACACTAAATGAAAGCCCAACCCCCCCACAGTCAGTAACACTCCCCTAGGAACACTTAACCCCTACACTGCCACCCACTGGTTAACCCTTTCACTGCCAGTGTCATTTACACAGGAATCACTGCATTTATATAGCAGTGATTACTGTATAAATGACAATGGTCCCAAAAATGTGTCAAAAATGTCCGATGTGTCTGCCATAATGCCGCAGTCACAATAAAAATCGCTGATCGCCGCCATTACTAGTAAAAAAAAAAATAATAAAAAATTATTAATACAAATGCTATAAAACTATCCCTATTTTGTAAACGCTATAACTTTTGCGCAAACCAATCAATAATATATTTTTGGGGGATATTTATTATAACAAAAAGTGAAAAATAATGCGTTTTTTTCAAAATTGTCGCTCTATTTTTGTTTATAGCGCAAAAAATAAAAACCGCAGGGGTGATCAAATACCACCAAAAGAAAGCTCTATTTGTGGGAAAAAAAGGACATGAATTTTGTTTGGGAGCCACGTCGCACGACCGCGCAATTGTCAGTTAAAGCGACGCAGTGCCGAATCGCAAAAAGGGGTCTGGTCTTTGACCAGAAAATTGGTCTGGTCTGAAAGTGGTTAAACATAGGTTACTAGCTGTCAAGTTCCATCATTCAGGCGAGGTCTTCAAATGTCTCGTGTACATAGTCTTACCCTTTCCTGTTTTTTTTTTTTTTTCTTGATTGACGATTGCACCTGATGTCCCCCCCCCCCCCCCCCCCCAATTTCACCACAAATATTTCCCTTTTAATACATTTTTTGATTATGCATTCAGTCATAACAATAATCTTTTTTTATTTTTTTTTATTTAACGGCTTTTCAGTTGCAAGGACACGAAGGAAAAATAACGCTATTAGTTGTTAACAGTATTACATACTTTCCTTGCAGACACTAAGGTGTAATCTAACAAATTAACCAAATGGAAACATTCCTTCCCTTTCAGACTTTGCAAATACATGAAGTCCTGTGTGCCTTGTGGTCACACTGCCTCATCTCTCAGTAATTAGATAGGCTGAATGTTATTGTGGTGAGAAGCGTTTGTACGAAGGTAAAGATTACATCGCAGACTGTTTTCCTCTATGTAAACGGTTATTATTAATGCCAGCCGTGCTTCGGAGCGAGCGAGAAGTATTTGGATGCATTTGAGGTCCTCTTCATTAACATAAATATGGTACGGGAGAGCGGCCGGACAATTTCCCTTTAACGAAGACCGTGTCAGATTTATAAATAGCAACCTGCAGTGTCAGCCCTGTGAGCCGCCTTTATGTGCTTGCAGCTTTGATGTCAAACTAAAACCACAAGACCCACTGTTGTTTTAAGTTTGGCAGCACGATTAGGTTCAGCACTCAATAGCTTTTCCAGCAAACATGAAAAAAAAAAAAAAGCCTCCCATTTATAGAAAGAAAACATTTGCCTTGTGCATTGTATTGATGGATCTGTTCGGCAGCAATTAGGAACACACTGGAAAGTTGGAAGTTCTCTCCAGTCTCCGATTCCCAGGATCATTCATTATCTGCAGGTTGCAGCCTGGGGCCTTTTCTAAGTTTGGATGTGGAGATGAATTAATTCATGGCAAGATACAGCCATTGGGGGGGGGGGGGGGGGGGGGGTAGGCTGTAGAGTCATTAAGAGGATTGCATGACTTTCCATCCTATCAACGGTGTCCATCTGCGATCAAAACAAATACATAATTTGTATCCCCTTACCTAGATGTACATACTATGGAAAGGTGTTTGTAATTCGTGCCCCTTTTATATTTTGTACTCATTACAAAGTCCATTATCCACTTATAAAAGCTGGCAAAATACCAAGCAGGGAAGGAGAGTTTTATGAATGTATTAATAGGATGGCGTGCCTGAACATCACGTCTGCCTGGAAATGCCTTGAATTACAATTGTGATTTGAGTTACTTGTGAAATATACACATTTATCTCTCTTAGAGCATCTTTATGCTGTCGTCTGTCAGATTTCCTGCTGTCTGAACAGCAGCTTTAAAGGGAGTAGTTCATGATGAGATATATAGAACTTATGTCAGCTGATTCTTTTATTAGAAGCTGCTAGTTCCTGGGCATCCATTCTTCAGTTTTTGTTTCATTGGGACACAAAGTTAGGGTAAATCTCTCTAACAGAGCCCTGGATAGCAGTAGAAACCTCAAATGGGTTCTGATCTTTTACTGCTCTATTAAAAAAAAAAAAAAATTGGTTTTGTTTTTACATGCACTTTAAGGGCTTTTTCACATGGGTTTACCAATCTGCAAACCCATGCAAAAGGGCTGTCTTCCCCTACAAGGAACACACAGGTGTCCTTTGCATCCCCACACAGGCATCCTGTCTAGATCAGTGACCTGCTGCAAGTGCATCCAGGAGTACACATCTGTGCAGGTCCGATGCACAGATTTGATTTAAACAGGCTGTCCACATGGAACACATTTACAACCTATGCAGGTGAAAAGAGCCCTTTGTACAGACGTACAGATTGGTACACCTGTGTGAATGAGGCCTAATGCCGGCCATACACGGTTCCAATTTCGAAAGAATTTTCTTTCGAAAATCGCATCTAAGAATTTTTGTACGAATTTCGCACCATTAATGGGCTGCAGCAACAGCCGATTTTTCATGCTGAATACAAATTTGAGGAATCGGATTGGTTGGAAATTTTTTGAAAAACAAACGGTTTTCTAATCAATGATGGGAGAATCGTGCAAGAAATGTAATAAGAAAAGAAAATTTATGGAGAGAAAAGAAGATTCCCAGCCACGAAAATTCTTTTCTGTAGCAACATGAGGTGAAATTGAAGGCTTGGTCGGCTGAATTTCGAAAATCAAGGGTGGCACAATCGGATCACAAAAAAAAAAAAAAAAAAAAACTTTCTGATTTTGAAAAGAAAACTTGTTCGAAATTCTACCATATATGGCCTGCATAAGTCATGAGATTAAAACATTATACTCATTTAAAATTACTAAAGACACTTTCCCACCAGCCCTTGTGCCCAAAAATGATCTGTTTTAGCATGTGAGCTGGCGTTTGTTTTATGGGCCGACAGGTGTTTTTTTTGTTTTTTGTTTTTTTACTTTGACTTTATTGAAATGTCACAAAATGACATTTCATTCATTTCTACGTACCACGGCAGAGACAGACAAAGTCTTCACGTGAGCTCCGGTGCTGAAAAATACACAGGTCAGCTTTCTCTCTGCTCCACTGATTTGTGAACAGGGCACATGAAAACAATTGTTGTCTATGTGCCATTGCAGAGACCTCCGACGTTCAGCTGCAGAGAAATGCAGGTCTCCATGCATGGTTTGAAAGTGTCTGGACCCACAGAGTAGTGAAGTCAGGGGATGGAGATAACAGTGCAGGTATTTGCAGCCCTTAATTTGAGTTGGCAATAAACTGCTTCCATTTTTCTGTTATGAAGTGTTCATGTTCCTTCCTTGGCTGCAAGCAGAACAAACAGGATTCCACCAAGCCTGTTGTCTAATGAGTGAAGAGTCGTGTGAGTGCTCTGTAACTTTGATTGACAAGCTCTGCAATCCATGTTGTGGGAACAGAATACAATACTATTTGAGAGAAAACTCTGTAAGTTTCTTCTCCTCTCCAATATTGGGACACATCTATGAGATATAATAGGATTAAAGTGGTTGTAAAGCGCTGGTTTTTTTTTTAACCCACAATGTCATAATGTGCTAGTATGCATCGCATACTAGAACATTATGTGTAACTTACCTTAGAACAAAGCCCTCCAGTGGCGCGTTGTCACCGCTAAAGGCATTTCCATCTTCACCTGGTCTTCCTACCTGGTTTGCAGACTCTGGCTGTGTGAGTGGCCAGAGCCGCGATGACGTCAGGCCCATGCATGAGAGCGTGACCTGCCATTTACGGCATAGGACTCTGAAGAAACGGCATGGGTAAGCCATTCTTTCAGAGCGCATGCGCTGGTAATGTCAACCAGCTGCATGTGCAGTGAATGCACGTTTAGAAGATATTTACAGTACCTATGGTAAGCCTTAATATTGGCTTACCTATAGGTAAAAATCGTACATGGGAGTTTACTCCCACCTTAACAAGTTCATTATCATGCAAAGTTATCAATGAGCTGTCTTCCGGCACATTTTGAGACCACTGAAGGTTGATGGGATATAACGTTTTATTTCTAAATGCTGGTTACCTATGATGGTGTTACTACAAATCCCAGGCTGTCTGAGCCTGGAGAACAGGAGATCATGTCACTCCACAACAGCACCTCTCCAATCCTCCCACACAAAACATGGCACCCTTCCAGTGCCCTAAGGAAAATGGAGCAACTTTTGGTGTGTGTTGGGGCATCTTGAAACTTTCAACTAAATTCAGGTAAATTAGTGTCCTCTTCAAGTGATGATTTAAACAAAAAAAAAAAAAACACCACTCTTCTCCATAGTTCAGTTTTATTACTGAATGGTAGGAAATAATGCACAGCATCTTTTTCTGTATCTTGAGCCAGAAGAAAGGAAATTTAAACAAGAGCGTGTACCAGCCGGTAATATTTTAGTAATTTCAGATAGCCGCTTGCTAGCATTCCAGATACATTTCCCAGAATTGAATACGAAAAGGATTTCGGAAATCTGTGCTTAGCTTCAACATTTGTGAGCAGTAGAGGGCAGTAGATTTTCAATAAACATGCACAGACGGTGCTTTATTATATTGCTACCCTGTGTTGTCACAATTTAAATACAGCACAGTTGTATTGCAAGCTGTCAGCACCCAGGAGCGTTTTTGATCCTATCCAAAACATTTTATGTTTCCAGTAATTGTAATATTTACGTATTTTTGTGGTGCATACAAAGATCTGTTGTAAAAGGGAGCCATGGGTTACACTGACTTTCATACAGGTGTACCATCTGCAATCTACTTTATCCTTGTTTCTTGGTCCTCCAGACATGTCTGTCTATATGATGATAGAGAACAGTGTAAAGAGTGCATGTACTGGCAGAAACCTGATCCAGATACCTGTTCTGATACTCGTTCTATAAACTGTTTCTCAAGCTGGTAATATGCTGATTTGAAATTCAGCCAGTTGAGCAGAGAACAGCCAAATTTCGATCAGTGTTGCCTCCCCTACTCAACAGAAGTCAATTATTTAATCACTGGCTTAAAGCGGAGGTCCACCTTAAAGTGGACCTTCCGCTCATTGCAATCCTCCCCCCCTCCGGCGCCACAATTGGCACCTTTCAGGGGGGAGGGGGGTGCAGGTACCTGTACAGTACAGGTATCTGCACCCACTTCCAGGGTAGCTCTCTGCGGAAAGGGGCATAGATTACGCCCCTTTCCGAAAGTCCCCCACTGCCTGCTGGGAAACACACAGATCCCAGAGGCAGCGGGTCCATCCTTATTGCGCAAAGCGACTCGCGCATGCGCAGTAGGGAACCGGGAAATGAAGCTGAAAGGCTCCACTTCCTGATTCACATACCCAAGATGGCGGCGGCAGCACCCGAGAGACGATCGAGAGATCGGCTTCGGGTGCCGACATCGCGGGCGCGCTGGACAGGTAAGTGTCACTATTTTAAAAGTCAGCAGCTGCAGTATTTGTAGCTGCTGGCTTTTAAAAAAAAAAAAAAAAAAAAAAACGCGGACTCCCGGCGGACTCCCGCTTTAAAGTGGAAGTAAACCAATCTTTTTAAACAGTTAAAAAAATCTCGTCCTTCCCAACCCTACACATAACTAAAAAAAAGGGTCTGTTGATGTTCCACTTTAACAAACTAGAGGTTCGCCGAATGGAAATTTTGGTGCCGAAACCAAAAATGCAGGATGCACTTGGCCAAAAACTGAAACTGAGAGTTTTTAAATAATATATTTATATTTTTTATATAATTGTATTATATTCAACATTTTAATTGATATCATAAATTTAAATGAATATTCATTTATTGGTCGGACATTATCTGCACCTTTAGCGAAAAAATGTATCCCTTTAAATTCTAGGTATGTCTTCACACTGAGCTGCTGCGCTTCGACTGCGGTGTTAAAAAATCTTGCTTGCTGAATTTCAGCTCATAAAAAAATAAAAATAAAAAAACGCACCAAAATGCACCTCCCTGTTGAAATTTGTATAGAATTAAGAATAGGAGTCCCTGTAATTGCTCTCATGCTTTCTGTCTTAAAACTACATTTTCACTAACAGCACCACTCTCTGGGGAAAATTACTATTACAACTCAGCCAAAAAAAAAAGGAAGTAGTTCATTATGGAACTAATAATGTGTCCCACTAGTTTGTGTCCCTGCTCTGAAGAGTTCCCACCACAGACCTACAGATGTGTACAATGGGACCAATTGGGTAGAAGCCATTTGTCTTAACAAAATGTTTTGGAATGTGAAATTAAAATCTGCAACATTTCCAAAAGAACATATAAACTCCCTACAGATATAGCCCTGGTGGGACTTGAACTCAGGGCCCAAAGGTTGCAATACAAACTAGTCTGACTCTGGAGGATTTCATTGTTCAAGTTCTAGGACTGATAAATGATTAGGCAGCACACTTTTAACAAAAGGTGTTTGTTTGTCCCCTTTAATATCTGAAACGCTAAACTTCCGGGCCAGATGGGAGTAGATCTGAAGGGCAGGTCCATGCTCACAACACATCTGCTTTGAATAATCAAGAGGGAAACAGGATTTTTAGAAATAGAAAAAAAAAAAAGAGAAAGTAAACAGTGTACAGCTGGAAATTCAGCATTTGTACCTTTGTTTTGAGAAAGGCGAAACAGATAATTTAGCATCATTTATAAGATGATTGAATTTTTACGAGGCTCTTTCAACCCTTTTCAAAGTTAATCACTGCAAAAGTAATATCTGATTATACTCCATAGAAACCAAACTCCCGCTGACCTGTCTGGGTCCAGGGACAAAGGAATGATGTGATGTGTCTGTAAAGGTTGTCGTGTATCCAGGGCATAGTATATCTATTAGTAGTTAGTCACATTCAATAGGATTCGTTCTGTAACATTGAAGATGGTTTTGTAGATTATCCAAGCCCCTTCTTCATTTCTAATGAGTGTCCGTACAACTAGTTTGTAAGAGGTGTAAAATATACCATCTACATCAGACTAGAACAACCATCCCTGAACCAGGGGTGGGGGCCTTCTATACCAGCTGTCTTCCACATCCAATGCAATTTTTAACAACTCTACACCAGCAACTTAATAATTCACACCTTCAGCCATGTGAATTGAAGGATTAGCGCCCTTGCAGACTTCCCAACACTAAAGGTAGAAGTCCTGAGGAGCACCAGTACAAAAACAAATTTCACTTAACCACTTCAATACTGCGCCGTAACTGAAAGATGGCTACAGCGTGGCTCCCCTGGAGCATGCATCGTGCACACTCAGTAACTGCTGTGTCCTTTGGACACAGCTGATCACAGGTCGAGGTAAAGGGCCAATCAAAGCGGGCCTTTACCATGTGATCACATGTAAACAAAATTGCCGGTTATTGGCTTTCTTTTCTTCACACGCTGTCACAGTGCATCCTCGTCGGTGCCTCCTTATCAGTGCAGCCTCATCAGTTGCCATCAGTGCAGCTACAATAGTGCCCATCGGCACAGCCTCATCATCACACAACAGTAGAGAAGAAACATTTTATAACAGAAACTAAGACTTTTTCCTAAAATCTTCAGTCTTTTTTCATTTGTTTAGCAAAAAAAAAACCCAGAGGTGATTAAAAACACAAAAAGAAAAGAAGTTCATATGGGTACAGTGTTGCATGACTGCGTATTTGTCATTCAAAGTGCAACAGCGCTGAACATTGTCCTGGGCAGGAAGGGGGTGAAAGTGGTAAAGGACTTTTTGGAATATTTAAATAAGAATTCCTGCTTCAACCTAAATATAAGCCTTAATGCCTAACTCCACCTTTGTTAGGAAAAAAAACATTCCCCTCTGGGGGATTTATGCAAGGATCTGGATGACCGTTGCAAGGATTATAAAAACTTTGCTGCAGATTCCTACCTTTTGTTGTTCTGAAGAAATCCCTGTTTGTACCTCTGTGCCCCTGTAGCGAGTGGGTCTAATGGGAGTGTTTTCATAATTATCAATTAGCTGTGCACCTGCATAACACTAAGGAGAAAAAATGGGCTGGGCCTGCATCCCTTTAGATGTGTTCCTATTTGGAGTATCTTGTTGCAGGGGATGCCTGAAATCTGACTTGTATCTTGGGCAGACTGCTGGGAAAATTGGTGAGCCAATTACACAAGCAACAAATTATGTTTCTGGGGGGTATTCAGTACACATTCTGTGTACAGAACAACTTCAGGTAGCCATATTGCAATGCATTTTCAGAATATTACAGCAGCTGCAGATTGAAAAGGAAAGGTTATTTTTAATAACATTCAATTACAATATGACTTGTGTCACAATTGTATACGCTACATTATTTTGTCTTTATTTTGAATTTTTTTCCCCACAAAACTAGTTACCCTTTAAAACTTTCCTCTCCTCCCTCCTAAAACCTATGCTGATTAACCTGGGTAAAAAAGATGTATCTACTTTCCTATTTTCAGCCAGTTCCGGTCCAGTTACGTGATCCAGCTTCCCTGCATCACCTAGCAGTGGCTGCAGAGGAGAGGAGGGAGCACTGACAATAGATCTGCCATTGGAGCCTATGGGTGACATCACTGCTCCAGGATTTACCAACTGCTGTTGTTGAGCGTTCTCTATTTCGACCTGAAGCCGCCACTGGCTGACAAAGGGGATCACATGACAGGACCGAAGCAGGCTGAGAATAGATAAATAGATCCATCTCTTTTTACACAGGTTAGTCTGCATAGGTTTTAGGACGGGGAAGAGGACATTTTTAAGGCCATTTAGGTTTAAGCTGGAATTCTACTTTGAATAAAAACCATCAAATAACAGCCAATGCATTTCCCGATAAAAAAAAAAGCCTTCCACTACTTAAAGTCTTGGGGAGTTAATGTTAATAAAATCACAACAGAATGAACTAGGAGACCGATATTAAGGCTTGATGAAGAGGAGTCTCTTGTCAACACTAAAAGCAGGCAGCTGACTGTCAGAACAGAGTCTGAACTGGATCCACCTTAACGATATTTCAACCACGGATCTGCTCATTTGAAGGAAAAATCACTTTATGGTAGATCCATCAGATGCAACTTTCCCTTCTATCAGTCCAGCACTATCATACATTTAAAAGGCGACACCAAGGGTGGGATTCAGTATCTAGAATGGAGGGGTTCCACAACTTTCACAAATTCTGTCCTATTCTTGGACAATCGGCGTCTGCCTTGACACATTAAATGAGGATTGCACAAAGGTGTTTGTACTGCCTGTGTGGCTATAAATGTTGGTGCATCTTCCTGACACTCATTAGAATGTCTTTGACATTATAGAACAAGACCAGCTGAATGACTAGCTTGCTGACTGGAGATAGCAAATTTCTGAATTTTTAATTTGTTTTATATATATATATATATATATATATATATATATACACTTCAGAAATAAAGCTGACCTTATTCTGTAGGTCAAGTAATTGCAGCCCTACTGGACTGCAAAGGTATGTGTGGAATCAGATACAGTATAGGCCTGTTGGACATCACATTCCAAAGCCATGGGCCCTAATATGGAATTTACAAGGTTTTGTTAAATTTTATTGTTAACAAAGACTCAAAAATAAGATCTGCCATGAGGAAAATGCTGCTTGGAGTCTGTTCCTATATGCACCTCTCACTTAATAAAGCATCTAATCCTTACATGGCTGTTGGAGTCAGGCTGTGAGGTGCAGACCGTACCAAGAAACATAAACTATTGTGAAGTACACAGCTCTTAGCTTTAGGTTTTTGCTTTGTGTAATTTTTTTTCTTTACCTAATACTATAGCATATTAATTTACTATAATACTATAGCGTAATAATTTAAAATGTACTGTATGTAAACCCAGTGACTGAAATCTCAAACGTGGAACTAAACTCAAAAAGTTGAAATTTGCTATATTATAGGGAACTGTTAGAATACCAAGTGCCGGTATTGAGCAAAAGCAGGTATGACTAGACTATGACTGTGTAGCTGTAGAAAGAAGACTGGACTAAATGCAATTATAATAATATTTATAAATAATACGACAAGAAACAATCCGCACCGCAAACAGTATAAAAGCAATAGTAAAACACAAATAACAAGTGAAAACGACTTAACAATTGAACTACTGTAAGATACACTTTTTGCAAAACAAGGGGAGAGATTGGGTAAGGCAGTGTCAGGCAGAAGGTGTAAAGAACAGCCGGGGAGACGAGTCAGAAAAGGTGGCCTTTGTTGAATGTACATATATACGACATCTATAAGCGCACAAATTCAAGAAATGTCCTATAAATTTCTGACTAGGTTGTATCGAACTCCAGTGAAAATGGCACAAATCTATCCAACAGCAGTCGCTAATTGTTGGAGACGGTGTGGGCAGAGGGGCACCCCTCTCCATATATGGTGGTTATGCCTGCTGATTAAAGGCTTCTGACAGGAAATCGCCCCATGGATAGAGAAGGTAACCCCCGGTAGATTCGAACTAATGCCTTTAAACTTTTTATTCCACGGGACAATGACATCAGTTAGAACATATAAAGAGGGTATAAGACCCCCACCTATTAAATGCGGCCAAATTATTAATACAGAGACTATGGAGAAAGACTACACGACCAACCTTGACAGAATGGAAAAAAGAAGTGGATAGGATAAAGGAGGCTAAAAGATGGAGATACACGATACAGAATAGAAAGGAGGAGTTTATGGAAAAATGGATAAGATGGGAGCTCCATGTATCAGAGATTGAATAAAATGAGGATTTTCTTTTCTCCCATTTTGGAGGGGGGGGGGGGGGGGGTGGAGGAGGGTGATACGGGAGTGGAGGGGGGGGGGGGGAAATAGAGAGAATTTTTGTTTTTGTTTGTTTGTTTCTGTGTTTTTCTTGGGGGGAAGATAAGAGATGGTATATACAAAGATACAAGATGAAAATGATATCATGTTTTAGAATGTTCTGTTTGTTATAAAAATCAATAAAAATTTGGATTATAAAAGGAAATGTGGCCAGAGCTGGGATCGGGTAAAAGTCAACAGCTACAAGGTAGCAAGGGGCAGGAGAGCAGGAACAGAATCCGGATCTGGGCAAAGGCATCAAGATTAGGATGTTTGGTCTAGTGGAGGCGCCAAATACTCTCCCAACAGCCAGCATCAGGTGCCAATTAATTCCTGGCACCTGCTCGCTGCTGTGAGACACCCGCTGGTGGACACTGAAACGACACTGTCCAGATCTGAGGGCCACAGTTCCACTAGCAGGTGCTCCGAATCCTGACAGGAACCTCTAGATGTTAAAGAATATGTAATCCCTGGTGTACCTGTCCATCCTTCTGCTTTCCTATTAAAAATCACACTAAGCAAATTCCACTACTTTCTATCTCCTCTGCACCAGATAAGCTTACACTCTAATGACCCTCCACTGCCACACAGTCTCTGAACCGAACTCTAAAAAAATGCAGGATGAAAATAAAGGCCACTTTGCTGTCAGGTTGAAATGCAGCCTTTTCACATTGGTCTGGAGCATGGTGGTAACTGATGGATACAGAGATTTTGGTTTGGTTTTCAGGTGTGTAGAGAGAAGATACAGGAGGCATATATGAGGGAAACATGTTTTTATTAGTTACCATAACAGCTAATGACTTGGAAGTTAGACTATCTCTGATAAAGTATCAGGGATTATGATCAGTATATCAGATTTATTTTAGAAGCAGAGCTGACATGTATTTATTATGAATAGATATCTGCCTTATGTAGCGTACTGACGTCTTTTACTGGCTAGTGCTAATTTCTTAGCTATAAGTCATCGTTACAGCACATACACTTTATCTGTAACTCCAGCATGGATGAAAAGTTTTGAAGAGAGGCGTTAAATGACACAAAGTGGTGTAATGTGATTGGTGGCTTCTCCTTCAAGCATGTGATAACAGCAAGCTGGAAACCTGACATTTCTCTACTGTAGTTTAAGTAATATAAGGCATGGTCCTTCCCTCCACCTGTGATTGGACAACGAGCTCATCTCTCTGTCGGTTAACTCCCTCTTCCTTCCAGCATGATTCTAGTTAGCAGGTGAACACTGCAGCTCGCCTGATAGGCTCCTTGTACTGCTTTTGCCTTTCCTTGTCTGAGCTCTGCTGTACAGGTACTTGTTGCTTTTAACCACTTGACCTCTGGAAGATTTACTCCCCTTCATAACGAGGATTTTTTCTGCATTACTTGACTTAACGGACAATTGCGCAGTCATGTAATGCTGTACCCAAATGAAAATGTATGTCCTGTTTTTTTCCCAACAGAGCTTTCTTTTGGTGGTATTTGATCTCCTCTGGGTTTTTTATTTTTAAACTGTAAACAAAAAAAAGACATTTTAACCTCCCTGGCGGTATGATTCAGTCTGGATTTAGGCGCTGAAAGCGGTACAATTATTTTGCATGGAATTTTGGCGTTTTATATTGTAGTCCTGTAATTCTTAGGAATAACTCTCTTAAATCTGTTCAAACCAGAGTCTAGTAGACATCCTGGGTATGATAAAGTTTATAATATAATAATAAAAATTATTCAATAATGTAATCAAATCCTAAAACGCTGAAAAAGGGTCACTTTTTGGTTGCTATGGACAATCTCCAAATTTCAGGCAGAAAAAACAGTATTTATAATATAAAAGTGCATGCAGGGCACTGCACAGACCACTAGGGACAAAGGGGGTGTGTATTTTTTAATACAGTACTGTAATCTGTAAGATTACAGTACTGTGTGTGTTTTGTGTCTTTTTACTTTTTTTAATTTGCCGCCGTTCTCCGCTCCCGTGAGCCGTAACGTCGCAGGGAACGGAGCTCGGCGGCATTCGGCACTGTGAATCGAGCGGAGGAAAGCTCGATCACACAGCGCGGAGGACATCACTGGATCCAGGGAACAAGGTAAGTAACTCTCCCTGTATCCACCGATGCGATCCCGAGTCTAGCTCGGGGTTACCGCTCCTGTTAGTAAAATCCCAACCCGAGCAAGACTCGGGATTACCGCCAGGGAGGTTAATAGGAAAAAAAAATAATAATATATATATATATATATATAGTTTTATATATATATATATATATATATATATATATATATATTTGCTGTAAAACCTATCCCATAAACAAAATTTAAAAATTCTAATTTCTATATTAATTTAAGCCAATGTATTCTGACATATTTTTGAGGGAAAAAAAAATAAAAAAAATACCAATAAGCTTATATTGACTGGTTTGTAAAAGTTATGCTACAAACTAGTGTGTATATATATATATATATATATATATATATATATATATATATACTGGATTAAATTTTTTTTTTAAGAATAGTAATGGCGGCGAACAGCGACTTATAGTGGAACTGCGATATTGCGGCAGTCAGTCTGACACTAACTGACACTTTGTTGGAATCAGCGACACTAATACAGTGATCAATGCTAAAAATATGCACTGTCACTGTACTAATGACACTGGCTGGGAAGGGGTTAAACATCTAGGGCGATCAAAGGTTTAAATGCGTGCCTAACCGGTGTTTGTGTGTGCTGTCTTTACTAAAGGATGTGATGGGTTTTCAGGGAAAGAAAATCCATCACATTCCTGCTGACAGAACAGAGCTCTGGTCTGTTTCTCTCATTAAATAAGCCTCAATGCTCCATCCTAAGCTTGCCTTGCTGCTACCTGTAGTTCCTCATCAGACAGAATGCTTCCCTTTAAGAACATTTGGTCTGTCAGTCTATATCTGAAAGAGGGCTGTGTACAGTGCCGAAACGGGCCATCACCCTCGTTCCAACATATGGCTGAACTTTCCCTCCACATACGATGGAATGTTCATGTTTAGAAAACTAATCTCTTTTGATCAATTAAAAACGCTGTCAGTGCTGCAACCCCGCGCCAAGCTTTCCACTGAAACTCCCCGATACATTTATGCAAACCATCATCCTTTTAAATGAGCGTTTATTGATATATCACAAAAAAAAAGGGTAAGAAGCTCATGTCAGCAAGTGGCGTTGATTTAAGGCAGAGTTTTTGGTCCTCGCATTCTTTGAATATGAGCCGGACTGTGAAGAAAAACAAATCGTTTTCTGCATAGAGTAAAGGCAAAGATAAGTGTTGGGCCAGGACCTTGTCTCGTCTTTGCGGCATCAGGAATGCATAATTATACATGGAATATACAGAGCACATAGGTTGAACATTCATTTGTCTGCTTTTAAGCCGGCATTTTTACAGCTTCTCTATACTATATAAGCAAGTTACACTTGACTATAGTTATAACCTTGACAAAAACTGCACCAGAGAAGCTTACACTCTAATGTCCCCCACAGTCACACACTATAATTATTATACATTTATATAGCTCCGACATATACCGCAGTGCTGTACAAAGAAACACTGAGCCAGTCACATCAGCCTCTGCACAAAGCTATAGTGTTCTATAGTGGTCGAAATGTTGCGTAGGAAGGTTCAGCGTAGAAAGTGTAACTAGGTGTAAAGCCGACCATAGACAGAGTGATTATCTTTCCTGCAACCATTGACTGTGTTGCGGGGGAACTCCTCCCGCAGAGCCTTTGTGTCCTCGCGGCGGGGGAAGCCACCCCCACGGGGAGAACAGAATGATTACTGCTAGTGGCTATAATAGCCGCTAGCAATAATCGCATGTAAAAGTTCGACAGGCTATCAACTTGGGTACATTCAGCCTGCACATACCATGGTCGGCTTAAACTAGTGTTATTTTGAGACATTGAGATAATAAATGATATCTTTACTCTAAGGCCAGCTATATACGGAGCAAAATTCTTTGCACAATTCCCCCATCAACACAGACAGCGTTGACAGGAGAATCCCCCCTGCCAGCCCATTGTCTTCTCTTGGCGGGGAGGGGGCGGGGGGAGCACCTTGATTATCGCTAGCGGCTATAGCAGAGAATGTGGCAGGCTGGTTGTACCCAAGTTGGTTAATCAATCGATCGATCGATCGTACACTCAGCCTGCTTAGTAATGATTTGAATCTCAGCCAGTTCCTGCTGAAATGGCTGAGATTCAAACAATGTATGACCGGCTTAATGGTACAGCTGATAATTATTGTTTAGATATGATAAGATAGCAATTTAGGTGATATCCGCAGGATGTAAGAGTTACTGGAACTCATTTTTGTACCCATCATATATCTGATATTGCACCTGTTGCTTTATAAACTTTTTTCTTTCGGAACAGCATATACCAGCCTTTTCTCAAATGTTTTACCCTAGGGCAGTGATGGCTAACCTTGGCACCCCAGATGTTTTGGAACTACATTTCCCATGATGCTCATCTACACTGCAGAGTGCATGAGGATCATGGGAAATGTAGTTCCAAAACATCTGGGGTGCCAAGGTTTGCCATCACTGCCCTAGGGGAACCTATGATGTAATTTGAATGTCTAGGGGGGAACTAAAGAAAGAAAATAAAAACAATCATTTGGGATCCATGGGAAAAATTACCTCCTTTAAACGGGTGATCAGAATACCACCCTTAGGCCTTGTATTACACTTGCAGTGCTGCATTTGACAGGCAGTGAGGAGGTGTGTTATCGCTTCCCTAAAAAAGAAAGCAATTGCAGCCACCACATCTGAAAAATAGCAAGCTGCAATATGATAAATGTTTGCTTTTAGGTTTATTACTACTGTAAGCATTATGGGGGTGTAACTGGACATGAGCCAGTGGACGCCAGACAGCTATGATGAGGTCACACCACCATTCACCCCTTGTTGTTGAGTTGCATTGCACCCTTACATGCCGATGCTGAATTACCAGCCATTCCTATATTGGGATATTTCTACATATCTAATCTCTGGACTCTCATTTCAGGAGGGATGTTTTCTTGGCATTATTTGATTGTCACATTTTCAGTTTCTGGCTGATGATGAGTATTTGCTCGTAGACCAGTCCCAAAGATTGCATTGCATGTACATCTGCCAGCTGGTCCTTATAGCGTGCATTATAAATAACAAATCACTGACTTGTGATATAGAGTGCAGATGTGATGACCTCCCCACTAATGTTGACAGACTCAACCTCTCATGTATGTAATGTGTATTACAAATGCACCGTGTAGTGAAATACAGACAGGCAGCGGCAGTGAAGGGTCCACAGTGGTCATTATAGCGCTTTCCAACCTATTAATCGGGTTTGTTTGTCTACAGTCCCTGGTGAAGAACCTGAGTAGTTAACCATCCTTGGGTTGCCGTGTTTGATGAGCTGTCACTGTATCTCCCTCCCTGTATTATTCTTTGCTGTCAGATGTTTTTCAGGCCTGTCGGCTGCTCTTCTGCCTGCTGGCCCAGGTTTGCACCTGATTTTGGGCTCCAGCCCTCCTCCTCTTCTCCCAGTGAAACAACATATCATTCAAGAGGTCCCTGTGGATCTTGCAGAAATTTCATCCCTCTGTCTTGTCAGGCAGCTCTTAGAAGCTTTCAGCAATATGACGACGGCTTGTGAGGTGCCGAAAATACATTGCCACTGTTCGCTGAAGATGACGGCACAGCTGCTGCACACAGGAAACCCATCCAGCAGGCTCTCAAAAATATATTTTTTTTCTTTCAGCTTAATTATTCACAGGGGTAAACGTGTGAAAGCTGCTGGCAGCTTAGGAGAGACTACAGAAAAAACATTGTTACGGCTGAAAAATTATCAAAGAAGGGAAATTTTCTTAGAAGAGTTTACATATTCAGTCCTTAATGAATTTTCATTCTTCAGCTTTTATTAGTGATTTTAATTAATTGTTTCTGAAAATTTGGTGGACAAACCAAGCCGTTAACGTGGACCTGTCTTTAGATGTTTTAAAGCCTAAGTGCAGCCAAGATCAAAAACAGAAAAATCAGCACAAGGGAAATAACTTACAGTGCGTAGAATGTATCCCTTGTGTTTATTCTTTTGCTGTCATGGAAAGTGATTAATTAATGGAAGACTGGTGGATGATTGATGGTTCCAACACCCTCCATTCATAGAAGCTGTAATAATTGTAGAGCTGGGGGGAGGCCTTTGTCAGGCTCTCTTGATGAAAGCTTGTGCAAACCCTTTAGCTGTATTAAAAATTAAAGTGATTGTAAAGTCTCGTTTTTTTTTTTCCCTTCAATAAAAATAATAAACATGTCATACTCACCTGCTCTGTTGCAGTGGCGCTGCGCTGCTATCAATCTATCCAATCAGGACCCAAGACATCGAGGGCTTACAACCCCTTTATCTGCTTGCCGCCCGCCCACCGTCAAATGATGGTGGGGTGGCTCTTTTTCTGGGACGGCGCCCCAAAACGGCCGCTCTTGCATGCCTGCGCGGCGATGGTGGCCACGCCGTGATCCCAATTTCTGTAAAGAGCCGTGTACGCGGCTCTTTAACCATGTGATCGGCTGTGTCTAATCACAGCTGGTCACATGTAAACACGGAGATGCCAGTAATCAGCTCTCTGTCACACTGACAGAGTGCATATCGAGAAGAGCCGATCAGAGGCATCTCCACACAGGGGTACATCTAAAAATTTAACCAGGGCACTGATAATTAGTACCCTGATTACAATATAGCAATATAGTGTCACAAATCGGTGCTCACCATTGCCAGCAATCAGTGCCCACAAGTGCCATCAATCAGTGGCCATTAGTGATGCCAATCAGTGCCACCTATCAATGCCCATCACTGCTGTCAATCAATGCCCATCAGTGTCGCCCATCAGTACTGCCTATCCATGCCACCTATCAGTGCCCACCGTTGCCGCCCATTAGTGCTAATCAGTGCCACCTATTAGTGCCCATAAGTGTGGCATATTAGTGCCTCCTCATCAGTACCTATCTGTGCTCATAAGTACCACCTCATGGGCCGCACTGTGTTGCTAGGACAAGGCGCGATCCCGATCTCTGTAAAGAGCCGCGTCCGTGGCTCTTTAACCATGTGATCGGCTGTGTCTAATCACAGCCGGTCACATGTAAACATGGAGATGCCGGTAATTGGCTCTCCTCGCCTCACACTGACAGAGTGCATAGCGAGGAGAGCCGGTCTGCGGCATCTCCACGCAGGAGGGAATCTAAGAATGTAATCAGGGCACAGATCATCAGTGCCCTGATTACAAAATAGCAATATAGTGTCACAAATCAGTGCCCACCATTGCCAGCCATCAGTGCCCACAAGTGCCACCAGTCAGTGCCCATCACTGCTGTCAATCAATGCCCATCAGTGTCACCCGTCAGTACCGTCTATTCGTGCCACCTATCAGTGCCCACCAGTGCCACCTATCAGTGCCCACCAGTGCCGCCTATTAGTGCTCATGAGTGCCACCTATTAGTGTCCATAAGTGCGGCATATTAGTGCCTCCGCATCAGTACCCATCAGTGCTGCCTCATCAGTACCCATAAATGTGCCACCTTATCAATGCCCACCAGTTCAGCCTAGCAGTGCCACCTCATCAGCGCACATCAGTGAAGGTGAAAAATTACTTAGTTGCAAAATGTACTGACAGAAAAAATGTAAAACTTTTTTTGTTTTTCAAAATTTTCAGACTTTTTTTTTTTTTGTAAAAAATAAAAAACCCAGCAGTTATTAAATACACTGAAGTGGCCGCTGGGGGGGCGGGGCCAAATCCTGCTGTCTGTGTCAATAGATGCAGCAGAAGGACACAGGAGCACGCCCGCACGGGTGTCCCGAAGGAGAGCGATTTTCAGACAGGCGCTCATAGGGAACACTAGGGAGCGATCAAGGGGTTAAATGTGTGTTCCCTCAGTGTATTCTAACTGTATGGCGATAAGACTGAGTAAGAGAGGAGACATCGTTGTTTCTATTTACTAGGAACAAACAACATGTTTCCTCACCCCTGACAGTACAGGGATTTATGTGTTATACAGACGAATCCCGTGCTGGTGCACGCAATCACATTCGCCGGCCACACGCATCGCTGTGCAGCAAGTGTGTGCCCTCTGGTGGCTCTTAAAGGGCCAATGTACTCATATGGGATTTTGCGCACCTGTGCTAGATTGCCAATGTATATCAGCATGAGTCAAGTGGTTAATTTGTTCAGATCTTCTTGCAAGGTTTCCACATCCTGCAGAGAAGTTATTGCCCTGCTTAGCTTAGTATCATCCGCAAATACAGAGATTGAACTGTTTACCCCATCCTCCAGGTTGTTTATGAATAAATCCCAAGACAGAGCCCCGACCACCCCAGTCCATTCTGAGTACTCCCCATTTATCACCACCTTCCAAAATTGCCCTTGTAGCCAGTTTTCAATCATGTACCTACCCAATGGTCCATGCCAACGGACCTTACTTTGTACAGTAAAAATTTATGAGGAACTGTATCAAATAACATGTTTTTTTTTTTTAAAACCACAAACCTTTACAACCCCTTTAAGGCATCATACAGTCTCACCATCTACTTACTGCATGGACATGCTGGCTTAGAGATGGCACAGTCATGTAAATCCTGGTGTCTGTGCAGTTCTGTATTGACAAATGTCTGACACAGATCAGCCCCTTCTGCTGTTTCTTACTGTGTGACTTGCTTCAAAGTTGCAGTTCTGCAGTCTGATCATTGGGAGAGGGGAGACTGGGGAAATGCTTCATCCTGCCTGCAGCAGACTGATGACATCTTATGCTTAGCAGAAACACAGGATCTCTGTCTACCCTTGTCACAGAACGGCCTTGTTTACATAGATAAACCATCATTCTGCCTCTGCCGGGAACGATGGGTGAGCGCCGGGAACAATGGGTGGACATGGGGTCTGCCAATCACAGCGGGAGCTGGTCCCCGGCAGCGGGTGGCTGAAAGTGAGTAAGTGATTCTGTCTGTAGAAGCCGCCGCCCCCAATACATATTTGTGGGGTGGTTAAAGTGGTTTTAAAAGCAGAAGGTTTTTTACCTTAATGCATTCTGTGCATTAAGGTAAAAAAAATTCTGTATGCAGCTTGCCCCAGCCCCTCCTTTTATCTACCTGCGCCCAATCTCAATCCAGCAATGTGCATGAGACTAGAGGCTCTCTCAGCTCTTTCTCTTCATTGGGTAGAGAGGAGGCAGCAGGAGCCATTGCTGTTAATCACAACCAATGAGGAGAGGGGGGGTACGGGGCAGAGTCGTGCTCGGACACACAGATCCAGCTCGAGAGAAAGCACGCTTGAGTGTCCACATAGCAATCAGCTTGCTATGAGGACACTTGGCAGGGGGGAGGGCCAGGAGCACCAGTGGATGACCCAAGAAGAGAAGGATGGGGGCCGATTGCACAGAGCAGGTTAACATAACTTGTTTGTTATTTTTAAAAATTCTGCCTTTAGAATCACTTTAACAATCATGATCCTTGCATGAGGAATCCCTAATTCCTTTGTATTTCACTCCCTGTTGTAGTGTTTATTTTAAATGATGCAGCAGTCATTACCATCACACAGCAGAGATGCAATCCTGTCTTGTACGACTGGAGGGAGTTTGGACTTTTCACATTTGACATCACGCACATGTTCAACATACCAGAACAAGGTTCTCCACTCTGCCAATTCCTGAGAAAACAGAGGAGGGATGTAACATTCCTCTATTTGGCACTACCCAATGGTAGAAATTAAACCACATCGCCCACACACAAGCCTTAGAATAGAAGGCAGCTGTGTTCACATCAAAGGGCCTGCAGCATACTCTGTTTCTGATGTGTCTTGTGTCCCATGACGTGTCCAGTTATCCTTTTATAAGTCTTCACTGAAAACCGCAAACATGTAGCATTAAATGACAAAGCCCATGTGTGGCATTGTGAGAATGATGCGCCCAGGAGTAGCAAAGCCATTTGTTATTGCAACCTAGTCTGGAAGTATGAGTGAAGTTTGCTCTGGTATTGACCACATATCAGCGCACAGCTGATATTCAGGAACTCGGAGGAGCCAATCGTTTTTCAAGGAAAGCTGGGTGGTTTATGTGAATATTGTGCCAGTTAAAATAAAGCATACTCTCTGATTCAAGATATTTATATCTCGTGACATACCGTATTTTGCTCACACCAGACTGGCTTAGACTGTTTAAAAATCAGAAGTATTAACAGAGCTGTTGTGATGGATGAAGTGAGGCTCGAAGCTGGATTGTGACTAGTGCATGAACTTTGTGTCTACTGGAGAGTCTGGTGGAGGGAAGCAGCTGCTACACTTAACACATCAATATTCTCTTACCATAGAACAGTGTCTGCAAGTGGCTTTGAGATCTCAGAATTAAAGTTTTTGTGTGACGCCTGAAGCACCGCTAGACATCGATGATGAATCCAAAATCAGGACAGTGCTTGTGAAGATCGTCAAATTCAGTTTATTTCACATGCATTAAGCTTGCATTTGAAATTAGTTTAGATCCTTCCAACTTCCAACCATCTGAGTTCCTTCACAAGTGCCATTGACCTTTTACTGATCTACATTTGACTTCTGAAGTTGCATCAAACCGCTTCAAGCTATTCTTGCATTCCCATTGACTTGTAAGAGGAGAAACACAATTTTGGTAAAAATTTCCATTTAGTAACTTAAAGGGGTTGTAAAGGTAAAAGTTTTTTCACCTTAATGCATTCTATGCATTAAGGTGAAAAAACATCTGACAATACTGCCCCCCCGTTATACTTACCTGACCCCTCAAAAGTCCCGCACTCGTCCCCGACATCCTCTTCGCCGATCAGCCTGGCCGCTGATTGGTTACAGTGGATGGATTGAAAGCAGCGCAGCTATTGCCTCGCACTGCTGTCAATCACATCCAATGATGTGGCACGCCGGGGGGCGGGGCCGAGTGATACAGCGAGCAGCTATAGCCGCCGGCTGTATCGCGGGAGCGTGCCCGCAAGCACTCCACATCATGCGAGGGAGCTCACATGAAGTTGTGGAGTCCTTGCGGGAGGGAGCTGAGACAGCCGCTGAGGGACCCCAGAAGACCAGGTTCGGGGGCCACTCTGTGCAAAACGAGCTGCACAGTGGAGGTAAGTATAAGATGTTTGTTATTTAAAAAAAAAATCCTTTACAACCCCTTTAATGTCCCTCAAGACGTTCATTTATTGAGTTTGATGTAAAAATCCTTTTAGCTAACAGAATACAGAAGGACTGAGGAGCTGCTGCTAGTAGAAGTCCAGCATATCCACAATGACTGGAATAAAATGCCCTGAATACTTTGTAAAGAGAACCTCTAGAAAGGAACATAAAAGTTAAGTATTAATCAGACGGCAGTGACTGCAGATTTGATGTGCAGGTGCTCTGAGTTCTGAAAATATCATATAAATTATTCTGAAGCATATATTGGATCCTGAATTTCTGTTCAAAGATTCCAGTGAGATTTAGTGTATCTGTTCTGAAATATATTAAACACTTTTGATCTTACAAATCAACCTGCTATTTTTCCCTTCATACCACAGATTACAGGATTTTGCCACAAGTTCGAGCCAAGCATTTGACTTTTGGTTGCCATGCAACACATTTACCTTGCAATAGAGAGTTTGGCAATTGGTGCCCCCTGTTAAACTTGGCATGTAGTGTTTAAAACACTGTACTTTGCATCGTGGCTGCGGCAATATGTACTCATCACTTGTATGTGTGCAGTAAAGGCGCCGGATCCACCACCTGTTTTTGCTGCCCGTGTGAAAAGAGCCTTAAACTTCTCAATTTGTATTTTGAATTTAACTCATCCAACTGATCCAAAAAGTTCAAGTCTACGTTCTTTAATATACAGTATGAGATACTTGTTATGGTAATTGTCAAACTTGTTCCCTTGTGCATTAACTTACAGGCTTTATGAAGCACTAATAAACTTTATTTTGAAGTTTTAAATGGGCTTTTACAACGCTAAAAAATAAATGTCACAGTTTCATAGATAAAATCTATTTAAAAACATATAAACATACAATTGATATGTTTCTAAATACTCAAGTGCAATGTTACTGGAGGTTTTATAGATTAAATATTTGGCTACTTTCATCCCACATTCATAGTGGATAAACTGTACATCTGAAGGTCAAGCAAGTTTGACCCAAAACCATTATAGCATCCCTTATATAGCCAAATAATGAATCATGTGACTGCAGTTCTATACATAAAGCATGCAGATGTAGTCAAATGTCGTTGTTTGACCAAACATTTGATTATGGGTAAAACCTACGCAACTTTGATGATGGAGTATTTGTTCGTACAGAATGTGGTTAATGACTCAGAAGCTGCTGACCTCCGAGGACTTCACATATTTCAATTTATAGAGTTTATATTGAACGGTTCAAAGATCCTCCATGTCAAGCAGTTTTGTGGGTGAAAACCTTGTGTTTTTGAGAGAGGTCAAGGGACAATGAAGAGTAGGGTTAAATCTGACTGGATGTTCTTAGCTGCTCCAATAACCACCCTTTACATTTGTGAAATAGAGAAGGCTGTGTCTGAACGCAAAACATGAACTACAGCAGCAAAAGACCACACAGAATTCAGCTAGGAACAGGTAAATGAGGCTGCACTGGGTACGCAATCGCCAAACTTGAAGACTGAATATTGGAAAAAGGCTGCTTGTTCTGATGAATCAACCCGACGATGGAGGGTCATTGTAGCATACACAGGCTTATGCTTTTTTTTTTTTTTTTTTAAGGTGGAGGCAAATAACACACATTTATGGCCAAAAAAATCAGTAGAAACCCAAATGATGCTATTGTGATAGAGCTTAGTTACATAGTTGCCCTGGTTGAAAAAAGACACAAGTCCATCCAGTTCAACCAAGGGAAAAAAAACGAATTATACAGTCCTATACCCACAGTTGATCCAGAGGAAGGAAAAAAACAACAAGGCATGATCCAGTTTATTCCTGCAGGGAAAAAAAAATCCTTCAGATGTTCCCTGGGTCAACATTACTTAAAAATATTAGTATCACATTATATTATGTATATCTAGGAAAGAATCCAGGCCTTTTTTAAATCAATCTACTGACCTGGCCAGAACCAACCCTTGAGGAAGTCTATTCCACATTTTGACAGCTCTTACTGTGAAGAAACCTTTCCGTAATTGTAGATAAACTCGCTTTTCTGCCAGACATAAAGAGTGCCCCTTGTCCTCTATGATGACCTTAAAGTGAATAGCTCAATACAAGTTCACTATATGAACCACTTATGTATTTATACATAGTGATCATATCCCCCCTAATCTCCGTTTCTCAAGAGAAAATAAATTATGTTCATCTAATTTTTCCTCACAGCTGAGCTTCTCCGTGCCTTTTATCAGTTTGGTTGCTCTTCTCTGCACTTTCTCCAGTTCTCAAATATCCTTTTTATGAGCTTGATCTATAAGAAACATTTTCAGCACCTTCGTGAATTCATTCTGCAAACAATTTGGCAAAATAAAGTCCTGCCTGGTACTGTGCAAAATGGCCACTGAATGTATTTAAGTTTCTTCATCTTGTAAATCTCTCTAGATTCTATTCCAGTGACTTGATAGCAGCAGTTTTATTTGAATTGGGCTCCAAATTAGCAGTCAGGGAGTGTACACAATTGGCAGCCCGATGTGTTGAGTAATGAGGGTTGGGATGCATTGGAGGTACTGCGTACTACTACTTCTTCTACGGCTCTTCACAGTGCTGCTATCAGAACCACATAAAAAATCAATTATGGCTGATTTCTGGGAGGATTAAACTGATCCTGTTCACAGGGGAGTATTTTTAGGAATTCAATTGAGCAATAAGTATCTATTGGATTCCAACACAAATGAAATGTCTGTTGTTGGTGTATCTGTGTAAACACTCCATGGATGACTATGGACTGTGCTTGCACTACAACAACTACGCTCTTCTCATTTGGCACCGGTAACTCATCCCACTCCATAGAAATGGCAAACGTTTAACTCAAAGGGCTTATATGCCACCAAAGGTGATGTGATAATACAAATACCAGTACTCAAGTGCTAAAAGATATAGATTAAAGTGGTTCTGCACCTTTAAAAAAAATATTAAAAGCCAGCAGCTACAAATATTGCAGCTGCTGACTTTTAATAAATTCACACTTACCTGTTCCAGGGTCCAGCGATGTCGGCAGCAGATGACGAGGAATCGCTCGTCTCTCTGCTGCCCCCACCACCATCCTCTGTCAGGGAATCGGGAAGTGAAGCATTGCGGCTTCACTGCCCGGTTCCCTACTGCGCATGCGCGAGTCGCGCTGCTCGTCTCTGCTGGTCCCCGCTGTGTCCTGGGAACTGTGTGTTTCCCAGAACACAACGGGGGGGCAGGGCATCTGCGGTGGTCTGCAGGGGTCTTGTCCCGGAAGTGGGTGCAGATACCTGGATTATCCAGGTAACTGCACCCCCTGAAAGGTGCCGATTGTGGCACCGGAGAGGGGGAGGGATCAGATAAGCGGAACTTCCACTTCAGGGTGGAGGACTGCTGTAAGCACAGAACTGGATAGATTTCTCATTCACCGGTCCAATTCACGTGATGTAAAAAAAATTGTGAACAGCTTTGCGGCTGGGAAATTTTTAAATAGTGCTAAAATAAAAAAAGAGGAATGACATCGACCTTGTGCATCACCCGAGAATACCCATTATTTTACCCTTTATTTTAAAAATTTTATTAAATTGATTTAAACCTCTGAAATGAAAAATTAACAATACACATTCTTCCATAGTGTCTCCAAAGACACAGCACAGAGTGTGATTTCTGTCTGCTCTCTCATTCCTCTATCTGCCAAAGTCACTTCTGACAGCTTATGTCGGCACAACTTAATCCCGGGGATGGCCCGTCTCAGCTGTGCATGTTTCCTTTATGAGACTGTGTTGATAGGAGTGTGTCCTTTCCCTCAGCTCAGGTCTCAGAGTACACTTCGCTCCAGGCTCTATGCCGTGTAGTGTGGGATATCAGATCTTCACCACCTGCTTTCTAGAGCTGAGAAATAGTCTTTGACCTGTGTGCTTTAAACTGCTGTAGAGTCGAGAAGACTGCAGATAAACAGGTAAAGTGTTGGTAGGGGGATTTGTTTCATCTCTTGGTATCCCCTGGTCTTAATCACTTTAGTGGTCAACCGCTTGCTGACCACCTCACGCCGATATGCGTTGGCAGAAGGGCTCGTACAGGCAAACTAACGTACCTGTACATTGCCCTTTAAGAGGCGGCCAGCGGGCAAGCTCCGTGAGTGAGGTCACGGATTTCTGCTCCCTGTGATCGGGAACTGCTTTGCAGTCTTTTGTTAAATGCCTTCAGCTCTGCTTCAACAATTGCTTTGTCTAATAAAGACCTGCTGCACAAAGACATACATACCTGACATCCAAGATTCTTCCTATTTGGCCATTACAGTGGATACATTTTGTTCTCCTATCAATAAAATGTGTTGTTGAATAGCAATATTTCACTATAGCTAGTGATAGTTTTTTTTTCCTTTTGGGATTTTGGGCTTTGCATTGCTGTGAAAAAGTATTTGCCCCTTCCTTATTTATTTCTTTTGTGCACATATTTTTCACAGTTAAATGATTCAGATTTTCAAAGAAATTTTAATATTACATATAGATAACCCAAGTAAATACAAAATGCAGTTTTAAAATGATGATTTAATTTATTAAGGGAAAAAAGCTGTCCAGACCTGTCTTTTGATTCAGCCTCATTGTAGGGTTTTCCAGCACGAATGGCCTGTTTAAGGTCATGCCACATCATTTCAAATGGATTTAAGTCCCGACTTTGACTAGGCCACTCCAAAACCTTCATTTTGTTTTGTTTTTTTGAGCCATTCAGTGGTGAACTTGCTGGTGTGCATCTGATCATTGTCCTTCTGCATAACCCAAGTGCGCTTGAGATCACAAACTGATGGCCGGACATTCTCCTTCAGGCTTTTCTAGTAGAGCTCATAATTCATGATTCTATCAAGTATGGCAAGTCACCCAGGTCCTAAAGCTGCAAAGCAGCCCCAAACCATCACACTACCACCACGTTTGACCATTGGTATGATCTTCTTTTTATGAAATGCTGTGTTCGTTTTACACCAGATGTAATTGGACAAACATCTTCCAAAAAGTTCAACGTCTCATCAGTCCACAGAATATTTGTTCAAAAGTCTTGGGGATAATCAAGATGTTTTTTGGCAAATGTGAGACGAGCCATTGTGTTCTTTTTGGTCAGTAGTGGCTTTTGCCTCCCAACTCTGCCATGGACGCCATTTTTGCCCAGTCTGTTTCTTATTGTTGAATCATAAACACTGATCTTACCTGAGACAAGCGAGGCCTGCAGTTCTTTAGATGTCATTCTGGCTTCTTTTATGACCACCTGGATGGGTTGTCATGCTCTTGGAGTAATTTTGGTAGGCCAGCCACTCTTGGGAAGGTTCACCAATGTTCTCAGTTTGTGGATAGTGGCTCTCACCGTGGTTCACTGGAGTCCCAAAACCTTAGAAATGGCTTTGTAACCCTATCCAGACTGATACATGTCTATTACATTCTTATCTGTTCTTGAATTTCTTTAGATCGCGGCATGTGTTGCTTTTTGAGATCTTTTAGAGTGCTTCACTTTCTTGACTCAACAGGTCTGGTAGTAATCAATCCTGGGTGTGGCAAGTGAAATTTAACACAGCTTTCCAAAAAAGTTGGTCAATCACAGTTCATTTATGATTTAGCAATTCCTTTTTACATAGGGTCATGCAGGTTTGGACAGCTTTTTTCCCTTAATAGATGAAATCATCATTTTAAAAACTGCATTTTGTATTTACTTGGGTTGTCTTTGCGCAATATTAAAATTTGTTTGATCTGAATCATTTAAGCGTGACAAATATGCAAAAAAAATCAGAAAGAAATACTTTTTCACAGCACTGTACATAAATAAAAGCTGGTCTTTGTTAGCGCTCCTGTCAGTGGTAAATATTTTGTACCCCGTCCCTGTAAGTGCCACTTTGGCTACACAGCTTGGTCTGTTAAAGGAAGTAAAAAAAAAAACACTTACTGGCAGGATTATCAGATAATACAATTGTTATAGGGGCGTTGTTCTGATAATGCTAGAGAACATCCTAAATGTTTTGTTTTTTTTGCCCATGGTTCCACTTGAATTTTCTCCTGGAGGCTGAATGTTTGGCATCCGTGGTAGAATCAGATTGGAACAGGAGACTGATATCCAAGCTGCATTTTTATGTCTATAATGAGCCAACTGATTGTATTTTACAGATTAAGAAGGGAAACAGTCACATGTTTTGGCTGCCGATGGGGCGTGTTTGGCTGACCTACCCTGCCCACTTTCCCCTCTGCTAAAATGTTTTAGGGAATATAAGATGGAGTTCTGTATATTTACACAAACTTCTCTCATGCATTCTTTCTGTTGTAGTGTCTATCACCTCTGTTTAAAGTCGTGTGAACTTTCCAATCAGTTCTGATAAGGTGGTTTGTTTTTATCTCAAAGGGGGAAAATGCAGTGTGATTAAAGGTATCCTCCAATCAAAACTTTTGTGATGTATAAAGGACGCTTGCTCAGTACTCCACAACAGGTTATTGCTATAGTCTACCCTTCTCCTCCTTTGTATTCTTGTGATACAGGAGAGTTTCCCAAAGCCCACCCACTGCAGGTTCCTTGATGTATCCTGTGGTATCTAATGTAATCTGTTGCTGCAATATAAAAAAATTTCATGATTATTATTATTTAGGATTTACATAGCGCCCACAGTTTACGCAGCGTTTTACAACTTGAGGGTAGACAGTACAACTACAAGACACTTCAATATGTTAGGAAAACAGAGAGCCAACATTCAAATAAATGAGACTCATTGATAATCAAAAAAAACCCCAAAAAAACAAACAAAAAAAAATGATCTGTGCTAGCATGATATTGTAATTTTAATTAACCACTTGCCGACCGGCCACAGTAAATATACTGCGGCAGGTCAGCTCTATTGCGTGCGAAATGACGTACCTGTACAACATTTTGTGCAACACCTGGGGGGGGGGGGGGCGCTCACGCTCACTGATTGGCCAGAGGGGGAGCCAATCAGCGGGTCTGGCAGTCCCCCAGAGAGATAGAATGGCAGTCTGCTGATGTAAACAAGGCAGACCGCTGTTCTGTCAGAGATTAACATAGTGATCTTGTGTTCCTACTAATCAGGAACACAGATCATTGTGTTCATCTAGTGAGTCCATCCCCCACAAAGTTATAAAGCACCTCCTAGGGCAGTGATGGCGAACCTTGGCACCCCAGATGTTTTGGAACTACATTTCCCATGATGCTCATGCACTCTGCAGTGTAGCTGAGCATCATGGAAATTGTAGTTCCAAAACATCTGGGGTGCCAAGGTTCACCATCACTGTCCTAGGGACACACTTAACCCTTTGATTGCCCCTGGTGTTGTTAACCCCCTTCCCTACGAGTGTCATCAAGTACAGTAACAGTGCATATTTTTAAAAGTGTCAGGTGTTCGATTTGTCCGCCGCAATGTCGCAGTCTTGATAAACGCAGATCACCGGCATTACTGGTAAAAAAAATAATAATAATAAAAATGACATAAATCTATCCCCTATTTTGTAGATTCTATAAATCTTGCGCAAACTGATCAATATACGTTTATTGCAATTTTGTTTACCAAAAATATGTAGAAAAATATATATCGGCCTAAACTGATAAAAAATTAGTTGTTTTTTTTTTGGGATATTTATTATAGCAAAAAGTACAAAATATTGTGTTTTTTTTTTCAAAATTGTCGCTCTTTGTTTATAGTGCAAAAAATTAAAAGCGCAGAGGTGATCAAATGCCACCAAAAGAAACCTCTATTTGTGGGGGGAAAAAGGACAAAATCCTTCCGGGGCTGAATTCGTTAAACACTTTATTCAAATCAACATGCAATGGCTTAACCTCCTAGATAAGCTGTCCCACACACATCCACTCCATATACAGAGCTCTGAATATGTGTGTGCGGATCCGTATGGCACTAATAGCTTCAGTCCTTTTGAAGAAAAGATAAAACTTTGTGTCTTCAGCTAGCTACTTTCGTTGGTGCACTTAAATTCCTGGATAACAGGGCCAAACAATACAACTGGCCCAGATTATTAAGTGAAGCAGGCAGGATCTTTCTCAACAAAGTGAAAGGACAATGATGTCTGTATACAGTGTCCTCAGAAATGGATGGCCTTATCCTTGTGGTACTACAAGTGTCAGCAAGATGACTACCAGCAATGATGTCTGTATACAGTGTTCATTTAACTACTCCTGTGGTGCAGTGTCCCAGTTTCCAGCAAATGGGCAAAAGCTCTCTCACCAAATCCTGCGGTCAAGGCCCAAATGAAACACCCCGGCTCTCAAACAGCTGGCTCTCCTGGTGACCAGACTGGTCACCTCACACTGGCATGCTTCACCTTTGGTGCAGATGCGCCTGGATATGTACCTTGGATCTCCCCCTCTCAGGCTGGATGTCCCGACTGGCAACAGAGACCTGAATTGCACTGTGAAATCACCTGAGAGACAGCATCTCTCCCTCAGGTCTGTTCTCTTCTTCCGCCTTGTGCTTACTGAATTCTCCTCAGGGAATCAAAATGGAGTCTCTCTTTTCCTGCCAGAAGAGCATGCTGGGATTTGTAGTCCCGCCTCTTTAAAAGTCAATGAGGCTGCTCTGTGCTGAGACTTCATATTCCAGAATCCTTTGTAGCTGCTTCCTGCAGCTTAGTACAGTCCCTCTGATTGGCTGCTGTAACTGCCTTTAATTGGCTCCTGCCAATAGGAACACATGGGAGGAAGGCAGGGAGTGGGCAGTTGCGGGCGTGGGCGGTAAAACCATTACCATTGGTTTACCATTGTTTTAGCGGCAGTATTCTGCCACTAGCAGGGCAGTTTTACCCCCCTACTAGTGGCCAAGAAAGGGTAAAAACCACCGCAAAGCATTGCTGCAGTGGCACTTTGCCGGAAGTATAGCCACACTGCCCCATTCATTTCAATGGGCAGGAGCGGTATACACACCGCTCCTTCACCACTCCAAAGATGCTGCTGTTACCGTCCTGCCAGTGCACCGCTCTGCGCTGTAGTGCCTGCAAAGCGTGCCCCAGTGTGAAGGGGGTCGTAGGAAAACGGGAAGTGAATGTATGTGTCTCGCAGAAGCTAACAGGGGAAGGAGGAGGGGCTGTAAATGACATAGGTCGCACAGCGCCCTTACAAGGAAGTGGGAGTGAGTACCTGTTTTTGACAGGTGTCCGCTCTCCTTTGAAAGGTGCCAAATGTGGCACCAGAGGGGAGGGGGGCACATAAGTGGAGCTTTCACTTTTGGGTGGAACTGCGCTTTAAGGAGTCTCCTGATTACATTTACCACAACTGGTAGACTCTCTGCCATGTAGGAGTTAGCTAAAGGGAGATAATATTCCAAGCTGTGGAGGTTCTTGTTATCACACATAAACATTATCTCATAAAATCCTGTGTGGCCAGGCACTGACTCTTCCCATTCTCAAATAGAGAAAATAAAGCCAACTTTTCACATCTATATTTTAGATAACTATGGGGAGAGGATGTGGGGGTTCAGTCTAGTTGATGTGTATACAGACAGAGGCCTTATCATGGGACTTTTTACTAAAGGCAAATAATACTTTGCAAGGAAATGTTCTCGTAGATTAGTAAAAGTGTTGAAGATTAACTGAATGCGGACAAAAAAAAAACTTATTTTTACTTGCACAGGATTGGATGATGGAAATCAGAAGAGCTTCATATCATCACTAAGCCAAGGGAAATATACAGCCTATTTGCCTTTAGTGAATCAACCACCATGTGTCACTCCTGTGAGCCATGCCCATCTATTTCAGTCTTGTATGTTAAACCTAATGCTTGGTCATGTTTTTCAGTATTATTCCTTGGATACTCTGTATCTAAAGCTTTACCAACTGTGTCTAGGAAACCTGGCCTCCGCTTTAACACTTGTAGACAGATTCTGCTCTCTATTTTTGTTACATTAACTGGAGAGAAAAATAAGTCATTAAAGAGTCATTTATAAGTATACAACATTGCCGAGACTTGATTCTTCTCCAGATCACACACTGTGAGACAGACACGCCATCCCGCCGCTCTGTCCAGGGACCAACGATCCCAGCAATCACAGGGCTGCATTATGAGAAGTTTCAGAGTGTTAAAAAGATAAACTGCTTACATGTCTACAGTCTTACTTGATTTTGTAATAACCAAAGTCCCCCCTCCCCCATGTAATCTGTAATTATAAACTATCAATATTGTTTCTATACAAACATTTTTGAAAGCATAGTTCTCCTGTAACAAAAAAGACGCTTATGCAGTGTAAGGTTGGGGTGATCTCAGACTCAAGCGGTAGGTCCGTTTTCAGTGATTGCGCCAGTACAAAACTGTATTTTTTAAGGGCATGGTAGCCCACTTTTATTTAAAAGCATGGAAAAGTTCACAAAGACATCAGTAGCCCACGCAGGGGGTTCCACCATTACAGTATCTTGCACAATCAAAATACTTCAGCCTCTCCTGTCTTACTCTCTTGCCATATGGCTGCTTCAGACCTCCAGCCTAGGCCTTAGGTCTGCTTCTCAGACCAAAAGAGTTTCTTAGTATAGCTCTCTCCTAGCTTACTCCCGATCAGCTCCTTGCTGCTCTGTCACAAACTACATCTGCCTGCTGTAGACATGCATGCTCTGGCTGCCCCATGCAGCCTCTGACTCCTGCAGAGGAATGAGAGTCCACCTATAGCCATAGTCAGGTCACAACCAGCGGTGCAATCAGCGTGCCTGATTCTTCAAAATCTGGTGTAAACCATCAATCTTCTAGGTAGCACGGGGGTCCCACTGCCACAGCAGGCAAAGGGAGCCTGTTCATTAAAACAAACTGGGGAGCTTTGGCCAAAGTTGGATAATGCCCTTGCTATAGATGTAGACCATTTTATGTACTTCCTGAAGCCTGATTGAAAAACTCCACGAGATGGCATCATCCCATACTGCCTTTTTGCTAAGAGGCTCCCAGCTGTTATTGTTCACCTCCACTATCACAGGTACAAGCTCTTTTTCTGATTCAAACCCCATCACGTGCTTTCTGTCTCCTGATGCAGTTGCTCTGAGGTCACCATCTGAGAGCTTGCTCCTGTAATGATGGATGTAAAAAGTAATAACTGGGAATCTTATGGCAATGTCCTGGCAACAATAATGTAATCTCTCTGAGTTTTTCAGTCGGGCTTCAGGTGGTCCATAAATGGTATACACCTATAGCAAGAGCATTATTCAACTTTGGTCAAAGCTGCACAGTTTGTCAAATGGCACAGCTTGTCAAACTCATCCACTGAATTCAATGAGGCAAGGCTATAACTGCATGCAACGCATGTGATTGTGATGCAGTTGAGTGGCATTACAGGGTTAAAGTGGTTGTAAAGTCACATCTAATAATTACTTTGATCCTCTCTGTTTTAGGTCCATGTTTAGTACAATGTGCACATGTTTTGTGTGATTCCTAATGTTAAACACCTATGCACAATGCTGCTGTGCAGTCATGTATCCTCCCTCTGCTTCCCTTTCCGATCTAAGAGGCTACAGTGGGAGGGGCTGAGATTTCCTTCTGATATATACAAGATGGCAGAGGGAGGAGACATGACTACACAGCAGCACTCTGCAAAGGAGGTATGTAACATTGTCATTTTTAGGCCCGTAATCTGACCACACTATTATGGATCAGCAGCCATGATTATTGTGGTCAGTACACACAGGAACAAGCAGAATCAACCAGGTATCGGCACAGGCCCAATAAACACTGTCCAGACAGAGGATCGGGGGTCCTGGATCCTGATAGGACAGCTCAGTGCAGAATGAAAACTCCTCCTATAAGCTTAACTAGGAACTGATAAAAGTCACAAGACTGCTATATACTGCTGATGAGAAAAGGTATTTTGCAGTTTATATTTACCAAAATAATTGCATTTCCATGTTCTGTGTACTGTGGGAGACCAGATATAGTGATGGAAGTCTCCTGGGTTTAGAGTGCCACCCTATTTTTGCACTTTGGCCCCAGGCATTGCTTACTGCTATGCCATCAATAATTGTATTTTTTTTTTTTCCACTGCATCCTGAAGCACTGCATCTGGTATTGCCTCGCTGCGGCAAGGTGCGTCATATCCTTCCGCCGGTTGGCTACTGGGATATATGTGTCATCAATCCCAGCAGTCAACGGGCATCTTCCTCCAGCCTTGCCAAGTGCACTTCGCTTTCTTCACACTGCGCAGCCGCGAGATCGGAAGGTGCATCCTAGGTAGCGAGCTGCACCATATGGCGGAAGAATGTCCAACCGGGCTTCAGATGCCCGCACCGGTGATGGATGCCTACAGAATCGAGAGGAGAAAGTGAGTCACATTGCATTTACAGGGAACACAAAATTGCATATGCAGCTTATGCCAATTTGCATGGCTTAAGCTGCGACTGGCGCTCCACTTCAATCACATTTATCTGTTCATGTAGTTTGAGGTCTCTATATTATACTTTGTGTAGGCCGTCTACATGGGAGATGCGTAGCACAAAGAGGATTCTGATACCATATATCTTTTAATTTTTCTATGTTTTAATCACATTAATTATACTATATCTGGCTGTGAACACTGAAATCTTAGATTTGAATTGCATTTTCTGCTTGTTGCTGTTCTTCATGAAATGCTGCTCGGAGCCCCGCTGTGGGGGGATGTTCACAGGTACATGGGATTTGTACTGCAGCCAGGCAGCTGCACAGCACCTGTAGCTCTTGATCATTGACTCGTGTGTGTCTGACCTTTGTAATGAAATTAGTCTTCAGGCTGTCAGCACTCCCGAAAGAGATGAGTGATCCTGCTATCTGTTGTAGAAATGATCACAAGCTCCAGATACTTTAATCTTCTCCGCCATTACCCCCTATTACAGTATTATTCTGAATGTGCTGTCCGTTCCACTCAGAAAGAGGCTCTGAAAATGTATGCAGTACTCTGTTCCTTTGTGTAGTCACTGTCCTTCTTCAGCAAGTCGCAGCTGAATCGGACAAAAGGATACCCTTTCACACAATAGGGACGCTATGTAAGCTGTTATAGGAGGGAGAGGGGACTGACATTTTTCAGGTGTCAGTTACTGAACTCCTGATGAGTTAACTCTCCCATTGTAAATAAAGACGTGATAGTTTGGTATATATTGTGATGGTAAATTACATCTCTTCATGTTAAAATCATGCCCATACCAGTAGAACAGACTTCTTATTTAAAGAGCAGAGTTCCAGACAAAAAGACATCTCTGTTTTAAACAATTGACCCCCCCCCCCCCCTCGTTTTTGGATAGTTTTTGGTACCTTTTTTGCCGTTTTTCTTTGGGATGTCCAACCTATGTTGCCGCGGTGAGGTACGTTACTTCTGCGGTTGCATTCCGACCCTCTCCTCCCCGCCTTGTGGGACCTATCTTGTGTGTGTCCCAGAAGATGACGGGACCATTCAGAAAGCGTCACGCAACTTCCGTATGGACAGTAGGAAACTGGATGTGAAGCCTGAAGTCTTCACTGCCGGTTTCCCTTACTTGCAATGTCGGCGCCTGCACCCGAAGCCGATGGAGGGATCAGCTTGTGGTGCCGACATTGTGGGCTCCCTGGACAGGTAAGTGTCCTTATATTTAAAAGTCAGCAGCTACAGTATTTGTAGCTGCTGACTTAAATTTTTTTTCCCCGGGCTGGAACTCCGCTTTAACTATCTGGAAATACAAAATTGTGGATGCTTTAGTATCACTTAAAGCGGAGGTCCACCCTAAAGTGGACCTTCCGCTCATTGGAACCCTTCCCCCTCCTCCGGCGCCACAATTGGCACTTTTCAGGGGGGAGGGGGGTGCAGGTACCTGTACAGTACAGGTATCTGCACCCACTTCCGGCGTAGATTCTGCAGAAGGTACGCCCCTTTCCGCAGAATCTACGCCCCTTTCCGAAGGTCCCCCGATGCCTGCTGGGAAACACACAGATCCCAGAGACAGCGGGGACCATCCTTATTGCGCAGCGCAACTCGCGCATGCGCAGTAGGGAACAGGGAAATGAAGCCAAAAGGCTCCACTTCCTGATTCCCATACCCAAGATGGCGGCGGCAGCACCCGAGAGACGATCGAGAGATCGGCTTTGGGTGCCGACCTCGCGGGCGCACTGGGCGGGTAAGTGTCATTATTTTAAAAATCAGCAGCTGCAGTATTTGTAGCTGCTGGCTTTTAAAAAAAAAAAACGGCGGACTCCCGCTTTAACAAATACCACATGATGTGCTATCGATGAGGTGGAGTAAAGTCTTGTTAATAAATATATGAGGAGAAACAACATAATGGACTTATCAGCAGCAATACTGCACTGCGCACTCTTCATAATTTAACAAAAATAAATATTTAGAAAATCACAAATGTATATATTAACTACTTGCCTCCAAATCACATACATGTATGTGACTGGCCTCAAGTGGTTATACCGGGGTTTTGGCTGCAACTGTGTTTTTTTTGTCACCAAAAAATTGGGTTATATATTGTATTTTTTTTCATTAAAATTCATTCAACTGTGTTTTTTCCCCCAAAAAAATGCGTTTGAAAAAACACTGCACAGATATCGTGTGGCATTAAAAATTGCAATGGCCCTTATTTTATTCACTACGACCTCTGCAAAAACAAAATATATAATTGGGGGTTCTAAGTAATTTTCTAGCAAATAAAAATGCAGATTTTTACTTGTAAACAAAAAATGTCAGAATAAGCCTGGTCTTCAGGTGGTTAATAAATTGCAATATTTTATTTAATTTATATAATAAAATAAATAAACCCATTAGAAAAAAATTACACTTATGTAATTATTGTTAACTAACTGTAAAGCCGATCTGGTGCCTCTAATTTGCATATACATCATACAGTAGGATAAATAGCCATATAACCTTTATACATATAATGATTTATTAACAAAACCCTATACCAAATAGTTACTCGGTCCTATGCTAAGCTTTAAACTAGCTATTCTTCACACTTGGTGCAAAAAAATAAAATAAAAAAGTAGTTGAAACAATGTTACAATTAAGCGCAAATGAATCCAAATGACTTGTAAATGAAAAAGTATATCCAGATGTGAATTATATCCGATATGTCAACATATGGAATAAGGGACACCAAAGGATCCTTGTTGCAGCCAAGGATATAGCACAAGTTGTGAAATAACAGCAATACAAACAAGAATTCCAGTGATGTAGTATCCACTTGTAGCCGGGTATATATACCTATCAGTCCACCCAGCCAGACAATCTTATAAAGCAGCTACACATAGATCATGGTATAGTGTGCCTCCAGCATTGCCTCTTGATGATGAAGACAGTGTAATGGGTATACCTTGTTTTTTTGTCTGTGAGCTGCAACAAATATTGGATATAACCAGGTTCACCAGAGTAAGAGGAATAATTATATTAAATTACAGTTAACCGATGAACGGTGAAGGCACTTAAGATTTTGTCTATTCAGGATTTTTCACCATTTTGTAGGTGATAGTAGTTTTGAGACTTGACATATTTACTTGACCAAAGTAATTTTGTTCAACATTTGTGGCAAATCATTTGAGTGCAGGCTAAAATTATAGTGTATTTTTTTTTTTTACTAAAATTATAGATTTGATAAAGTAATACAAATAGCATGTAAAAAAAATTGAAACTACAGTCTTCAGCTGCAGACCTCCTCTTCTGGATTGCACCAAGAGTGAGCATGCAGTTAGTGCATAGCTAAGGACAGTTATGGATGATAATGAACATGTAGAGCGACCTGCGGGAACGGATTTTAAAGATTAAGGCAGGCCATAGACAAAGCAAGTTTTTTAAGAGAGAAATTTGCACAATTCCCCCATTAACATAGACAGTGCTGACAGCGGAATCCCTCCTGCTGAGCCATTGTCTGCTCCCGGCGGGGGGTAGACAATAGTTATTGCTAGTGGTCATAGTAGCTGCTAGCGATAAGCACAAGTGAATCTGGCAGGCTGGGTGTACCCAAGTTGATTGATGACCTTGGTACATTCAGTCTGCCCATACACTGTTTGAATATCGGTTGGTTCCTGCTGAACCGGCCAAGATTTGAGTCGTCCATGGCCAACTTAAGTCCATGCTGGACTGCCAAAAGCACTTGATAATTCTTTGCTTCCTCATTTATACTTTATTAACTCACATAGCTCTTGCACAAGGGCCCATCTGTGAAGATGGAGTGCCATTAAAGCAGGTCAAATACGATAAATCATTGTTATTAGATACAGAAAGCAACGTAACCTGTTTTATTTTTGTTGCTGCTGCACTCCAGCTACAACACATTTATCTGTATCCCCAAACATAGGGAACATGGGGAGGAACTGTGAAAGAACTGCAAAATGACTCCATTGAGTGTCTTGTTTAGACATGGAACTATGTAAATTCAGTGACTGTGTCCTGTCCTTCAACACGTAAATTGAGATTAATTTATCCCTGGTAGACTTTTTCTTGAAGCTTACAACAACCAATGTTAGCGACTGCAATAATTTTGAAAACAAAAGTAAGCTATGTGATAATGATCAATCTCTGACACTCTCTTAGCAAAACATTTACTTACGCGCCAAAGATTTGCTCGAGGTGATCCCCGCGACTTCCGGAGCCAGACGGCTTTCTGAAGGTCTTTTCACTTCTCTAACAAGTTGACTCATTATGACGATTATTGAGTTATGTCGTCTCTTCGCTGCTGGATGATTCGGCCACTCTAAAAACACCAAACCACAGGCATGTGCCCAGTCTTCTCCATAGGACAATGGCATCCTTCTTTAAATTGTTTTTTTTTTTTTTTTCTGAGCTGTATGGGAGAGCCAAATGACAAGTTTCTCAAGCACACCAAGCACCAAACTGGAAAATATTAACTGACCACAAGACTGTGGTCCTGAGAAGATTGCAGTCAGAAATAATATATTTACTTTAAAAACGGTGCATGTTAGTAAATGACCTTGTGCTGAGCCACCCATACTAGTCAGTTGGGGGTTAGCTTGATTAGTGCATACCGATCAGACCAAATCTGTTGGTTCCATGGTGGCAGTTGTTACTTGACCGCTATTTTAAAAGGCATTTAACTGTCCCCAAATTAGCACATGCATCGCCATATTCTTCCGATCTTGTTCCAAGCTCAGTAGAAACCAAAACAGTCCCAAGATACTGGTTGGTAAATCAATAGTGCCCTCAATATACAGCGCTCCTACAATTGATCATATGAAATACATATATAAATACGCGCAAAGGTGCATTATTCACAACACAGTATAACTGTCCATAAAAGTACTACAAAAAATGTCCATTCAAAATGCAAATTTCAGATGTCATTTTTAGTGTAATAAATTAGCTCCACTGTATAAAGTGCTTAGTGCAATTTGTGCAACACAAACAGTTCTTTGGTTCAGTGATTTCTTCTGTGCGTCAATCCCCCCATTGTGAGCCACAACTACACTGGAAAACTCACCAGATAACCATGTCCTCTCGTTCAGAATAGGTCTAAATGCACTTTGTCCCCCAGAGTATTATTATATATATTATACAGGATTTATATAGCGGCAACAGTTTATGCAGCGCCTTAATAATATCACCTATTCTTCCTCACAGCATCACCAGGATTATCATTAAATCAGAGGGGAGTGTAAAACCTTTTATTAAATCAACTAATTGCAACATAAAAAAAGCATCGGCGAATGCACTCACATTTGTTTGTGCATTCCTCCCTGCACCCGGGTTCAACGGCTTTCTATTATTATGGGCTGGCGCCACTACACCTTAGTGCGAGCGCGGTCCATTTTAGGTGTCTCACCGCTTCCGGGTGTCTCAGACAGAAAGGAGCTACCTGTAGCTCCACCATTAATGTGAATTACCTGTAAAACGGTTGCATTTTTTTATTGTGTATTATATTAGTCTGGAATTTTATTTCACAGGTGTGTTCTGGCAGCATAACCCTTCATGTAAATATGTAGGTAACAGTCGCACCGTGCTGAGTTCTGCTCCAGACTTCTTTGACTTTGTATAAATATTTGAGTTTCATACACATTTCTGTATGGAACAGACGGGAGCCTTAGAGCTATTGTATGATGAGTGTGTAGGCCCAGTCTGCTACATACGTCCAGATGAAGGCGGAGGTATAAATAAAAGTTGGAAAGGAATGTTGAAGTTGGATTGGTTTCATCGTCTTATCTCGAGGTTTAATAAATGTTCCCCATTGCACGTTTTATCAGAGCGCAGTCTGGCAGTGAGAAACGTCCGTTTTGAAATTCCAGAAAAATGGCTGAGAGTGACTGTGTAAAATACACGCTGTGACATTCATCTCACTCTGATGTCTTACCCCTTTTTCTCAGTCCTGCCCTACAGCATTGTCTGTGGCCTCTCACAGGCTCAGAATATCTTAATTGCATTAATTTCTGATTCACCACGTTCTTCATGCTCTGTTTCTAATTTCCAGCGTTCCACTCTCACATCATAAATAAGGGACAAAGATTTTCTTCTTCCCATAACTTTGAGACAGAACACAGCCTTGAGTAGCATTGTGAATCAGAGTGAAAAGTATGGAATATATCAGATAATTCAGTCTGAAACTAATTCCTCTTCCTTTGGCTCAGCTGTGAGTTTAGGCCCCATTCACATGCACAGTGCAGTGCCAATAGTTTTGAAGGTCACACCATCACAGTGTACCACAATGCATGTTCATATTCACATACTGCAATGCACATATGTGAAAAAAATGTGCAGGTGCATTGCAATGTGTTGGGAGACTATTTAAAATGAATGGGCTGCCTTAACACAACATAGAATGCATGTACAGTGATGCACTGTCACAAAGTGGATCTGACCTTGGGGTTCTAAAGACCTAGCAACCAAAAAGTGGAACTGGCCTTAAGGTCCTGAGGACCTAATAACCAATCACACACTTCTTAACATGAAAAGTTGGGGGGCTCCCACCTTCTGACTTGCTGCTCTTTCCGCCCTGCTTTACGGATATCAGCAGTGGGGGTCCAAACTGCAGTAGTCTACAGAGAGAGCTGGGAATGTACAGTAACTGATAATAGTGTATCAGGGAACACTAGATTTCTGGTAGGATCAACAGGTAATTTTTTTGCTCTTAGTAAACTGATATAACAAAACACGTTCTATGGTACTGTATATTTAAAGGACCTAATGGGAGTAAATGAGTGAAGTTCATTGGTAGGTTATTCTTACTATTTAAAGGAGCCAGGAACATCTGTTTTCATTAACAGCTGACATCTGAAACCTTTCGGAACACTGTCTGCCTCACTGCTGAGCCCTCTGAGGACAGATCATCGGTGGATATCTTTCATGTCATTTCTTGTAGTGATGTACGAGCTTAGTTGGGGAGAGCCATTTCATTGTGATATTTCCATCATATCCATTACAATGTATAATTTCATATAAAGCAGGGGTCTCCAAACTTTCTGAACAAAAGGGGGGTGGGGGGGGGCTTAACTGTCCTTCAGGATTTAGAAAGCCCAGAGGCAATAAACAATGTCCCATCTTTGGTATAAAAATAGTGCCCCTTCTTTGGTATTGGGGAAGGGAAATAGTATCCCATCATTGGTATCAGTGGGAAGAATAGTGCTCCAACATTGGTGTCAGTGAGAGGAATAGTGCTTCATTGTTGTTGTCAGTGGGAGGAATAGTGCCCTATTGTTGGTGTCGGTTGGAGCAATAGTACCCCGTTTTTGGCATCAGAAGAATAGTGCCCCAATGGCTGGATGAAGGCAAACAAATGGCTGCAGTTTGGATACTACTGATATAATACTTGGCCTTATGGCACTGTACTATATTGCCTCTTAAAGCGGAGGTCCACCCTAAAGTGGACCTTCCGCTCATTGGAACCCGGCGCCACAATTAGCACCTTTCAGGGGGGAGGGGGGTGCAAGTACCTGTACAGTACAGGTATCTGCACCCCCTTCCGGCGTAGATTCTGCAGAAAGGAACACCCTTTCCGCAGAATCTGCGCCCCTTTCCGAAAGTCCCCCGCTGCCTGCTGGGAAACACATGGATCCCAGAGACAGCGGGGACCATCCTTATTGCGCAGTGCGACTCGCGCATGTGCAGTAGGGAACTGGGAAATGAAGCCGAAAGGCTCCACTTCCTGATTCCCATACCCAAGATGGCGGCGGCAGCACCCGAGAGACGATCGAGAGATCGGCTTCGGGTGCCGACATGCTGGGCGGGTAAGTGTCATTATTTTAAAAGTCAGCAGCTGCAGTATTTGTAGCTGCTGGCTTTAAAAAAAAAAAAGGCGGAACTCCCGGCAGACTCCCGCTTTAATGGCCTCAGGGGTCTGTGGTGTTTCACTGAGCAAAGCTTTGACTCATGAGTAAACAGAAATTGTGCAAGTAAAGCAAATTAACATGTGTATTCCTTTAGGAGAAAATGAGTGATCTTCGTACTGATTGCCAAATGAAATACCCACCATTGCAGCTCTATTTTTTCCCCTAATAAGTAATCTGTCTAGCAGATTTTATTCATTAAATGGAAAAACCTGAGAATGATCTGTGGCTTTAGGATTGCACAAGCACAGAAACAGTAATGCTGTCTGGCAAACCATCTCCTTGTCACACTGTATGAAGAATGGTGGGAAATCTCCCCTTCTCATGTTTGTGGGTCAGCAGTCACAGGCCACAATCCTGACCAGAATCCAATGGTCCTCTCCAAAACAGCTAATGGTTCATATGGTCTTGAATTGTAAATACATCCCATAAAAAACAAACAAAAAAACAACACAAATATATTAAACAAATGCATAAAATTATAATTAACTTTTATTACCATTAAAGTTTGGCCGATATCCCACATTTCATGTATTTATATTGTTTGGGTCTTAAGCTAGTTATACACGGCTTTAATTTTACCCAATTCCTGGTGAATCAGACAAAAGTCAAGGTGTGGGTGGCTCTGCAAGCACCACCCCGCTTGCAAAAATAAATTTAAAAATCAACTGAGCCGGAAAATTGGTGTCCAAACAGTAACTACATTCTATTCGATATGGCTGTGTCTGTGGAATGAGCAATACCAAATGAATCCTCACTTGCAGATTGTAACCGACTATTGCCATGTGCTTGTAATTTAACTTCTGTTGATAGTGTGTACTGCTCTACTGTATCTACTAAAACTAATAAAAAGTATTGAAACAGAACCTGACACGAGGCTGTAGTCAGTTGAGGCTTAGTGATATCGGCAGGCCTGCTTGTGAGTTATTGGTCGGTTCTTCATCCAGCATTGAGGCTTTCTCGTCTTGGACATCTACGAGAGTCCAAACAGTTGTGTGTTGGGTGCATTATGACCTTTTATTCCTATTTGTTGAAAGAGAGATCCAACTCCTTGGCTAATTGCTGAGCATTTTGTTGGATTTACGGTGAAATTGAGAAACTTGAAGATGGTTAAATAACTTTTAAAGGCCAACTCCATGCACACCTGATACTTCACATTTGTTAGACTGCTGGTCAATTGAACAAAACTTTGTAATTAAATCAATCTTTTGGGGACTCCAGCAATGGGATGGCTCTAAAGAGATTCCTAGTTCCACCAAAGTGCAACTGACAATGCAATTTTTTTGAAGGAAATTTAATTCAAGTGTTAGCTTGGACAAAATAATGATACTAAAAACAAAAAAAAAAACGATTTGGCCTATCTCTCTAATCTATTTAAAATGGTTACAGGTATAGTGAGCTGCCTGTTTATCCTGCTTTACTGAAATCTTAAGCCTTGATGGCCCCATTTACACAGGCTGAAGCCCTTGCTGGCCCTCCAAAAATTCAGTGGATTGCTTCTCAGAGGGCAGTTGACAGTTGCGTTGGTGGTGGTACTGCCCACCAAATATGACCGTTTTATTTTTGCCACAGCATGTGTACAGCCCCCATTACAAGCTGCATGCTCTTCCATGGGTGGGTGGTCTGAGGCTAGGCAGTAAAATCGCAGCTCAACCTCAAGTTTTTACCAGATTCCCAGGTGAACTAGAGCCCTCGATCATTTGCACTGACCTTCATTTTACATATAAGTGTGCAGCAGTTTGTTACGGTGGTCAGTAACAGCTGGTGGTGGACATGAAATGTCTTTTTAGCTCTTGTGATCCTTCATTCAGTTCTGGTCAAAATAAATGAGCTGATTTCACAGCTGTAACAGGCTCTAATGAATTTGGCGTCCTGCCTACTTGTTTACGTTGAAAGCAGAACATGCTGTGGTGGGACCCCTAAACGTTTAGTGTCATTTCGTTGGATTTACCAGCGCTGGAGACGTTAATCATCATTAATGGTCCTCTTAAGACAGACCTGGATGGATATTCTTCTCACAATCACTTCAACATGTGAGTTAAAAACTTCCTTCAGGTCTGGGAGCATGACCATAACCTAAACAATACATCCATCCCCGGCACACTGGATTAGGGGGTTAATAAATCAGGCAGCAATGATAATTTAGATGTAGTCTGCCTCTAACAGATGCCGTTTCTGAACTACAACATGGATTTTAAGCTTCTGTGTTGATCTCCCCCGCGCTGTAACATAATGCAAATCAGAGCAGGCTGATGACTAAATGTACAATGCTGTTTTGCTGTCCATACCTATTCCATATAATTGCTATAAATCCACATTGTGACTGGAAGGTGCCTGCAGAAACCAGACATTTTATGATGCGACATTGTGAACATTGTATGCCCCACTGTCTGCTTTCCAAACTCTCTGTAATTAATAAAGGTGAGAATGATAGTCTAAACACCAGCAATATTTCTTTTCTAGATAGAGGGGATGGAAAAACAATTTAAAGCAGAGTTACACCCAAAAGTGGAAGCTCTGCTTATCTGACCCCCCCCCCCCCCCCTCGTGCCACATTTGACACCTTTCGATGGGGAAGGGGAGCCGGTACCTGTCCCCACTTCAGGGAGATCGCGCTGAGGCATGATCACTTAGGAGTTCGGCCCCCCTTCTCCTTTCCACGCCGCCTGGCCATTCAGAAAGTGTCACGCGGGTTCCCTTACAGACAATGGCGACGGCGGCACAATCCACCTAACCTCCCCCCCCATCAGAGCCAGGTGGAGTCTTGGGCTGAGGGCACAGTTTGCCATCTCTGCTCTGGGCACTGGGTGACCTTGTCCCAGCACTGGTGGCATTTATGGCCAAGTTTAGTGTGGCAGTAATTTGGACATGGGACTGTGGCAGTTCATATTAGGACAAAATGATGCAAACGGACTGTTGACATTGAATGGGTAATCCATCCGAGACCTCAGGGGACAAGTAGCTATAAACAAGTTATTTAGAAGTAATAAGAAAAGTATATTTTTGAGGGATTCATTCTGCAATATAGGTTTGAATGTAGCGTTGTTCAGTATTTGCTTTCTTTGCATCAGAGGAACACAGTTTTCTGTGAAAATGTCCCACACAGCAGCAGTTCCGTGTCACTGTTCGGACTTCAGATATGTTACACTGAGAAACGGGCCAGACAAAGTGAGCGGAGAAGAAATAACCCCATTACTCACGCTCGCCATGGGAAACCCCCAGAACATATGGACCTTCTGATGAGTAAATAAAAAAACATTTCCAGGGCACATCAAAGGAAGTCCAGGGAACAACAAGTAGACGTTCCACATGTGTTTGTCCACTTGCCAGTCATTCTCACTCCTCATGAGTTCTCTGCTTAGCTGACTCTTCAGACAAACAGCAAACTGCCTCCCACACACACCGTGTAACATGGAAGCTACAACCATAGTGACAGGAGATAGAGCTGTGACAACTGTCCCTCAGCTATTAGGCTAAAGTGATTTTTAAAGTGATCCTGTAAATGTAAAAAGCACATCAAAGCTGTTATAGAATTTTTGATAAAGGTACGGTTTAAAGTGTATCAAAACCCCAAAATCAAAAATGTAATGTATTGCATCTTACTAGTGTTTAGATGTGGTATCTGCATTCCTTTTCTTCTTTCAAGCTTTAATTCCTATATTCATAGGATACATGACTAGTGCTGATACTGAGGACTGCATAGACAGTTCAAACCCCTGAACAATAGGCCACCAAGTCAAAAACAATCCAACAGAGGGTATCCAAATTGATTTCCCCATGATTGTTCCTTTATTTTCAGCTGGTGGGCCTGCTGGTAACACACTACCAACACACTCCGTGTACTTAAGAAGGAACTGCTTTGTCACCCTAAGCTGTCCATATGGAGTTTGGTCAACAACAGGAGCCCCTCTTGGGTTGTGCTTTTGTCTTTGGTCTAGCGTCCTACTACTTCTGGTCAAGATCTTGTTTCTGTCTTTCATTGAATACAAAGAAAATTATTTTACGGTGAGTGCAAAAAGTCCTATTTTTCACAGTAGAAAATGGCCTCTGCATTTTAACCACTTGCTTACTGCACACTTGTACCCCCTTCCTGCCTAGGCCTATTTTCAGCTTTCAGCTCTGTCACACTTTGAATGACAATTGCGCAGTCGTGCAACACTGTACCCATATTAAGTTTTTATAATTTTGTTTCACACAAATAGTTTTTGGCAGTATTTAATCACCACTGGGTTTTTTATTTTTTGCTAAACAACAAAGGGTGGAAAATTGTGAAAATAAAAACCCAAAACGTTTTTCAGTAATTGTTCTCCTTCACTGATGGGCACTGATAGGCGGCACTGCTAGGCAGCACTGTTGAAGTGACACTGATGGGTACTGATTGGCAGCACTTAGATGGCACTGGTGGGCACTGATTAGCAGCACTGGTTGGCACTAAGGAGTCCAATGTCCCTCTAACAGAAGCCGTTAATGGCTTTCTTCTTTTCTTCACACTGATAGTGTGAGGGGAATAAAAGTCAATAACTGTCTTCTGTTTACCTCCATGATCAGCTGTCATTGGCTGACAGCTGATCACAGAGCGCACCACCTCACGTGCCACAGGGGGCGCACGAGAACAGGAGGACATCCATGTATGCCATCCCAGCATTTTAAGCCCCTGCTGTAGCCGTCTTTCGTCTATATCGCGGGCACCAAGTAGTTAATCTGCTGATTTAAGTGTATAAAGACAAAAGCCAGCAGGGCCAAAAACTGCAGCATGTGTAAAGCAAGTGTGGAAAAACATAATGCCTAAATATGCAGACAAAGAGGCAAAGAAGAAGACCTGCATTGTGCTGAAGTTTCCTGCTTTTGGGGAATAAAAACAAAAAGTAAAAAATGGAATTAAAGATGCCTGTGTGTATATATACCCTAAGACATTGCTCCAATAATAAAGGACATATATTTACTGTGCTACTTTATTCGGACTACATGCAGGGCCCAGCTGGTCCTCTCCGTACTATTAATACTGACGTTTATTTATACCCCCTTGGAACAATTATTGTGCCCGACAAAAGCCCTACAGAATCTGTCTGCAGTCTTAATCATTGTGTTTGTCTTGGATGGAATTCTTCAAAGAGCTTACTCAGAACATTTGCTTGTTTACCTCGGGTTGCCAAAAAAGCTTGAAATTTTGGCTCGTCTCTCTGAGTTATAATTAAGCTCTGCAACTTTCACATTTTTTTCCAGAACTTTGGTGCAGGATTTCTTCAACAAATAAAAAGCCTCAGTATTTTATAGGCCTGCTGAAAATTAGTTTGGAGCTCTATTGCAGTGCTCACGATTTGTGGAACTGCTGATTTTTCTACCGATAAAAAGAAGATTCAGTAGAAACTGGCAGGGCTTTCTAAGATCTATGTTGTAAATGTAATATTTGAGAAGAAAATAGGGGTTTCAGGTGCCAGTGTGTTTTTATTTATTCCCAAGGCCTCATGTACACTGCTGCTGCTATACGGACCTTTAGGAGCAGTTAGGCATTTTTTTCAACAAACCGTGGATTTTTGTTCGAAGGGTGTTGGACCAAAACTTGTCTTGCATGCACACGGTCACACAAATGTTGACCAACAATTGCGAACTTAGTGACATACAAGACATATGTGATATCTCCATTATGAATGCTAGTTTTACAAGACCGAGCACTTTCAGCTAGTCCTCAATTCCGAGCATGCGTGGACTTTTGTGCGATGGACGTGTGTACACACAATTGGAAAGTCCGACAACAAACATTTGTTGGCGGAATATTTGAGAACATGCTAGCCAACATTTGTTGGTGGAGAGTCCGACAACAAATGTCCGATGGAGCATACACATGGTCGGACTTACTGCCAACAAGCTCACATCCAACATTTCCCGTTGGAAAATACAATCGTGTGTACGTGGCGTAACAGTCACAGCTCAGTTACTTCAATGTTTTATGTCAACAGTCATGTTTTCTAGACACTTGTTGACTTGCACACAAGTGTCTGAAGGAAGATTCCACTTTTTGCTGTCCTGGACTGTACAGGAAATGGTAAAATTAAGAAATTGGTCAGCTGCCATTGGCAATTTAATGTATGTTATTTATAATGATTTGTTATTTGTTTTAGACCAAAAGCTCAACAATCTGCAGCTCTCCAGGTAAATGCCAGCAACCACCAATTAGTAATTTTCCAGTAAATGAGAAACAAGGCTTTTTAAGTCAGTCATATACATAATGAAAAAACTGTCCAATATGATGTCCGGTGTAATTTAAATATAAGAAAATATCAGAAATCAGTTGCACTAAAGTAGCCATTCCCAGCCAGGGTTCAGTGGAACCATAGGATTCCTCCAGAGATTGCTAAGGATTCCTTGAGCGATGACTGACTGTCCTTCGATTTTATGGTGCTTGGATAAATTCAGGGTTAATGCCACTTTGTATAGCTAGCTGTATGATACCAGTGATCCTTTTAGTTGGCTGTACGGGTGGTATTCTGTAGGGGGCATTCTTTCCAGGGGTCACCAATGTATAGGACATTTTTTCTCACTCACCCCCAATAATTTGGTTTTAGTAGGGTTCCCTGAGACTGAAATTTTTTTTTAAGGGTTGAAAAAGGCTGCAACAAAGGGTGTTTTGATCAAAAAGCAATTATTGTAATAAAAAGCAGTGATCAGTCCTGGCAGAAAATCACATTATATCAGACAATATTGAACTTTTTCTTGTTGTGTTGAAAGATTGCTGTAAAACAACATGCAAAATCTTCTTGAGGACCCATTGAGTCCTGAAAATGTAGGTATTCTATTCCATATATCCCATATGCAGTTGTTTCTTGCCACCCCTAACTTCTAATGACAATGGCAGGTGACCTCATTAACCAATATTGATGTGTGGGACAAGATTGCCCAATGCTCAGCTTTAGCTGCAGAAGGAATTGGTTTCCCAGGGGTAATGACAAGGATGTATACGGTGCCTTGAAAAAGTATTCACACCCCTTGAAATGTTACACATTTTGTCAAGTTACAGACAAAAATGTAAATGTGTTTTATGTGATAGAAAAACACAAAGTGGCACATAATTGTGACGTGGAAAGAAAATGATAAATGGTTTCCAAAATGTTTTACAAATAAATATATGAAAAGAGTTGTGTGCATTTGTATTCAGCCCCCCCCCTGAGTCAATACTTCATAGAACCATCTTTCATTGCAATTACAGTTGAATGCCTTTTTGGGGATCTCTCTACCACAGGCATGTCCAAAGTCCGGCCCGCGGGCCAATCGCGGCCCGCAGTCCGGTTTTGAACGGCCCGCCTGGTGTGCTGCGGGATCAGGGCTGTCAAATGAGCCGATCCCCGGCACTGTGTGAAGCTCCGTCGGCTTCAAAAGTGAAAGTAAAGTGCAGAGGAGTGTGCTGTGCTCTCTGCTTCCCCCTACAGTGCAGTACCCGGCTGAATGAGGAAATGGAATGGAAAGGTACTGTACTACAAGTTAGATTCGTTTTAAAAAGGCTTTATTTATGTGTGTGTGTGTGCATGTGTGTGTACATGTGTGTCTGTATGTGTGCATGTGTGTCTGTATATATATGTGTGCATGTCTGTCTGTATGTATGTGCATGTATGTGCATGTGTGTCTGTATGTGTATGTGTGCATGTGTGTCTGTATGTGTGTGTGTGTGCATGTCTGTCTGTATGTGTGTGTGTGCATGTCTGTCTGTATGTGTGTGTGTGCATGTCTGTCTGTATGTGTGTGTGTGCATGTCTGTATGTATGTATGTGTGTGCATGTCTGTCTGTATGCATGTGTGTGCATGTGTGTCTGTATGTATGTGTGCATGTGTGTATGTGTGTGCATGTGTGTCTGTATGTATGTGTGTCTGTGCATGTGTGTGCATGTCTGTATGTATGTGTGTGCATGTGTGTCTGTATGTATGTATGTGTGTCTGTATGTGCATGTGTGTGTGTGTCTGTGCATGTATGATTGCATGTGTGTGTGTGTCCATGTATGTCTGTATGTATGCGTATGTGCATGTGTGTCTGTATGTATGTGCGTGTATGTCTGTCTGTATGTGTGTGCATGTATGTGTGTGCAGCATGTGTGTCTGTATGTATCTGTGTGCATGTATGTGTGTGTGTGTGTGTGTGTGTGTGTGTGTGTGTGTATGTATGTATGTCTGTATGTGCGTGTATGTCTGTATGTATGTATGTGTGTGCATGTGTCTGTATGTGTGTGTGTGCATGTGTCTGTATGTATGTAAGTATATGCATGTGTCTGTATGTGTATGCATGTGTCTGTATGTGTGTATGTCTGTGTGTATGTGTATACATGTGTGTTACTTTTAATCCAGACCCCCCCCCCCCATTCTTGTACCATCAGAACTGCTTTTGTGGTGCTTGTGTGTGTGATAGCAGCCAGGATTGCTGCTCCTCTGAAAAGCAATCCATATACAGATCGCTTTTCAGAGGCATTTGAAAGGTGGTAAAGAGGCATTATGTTGCCTCCTCACCACCTGTTTTAAGCCCGTAAATGTAGCATCACTATACCGCAACTGTGCAGTCTACACAGTTGCGGGGTAGTTGCAGTGCAGGCCCATTCACCCTGAGCATACCTCCAGCTGCAGCCACAGCATGTGTACACCCCCAGCTGCTCCCTCTGCAGCTAAAGGGGGAGAAGTTGGGGGTGGTAAAAACAGCTTAACCATGTAGTTTTACTGCCCCTCCAATAAGCCCTTGGTTCACATCTGCATGGCTGCATGCTGTGTGTAGGGCAGCCCATGCATTTCAATGGGCTTCCATACCCACAAAAATGCAGGGAAAGAAGTCCCAGAGCTTTTTTTTTTTTTTTTATTGCGCTGCACCAAAAGCACCCCATGTTTCCAATGTGTGGGCTACCATTAAGACTTAACGGTATCCCTAAAGAACAGAGCATTCGTCTGTGTGTCAGGCAAACGAGCGCGACAAAGGCACGAGAATTTTTGTTGGGCCAGGTATGAGTGCTTGAATGACCGAATTTTAATGGTTCAAAGAATGTCAGGCAAAATGGTCGGCCCTCACACATGTTCACTTCATCGAATCTGGCCCTCTTTGAAAAAAGTTTGGACACCCCTGCTCTACCAGCTTTGCACATCTAGAGAGTGACATTTTTGCTCATTTATCTTTGCAAAATAATGCAAGCTCTGTCAGATTGGATGGAGAGAGTCTGTGAAGAGCAATTTTCAAGTCTCTTTATACAGATTCTCAATTGGATTTAGGTCTGAACTTTGACTGGGCCATTCTAACACGTGAATATGCTTTTATCTCTGCCACAGTCTCAAGTCTTTTGCAGCCTCAAACAGGTTTTCTTCTAAGATTGCCCTGCCATGCTTCAGCCATCTTCCCATCAACTCTGGCCAGCTTCCCTGTCCCGGCTGAAAAAAAGCATCCCCACAACATGATGCTGCTACCACCATGTTTCACGATGGAAGTGGTGGGTTTAGGGTGATGTGCAGTGTTAGTTTTCCACCTCACATAGCATTTTGCTTTTAGGCCAAAAAGTTAAATTTTGGTCTCATCTGACCAGAGCACCTTCTTCCACATGTTTGCTGTGTCCCACACATGGCTTCTCACATACTGCAAACAGGACTTCTTATGGCTTTCTTTCAACAATGGCTTTCTTCTTACCACTCTTCTATAAAGGCCAGATTTGTCTTGTGTACAGATACTCCCACTTGAGCTGTGGATCTCTGCAGCTCCTCCAGAGTTACCATGGGCCTCTCGGCTGCTTCTCTGATTAATCCTCTCTTTACCCGGCATGTCAGTTTAGGTGGACGGTCATGTCTTGATAGGTTTGCCATTGTGCCATACTTTTTCCATTTTGGATGATGGATTGAACAGAGCTCCTTAAGATGTTCAAAGCTTGGGATTTTGTTTAGAACCTAACCCTGCTTTAAACTTCTCCACAACTTTATCCCTGACCTGTCTGGTGTGTTCCCTGGTCCTCATGATGCTGTTTGTTCACTAAGGTTCTCTAACAAACCTCTGAGGGCTTCGGAGAACAACTGTTTTTATACTGAAATGAAATTGCACACAGGTGGACTCTATTTACTAATTAGGTGACCTCTGAAGACAATTGGTTTAACTAGATTTAAGTTAGGGGTATCAGAGTAAAGGGGGCTGAATACAAGTGTACACCACTTTTTTCACATATTTATTTATAAAAAAAAAATTGAAAACCATTTATCATTTTCCATCCACTTCACAATTATGTGCCACTTTGTGTTGTTCTATCATATAAAATCCCAATGAAAAACATATTTACGTTTTTGGTTGTAACATGACATGTAACATACTTTTTCAAGGCACTGTATATAGGCATTTCTAGCTGCATGACCTTTATTCAACATAATAGTTTAATAATTTGTTTGTTAGGTTGAATGGACAGTAGGCTTACTTTAACCGGTTCCCGACCATGTCACACAGATATACTGCGGCACAATAGCTCTCCTGGGAAAATCCCTTGGGAGTACATCCTACCCTTTTTCTGCCACCAGAGGGACCCAATGCGCGTGGCCGGCGGGCACCATCGCTGCCGGACACGCACGATCACGTGCACGAGCGAGGTACTGAATTTATTCTCTCTTAAGAAGAGGAGATTAAGGGGGGGGGGGGGTATGATGAACATGTATAAATACATAAGTGGTCCATATAGTGAACTTGTGTTGAGCTATTCACTTTAAGGTCATCACAGAGGACAAAGGGGCACTGTTTACGTCTAGAGAAAAAAAAGATTTAATCTCCAAATATGGAAAGGTTTCTTCACAGTAAGAGCTGTGAAAAAAGTGGAATAGACTCCCTCCAGAGGTGGTTCTGGCCAACTCAGTAGATTGCTTTAAAAAAGGCCTGGATTTTTTTCCTAATGCACATAAGGTACTAACATTTATAGGTAAAGTTGATCCTCGGAAAATCCAATTGCCTCTCGGGGGGATCAGAAAGGAATTTTTTCCCCCTGCTGTAGTAAATTGGATCACACTTTGCTGGGGTTTTGGATTAACTGTGGGTGAAGGATTGTGTATATGAGGCTGCATGATTCTTTTTTTATTTTTATTGGTTGAACTAGATGGACTTGTGTCTTTTTTCAGCCTGCTTAACTATGTTAATATGATTTAAGAGCGTTTAGTTATGCTTTAACCCCTCAGTTTACATAAAATGAAGAGGTTCAAACAAAGTGTCATGTCTCATCTCATTACTTCTGGTCTGTGATGTGAAAACCTAGTTGGGTATTTTTGTGCTTCTACTGTTAGGGGGTTTGATTTATGTTGCCCTAGATAAGGCAAGGCACTGTTAATGTCTTACCCACCATCCTTAGTTTTATCCAGTTATAGGAGGAATTCTCTTCTCATCCATTCTTTATCTGGTAAATCCAGTAAAGTGGGGCTGTCAGGGATGATAACCAGGAACATCTAGAACTATGGCAGTTCCTATCTGGGGATCTTCTTTGACAGCACCTACAGAAATTACTTCTAATAAACTAAAATTCTTGAAGTTCTTCGTCAATCTTTGAGGTTAGACCAATGACCTTTAAATTCTCCATTTCCTGTCCCCAGTAGAAAGTGACAGTCTTTCAAGGTGGTGCTGTTGTCCCAGAGAAGAAATTACTAATAGGTGTAATTCTAGATGTCGCCATGATGCTGGTAAAGTGCCGAGCTCACGTCTGTATGTGTTAACACTTAACAGTTTAATTTAGATCACAAATACAGCCAATGCCAGAAGGCACTACTATAAACTTGGCTCTGTATATGCTTTGCTGTATAAAATTATCCAATTAGATACATTTCAGGGTTATTTGTTCCCCACTAAGTTACTGGAGGCAAGATATCAAATTAATGAATTAGTACACTTAAGTGATGTGTGAGGCATTCTGAGCTAATGCACTGTTATTAGTTGTAACTTAGTGATTGCTAAATGCATGGACATAATCCGCCTTCTGATATCGGCTGTCTGCTCAAGGCTTTGGCCTTCTAAACTCTCTGAAGTGATGGAACTCTACGGATTTATTTTCCCAAGAAGTCACTAATTAACTCTAAAAATCATGCAATTAGCTGAACGGTATAATGACCCCAGATAAAAATATTTGAAAACTTTTGTAATGCTGTTTTTTGCTTGATTTTTTTTAATGACATTTTTCATTTAATTTCCCAATTTACTATCTAGACAACTCTTTGCAAGAGATTTTCTATGCCTGTCATTAAGGGGCAATTTCCACTTAAAAAAAATTAAAAATATATATATACAGCATATAAAATGCAATGTAATATAGCTACCTGGAGGTGTTCTGTGCATAGAATGTGTACAGAACCCCCCCCCAGAAACTAAATATCCTGCTTGTGTGATTGGCTCATTGTTTTCCCAGAAGTCTACACTAAGATACAAGTCAGATTTCAGGCATCTCCTGAAACATAAATTTCATTTTTAAGGTGAGATACTTCCAATAGGAAATCACGTCTAAAGGAATGCAGACACTAAGTTGTCTCATTAATGCCCTGCAGGTGCAGCAGCTGGTTGATAATTATGAAAGCCCTCCCATTAAATTCACTTAACACATGGGCACAGACTAACACACAGTGATTTCTTCAGAATAACAAATGGTAGGAATCTGCAACAAAGTTTGTTAAAATCTTTGTAATGTACATAGATCACCCAGAGATAGTAGATAGGGAACAAATATAGGGAAGGGGCCTATGCGTGGAACACTCCAACCATGAACTAGCCAGACATCCCCCAGTGGAAATAAGGACTATCTTGATACCCAGAAAGATATAACAAATACAATAAAAATAGTTTTTATTTGAAAAAAGAGAGAATATAAATTTAAAAACAATTGTTGACAAACAACATGATTACAACACATAATAATACAGTTAAATGGTACCCATCCTTCTCATAGAGAGAGGTTCAGGGTAGAATGACTGATGTCCACCCAGAGGGGAATGTTGTTTTCTCAACAAAAGTGGAGTTACTCTTTGAATAAATGAGCAATGTTTCCCAACTCCAGTCCTCAAGTACCCACAACAGGTCATGTTTTCAGGATTTCCCTCAGATGAGACGGCTGTGGTAAAAATTAAGACAGTGAAACTGATTAAATCACCTGTGCAAAATAATGGAAAGCCTGAAAACATGACCTATTGGGGGTACTTGAGGACTGGAGTTGAGAAACCTTGATGTAGAGCATGCCACTGGCCCCGATGTGGAGGTGCAGAGTATGCTTCTTGCATTCTGTCATAGTTGCTTAGCAGGTAGCTCCAGATGGAGAACCTAATTGACTTTCTTGACATAGGGCTTCCTGGAAAAGTTGATGTCCCAATAAATAATTGACCGGAAAATCCCCAATGCAGAACCTTTTTCAGCTGGACTAAGAGGAGCAAATGTTTGTCTTTCCAGCATGGGGAACTTTTCGGCTTCTCGTTAAAGTGGAAGTCCAGTCAAAAATGAAAATGTTTCTATTAATTACAGTATATGTAAAATATCTTTATCTTTGACATTATTCATTTTCTGTATAGCTGATTGTGTCGCTCAGAAAGTCTAATCAAAGCCAAACAATCAGCTTCTTCCTGTTCTTCAGGGACAACCTTACTTCCTTATTTCTGAATTCTGCATGGGGGCCTCTCACTTCCTGAAAACGTTGTCTTTCTCTGATGCACGCCCCCCACCCCCATCCCTCCTCTATTTTTTAGACAGACATGCCTAGACCTGCCCAGCCCCACCCCCATCCCTCCTCTCCTTCACAGATCTCCTCCTGTCTTCAAAGCCTTATTTTGGACAGCAGTTTCTTCTGAGAGAGGGGGGAGGGCAGGCTTTGGAAATATGTTTTGTTTGTTAGAAAGTGTTACATTACAGGGCAACATGCTACAAATTTTCTACAGTGTACGACCACATGGTTTTTTCTGCATGCCACTGTGATAGGCACTATGATGGCATGGTGTGGCACACCCCCAGCTGAGGTAGCTACATGTGTGTAAGTTAGCTACAAATGAGTTTAAGGCTTCGTTTCCACTAGTGCGACCAGTCATGTGACTTTGGACACATAACGTTGCATGATAAGTCTCAGCCCATTGATTTCAATGCCATCAACAATGATCACGTGTGTGAAAAAGATCCACCACCAATATGGAAGAGGTTTACCAGAATGTATGGACTCAATAAGGCTAATGCCCAATGAGTCATCCAGGCAGGTGGTGTAACCACTCCAAAAAGGGGAGCTTCCACGCCACTCTTTCCTGACCACAATGGAAGGTGATCCCTTGGTCTTTGTTGCAGATCGGTCTTATGATGACCCACAGGGCTTTTACTGAGAGTTTTTCCCCTCACTTGCTGTCATGGTGACCAGACAGGAGGCGAGGGGTAGATTCTCTAAGCCCTTGTACACAGGGTCGGAGAATCCGTCGGAATGTGTCCTATCGGACCGTGTTGTCGGATAATCCAACTGTGTGTGGTATGCATTGGACTGATTCCGTCGGAATATCTGTCGGACCCAATTTTCCAACTTGTTGGAAATATTTTCCGACCAACTGGTTCGATCGGACATACTCCAATCATGTGTAGAGAATTTTGATCGGACCAAGTGCCACGCATGCTCAGATCAAATTCCTACATCAAAGCTATTGGCTACTAGCCTGAACGTAGTCCCATCGTAATGAAATTACGTCATTAAGTTCTGAATGATCGGATTTTTCGACAACTTAGTCCGACCGTGTGTATGCAACAGTTTTGGACAAGATCCGACAGACAAAATCCGACGGATTTGGTTGTCGAAATCTCCGACCGTGTGTACAGGGGCTAACAGAGTCCCAAATAACAATAAAAGCCAAACATTCCTCCTTCATTTAACCCAAGTCTAAAAAAAATAAAAGGTTTTGGTTGGACAAACACTTAAACGAGAAAGTGGGTTTTATTTCCTCTTTCCTTCATGTAGGTGCATTAGGAGCCAAGGAAAGGGGGTTGCTTTTAGCAAATCGCCAATGGCAGGGCCAGGCACTGTGAGAAATAGTTATTGCCACCTTACACTTATTTGATTGTGCCACCAACTAGAGTGCACCCAAGCTGGGAATCCTTCAGGACCACACATAAATCCCTGTCTTTTGAGAAACTTGTTCTTTTATTATTTTTGAAAACTGGAGAGGTGTGGTAATATGGATTGCAAAACAACAAAACACTTATGTATGATAGCCCAGCAAAGATAAAAGTGGCAGTCCACTTCTCAAGGGATATTGCTTCAGGCCTTGCTGCCCTCTAGAACTGGAGATGTTCTTATTGCCTTAGAAAAATGGAAAATAAGAGGGCGCACCAGCCTTGTACATTATCCCACATACATTTATTGAAAAATAAAAACTACTCACAAGCCTGAGGATATTAGATTGCTTAGGGAGCCACTCGTCCATAGCACTAAAGTCCTGGACTCAACAGTCTCTAGACCATGGGGGGGGGGGGGGGGGGCGCTACCAGGCCCCCCGCTGGCTGGCGCATTTTGAAGGATTCTTCTTTAGAGCCTCTGAGGAAGAAGGGGAATCCTGGTGAGGTCCCCCCATGGTTTGGAGACTGTTGATTCCAGGAATTTAGAGCTATGGACGAGTAGCTAGCTAAGCAATCTTATATTCTCATGCTTGTAGTTTTTATGATTTCATTTTTCAACAAATGTATGTGGAATAATGCATTAGGCTGGTGCGCCCTTCTTTTTCTTTTTTTTTTCTAGAGGTGTGATAATGGCTAAACTTTTTGAACTCGCTACTTCAGATTGATTGGTGTAGACAACCTCACATTAAGTTTTGTTCTGAGGGATTCCAGGAAAGGAGTTACCTGTAAGTGGAATTCTCAAGTTTCCATTTCTGTGAAAGAAGAGAAGAGGACTTCATCAAAAGCAGTGACAGAGAAATTTGTTGCATAAATAAAAGTGGAATTTGACTAACTACTACGGAGAACTGATGGATGTGGGATACATGAGGGATTATGTTAAATATTCTCTTTTTTTTTTTCTTTTCTTTCAAATACCCTAATGCAAAGCAGATGTTTGCGTGTAGGTGAGGTCACCATTATTGTTCTTGATTAGTTGTTTGTGTGGAATGGTGCCATTTATAAAGGAATATTGTTGTTCTCCTGACTAAGCACATAGAGTGTGGCCACAACATTTGTTCCTGCATGATTCATACTGTGGAGGTATTTTTAGTACTTTCAACATAAGGAATTCTGTCTTTGGGGAGGAGAGGTAGTAATTTTTCTAAATCTCGGTGACTGAATAGGGGTGTCATGGGATGCTCACAGCATGGACTAAATATCAGTAATCTGAGAAGCTGCTGGTTCTACTCCCCCTGCAGGGACAGATTACTCTACCTGTGGCTTTTCGGTAGCTATTGGATTGCCAGATCTTGTGGTCTACAGGAGTATCTGTTGGACTTTAGGTTTTTCCATTAGTGCCGACATTATTTCAGAATCTATGTTTAGCATGGTTTTGGTTTGCTAAGCAGAAAAAAAAACATTAATATAATTTATTAACCATTGGTGATATGTTGTTTAGCCCGCTTGGTTCTTTAATTTTTTATTTTTTTTTTGGGTGGAGAGGGAAGGGTTAGAACCCCTGTCTTTTTTTTTTGCATTTGCTTTTGTGTGTGGGGTGACTTTAATTTTTTTTAAATATATTTAATATTTGTTAATTTTTGTAAAACTTTTTCCATTTGTTTAAATGTATTGTTATTACTAGGGGACTTCCAAATCCCTTATGTGAAAGCACATAAGGAGTAACAAGTACCCTTTACAGAGGCATTAGGGACTTCATAGACCCCCTTGCACTCCTTTGCACTCAGCTGTTTTCCTGGCCTCATCAGTTAAGAATAGACAGTTCTAAACTCAAAAGTGCTCAGAGCTGAGCGCTTCTGGGTTCATGCCTCTAAGTCAGACCAAGAAATGAATGTTTCTCTTCTCCCCTCCAGTCACCATCCTGACATAGCTGGTCATCCCATAGGTGAGCCTGGGAAAATGTGTGTGGGGTGGGACACCATCTCAAACATATAAAAGTGTCTCCCACTCTGCCACTGGTGCTGGAATTCCACTTTAAAGGAGTTGTAAAGTCTCATGGGTTTTCACCTGTTCTATGCATTGTGAAAACCCTTCTGTGCGGCAGGAGCCCCCCTTTTTCTTATCTGGACCACATCAATGGACATGCCGCACGAGTGCCCTCATAGAAAGCAGTTCTCTGTGGGGGCACTTGATGAAAAGGAGGAGCCAGGAGCGCCGCCAAGGGACGCCAAAAAAGGAGGATCGGGGCCCTTGTACAGGGCAGGTAAGTATGACATGTTTGTTATTAAAAAAGGAAAAAAAAACCTTTATAATCACTTTAAGAAGTGAGAACTTTAAAAATGAATGGGGATATCCCCATAGGGTGGATCCAAACTTAAATAATTTTTTTCCTTTTAAAAAAAAAAAAAACTGTACAATCACGTACACCTGAAGCACACAGCTTTACTTTGTGTTCCCTCTCCTGCTGACAAATATAGGTCTTACAATGCTGAATTAGTCACTTGTGTTTTTTTTCTCTAATCTGTGATGACAGTCTGCACTTATTGAACGAATTCCAGATGTTACTGGAAAATAGATTGTCCATCTACGGGTTGGCAAGAACCTACAGTCATTTATCTTGAGTGCCTCCTGTGACTTCTCTACAGGTAGTGTAACGGCTGCAGTCACCCAGTTGTTGAAAGTTACTTTTATTTCAGCATTGCTGTTATTTTCCAGTTCCGTCTCCTTTATGATCAAACATCAGTCTGACATGACTTGTATTAGAAGCTGCATTGGGATTGGACATTTTTTACTAACCATAAAATACTGATAGCCAAAAATAAACTGAATATATTTTTTTATGCAGCCTGATTGCCAAGTTAAAGTGTTAGCTCACCTTTTCAGAAAAAAATTGAAAGATGAACGAACACTGTACACCGACCCTCTCTGTCTCTGCTGTACTTACAGTACCTTCCTGGGTTTTGGAATCCCCTTTCTTCTCACTCTTCTTTCAGCAGGGCTTCCGGGACAGATCAGAGCTATGCTCTGTGCTGGCACTGAACCATCAGAATTTCTCTGATCCATCCTGGAAGCACTGTAGGAAAAACAGTGAGGACTTCAAATCCCTGGACTGTTACACTTCCTGGGTGGGCACTGACAGCTTATCACCCACAGAGGTAAGTACAGTAGGGAGGGTTTAGGGTGTTAGTTCACCTTTTCATTCTTTCTAAAAATGTAATTGAACCCTTTAAGGTTTTTCTGAAACCTGGAAGTGCAGAATCACGTATATATATATATATATATATATATATATATATACACACACACACACACACTGCCTTGCGAAAGTATTCGGCCCCCTTGAACTTTTCAACCTTTTGCCACATTTCAGGCTTCAAACATAAAGATGTAAAATTTTTATTTTTTGTGAAGAATCACCAACAAGTGGGACACAATTGTGAAGTGGAACGAAATCTATTGGATTTTTGAAACTTTTTTAACTAATAAAAAAATGAAAAGTGGGGCGTGCAAAATTATTCGCCCCCCTTGCGTTAATACTTTGTAGAGCCAACCTTTTGCTGCGATTACAGCTGCAAGTCGCTTGGGGTATGTCTCTATCAGTTTTGCACATCGAGAGACTGAAATTCTTGCCCATTCTTCCTTGCAAAACAGCTTGAGCTCAGTGAGGTTGGATGGAGAGCGTTTGTGAACAGCAGTTTTCAGCTCTTTCCACAGATTCTCGATTGGATTCAGGTCTGGACTTTGACTCGGCCATTCTAACACCTGGATACATTTATTTGTGAACCATTCCTTTGTAGATTTTGCTGTATGTTTGGGATCATTGTCTTGTTGGAAGATACATCTCTGTCCCAGTTTCAGGTCTTTTGCAGACTCCAAAAGGTTTTCATCCAGAATGGTCCTGTATTTGGCTGCATCCATCTTCCCCTCAATTTTAACCATCTTCCCTGTCCCTGCTGAAGAAAAGCAGGCCCAAACCATGATGCTGCCACCACCATGTTTGACAGTGGGGATGGTGTGTTGAGGGTGATGAGCTGTGTTGCTTTTACGCCAAACATATTGTTTTGCATTGTGGGCAAAAAGTTTGATTTTGGTTTCATCTGACCAGAGCACCTTCTTCCACATGTTTGGTGTGTCTCCCAGGTGGCTTGTGGCAAACTTTAGATGAGACTTTTTATGGATATCTTTGAGAAATGTCTTTCTTCTTGCCACTCTTCCATAAAGGCCAGATTTGTGCAGTGTATGACTGATTGTTGTCCTATGGACAGACTCTCCCACCTCAGCTGTAGTTCTCTGCAGTTCATCCAGAGTGATCATGGGCCTCTTGGCTGCATCTCTGATCAGTCTTCTCCTTGTCTGAGCTGAAAGTTTAGAGGGACGGCCAGGTCTTGGTAGATTTGCAGTGGTCTGATACTCCTTCCATTTCAAAATGATCGCTTGCACAGTGCTCCTTGGGATGTTTAAAGCTTGGGAAATCTTTTTGTATCCAAATCCAGCTTTAAACTTCTCCACAACAGTATTACGGACCTGCCCGGTGTGTTCCTTGGTCTTCATGATGCTCTCTGCGCTTTCAACAGAACCCTGAGACTATCACAGAGCAGGTGCATTTATACAGAGACTTGATTACACACAGGTGGATTCTATTTATCACTATCAGTCATTTAGGACAACATTGGATCATTCAGAGATCCTCGCTGAACTTCTGGAGTGAGTTTGCTGCACTGAAAGTAAAGGGGCCGAATAATTTTGCACGCACCACTTTTCAGTTTTTTATTTGCTAAAAAAGTTTAAAATATCCAATAGATTTCGTTCCACTTCACAATTGTGTCCCACTTGTTGGTGATTCTTCACAAAAAATTTAAAGTTTATATCTTTATGTTTGAAGCCTGAAATGTGGCAAAAGGTTGAAAAGTTCAAGGGGGCCGAATACTTTCGCAAGGCACTATATATATATATATATATATATATATATATATATATATATATATATATATATATATAGCCGTAATTCTGCTATAGGGCGGTTGGGAAGAGGTTAGTATAACATGTTTGTTATTTTTAAACAAGATCAAATTAGACTTTAGTATCACTTTGAAGTGCTTGTAACCCCCCCCCAAAAAAAAAAGGATCCTGTTCCTTTAAAGTATGTTATACAGCACAGTGCTTGTGTTGTATAATTTGCCCCCCCGTATCACCTGAAATACCTGGCTGATCCTGCCTGGTTCTGCCCTCCCTCCTGTCAACTGACCATGGTTTATCAGGGCTCACCGTGGTCAGTTTACCTCCGTCGTCCACAGTTCTCCTTTGTCCTCTCCTCTGTTCCCTCCCTGCCTGTCACCTCCGTTCACTCCCAGATCCTCCCCTCCTACTGCTTTCATAACAGTTTAATGTCCCTACAATCCTCTCTGTTAGGTGACAATATGTGCGCCACTGTATGTCCTTTACTTTAAAAAAAAAAAAGGCAGTATCTACCGTATTTCAGAGCTCCTTACGACGCTCACATGACCGGTTCACACTAGTGCGATGGGAGAACCCTGCGAATCCAGTGCGGGTTCCCGCATCACACCTGAATCACACAGGGGTTCAAACTGAGATATAAGAACCACTGCGGGTGTCAATGTAAAGTTAACGACACCCCCAGATTTGTCAGGAGATCGCAGTGCAAACTTTGAAATGGTGCAGGAATAGGATCGCATAAGTGTGAACACCCATGTGCGGTCCAAGAAAAAGGGCCCTGCACCATTTTGGTGTGAATGTGATGCGATTTCAGCCATAGAATTTGTATGGCTGAAATCGTATCGCACGTGATCAGAACAGCAAAGCGGTGCGAATCACATGCGATGTCTGGCATCACACTAATGTGAACTGGGCCTAAATCTGGGCTCCAGCCACTTCCTCTCTTACACTGTAGAGCATTCAGTCGGTGCAGTCTGCCAGGGGACCATGCGGTGACATTATCAGGAGGTTGATGAGTATGTTCCCTGCATTAGGAGGATATTTCACTCTGTGTACTTATATCATCTATCATACATTCTCTCCTTTCATTTCATCTATGAATTATGACAGTTCCTGAGCTATGGCTGGTATTTCAGCACAGGTTGCCACATATATCTTCATCTAGAACCTCAGCCAACAAGCTGTTTAGCAATAACTGGAATCTCTGCTGCTACATAGCGCTCTTTGAAGGAGAGACATTGTAAATAATGACTGTAGGATCACACAGGGCAGTAAATCCCTCCACGATTATAATCATTTAGGTTAATTATAAACTCTAAAGCCAGACTCAGAAGAGTGTGGAATTACAAGAACCAGCATGGGAGGCCATGGTCATAGTGTAAGACTAATGTGGGTATGATAGAAGTGATAGTGTGGACCCAGTGGACTCTGATTTTTACCTTATTTTTCCCTCTGTCAATATATATAAAAGTATAGCACAATCATAGGTTATGGTATTTTATAGGGTACACGGAGCCGATCATATCAGCCCCTCCTCACAAAGGAGCTTACACTCCAGTGCCCCCACCAAACTCGAACACACTCTTTCGCAACCAATATGTTAGGCCCTTTCACACACAAATCTTCCGATTGGGTCCACCTGTTTGTTTTTCGCGACCATCTCTAGCTCTCTGTGGAGCGTCAAATGTCAGTGGACACTCGTCAGCATCTGATCCGCCAAAAACAGATGCATGAGGATCCCCCATCTCTCCAGTGGATTGGATGACAGTCGTATGGAAATGAATAGGTGGGCAGTTTCCATCCGACTGCCCCTTAGATAAAAGCGGGCCGTGTCCATGTCAGCTCTGCATAGCGGACACAGACCTCTCATCTGCCTGCTCAGCGGAGAGATCCCCTGTTGAGCAGGCGGATCTGCTGGATGGAGTCCACGCCTTGTGAAAGGGGCTTTATTGGGTTTTGGGTGGAAATTCAGGCACCCAAGAATCCTGCAAACTCTATATAGGCATTTTCCATATGGGCAGGTAATTGAGCTGACTTCTCTTGGGGGGTCAGGAAGGATTTTCCCTATTTAGTTACACCAATAGTTTGGTTTTGCCGTCCTTCCTTTCAGCACTGTAGGGGTAGGTTAAACTTGATGGACATGAATTTTTTTTTTTTTTTTACTTTATTAACTATGTGACAAGTTGACACAAGGAAACAACCTTTCTCATTATAGAACTGGCCCAGATGCTGACATAGGGTGTGGTATTTGAGAAAATGGGCATGGTTTGGATGGGTGCTTTTGTGGTTTTTGCAGATAGCCCTGTTTATGGTTATGTGTTCTACTAAATACTTTTCTCCTGCCAAATTACTTTATCGAAAAAGTATAATCTGGAATGTTTATAGACTAGAGAGGTCATCTATATTATCAGCAGTCATATTTAACAGCCACTAGGATCTGTTCTTTAGAAAGGAGTTCATCTCTCTGAATTCTAGGAACCAGTGCTTTGTGGCCTTTAAATATATGAAGTCAAGAATTTATTTGTATATCTAGGCTTATGAGCCAGCTGTGTAGATTTGGATCATTTTGTTCCAGGAATGTGACTGATAATACAGCCATGTATCATGGAAGTGATTGTAAATGACACTGGTAATCCGGTGTGAATCATACACTGCAGGCCACTCTGAAGGTTAACGCAAAGCATAGTGGTTCATGGTCAGTCTCCTGTCTTTGCACCCTTCCGATAATGGTTAAAAATGGTTAAGTTCAGTGACTTCCCAGTAATGAGCTTGTTGGGAATAGTCGTCTGACCTCCTCTCTAGACATTGCTGTGCATAGCCAGCTGGATCCCAACCTGCTTCCATTCACAGGCTTCTCTGTCTAGCCTTAGTTTGGGTTTGAAAGTTTCCTTTTGTAAAAGCAAATGTACTTTTTACTATATGATGTCTTTGATGAAACAGATATTGTGGGGGTTATTTACGAAAGGCAAATCCACTTTGCACTGCAAGTGCACTTAAAAGTGCACTTGGAAGTGCAGTCACGGTAGATCTGAAATGAGGGGAAGCTCTGCTGATTTTATCACCCAATCATGTGCAAGCTAAAATGCTGTTTTTTATTTTCCTTGCTTGTCCCCCTTGGATGCTGCCTATTTGCTTGGGGACCCTTGGACACCCTGTTAGTCAGGAACTGACCTGAATTCAATTAATGGTTCAGACAAGCATATGATGTATTGTTTTATGCTATGGCCTAACCAGTGGTGTATTTAGGTTTTTTGCTGCCCTAGGCCTGACTAAACTTGTGCACCCCATAGTTTATATACTACCCACCCTTTCCTGTCAATGTCCTGCCCTTTCCTGTTTAAGACCCACCCTGTCATCTGTAAACCACACTCTTTCCTCTTTAGGCCCCACGTTTTCTTCTTAGAGCTCCACCTCTTTCTCTCTGTACATTAAAAGTGGTTACCAATTGCTGTCTCATCAGTGCAGCCTCATCAGTGCCCATCAGTACAGCCTTATCTGCCCATCAATGCAGCATCACCAGTGCCCATCAGCACAGCCTCATCAGTGCCCAATAAGGGTCTCCAATTGCATTCTAATCATACCAAATTATGTGAGTAGACTGCAGTTCCTCTTTAAGCACCCATTTACATTGGGCTGATTTGGCATGCGATTTAAAATGTGAAATTGCATGGCAAATCACCAGCTATTGCCGGCAATGACACCGTCCGAATTGGTGCCCCTGAAGTCGGACTGCATTGCTAGTTTGAAATTGTGCGAGTTCAGCTGAACTTGCATGGGTTCTAACCTGCATCAGTCAGCCTAGGCCAGAATACAGCACTGGGCCTAACTATATTTCTCATTTCTACATTGATTTGTATCTGTTTTCTACCTTGCTAAATAAAGGTGCAGTTCAAACCTGCTTGGACTGTTCCTGGGTGTCCATGTCTCACGTATAGGTTCACCATTGCCACTACCAGTTGAGCCCACCTTCCTTACAAATGCAGTATGCAGCTGCAGATCCACAATCAGGGAAGAAGTTACCCCTTAGAAGACGTTGGTTCCAGTGTGATAAGGCTTAATAGTTTTGACAGTTATCCCATTATAGTTAAATTTGGGTCTTGTCGTTGCCACCCCAGTGCAATATATGGCATGTATCGCTTTGTTGTGCCAAGACTCTGCAGGCATCCATTCAGTGTTAGGTTGAGAACTTGTATTTTCAGGGTTAAACACTTTGTCCAAGAGCCAATGGAAGTGTCTGAGAATCACTGCATTGACCAGCATTCTAGCCTATGTTCATTTATACCAAAGTGCGAAGAAAGGCCAGTGCCCCATGGACGATTCAGCTCTTTTACTGCAAACAGCATCTACTGATGCCTTATTTGAGGGCACACGGATCCTTTGTCAAAGCACTGACAACGAGGACCTGTGTCACCTCAAAAAGGGTGTCATGTCAGTATTTGCTGTTTGCAGTAAAAGAGATGTATCATACAATGAGTGCTGGCTTTTTTAAAACATTTTTGCACGACGGTTCTCTGGCAGCACCACTACTGACTGTGCAACCTACATCTTTCAGGTATACAAAGTGGCGCAATTTAATTGTTTACATGTTCTTTTTTTGGGCCATACAGCTCAATATACTTACCCAGAACACTTTTCTGCTGTGTGCTAGAGGTTTGGTTCTCATTTGTTCAAGACTCTACAAAAAGATTGTTAAAGAAAAGAAAGTCTATCAATAGGATGTGCTGACCCAATTCCAAATGAATCATCAACTCAAAATGTACACCTGATCACCGCCAAAAATCATCATTAACCACTTCCCGACCAGCGCACGCCGATGTAAATCGGCAGAATGGCACGAGCAGGCATATTGGCGTACAGGTACGTCCAATTTTAAATGCTGCCCTGCCAGCGCAAGTGCACTGCCGGCGGCTCGCGTGCTGGTCGGGACCCCCGTGAGTCCAGTCGCGGGTCCCGCGGACTCGATCGCCGCGGCCATACCCACGATCATCTCACAGGGCGGCTGAACTGGGAGATGCCATTGTAAACAGCATCTCCCAGTTCTGCCTAGCAACAAGTGACACTGATCTCTGCTCCATGTGATTGGAGCAGAGATCAGTGTTCACTAAAATAAAGCCCAACCCCCCCCCCCCCCCACAGTTAGTAACACACCCCTAGGAACACTTAACCCCTACACTGCCACCCCCTGGTTAACCCCTTCACTGCCAGTGTCATTTACACAGGAATCACTGCATTTGTATAGCAGTGATTGCTGTATAAATGACAATGGTCCCAAAAATGTCCGATATGTCTGCCATAATGTCGCAGTCACAATAAAAATCGCTGATCGCCGCCATTACTACTAAAAACAAAAATTATTAATAAAAAAGTCATAAAACTATCCCCTATTTTGTAAATGCTATAACTTTTGCGCAAACCAATCAATAATCGCTTATTGCAATTTTTTTTACCAAAAATATGTAGAAGAATACGTATCGGCCTAAACTGAGGGGAAAACATGTTTTTTATATATATTTTTGTGGGATATTTATTATAACAAAAAGTTAAAAATAATGCGTTTTTTTTCAATATTGTTGCTCTATTATTTTTTTTTATAGCGCAAAAAATAAAAGCCACGGGGGTGATCAAATATCACCAAAAGAAAGCTCTATTTCTGGGAAAAAAAGGATGCCAATTTTGTTTGGGAGCCACGTCGCATGACCGCGCAATTGTCAGTTAAAGCGACGCAGTGCCGAATCGCAAAAAGTGGTCTGGTCTTTGGCCAGCAAAATGGTCCAGGGCTGAAGTGGTTAAAAAGTGGCTCAATGAGACATCCTGTGATATGGACCAATCAAGCATTAGTTATGGATGTTGCTGGGCAGATTAGAAATGTAAAAAGAGAAGCTTACATTGGCTAATGAAAGTGGAATTGTCTTACTGAGGCAATCCATATATCGCCTTCTAAAAAAAATGATAGTGACCTATATATGAAATATGCACTGAGTAAGGCTTACTGTAGCATCCTGGTCAGCGCATATCACACAGAAAGCAGCAGGTAGGTTGGTTTGGCAGTTAAGAGTTTATGATATCATTAATCAAATTGCAACATAATGTAGACTTATGTTATTAGTGAAACTTCTTTTATCTTACAACTCTGTAACCTTTTGTTCCTGGGAAACAATGTTTCCAGTATGTATATTAGTAACGTTATTGTGAGCAGGATAATAGCGCAGTTTTCTGGCATCCTGTAAGCGGACATATGGAGAAAGTTAAATCATTTAACCCTGCCATTATTTGAAAAGGTTGAATCATACTCGGCTGTTCTTCTAGTACTTTGTTTTTTATATAGACTAATAAGAGCACAGGCCAAAACCTCTCTTATTGGAGCAAAGGGAACATATGAGTTTATTATAAGACTTTTTTTTTTATCAGGGATTGCTGGTTGTCAGTTCAGTCTGTATAATAAACTGCTATCTATATTTAGTGTTCACGAAAAAGAGGATATCTGGCACCTAGAGGTATTTGGCCTACAGTACCAAGTCACCAAGGCATGATTTAGTTTTTTCTAAGAGATTTTTTTTTAATTATTAAACCCAAAATCAAAAATGTACTAGTTTGCATCTTACCAATCATTAGATGGGGGTGGATTCATTTGTTTTCTTTTCTTAGATCTTTTTCCAACTGTTGATTTGGGCAGTAACACACCTTCTGTATTAGAGTGCCCCCACTCTGGATGAATGAGCACAGGGGTTACCTTTGGACAGCAGCGCTGTCAGTCTGTGGGGAAGGAATTGTTATATTTACTATTAGATTTGCATACACTAACAAGTGAAACCAAACTCTAATGCCCTCTACACACGTTCAGATTTTACGACGGAAAATGTGTGATCGGATCATGTTGTCAGAAAATCCGCTTCATCAGACTTTTTCCGTCAGATTTTCTGACGCACAAAGTTTGAGAGCAGGATCTAAAATTTTCCGACAACAAACTCTGATCGCATAAATTCTGATCGCGTGTAGACAATTCCGACGGACAAAGTGCCACGCATGCTCAGAATAAACTAAGAGACGAAAGCTATTGGCTACTGGCCCGTTTATAGTCCCAACGTACGTGTTTGATGTCACCTCGTTTAGAACGATTGGATTTTCCAACAACTTTGTGCGATTGTGATCACCAGTAAGCCTCCTGTAGAAACTTTGGCTCCTGCAAACACTTTGTCCAGCTTTCTGCCTGTACCTACGTACAAGCTTTCAGTTGGAAAGCTGGAGGAAGTTCCAGTGCACTACGGGTGTGCTGATTACCGCACCATGGATTACCGGTGAGGGAGGCGAGTTTAGAAGCATGTTACACCCTAAATAGGGGTGTAACATGTTCCTAAAGGTAAACTTAGCCTTTAAATCCTTTAGACTACTTTCACACTGAGGTGTTTTTCAGGCGCTAAAGGGCTAAAAATATCGCGGGTAAAACGCCTCCCCTTGCAGCCCCAGTGTAAAAGCCTGAGTGCTTTCACACTGGAGCGGTCCACTTGCAGGCCTTAGAAAAAATCCTGCAAGTAGCATCTTTTGGGCGGTACGGGAGCCGCGTATACACCACTCCTCCACCACCCCTGCCATTGAAATCAATGGCCGCCACTGCAAAAGCGTCTGCAAATCACTTGGGCTGCAGCATTTTGCGGGCACCATTAACCCTTTATGTGGCCGCTAGCGGGGGTTAAAAGTGCCCCACTAGCGGCCGCTACTACTATTACAGTGGTAAAGTGCCCCTAAGGCCCGCCCCAGTGTGAAAAAGTAGCCTTACTATCAGAATACATACAGTGGCCTAAGATGTATACAGCAGTGGACACGTGATGTAGAATTCAACAACCAGACAGTCCAATCTAGTAATCCACAGACAATTTTCAGCAGTAAAGTGGTATATGTTTTTACTGCCAACAATCAAAAAAAGCATAAAAATATTAGATCACTATAGTGATTAGAGAGCTGTCAGCCATTCAGGTAAAACTTTCCCCACTCTGGCTTCTTTGTGCTCCAAACACATACACCCTCTGCTTGACCGAACAAGCATGGTGTCTGTGACATCTCAGGGGACAAATTGGTCACCATTTCCCTTGTGATCCATCATTTATGGTTGTCTAGCGTTACCCAAAAAACAGATTCGACCAAAAAAAGCCACGTGATGCAATTGTCATTTCAGGTCTATATGTAACAAGACCATTGGCTGTTTCCAAGGACAAGACAGTTTATGAGTTTGCACAGAGTTTATTATCAACCCAAAAATTTTCTTAATAAAGTGTTACTAAACCCAGGACCCTGCATTCACTATATCTGGTCTCATATAGTACACAGAACATGGAAATGCAATTATTTTAGTAAATATAAACTGCTAAACACCTTTTTTTTATCAGAAGTATATAGCAGTCTTGTAACTTCTATCAGTGTCTGGTTAAAGCTTATAGTAGGAGTTTTCATTCTACTTTGACTGTCCTATGAGGCTGAAGGGACCCCTGACCCTCTATCTATACTGTGCCAATCACATGCACACTCCCAAGAAAAAAAAAACTCTCTAGCAATACACACCAAACTGAGCATGTGCAGATGCCTCAAAGGCTCTATACTATCAGGAGATGGATTGGGGACAGTATAAGAAGGGGCAGATCAGAGAAGGCAGGCTCAAACAGCCTTTTTACACAATGTGGAGAATTATCCCCTTGGGTTTCACAGTGAGTATAACAAAACACACTTTACTGCACATACAGACTGATATTACTGTTGTGGGTTTAGTAACACTTTAAGTGTGTGGTTTATGTCAAGTCAGCTCCTCAGTGTTAAATTCCTTGTAATTCAGGTTTGCAGCTGAAGCACAGCCATTGCTTCTTCTTTCTTATAGAAATAAATTAGGAATCTCATAATGACAGATTAGTTGGAAATTTTAGCAGACAAAAATAATGGCAGACAGCTCCTTTCCCATAAAAACTGTTCCAGGTAATATGTTCATTCCATCACCAAAAATGTTCACTAGGCCGGAAACCCGAAGAGCAGTTCACCACTGGAAACCGTTTCTGCTGTGCCAGCACCCACCTAGCCCAGGAATGTTCTTAACCCCTATCTGCCAGAGTGATTGAATACCTGAGCCAAAGGTTTTATTGTCAAGGGTAAAAAATTAGTTTATCACATAAATATCGAATCAGGTGGAGTATACCCTGTCCAGGAAGCAATGGGAAGCAATAAAACTCACAGCTGGATGTGATGGGGCTCATAATATTGTGTTTGGCTGTGACCAGCAGGAACGAATAGGAAAATCTGAAAAGCTTATACTTTTGTCTTCATTCATTTCCTACTCCTTCAGAGATGGCGGTTTCCGATGGACCGCAAAAGATCTAATGACTGAAGTGGTTGTAAAGCCTAAACATTTTTTACCTTAATGCATTCCCTGCACTAAGGTAAAAAATGTTTAGGTGTCAACACCCCCCCTGACCCCCCTTTTTACTTACATGAGCCCTCATTCGATCCAGCGCCCTGCGTGTCAGCTCATTGTTCTCCTCACCTCCGGGTCTCGCTGACTTTGCTGGGGGCATCGGGAGCTATTGGCAAGAGAGGGGCGCAGCCAAGTCCTGCTGTCTGTGTCAATATATGCAGCAGCAGAGCTCAGGTGTGAGCATGCATGAGTAACTGGACACTGGACAGAAGGGAGGGGCTAGTAGCCCTGGGAAGGGGGACCCAAAAAGAGGAAGTTTGCGGCCGCTCTGTGCAATTCAATTGCACAGAGCAGGTAAGTATAAACATGTTTGTTATTTTAAAAACAAAAATACCTTTACAATCACTTTAATTATTTCAAGGATCTGCTGACAGAGATTTAATGAGTAAAGTTGGGAAAAAATCACATTACAGCTGATATTTTTCAAATTTAAGGTTTGAGAATCACAAACACTGCATACAACTTGGTTGCATAAAAAACAATTAAAATTATATATGCAGTGGTAGATGTTCCGTATGTAACCTACTTGAAACATGCTAACTAAATTATATTATTCCTAGCAGACAGTGAGTATCCCTTCAGTACTAGTATGGCATCAGTAGTGAGTATACATCCAGTACTAGTATGACGTCAGTAGTGAGTATCCCTCCAGTACTAGTATGACATCAGTAGTGAGTATCCGTTCAGTACTAGTACTACGTCAGCAGTGAGTATCCCTCCAGTACTAGTATGACGTCAGTAGTGAGTATCCCTCCAGTACTAGTATGGCCTCAGTAGTGAGTATCCCTCCAGTACTAGTATGGCCTCAGTAGTGAGTATCCCTCCAGTACTAGTATGACATTAGTAGTGAGTATCCCTCCAGTACTAGTATGGCATCAGTAGTGAGTATACCTCCAGTACTAGTATGACGTCAGTAGTGAGTATCCCTCCAGTACTAGCATGGCGTCAGTAGTGAGTTATCCCTCCAGTACTAGTATGGCGTCGGTAGTGAGTATCCCTCCAGTACTAGTATGGCGTCGGTAGTGAGTATCCCTCCAGTACTAGTATGGCGTCGGCAGTGAGTATCCCTCCAGTACTAGTATGGCGTCAGTAGTGAGTATCCCTCCAGTACTAGTATGACATTATTAGTGAGTATCCCTCCAGTACTAGTATCGCATCAGTAGTGAGTATCCCTCCAGTACTAGTATAATGTCAGTAGTGAGTATCCCTCCAGTACTAGTATGATATCAGTAGTGATTATCCCTCCAGTACTAGGATAATGTCAGTAGTGAGTATTCTTTCTGCACTAGTAAGGTATCAGTCATATCTCTGCTGTACCAGTATGACATCAGCACATTCTATACTAATAAGTTGTCAATAGCGAGTATGTCTCCTGTACTAGTATGACGTCAGTAGTGACTACTATCAGTATGGTGTCAGTAGTATCTATCTATTATGTACTAATAGGGTATCAGAGATGAGTATGACATACATAAACCATTTAACCTACTTAAGAATTTGCATTTCTGTGCACAACTCGTATGATTGACATACCTCACTGCACAACCAGCAGGGTGACACTGCTTCTTCTCACCCCAACCCCACAGCTTTCTGTGTGATGTGCCTGGTCTGTGACACGTGAATAGAAGCTAATCCTCTTTCCAATAAGCAGGCAGAAGCTACTTGTTACTAAAATGCAGGCCAAAAGACCCAGAATGCCAGATTCCATCTTTGTTTCTCTTACATGTCTATTGCTGCAAAACTAATTCTCCTCAATGAGTTAGGGAATGCACTTTTATTGACAGTTGAATAAAAAAAAAACAAAGCTAGACAACTACTATGGTATTATTGGGTAATTTGGCTACCTGGCTTCTATAAATTGTCAAGTCTGTCCCTAATGAAGTATCTTCAAGCAGAACTACTTGGTTTCAATGAAATTGATCATCCCAGCTTCCTAAAAACCAAAATTCTACTCTTATCTATGTAGAGAAAGAAGATGTATGAAAAAAAGAGCCGACTTGCTGCGTATTAGCACTTTAGGTCAGAGGTAAAACTATTCCGAGCTGTTATCACAACACTTCTACAGATGATGACAAACCAGACCTTGGATCACTGAGTTAATTTATGGGCATAATTTGGTGGAAAAATCTTGGGCCTCTACGTTAACTGGAACCAGACACTGATAAAAGTATTTTTTATGTTCTTGTACTTTTTTTGGTGATGAGGTCAATTATTCCAGTATCTCCTCATGGAACAGGTTTGAACAGAGTGCTTAATCGGTGATGATGGAAATATGAGAGGCATCACCGAGGTCCTCCTGGATCCACAATCTTCATAGAGTACTGGAGAAGAAGTAGTCAAGTTTAACCTGAGCGTAGTATATAAATTCTAGTCTGGCATCTTCTAACCTTGCCAATGTAACCAGAACTGGGGCTACACAATGAAAACAAAAGCCCTGTCATCGCCTGTAATTCCATCATCTTATGGAGGACCCTTTCCACACTTGCCTGATATTTATACTGCACATTAAAGCATAGCTTGGTCCAATATATCACCAGCAAGGCTGTCTACATATGATGCCTGTGACCCCAACACGTCTGGTCTCTGCTCCCCAATTCATCAATATAGTTCCTGCTGTCCAATGCTGAAATATAATTATGTACGAGGAATGCTGGGAGTTATATGAATGTATAATTCAATTACAGGCTTTATCACAAGTATGCACCTTTATCAAAATTCAATTACTTGGGTTATTTGGATTGATGAGCAATATATGCATGAAGACACAAGGCAAATTACTCTAATTGTCATCATTCTGTACTTGCAGACATATAAATTGATTCGGCCTCTCCCATCTACTGTATTGAGATAAATGAAAAGATGTCAAATATGGGACAACAGGAGTAAAGTCCTTTCTATTAAACAATCCTAGTGACTCAGACAGTGACTCTTCCCTCTCTGCCACTGACTTATTTCCTTTTAACCACTCAGTATTTCCAGCTAAGAGGTTTATAACATTTAAATAACCACAACTATCAATCTCCCCCAGCTGATCTGGCCACATTTCAGCTGTATAAACCAACAATCAAAAAGTATATTTGCTTCAGTTTTTATCACAGCTTTGTAATATGGGGGCCATTGTATTAAATGGATGACAGGGCTCTCTTAATGCATGGGCATCCCTGGTCATTGCCCAGGGGCCCAAGGTGCATGGGGGCCCCATTAAAATCTTGCATTACATTATACTTGCAAACTGTCCTAGATTTGTTGGGACAGTCACGCTTTTTGTTAAGCTGTCCCAGGATGGCAGTGTTCTGTGCAGATTCCTGGAACCTGTACTGTGCCCTCCTGATCCCATTATTGTGCCCTTCTGCCTTCCCCCTGTACTGTGCCCTTTGTGTTGATTAGTCTTTCACTTATGGCATATTTAATTGTCTAAAATCAATTTTACTGAACGTACTAATAAATCTATGTTTAATTCTATCAAGTATTTATACTTTTTCTTGAAAGTAGGTGCGTAAATTGGGGCAGGCTGGTAGGCTGGTAAGGGCCCCACTGCATTACTTTGCCCAGGTGCCCATGAAGCTATTAAGATGGCCCTGAGGGATTGTTTAAAATGTTGTTCAATTTAATTGAACTGATCAACTAAACTGCCCTGCACACACAGTTGGAAATTCCGATGGAAAAAAGGTCCAATTGGATTATATTATCGGAAAATCCGATCATGTGTGGGCTCTATCAGACTTTTTCCAATAGAAAATCCGAAGGAAAAAATTTGAGAGCAGGATCTAAAATTTTCCAACAAAAAAAATCCGATCAGACTTTTTCTAATCTTTTGTAGAGAATTCCGACAGATAAAGTGCCACGCATGCTCAAATCAAATTACGAGACCAAAGCTATTGGCTACTAGCCTCTACATAGTCCCGTCGTACGCAACGAACGTCAACAAGTTCCGAACGATCAGATTTTCCAACAACTTTGTCCGACCGTGTGTATGCAACACCAGTTTCAGACAAAATCCGTCTGAAAAAATACGACAGATTTTGTGGTCGGAATGTCCGACCATGTGTACAAGGGCATTGCTTTGTATGATAGCTTAAAGAGGAACTGAATTCTGGAAGCAAAGAACTAGTCAGCAGTATTGCCTCTGGTCTCCCTACAGCTGAACCTTTACCTATTACTTACATACCATGCCTTGTTCTGCAGTGTGTAATAGATCAAACAGAATGCCAAATAAACATTTCCTACAGGTCCGAATTCTTTATTGTTTAACTGGTTACAGCAAGCAGGGCATAGGACAGCCAACACATTTCAGTGGCCACACAATCCCCCTTCATCAGAGAATTGTCTCTTGTTGCTGAAAGACTTCATCCCTTCTGTCTTTTTTTTTTTTTTTTTTAACCATGTACTGAGATCTGCTGTAATCTAATGGGATACTACACCGTGGTAAACATGACACTGTCCCAACTTTCTTGAGATGTGTTGCTGTCATCAATTTCAAAATGACTTTATTCTTTCTTCAATAGGTTCATTTTCTCAGTTTAGATGTTTGACTTGTTTTCCATTTCTATTGTGAAAAAAAAATATGGGTTTATGAGACTTGCAAATTGTATATATTTTCTATCCAACCTGAACAATAACTGAGCAGATCGCAATCAGTTAGGTATCTATTCACATTCCAATAAACTTTGGAAAGGTCTTCAATTAGCTTTTTTCTACAGATGGTTGGCTATTCCTCTCTTACAGAGCTCTGGAAACCCAGTCTGTGACCATCAAATGACTTGAGCTAATATCCAGACACAATCAGGTTTGCTGTAAAATATAGAAGAAGGTTTGTGACCCTGTGCTGTGTGTTCCTATGGGGTAATATAAGTAAAAGTTATTGCTGGTGCTATATTTCAGATTGTCAAACATGACTGAGCAGAGTAGAAAAGACAGCACTGCTCAGCCTGAGATCTGTGAGATCCTTAAACCAGCCAGAGATGGTTCGAATCTCGGGCGTTTCAGCAGGGACTGGCCAACATTTGAGCCATGTATGGGCAGGCTGATTGTACCCAAGTTGATTTATCAATCGACTTGGGTACAACCAGCGCATTGGATTTTTACATGTGATTAATGCCAGTGGCTATAGCTGCTAGCAGTAATCACTGTGTTCTCCCAGCAGGGACGCCCAGCCCCCCCCAAGATTGGTTGCAGGGAATTGTTGCAACTCAACGTCTATAGTCTGCCTTAGTACAATACAAAATAAATAAGTAAAATAATATAAAAATATATTAATAATGTATATAATATAAATTGACCATGTCATGTACAATGAAGCAGACAGTATATCTTTCAGTACTGAAGAAAGAGTGCGTGAGAAGTGCCCAGCTTTAATGGAACCAACTTATCACCTCTGTCGGGTGGGTGGTCTTCAGGAAGACTGGGTACATTACAGTTGCACAGGGGTTAATCATAATAACTAAGCAAGTTTGACAGCAATAAACTCTCTTAAGATATGACCGCCTGTGACTGAAGAGGTTTGGGAGTATAATCCGCACAGAGATTATATGTAAATATTTATATGCAGGAAGACGTGCTCCACAAATGGCTGATATGTCTTCTTTCCTCTTTTCTTCTGAATTATTAACCACTTACTTGGAGATTTTATGTAAAGAAACCAAATGATGTCATTGTAACTCAGTCACGAAACACCTGAACCCTGAAACCCTCTTCCATCAAATACTATTCCTGCCAAACCGGCACTGACCCAAGCCACACTTCTCCCTCTTCATATCTTTAATTAATGGTCGGTTTAATGAGATGTTAGGGCTTCACACGCCAGCCAACTGGAAAAATCTGCTCAAACATCAATGAATGCAAAGTGTTTTCTAAGACAAAATACTATTCTGAATCATAAAAACAGAAATCTTTTGGTACCAGGAATAAGGTGACATAATTGTAATAAACCCAAGGTTGTTAAATACATTGGAAGGGATCTTTTTTTAAAGAGCTAACAAAATTTACAGAACAGAGTACATTTTTTTTCATGAAATGGTGAAGTGTATTTTGCTAACCCATGCTTACCATTGTTGTACCAGAAAAAAAAAATGAGTCAAAAGATGATAATATAGAAGCAGACCTTACCCACAGTATCCAGAAATCCTAAATACTTTTATGATTATATCTGATAAATTAAGTAACCATGACATTGAAGTAGAGCATGACACTGACATAACAAGAATTTGGTCCAATCCTTTGAAGGCGGCCACGGTCATTGATGTGCATTATATGAACAAAAGTGTGTGGAACTCTAAATATCACAGCTTTATGAGCTTGATGGATATCTCTTTTCAAAACCAAGGTCATGAATAAGCAGTTGCCCCTATAACATCTTCCAATCTTCTGGGAATACTTTCCACAAGATTTTGGAGGGTGTCTGTGGGAATCCGTGCCCATTTGTGAGGTCAGGCACTGATGCTGGGTAAGAAGACCTGGCTCACAATTGGCATTTTATTTCTTTTCAATGGTGTTCTGTAGGGTTGAGGTCTATGCAGACCAACCGAGTTCCTCCAGACCAAATTGGTCAAACCAAAGTCTATGGAGCTGGCTTTGTGCACAGGGAAAATAAAGGTCTACCCCAAACTGTTACCACAAACTTGGAAGAACACGATTGTCTACAAAACCTTGTATGATGTAATGTCACCGGTACTCTTCTAATGAGCCATCCAAACTCATTTGGAGGGAGTCTTCATACTTAAAGTACATTTCTGCATTCTTCTCACCCATATTTTTTGGTTTAAGCAGGTTGATACTCTTTGTGACCTGTCAGCCTTCAGCTGGGAATTTTTTTTTCTAATGATTATAGCTGCAGAATACACATTCTTGTAATGAAGGCATACCAGGGTTACCAATGTTGCCAACGGTGTGTTTTGAAAATTTATGCTGCATAGGCAATGATACCAAACAAGGCATTGTAGTTCTGATGTTAAGGCTTGCTATTTTTTGGGAGTTAACTTTAGGAAATTTCTCCTTGGTGGTCTATTATTAAAGTTGAGGAACGACCTGGAGTAGATTTAATCTATTGGTATTCGATACAATCCTGAAATGTGTTCTGTGTTGTAAATAGAGAGGGCTGTCAGAGGACAAACAGCGCACACTTCTCATCCACTCTGGTGCTATTCCTGACCAAGCCAGATCTTATAATGTTATGTAATGGAGGGTGAAGAATGAGTGATAAATCATCATTTTATCATACAAATTTCACAAATTGCTGATAAGTCTGCAATATTCCAGACTGCTGCTTTTCTCCATTCAAGTTGTTCTTCCCTTCCTCTCCAGCAGAAGATATGTGAAGATAACTCATCTCCAGCTGTACTCTGTGTGTATATACATCCTCATCATTCATTTCATAAACACATGGAAGACGTGTGGGGGTGTCCCCCAAAAGATTGTGTATTGGTTGTGTACATCACTGTGATTGTCGGTAACTTAACAGAGCACAGGCTGTAAACAGGATATTGAAAAATGCATTTGCCTTGATATCAGATTGAACTGGTAACCTGCCAGTTGAATGGGTTGGTTAGCAATGGAAGGAATCACTTTATTTATAGAAGTTATCCAGCCTTTAATTTATGTCACAAATTACAGACCTTTGTTTAACATGCTATGTGTTCCTACAATCCCATTTATACAACCCTCTGACTTGTGTTTTCTTTTTACCAGGTGTGCAATCTGTTCAATTTTGGGGGCCTATAAAAGCTATGTCCATTCCTTTTGAGGGGCTACGTTATATATTTATTATTAAGTATTAGTAAATATGAAAGCTTATAATGTGTACTTTATTTTTATTTTTTTAATATTCTCTTTTTTATTAAATTTCAAACAAGTTAACATCATATCACACAGCTCTTGAAACCCACCATTACAAACCAGATACAAAAATCAAAGAGCTTAATACAAAATTGAAATTTTTATAAACAACCCTTATCTTGCCCCAAGACCCATCCTAACCCACCCACACAAATGCACACCGCTTGTACCAGTGACTCCAATCCAGGTAGTCCTCGATGGTCAGGAGAGAGGAGACAACAACGGCAATAGAGGGGGGCAGTACCCGACCCTGCTGGATGAAATGCACAGGGGGCCCAACCAAGGAAGAGAGGGGGGACACTCACTACTCCCTCTCTCCACCCCGCCCCCTCCCCCAGGCAGAGGGACGGCAGAGCGGGGGCTCAGACTGCCCCCCAAGCACCACCCATAAAGAACAACCCATCTCGTTCAGCCAAGGACTCCACAGATCCCAAAACTTGTTTGAATAATTTTGTTTGATATACATCACCCTCTCACACCAAATTGTAGAGCTGATGGCTTTAGCCCATGCCTCCGAAGAAGGTGGGTCCTTGGCCTGCCAGTTCAGTGCTATCATACGCCTGGCCTGGTACAAACATCTTAATACTGCAATCCTTGTCGAGGAAGGCATTCTACCCTCCTCCAAACTACCTAAAAGACAGGTCTTGACCTCCGGCTTCAAAATAGTCTTAAAAGTCCTATTTATCCTCTGAACTATTTCAATCCAATATCTGTAAAGCTTTGGACATTTCCATACCATATGAAGAAGGTCCCCTGGGGCTTTGCATCTGGGACATTCATCCCTAGGTGCCCTGCCGAACTTCCACATTTTTTGGGGGGCTATAATATGCTCTGTAGATAAGGAACAGGTGGGACACCCTCTGCAAGGGGGATATTGAGACCATACTCCCTTGTTCTAAGATCTTCCCCCATTGTTCCTGGGTAATCAGCCCTACATCTCTGGCCCATCCCTCCCGGCTCTTTTTCTGGACCTTTGCCACTTAGAAGTTTATCCCCTAACTTGGCAACTAGTTTAGAAATCAAGCCTTTCACCCGAACTCGTTCGACTTTATTGTTGGTTTACCTACACTGGTAAGTTACCTGGTATCTACTGTTTGTCAGAGGAATTGCACGAAAGAGGAAGTAAACCGCGGCAACGTTTCTTTTTGTTTTTTTTTAAACCCTGCAAAGTAAAGGCATAATGTGCTAGAATGCATCTTCCATCTTCACCTGTCTTCCTTCTGGGTAAATGTCCACTGGCCATCTGATTAGCTGTGGCACAATGATGTCACTCCCACACATGTGTATGGGAGTCGCTGACCGCGGCACGGAGCTCTGATGGAGCAGCAAGGGTATACAGTCCCTACAGAGTGCATGCGCCAGTGACATCACCGGCTGCATGAAGTGTGAATGTCTGCTAAACCCTGAAGGTTTAGCAGATATTCATAGCACCTACACGTAAGCCTTATTATAGGTTTACCTGTAGGTACAAGGGTATGGAATGGGTTTATATCTACTTTAAAGTGTAAGTTCCTCTGGTGCAGAGACTGAAATGACTGACTCAGCATTCTCTGTACTGCACTGCTGTATATGTCAGAGCTATATAAATCTATAATGATAACAGTGTGTGACTTGGGGGGGACATCAGAGTGTTAGTATCTCTGGTGCACAGACTGATGTCACTGGCTCAGTGTTCTCTGTGTACAGCACTGAAGTATATGTCAGAGCTATATACTGTAAATGTATAAATAGTGCATGACTGTGAGGCACATTAGAGTGTAAGCTCCTTTTGGAGCAGAGACCGATATCACTAGCTCAGTGTTCTCTGTACAGCTCTCGGGAATTGAGACCATTCAGGCACACTGTTGGCTTTACTGCTAGCCCACCAAGGGTTTTCTTCAATAAGCACTGAAAAAGTGACAATGTACAAAATTTTAATTAAAATCTACCACCAAGACTGAAAAGGTCAATAGAAAGTTTTTCTATTTTTTTTTAGTTAAGCATCTGCTTTTTATCTATTGGGATACTGGGAATAAAGTTGTGATCAGATTCTCATAGAAAGCTAAACGGGCTGTAATACTTTGCAAATAAATGTTGCTGGAGATCACTTTAGATTCGTCCAAAGAATACCACATCTCCTCCTGGAGCAACGCAGTCCAGAACACATCTAATTCTAAATAATCACTGTGTCTTGATCTGTCTTTATTAGATTTCCGACCACAGAAGGAACACACATCCATCCCAAACTTCCTTATCTTCAAGCTACTAACACAAGTACAAGTCGTTAAAAGCTTTAAATCATTAACATTTTCTGGGATCAACAATGGTGTCTATTCAGAAACATTATTGCTAGTGCTCGAGGATGTTTAATAAACGCACAGCAAGAAACGACTTTTAACTAGACGATAATTGTTTAACAGCAGGATGCATTTGTTCCACTTATTTAAATTAAGTTTATCTGAAAAGTTAATTAAACCTACACAAATTTGACATAAATAGCCTCAATTGGTAATAGCCAGTCAGAGCTTTTGGTTCTCCACGATTGTTGTTTAAAATTATTGGGGATTGTTCTGCACTTAGACTGGCCATACGTTATTTTTTTTTGTTCAGTTTACTTAAGACCCCTTTCACACTGAGGTACTTTACAGGCGCTACAGCGCTAAAAATAGCGCCTGTAAAGAGCCGTTCCTGTCTCTCCAGTGTGAAAGCCGGAAGCCTTTCAAACTGGAGCGGTACGCTTGCAGGACTTTAAAAAAAACTCCTGCAAGCAGCATCTTTGAAACGGTGAAGGAGTGGTGTATACACCGCTCCTAAACCGCTCCTGCCCATTGATCTGAATGGGCACCGCTGCAGAACCTTTGCGGGTCGTTCTAACCCTTTTTCGGCCGATAGCGGGGGTTAAAACCGCCCCGCTGGCGGCCGAATAGCGCAGCGAAAATGGAGCTAAAAATGGCACCATTTTACCGCCAGCACCCGCACCGCCCCAATGTGAAAGGGCTCTTAGATTTGCCTTTAACTATGTAGTACAAGGGCCTGCCTGATTGCAAATCAAAGGTGTTTAGGTTTGACCTCATATGATATGTTTTTGGTACATCTAAAGGAAAATGGTAAAAGAGAATTGTAGAATATATGGCCAGCCTTACTTCGCAAAAATAGAAATGCTGCATAGAATTTTCATTATGGCCTCTATGTGCAAAAGAATGCAGAGGAGTGGTCAAGATATTTGAGGTTAGTTCACCTTTTAATTTTTCATGAAAATATGAACTTAAAGTGGAAAGTTTCCCATAACAATTGATAAAAAATATTGTTCTTTAGCAAGAAACAATTCCAAATGAATAATTATGCTACCAAAATTAGTATGTGCTGTAAATTGCCACCAGTATTGCTCCTGTTGCTTCTTGCTGAAGATCAAGAGCTTCAGCATAGTGGCACAAAAAAAAAAAAAAGAGCAACTGAGCATGTGCAGAGCAGGGCAAGACAGTGTTTTACTGGGTTTTAAACAGTATAGAAACTTCTTTTAAATTTGCAGCTATAAATGCAAAAGGGGCCAGCCTGAAGTGATCTAGCAGCACCGAATTTTCTGACTAAAGTTCCACTTTAAAGTCATATCTATAAGGTGATTGTAGCTTTATTAGTGCACCTGCAACAGCACAGCTGAGTACAGTTCATGATACACAGAATTATTACTGGATATGCGATGGGGAAACCAGCACAATTCCTGTGCTGGTTTCCACATCACATATGAGTCGCAGACAGTTCACACTGCCCTCTGAGAACTGCCGTGGGTGTCAATAGAAAGTTAATGACACCCTCCCAGATTGGTTCACTGATCGCAGTGTTAACTGTGAAATGGTGCAGGATTTGGATCGCATAGGTGTGAACACCCATGCAATCCGTATTCCAGTGCGGACCCCAAAAAAAAGGGTCTGCACCATTTTGGTGCTAATGCTATGCAATTTCAGCCATACAGTTAGTATGGCTGAATTTTCATCGCACAGACATCGCATGCGATCTGCACAGCAAAGTGGTGCAAATCACATGCGATGTCTTGCATCGCACAAGTGTGAACCCAGCCTGAACCTGGAAGAAGAGGTCGAAACCACAAAGGCTGGTCCCAAAAAAAAAATAGTTACTGTATAAATAAAAATTGGAGTGCCCCACAAATAGCCCCGATACAGTTTTATTTTTATTCCAGTAAAGGTTGACTAATAAAGCTGCTTGCTGGTGAGATTCATGCAGATCCTCACACTTGTGAAACCCTGATGAAGGGAGCGTTTTTAGGTCCTCAATACATTTCTCACCCTTTTTGATTGATGTTTGCTGGAATAAAACAGTATCTGCACTATTGAGCAGTAGCGTGGCACTTCTTGGTGTAAAGCCCCGTACAAAGAGGCCCATCAGTGGGGGAGATCGCTGAACTTACCTTGCATGGTTAGTACATCGTCAGAAAGAAACAAAAAAACGAATAGTGTGCACCCGACTTTACTATATTACATTGCAAATTGTGTAGAAACCACCCATCCGCTAACCAGATTACCGACATCAACATCATCGATCAGAAATCCTCACTGGTTACCTAGTAATGTAAATTTAAAAGGATCATTCAGCTGGGTTGGTCATATGCATTGAAACATACAGCACGGTTGTTCTTGCTGTGATTTTCAAGGTGTCTTCTCCCAGGTTTCTGAAATTACTCTTCACGTTAGAGTCCCTTATATATGACTTATTCATTTGGAGATTTTTCTGCTTTAAAGAATATGTTGCATCAATACAATGAATCATTGTCTGGTGTAAACATTTTTCAATCTGCAGAAAATTCTAATTCAACACCTCTAATGCTCACTGCACCCCTCATAATCTCCATTACAGCTACCAACTAGTTTGTACTGCAAGGACCAGCCTGATTGGATACAAATTGATTTCATAGTTTAGGTAAATCCTCATATTACCTAGTTTTGGTTAATCAATTTTTTTATGTATAGAGTTTGTATGGTCAGATTGTAATGGGTATGGTCAGTTTTACTTCTATAACAATACACATTTATACCGTGCTTACATTTTTGGTACCAAATCACTCTTTGGGTATTATTATTATTATGTAATTAGTGTGATCTGTTTATTGTACCTTGATTTAGGTTAGCCTCTGTCTACATAATAGAATTTACTCTAGCTTCAAACGTCTTTGTGTTTGCCATAACCTGTTACGACTCACAGTAGACATGTACGTGTGTAATGTGAGAGCGCTGCCAATTTTATGTGTCCTCCTGGTACTGTATTAAATGTGTCTACAGGATGTAAATGGTAATTTGCCACGCGTGACTTTTTACAGGCGTAATAATTCTGCCCCTGTCCCAGCACCCGGTTTATGTTGTGCTGATTGTTTGATGTCTCGGTAATATCTGCCGTGTTTGTTCTTAAAGGGGAGCAGTAAATATAAAGCAAAGCAAAATAAAGGTCAGAAGAAGAAGCCTTGGGGTGGTAGGAATGTCCATTTCTCCATCTGTGTACCAGAGATATGTCCAGAAACATGACAAGTTCTGGGCTACATGTAATCCTGAATTATGTATTTATAACTAAAAGCCTACAGAGATTTACATCTCTGCTGCCATATTGTGACAGAACTGGAGATGTCTGGGTTTTATATTTATGGTCTCTCAAATTATATATATTGCTGAGATGATTTTAGGATATCTATAATCTATACGACTAAAGAAAGAGCAGAGGTAGGAGCATGCTTCAGAAATCTGACATAACATAGAGGGCTTCCCTGCGTACAGTGCAAAATATAAGTCAAGATGCCATCATTTCAGAGGGACAGTCATTCACTGATACTCATTTCCATGTATGCAAAGAATCCTTGGAGATAAATATCACCTCAACAGCAAGTCAGAAGATTAAACCTTTCACACCTAGCTTTGGGGAAAGTGTGTTACTCACAGTAGCTGCATATTTGATTTGTCATGTTCTCAATGGTGCAACATGTTTGCATCCAGTTCAAAAAACAATATTGATCAATATCAGATCCACCTGATGGACAGTTTTTGGTGATAGAAGAATTTGGATCCTCGGATTGTGTCCGAAATTGTTGCATACACGCGGTTGGGCCGAGTTGGCGAAAAATCCACACACAGTCGGATTATCTGACGACACGGTCCGATAAGACTCCGACTGTGTGTACAAGGGCTAAGTGGTTTAGTTATTTATATATATATATATATATATATATATATATATATATATATATATATATATATACACACATATATATACACACACACACACACACTCTCTCACCAGCCATACCTGTTCAATCGCTTGGTAACACAAACTGCTAATCAGCTAATCACATGGCAGCAACTCAATACATCCATGGCCAAAAGTTTTGAGAATGACACAAGGTCTGCTGCTTCAGTGTTTTTAGATCTTTTTGTAAGATGTTACTATGGTATACTAAAGTATAATTACAAGCATTTCATGAGTGTCAAAGGCTTCTATTGACAATTACATTAAAGTGGTTGTAAACCCTTACAAACCACTTTGACCTACAGGTAAGTCTAGATTAAGGCTTAACTGTAGGTCCAAGAAATATCTCCTAAACCTACACGGTTTAGGAGATATTTACTAAAAGACGGTCACAGCTGTCTATGGCGCATGTGCTGTAGACAGTGGCACGCAGGCACACTATCGCCGTTAGCAGCATGCCGCTGCTAACAGCAATATGCTGTTAGTGGCGGCTCCCGTGCGCATGCGGGGGAGTGACATCATCGCTGCTCTGGCACTGTGAGTGGCCGGAGCAGCGATACCCGGAAGAAGATGGACGCTCCATACTACAGGGGACAGCGGTTACATCGCTGGCTCCTGTGTCAGGTAAGTGACACATAATGGGCTACTATGCGATGCATAGTAGCCCATTATGCTTTACCTTTGCACGGAGACAAAGAAGAAGTAAACCCTTAAGGGTTTACTTCTTCTTTAAGTAATTGCAAAGAGTCAATATTTGCAGTGTTGACCTTTCTCTTTCAAGACCTCTACAATTCTCCCCGGCATGCTTTCAATCAACTTCTGGGCCACATCCTGACTGATGGCAGCCCATTCTTTCCTAATCAATGCTTGGAGTTTGCCAGAATTTGTAGAGGTTTTTTGTTCACCTGCCTCTTGAGGATTCACCACAAGTTCTCAATGGGATTAAGGTCTGAGGAGTTTCCTGGCCTTGGACCCAAAATTTGGATGTTTTGTTCCCCAAGCCACTTCGTTATCACATTTTCCTTATGGCAAGATGCTTCATCATGCTGGAAAAGGCATTGTTCGTCACCAGACTGTTCTTGGATGGCTGGGAGAAGTTGCTCTCAAAGGATGTTTTTGTACCATTCTTTATTCATGGCTGTGTTCTTAGGCAAAGTAGCGAGTGAGCCCACTTCCTTGGCTGAGAAACAACCCCACACATGAACGGTTTCAGGATACTTTACTGTTGGCATGACACAGGACTGATGGTAGCGCTTACCTTTTTTTCTCTGGACAAGGTTTTTTTCCAGATGCACCAAACAATCGGAAAGGGAATTCATCAGAGAAAATGACTTTACCCCAGTCCTCAGTAGTCTAATCACTGTACCTTTTGCAGAATATCAGTCTGTCCCTGATATTTTTCCTGGAGAGAGGTGGCTTCTTTGCTGCCCTTCTTAAAGTGGAAGTAAACTCCCCTATCGTTTTCAGCCAAGGAAGCTGCCATCTTTGCCTCGGTTTAATCTTCAACTGCTATGGTGCTGCACATGTGATTCGTTATGACACCAGCCATTGGATGGTTTGATAGTTTGGCTGAGAGCACAGCCAATGTGCAGTTAGCATTCCCAGGATGCCTTTTTTTTTTTAACTGTTTAAATTGATGGGTTTACTTCCACTTTAACACTAGGTCATCCTCCAAAAGATTTCTCCTCACTGTGTGCATATGCATTAACACCTGCCTGCTGCAATTCCTGAGCAAGCTCTGCACTGGTGGTGCCCCGATCATGAAACTGAATCTACTGTAGATTGCTGGACGCTTGCTGGACTTTCTTGGGCGCCCTTAAGTCGTCTTCACAAATGCAGTGGAATTTTTTTTTTATGGGATTAGGTTAATTTTAATGGCAAAGAGGGAATTGCAATTCATCTTATCACGCTTCATAACATTCTGGAGTATATGCAAATTTCCATCATAAAAAAACTGAGGCAGCAGACTTTGTAAAAATGTATATTAGTGTCATTCTCAAAACGTTTGGCAATGGCTGTACATGTAGGCATCTGGACGTGGCAAAGACAACTTGCTGAAATTCAAACCTAACATCAGAATGGGGGAAGAGAGGGGATTTAAGTGACTTTGAATGTGGCACGATTTTTGGTTCCAAAAAGGCTTGTCTGTGATATACAATGCCCTATTGTGATATACAATAAAGATCTATACAGAGGAACCTTTCTCCTGGTGGTGATCCCTCTAGTGATATAACGATCTATATAGAGGCATCAGGACTTCCTTCCTTCTGCCAGTTACCAATCTAGTGATGCACCACAGAATTCTAATCTCTTTTTCCACTGCCTGGCCATGCTGCTCACTCAAATCTTCTGAAATAGTAAGTGATTATGAGACTTTAGCACATGCCATACAGTATTTGTCTTTCTGTATTGACAAGGCATGTAAGTCATTGCAGTCAGTCTCGGCTACATCCGGAAAAAAAATCTTGATATTGATTGATTATTGGCTTAGATTACAGAGGTGAATTGTGAACCAGACAAGCTGTTGTGGAATTGTCATAAATAATGATTACAAACATGTTTAAATATTTACACAGTAATAAACCTCCAATCAACATAGAAGAGCAGCAGATTACAACCCTCCAGCAGAGCAGCTGTCTCTCTTTATCTTTAACTAATCCCCCCACCTCACTGATTTGGTCTTTCCCACCGTTAATTATAATCACATCTTTTACGGTAGACCCTGCCACCCAGCACAGCTCCACATTCTCAACAGAAATGGAAAGTGGTTAGTGCGTTTTTTGGCTATTTTATTTCTTCAAATTTGTATTGTATTAGCTGAAAGTTGTGTGGGTGGAATGTGAAGTACTCCAAAGGGGTTAAGTATGGTTTGGACATAGTTCTTTTTATGTGAGAGCAATATAATAACTATTTAATAGTCTTCACTAGTGTTATGTCCAGTTGGTGCGATTAGGGCCTTCATCTACATCCGGTTGTAAACTTTTTCATTTTGAAACACATAAAACATTATGAGTACAAATGGTTTATTGATTAGAAGTTCAGAGTTAGTTTATTACTGGCCAGAAAGCATGCCAGAATTTCCTGACGTACCGTTCTGACCTCGCTGCAATCATGAGTTTTTCAGTAACCTTTTACTAATCAGAACCAGTTACCTTGCCAGTACAATGATTTACTGTGTGACTTCAGGTGACAATAACCCTCCTAGCATACCAGCAGGCATGCACTGCATCTTAAAGAGGTTCTCTATCCAGATTTTTATTTTTATTAGTGTTTCCTCCAAGGAATTGTCCTTTACACTTAGTGGTCAGCTGTGCTATTTGAAGAAATCTTGGTCATTAGTCCGTGCTGCTTCTCAGCTACCATCCAGAAGTCCAGTCCCATGAATAATGCAGCAAAGGAGGGCAAATATTAAAAGTCAAGCCAACAATGCATGTTACTGTTGCTCGATTTGATTTTCTGACCTATATCATGTCTTTAATGTTGGGCCAGCACTGCAGACTACCATATCATTCGAGAACTACTGTGAAACTGCACAGCAGGGGACACTGGAGAGGAAAAGTTTGGCTGCTCATTGATTGAAATGCGACTGGTTCAGCAGGGAAGAGCCGAGATTCGATCCATGTATGGGCAGGAGCCTGATTGTACTCAAGCCTGTCGGGTTTTTCTACATGCAATTACTGCCAGTGGCTATAGCTGTTAGCAGCAATCATTGTGTTCCACCAGCGAGGAAAGGCTTTCTGTGCTGGCAGAACACAATAGCGCTGAGAGCAATAGAAATGAAAACATAACCAACTGTGTTGATGGTCTAATCAAGCAATTTTCTTTCCTTCCACCTGTGGTGGAAGTCTTGGTAGGCAGCAGATATTCCCCAATAAGCAGAGTAATAGTCTCCCTTCTGAAGCTAAAGATCCCTGTCTTGGAGTCATACTGTCATGTATGGCAAGTATTTCTCTCTTACAAAGAAACAGTAAATTTTCTTATTCAAAAACCGGAAAGCCATTTGTGTCCAGTATGCTAACCATTATTGTTTTACTTTCCCAGATAATGAGTCTTACAAAATATCTATCTTGATGGTATCTGGGTTTATTCAGTAAAATAAACTAATTGGCAGTTACTTATAATAAGCAGTCAGCATTTCCCAACTACTGATCTACAAGTCTAAAATAATATGTATTTTCATGTTGACAGAAATTGAGCATACTGTCACCAACCTGAGAGGTGACTGAAATAATGAGATTGGCCTCTCTGCCTTTCTTATATATCCAGCACAGGCCCCACTGGGATCGAAACAGAGGGACAGGAGAAACACAAGTGCCTGCAGATGTAGACAGGGAATTTTCAGCAGGAGATGTGGTTCCAAAGCAGCAGAAGAACCATCAGATCAGGAACAGTAGCCATGCACAGTATTTCAGCTGAGGTCAAGGAAGCACTCCACTTGCGCTGCGGGGTCAGGACGTATGGCTGGTCAGAGCTCTCAGCAGACTTACAGTAGGAACACTTGGGGCACAGAACTGCAGCAGCAGACAGCCAGACAGACACTCAAATGGGTCGGTAAGCCAGGATCAGAGACCAAAGCATGGTTACAGGATTAGCCAGGTTCATTAACAGGTGGTCAGCGAGGTACCACATCAGGAGCAGAGCCACAGTCAGGAACGAGCCGGGTCAGGAACAAGTGACAAGACAGAGGCAGGATCCAAGATCAGGTCAGGAGTAAGCTGGGTCAGCAACCAAGGGAGCACACTGGAGGGACACAGGGAACAGCTGAAGACCAGTCGGCATTAGAGCACAGGCAGAAGCATCCTTAAATGTCTGACTGGCGCCAACATACATTGTGAGCGCACACATTTCAATTGGTCAAACATCTTTGTGCATGCACATTTCTATTAGCCAAATGGCTAGTTGGTATTCTCTGACACATACATTGATTTTTTTTGTTCACTTATAGCTCCGGCCTATCATGAGCATACAACAGATATCAGAGGTGTGTTTAATAAAGTGGATTTTTATTGAATAACTGGGGTTATTTTATGGCGTGTAGCATTTAGTGATGGCATTGTGTGATTTGTAGGTTGAGAGCCAGGACAAGGAAGCCTGCCAAGGTAAAAGTTCAACAGCTGTGTGCTGCACTCTGTGTAGCAGGAGAGCAGTGTTAGCACTCCTGATAAAGAGCGAGCAGATGTCACACTGACAGCGGAAGCTCCACTGATTAAATTAGGAAAGCTGCACTCTCCCATCATCTTCTGCAGGACTGGACTGTCAGTTTGAGAGCTTAATTCTACATAGTAAAAGACATGGGCAGGCGATACAAAGTAAGGAGAGGCTGCAGCTCCTGTACCCTCCTTGCCAAACATATTACTGAGGTGGGTGTCACTGACCACCCCTGAGGCATATGCCAGTGTTGATTATCACATCATTTTATTTCATGTTCACTGTCCCTCCTACAGCGATATCACTCAAACATTCTTTATAGACTGATGGAGCTCATTGTCGTTACTTCTTTCATACCACAGAGGGGTGGTTTGTGAGGGAGTTAGATAATCCGCAAGAATTATACCCAAACTATTCAAAAAGTTCATATCCCAACCTTGTTAGTAAAGAATTTTTTTTAAGTTTTTGCCGAAGCACATGCATATGTCATCTTGGGCTTAATGTACATGTGACATTTTAAAATCTCTCCTGAATGATTTAACTTGGCAGATAGTAACCGACATTTGAAAATGTCCGTTTTGCCGCGTTTGCATGCCAGGTTTAACCGCATTTGCGTCTAGAAGCTTTTTTATTTCTTTATTTTTTTCAAATAGTCACAAATATATCTACATTAAAAATGTCTGTAAGCTAAATGCGAGTTACCACGTTTACAAGCTGTTACAGGCATTTAGTGTTTCAAATGCCCCTGAACATCCGTCCTGAACGCATTTTTTTACTTTACAAAAAATGCTTCTAAACTCAACTGCCTAGAAATTACTATAAACGACCCTGTGTACATGTACTGATAAGATAACATAAAGGAGAGTTCAGGGGCAGCTGAAAAAAAAAAACACCCAACTGCTCCGTCTGTTTACCAGCAGCAGTGTACAAGTCTTCCAGGAAGAGTAAAAAGTGTTTACCTGAATGCTAGACATAATCTCCCCATAAATATATATACAGGCACATCTCATAAAATTAGAATATCATCAAAAAGTTTATTTCAGTAATTCAATTTAAAAAGTGAAACTCATATATTGTATAGATTCATTTTGCACAGAGTGATATGGTTCAACCATTTCTTTCTTTTAGTTTTGATGATTATGGCTTACAACTAGTGAAAACTCCAAATTCTGTTTCTTAGAAAAATAGAATATTACATAAGACCACTAAAAAAGGATTTTTAATACAGAAATGTTGGCTTACTGAAAAGTATTTACAGTTTATTATGCACTCAATACTTGGACGGGGCTCCTTTTGCATGAATCAGTACATCAATGCGGCGTGGCATGGAGGCGATTAGTCTGTGGCACTTCTGAAGTGTTATGCAATCCCAGGTTCCTTTCATAGCGTCCTTCAGCTCACCTGCATTGTTGGGTCTGGGGTCTCTCATATTCCTCTTGACAATTCCCCACAGATTCTCTATGGGGTTTAGGTCAGGCGAGTTTGCGGGCCAATCAAGCACAGTGATACCATGATCATTAAACCAGGTATTGGTATTTTTGGCAGTGTGGGCAGGTGCAAAGTCCTGCTGCAAAATGAAATCAGCATCTCCATAAATCTGGTCAGCAGATGGAAGCAAGAAGTGCTCTAGAATTTCCTGGTAGGGGGCTGCACTGACTTTGGACTTGATAAAACACAGTGGACCAACACCAGCAGATGACATGGCTCTCCAAATCATCACAGACTGGAAAAATGTGTATTTCATTTGAAAATCAAAGTCCCAGAGTCTGAACGAAGAGTGGAGCGGCACAGAAACCAAGTTGCATGAGGTCCAGTGTGAAGTTTCCACAGTTAGTGATGATTTGGGGAGCCATGTCATCTGCTGGTGTTTGGTGTTGGTCCACTGTGTTTTATCAAGTCCAAAGTCAGTGCAACCCTCTACCAGGAAATTCTAGAGCACCTCATGCTTCCCTCTGCTGACCAGCTTTATGGAGATGCTGATTTCATTTTCCAGCAGGACTTATCCACACTGCCAAAAGTACCAATACCTGGTTTAATGATCATGGTATCACTGTGCGTGATTGACCAGCAAACTCGCCTGACCTAAACCCCATAGAGAATCTGTGGGGTATTGTCAAAAGGAAGATGAGAGACACCAGACCCAACAATGCAGATGAGCTGAACGCCACTATCAAAGCAAACTGGGCTTCCATAACGCCTCAGCAGTGTCACAGGCTGATCGCCTCCATGCCACGCCACATTAATGCAGTAATTCATGCAAAAGGATCCCCGGTCAAGCACTGGGTGCATACTATACTGTACATACTTTTCAGTAAGCCAACATTTCTGTATTAAAAATCCTTTTTTTATTGGTCTTATGTAATATTCTATTTTTTCAAGATACTGAATTTTGGGTTTCCACTAGCTGTAAGCCATAATCATTAAAATTAAAAGAAAGAAATGCTTGAAATATATCACTCTGTGTGTAACGCATCTATGTAAAATATATGAGTTTCACTTTTTTAATTGAATTACTGAAATAAAATAACTTTTTGATGATATTCTAATTTTATGAGATGCAACTGTATATCTAGATTGTGGATGTATGATGGCTGCTCAACATCAAGCGGCCTGATCTGCAACAGTTTTGGCAACATGTAGTGTCACCCTTTTGTGATATAGATTGTTCAGAGGACCTTGGAGAAGAAACTTGCAAACATACCAAAACCGTCATTAGATAATTGGGTTTTGTGTTCTCCATATCCAAACCGATATCAGTTGGCCTTCAGAGTGGGTGACCCAAATATAGGTAGATTATCAGAAGCAAATGATCATTTAAGATCACTCATGACCCTGCTACCAGTGAAACAACAACATTATCTTCATAGAAGCTTTGCATGTAGCCTGCAGTTGACAACAGGAAGTTATTGTTAAGATATTTAACCACTTCAATACAGGGAACCCCCCCCCCCCCCTCCTGCCCAAGCCAATTTTCCAATTTTCAGCTTTCAAAGCTGTTACTTTTTAAATGACAATAGCGCAGTCTTGCAACACTGTACCCAAACAAAATTTATACAATTTTATTCCCACAAAGAGTTTTTCTTTGGTTGGTATTAGATTACGACTGGGGTTTTTATTTTTTGCTAAACAAATAAAAAAAGACTGAAAAATTTTGAAAAAAAAATAAAAAAAGTTTTTCTTTGTTTCGGCTATAAAATAAAACACCCTGACCACCTGGAGTTTTTGTTATCCACCCTTCACATTATGATGTACTAGTGTATTAGGAACCTGTTCTTTTCTTTCCAGGAAGCATGGTTCTGTTTATTAACTTGTTAATATTCTATTATTCTAGCGGGATTCATTTAGCAGGTTGGTGGGGTAGAAAAGTTTATATGGATTCATCGGGAACACTGGACTTCTAGAGCTCAGTCCTGGGAAAATCTGATTTGGAAGCAGAATGCGACGGGAAATTCCTGTAGATCTCTCTTACCATGGATACAGACATATCTTTGTGCTATAAATCGAGTGTATTTTTGTCTTCTCCATAAAACAGATGCATCTTTACTGCAGCCTGAAATCTCGCTGGAATCTTTATATTTATATTATGCGTGTCTTTGGCTCCATCCATTCCCAGTGGGCTCCTGAGCACAGCCACAGAACTTGACTTCTAGGCAGCCATTTTGTACCTCAGGGATTATTCGATGTGTGAGGGAATTCCTTTCGTGTTTATTGAGAAAGAAAGGCATAAATTGGGGACTAACACCTCTGTCACTCAGCTTTGTCCGAGAACACTCCAGTCTAGCGCTGTGGCGGAATGTATCTTTTTACTATTTGACATGGTAGTGTTCCGTGCACCCTGGATTTGTGGCACCCATGAGCTGGTATCTAAGCTGTCCCATTAAATGTTTTCTTTCATAGCTGGCTGAAGCGTGATAGGCAGATGTGATTCCCTCACTTCTTCTCTCTGTTTTGCACCAGTTTAAATTTTCCCTAGTGGGCAGTAAAGTGAGTAACAGAGCTGGCAGAGATTGGGGGAAAACAGATGTGTACTTTAAGAAAGCAATCATCCTAGAGTCAGAGCTTTCATTGAAGTCTGCTTTAAATTCACACCCCATATTACTCTCCTATTGTCTGCAGAATTAAAAAAATAAAAAATAAAAACTGCAAAACTAAGGGGAAAAAAAGCAACACAGTGAGTGGAAAGCCTCATGTGTCTTGAACGAACTCTGCACATTCTCGTCCGAAAGGAAAGAACTTTGGCTAGCCTGGACTGTTGGCTTGGCTGCTGCAGATCAGGAGTCCATTTGTGTTTGGACTCTCATAGCTTAAGCCAATAGCAGCTGGGAGCTCTGCAGACGGGTCATACTCAGGAAGAGGGGCCAGGAAAAAATGCCTTATTATTTTGAAATAATGTTGTAGGAACGGCTTTTATGATGATTCCATTCACTTCCAAACAGCGCTTTGAAAGAAAACTGTAGCGTGATGATGTGAGGTGCACAACTTGGTTGATAATTAGTGACAAGATATGATCTGAAGATGTCTGCCAAGGTCTGCTGTGCCATGGCGTGGGATTGGAATGATTATTTTTTGGGGTGTTGCATCCAGACAATAGGAAATTCTTATTATTACTGTTAAGAATTTTTCTAAATGGTCACTTTTGGCTTATTTCCATACTCCATGCATGAATCCAGTAAAAAAACTGTACAGGATATTTATAATTGTACACAGTAGAGCCAAGTGAGGGCAAAATGATCAGCCAGCGGGCTAGTGGAGAAAAAAAAAAGTATGGACTCCCCAGTCCACACAAGTGAGGTGGGTGGATGAATCCTCACTGTGCGTTTGTATTCTGACAGCAGGACTCCTCCCAACATTCTCTTTCAAACATTACTGCGTTGGACTTCTGTCAACCAAAAATGGCCATAGATTGATTGAAATTTGGCCAGTCCCTGGCCAAATTTCGATCCATCTATGGCCAGCTTTAGAAGGACGTGTTTCTCTAAAATACCCTCTTCCTTCTGGACTGGATAGACATGCTCCTAAGGATATTCACTGGTGCATGATAAGGGATGCCAGATCAAGAGTTATTAGAGGTTACAATCTCATGTCAGTATCTTTCAGTGTTGCCAATTTCATCTGCACTCAAATAAACATTCTGCTAAACCGAGCCTTCCTGCATTGGGACACACCAGTTCATCCCATTGACTGTGGGGGCTGGACACCCAGCCTAAATGGGGGGGATATGTGTGGCTATTTCTGGTGCTCTCTGGAGGTCACTAACAGAAACATGTCATATTAATTCCATGAAACTATAAACATCCAGTTGCTTTAGGAACTACAGGTTCCAGCCATCTCTCTGTGATTGGTAGGAGCGAAATCCTGATGCGAGGAATGCATGTGATATAATTTTCTCAAGAGTGACCAGTAGTATGAAAGGAGAAGATTTTGTGATAAATGAATGCAGCACAAAGGGTTGTTTAATCATTGGAGTGCAATCACTTCTACATCTGCTGCACTGATATAATTAGCCAGTTGATATGTTCATAAAAAGGGGCTTACGTTTTATGAGCTGGAGACATCAGAGGCTGCAGCTGTATGGGGACACTGCAGATGTCCGGTCATTGCACGCAGCTGAAGACTGGTCTACTGATGATATTCAATGTGTTACTCTGCATTTGACGCGCATTTATCATTTCTTCCAGTAGCTGCGGAATTACACCACAGGCTTCTATAACGCCACCACAACTAGAGGCAGAGTCTGTCCCCGTTGTACACAGTTTGTAAATGGAGATGCCTTTTATTTGGTGACCTGGGACAGCATTCCCTGTTTTGCATTGCTATAGAAGATTGGTGGACAAATTCTGCAAGATTTATTCTAATGAAAGAAATGAGAATTAAAGTTTTAGTTTGTCTCACAAAATACCCCTTCATTGTGTAGGTGATGGCGGAAAATTAAGTTCCCTATATTGAACTACCCTTTCACTTACAGTAAGTAGGACAAAGTCAGTTGATCAACAGCAAATTACAGTATCTGGGTGATCTCTCCAAACAAGTGTTATTATTGCTCCCTGCTTTGGTTTATTACATATGCTGTGATTCCATAAAACCATCTAAATCTGCACCCCAGGTCTCCTGGGAGAGATTAAGTTGAAGTCCTGACACCTGTAAGCAGATATTTCGGTTTGGAAATATTAACCAGTTCAATACCAGGCACTTTCCTCCCTTCATGTCCAAGCCAATTTTCAGCTTTCAGAGCTGTCACTTTTGAAATGACAATTGCACGATGGTACACTGTAACCAAACACATTTTTTTATACTTTGGTTCCCACAAATAGAGCTTTCTTTTGGTGGGGTTTGATCACCTCTGGGGTTTTTATTTTTTGCTAAACAAATAAAAAAAGACCAATTTTTATTTTACGTTTTTCTTTGTTTCTGTTATAAAATTTTGTAAATAAGTTTTCTCCTTCACTGATGAGTCTGCACTGATGGGCACTCATAGGTGGCACTAATATGCAGCACTGATGGACACTTATAGGTGGAACAGATGGGCACTGATAGGCGACATGGATGGGCATTGAAAGGCTGCACTAATGGGTACTTATGGGTGGCACTGATGGGCATCACTGATATGGAGGCACTGGTAGGCATTGCTGATGGGCACTGATTGGCATCATATGTGGTCACTGGCATCCCTGGTGGCCATGGGTGGCATACCTGGTGGACATCCCTGGTGGTCCTGGGTGGGTGTCCTTAGGGGACTGTGCTTACAATCAGCTGGCTTGTTATCCTGATCATATCATATGACGTCCGGTCAGGATAACACAACCACTTTGCGCACGTCATATTGCTATATGGTGGGCAGGAAGTGGTTAAAATTCTAAAACTCAATAATGTGTTACAAAGAATATAATGATGTTTTATTTTATTTCTGGTTAAATCAAGATGAGGCCAGATGCTGCGTTACAGCTGTTAGAATGGACTGTCAATTACTCTCCTGGCAGAATACAATGGAGCAATTTCCTCCAAATACTATAATGAATGGGGAGAATCTCTAGTGACTTCCATCGTCCAATCATGGGCAAGCAAAAGTGCTTTTTTTTTTTTTTACCTGCATGCAATTGTGTATTTTTTGGAAAGTGGAACTTCACCACATTCACTAAGCTTTGGGGCTCTGCACAATCCAACTTCTCTTGCAAAGTAAATGAAAATACAATGTGGATTTGTCTTTAAAAAAATCAAACCCACTATGCCATAAAGTAAAAAATATCAGAGGCCTCATATTAAGAGTATATTCATCTTCTGTAAGTATAAATGGTGACATTTATAAAAACTAACCTTAAACCTAGCACTACACTAGGTGTGAATGTAGCCTGATGCTGCCCCCACATGACTACCCCACATATACCAAGTGCTGCTGTCCCATATTCCACCTCACTCAGGGGCCATACATTTATTTCTTTAAATGACCCAATTTCCCTATCCAAACACTCGATGTTCATGGGGAAATCACTTCTGCTGAGTTATTGTCTTCTGACAGTAGGGAGCTGTCCCCGTCATCAGAATACACTGATCGGTGCTGCTGACTCTACCATCCTGAGGCTGCCAAGAGATTTTATTTTTTCCCAGCCAGCAGAAGAAAACAAAAAGACAGAAGCAGATTCCCAATCTACAAAAATAAGGTGCATGGAGGAATCATCCCTGCTGTGCTATTGTATTTTGAAAGCTGGGGGGACAACTCTGCTGTCAGAATGCATTGATCAGCACTACAGTCACTGTCATTTTCCAACATTCCTGTTTGACAGAAGTCAATTGTTAGGTGAACTGAACTGGCTGAATCTCGATCCATCTATGTGGCCAGCTCTATTGACTCTTTTCTCCATCACAGAGATTGGAGACTTGTGGTCTTGTGCAGATTAGTAAAGTAACAATTGCTATCCCCCCCACTCCCACCCCCTTCTCTCTAATTTTCTCCCACCCTACCCAATGACCTAAAACACCTCCCGAGTTTCCAATTCCCCCTGCTCACTACAGCCGTTTCCACCTAATTATTGTGAGAGATTTGGCAGAATACATGATGAAATGTGCCAGGAAGTATTTACATCTGCAGCGTCCTAGCACTGTACAGACACAGGTGACCAATAAAGAGAGCCAAATCTAGACGTATATCCGGATCTACATAATACACAGTGCTAGTATCTATACTACGGCTTCCATGCAGATATGGTTCTCATCACACATCAGCTGTTGGGAGTGGAACTTCCACTAAAGATAAAATTTGTCATCTCTTTAAAAAAAAAAAATGTAATTCATTCACATTCATAATCTCAGGCAGGAAAAAAAATAAAAATAAACTGAATTGATATAGAGTGAATGTGTGACCAAAGCTGGGACATTAGAGTGTAAGCTCCTCTGGTGCAAAGACTGATGTGACTGTCTCGGTCTTTTCTGTACAGCCCTATGCTTTATGTCATAGCTATATAAATTTAATGTGTAATGTGTCATAGCTATATAAATATATAATAATAGCGTGTGACTGTGGCAGAACATTAGAGTGTAAGCTCCTCTGGTCCAGCAGCTGATGTGAACTATTATTTATGTGGTCCTGGTATAGAGCGCCCCTGGTGGACAGTTGCAGGAAATGGCAGTTGTTTGCTTTTTTTTAGTAAGTGTCTGTGAATGTGAAGTGCGAGAGGGAATGCTGGGAGTTGTCAGACAGCTGAATTGTTCTGGATCTGGACCTTGGCCATGAGATTGTGAGTTCCCACCGGCTGAGATATGGTAGTGACTCATCTACAAGTAGCCCAAAGTGACTCATGCTCCCAAAGTGTTATCTAAATATGAGGGATGCACACAAGGACAGAGGGGCCAGGCATTGCCCTGACTTCCTTTACTATCATTAACTTTTATCTCCTGTGCAAATCATTTTTTATGTAGCTGGATTTATCAAGAACTCGTTTGTTTTATGTGATGAGGACAGGAAGTCGATTTCAAAGCAAACTTTTTGCAGAAAATGACTGTGTATAAAGTATTCGGGGATGGAAGGAAGATGTTTCTGCTCTGATACTTTTGTTCAATGTTTCTTCGGTGCTTGTCCTATCAGTAATTATTATTAATAATATACGGGATTTATATAGCTCCAACAGTTGGTAACAGTGCTTTACAACATTGGGGCAAACAGTGCAGTTACAACACAAGAGGAATCAGAGGGCCCTGCTCATTAGAGCTTACAATCTAAAAGTAATACACTATACAACACGATGATTCTTAAACCCCAAACACTGCAATCCTCTTCTCAACTGAACAAGAAGAGGAGATCAGAAAGTTATGTTCTGTTCATGACGACACATCTTCTGTAATGTGTAAAAATTTCCCACCAACCTACCTGACAGACACGACTGTTGGCTATGTTGTATCTCCTAAGTAGACCGAAGCCAACTGACTCTATAAAGAATACTGTCTAAATAATCAACTGAAACACAGGTCCTCTGTTTCCAGTTAGGTCCTAAGTTGAACTGACAATTTTCTTTATATTCTATGTTGTAATAGCTTTCATCTTAGGTCTGAGGACTTGCAGAGAGATAAACATGAGCTGGAACTAAAGAGCAGTCTTAGTTTGTGCATATGACTCGCCAAGTAGACAAGCAAACCCAAAACCAGGTTAATCATAATCTTTGAGATTTTGCAATTTGATATTGAGTAGAAAAAAAAATGAACTGCAGCCTTGTGCTTCGTATCCACAACACTGCTCAATATGTTATTAACCAGTTTGTCCACTAGAGGCACACCTACCACAAGTAATAAATATAACAGATTCAGGGGCATTTCTGCTTGCTAAAGTACAATAATCATCACAGATTTAGAAATCAACATACAAAAAAGAACTGAATATAATATTTTGTTATTTAAAAAGACTCAGGATGATATGGGGAACATCAGAGGATACTGAAAATAAATATTTAAAGTGTAAAGTCACATTGTGACTTTACATGTATCCCCTCTGGATTATGCTGCCAATAACTACAGAGTGTGCGAGTTATTTTAAAATGAAAAGGCTAAGTACCTTTTCCCACACTGCAGCTGTGTGGTCACGTGATCTCCCTCCTCTCTTCTTCCCCGATCTATGGAGAGAAGTGGGGGAGGCCGAGATTCCCCTCTGACACCAGCCGGACAGCAGAGGGGAATCGCACAGCGGCAGTGTGGGAAAAGGTATTTAGCCTTTTCATTAAAGAAAAAACACTTACACTGTAGTTATTGACAGTGTAATCCAGAGCGGATACATGTAGATATGCTGCGTATTACAGCTGAATAGCGACAGGAGGGGTGGGAAGGAGAGCCGCTCTCACGCTGGCAGGGTGGGGGAAAGATTTGAAGCAGAGAGCCGGCTGACAGGCAGGTAACCTGACCATGATATCATGGCTCAGCAGCCATGATTACCGTGGTCTGCACAGACAGGGAGACACAGGAATAGGCAGGATCAACCAGACATATTACAACAAGGGACAAACTACACAGCACAAGCCCTGTAGCTCATGCCTTATAGGAACAGGATCTTTCTACTTCTTTTTTTAAAGGGTTACAACCACTTTAACTTAAGTATTTTAATGTTGGATAAGGAGACCCCCCCCCCCCCCCCCCCCATCAGAAAATACTAGAAAAATGACACCATAAAGCAACACAGTTCAGTGTGATAGTAACTGCAGCTATTTTCTTGTGTTTGGCCCTGGAGCTTACAATCTACAATTTGTCCCACAGTTTTATCCATTCTTCCCTAGATGAAGAAAGGGGTACATTCAAGCTTGTAACTTGGTCATAGTGGAGCCAGACAGTCCTTATCATAAGAATCCAGGCTCTGCGAGTCTGATATAAGGTGAGGGACGCATTAAATGCTGGACGTCATTCTGCTGTTAAAAGGTATTATTGGATTCTGGCACGTGCAGTGATATAGAACGCCGGGCACAGATTTTTATCTTTCCCAATCCCATGATGTAATGGCAACAATCAAGCTTTATACTGCAGAGCCGGGGCAGCTTATCACACCTCATAAGGATCTGACAAAGAGCCATCACTGCCATTAACCCTTCCCTATCTGATATTAGAATGAATCCAAGCAATTATCCCTACCCTGTATGATATTAAATAGAGCAGAGCCAAGCCATTAACCCTTTCCCGTCTGATATGAGCGAGTAAACATCAACCATTTACCCTTTCCTATCTGATATTAAGAAGATTGGGCCTTGGCTAGACCTTTCTCTGTCTTATGTAATAAATATGCATCAAACCCTTCCCTCTATGATATTAAAGAGTTTGAATCTTGGCCTTCTCACTCTGATATTAATGAGTATAGAACAGTCTACATTAACCTTTCCTACTCTGATATGAAAGAACAAATCAAATCCTCTCCAAGAGGTGACTCTACTCACTAGTATTTCCCGTTCCGATGTTAGCAGATATCAGCCATTAACCCCCTTTGCTCTTAATATAACTAGAGCTAACCTTGACCATTATCTCTTCATTCTCTGACCTTATTTCCAGAAAGCTCATTCCAGTTATTAACCCTTCACGCTAATGGTTAACTAGATGGGTAAATCTAGAATTGAAGCTCCATACCACAATGTTTGAGTCCGGAATTTTGTTTATTCTAAACATAAATTATATATGACGTTCAGTGCATTTCAGGGGGCCACCCACTGTCCCCTTCATTGGGGCTTGCGGAAACAAAGTTGCAGACTAATAATGGAGATTATGGAAAAGTGAATTGGCAGAGCAATGATCGGAAGCACCCTATCCCTCTCTTGTAATTCATACAGGTGTGGAGAAAACAGACTTTCAAAACAAATGCTGGATCCCGGAGCAGACCAGCTGAAGCTCTATGTTTGCTGTTTGAAATTATTTACACTTTTTTTTAACCTTGCCACTGCTTAGAAGGTTATTTTTGAACCATTCTGTAGATGTGGTACTTACTGTTGTTGGGCTCTTGCACCCTTGGTGGTTATTTGTAAATCCCTGTGAAGTGGCGGACTGTTGGCATTGCTATAGTTTGCCATGGCAGAACACTTGGAAAAAGAATGAAGCTTTGTTGAAAGGAATGTTGCAGATTCCTTTGAAGCTGTGTATGGTTTAAATACAGCACAACATGCAGCCACTTAGTATAAATAATTGACTGCCGCCCACCACAGTAGCCTGTTCACTAATGTAAGGAGTTCTCATTATCTGCTGTTTTCTGTGGTCACGTGACCTGAAAGGCGCCGTACAGAAAATCATCACCGCCCAGCACAGTGGAATTATACCTGAGGGATAACATTAATCAAATGTACTTTCACTACTGAACCAACTTGATAGTACAGTTCTTCTTGTGGAGTAAGACCTCAAAAACAGCACTGCTAGTGGCAGAAAGCAACATTACAGTCTTCGTGTCCTTCAACAATCATTCAGATTTGTACTGTATCTGTACAGGAAAGTCTACATATTGTTTTCCTGACCACTTCAATTGATTTCCCCAAAATAAATCTTAGATACAAAGCTAGCCTCAAATCACAGGTTTTATGTGACAGTCTCTATTCTGTCTCGCACCATCCAGCACTGGAAGCTGCGGCACAGTCAGACCTTTATTACAGGCTCGTCCCCGCCAGCCATTATTACACTATTCAGAGGTCAGCGGTGTCACAGGGAACTCCAGGTCATACCAGAGAGGAGAATGGTTATATTAGGAAATCTACTCCCAGATCCTACATAAGGGGAATGCAGACACATAAGAGGGCATATATAGAAGGCCAAGTGGTTTGTCTATCTTGTCCCTTTATTACAGCCTGGGATTGAACTCTGTTATTACATAGCTGTATTATAATTGCCCTTACAGGAAATATGCAGAATAAAGGCACGAATAAAGCCATGAAACTATTCTATGGATATTCCACTTGAGCCGCTCCTCCATGGTAACCAGTGACAGTAGTGTGGCTCTGATGTACAATTAGTTATGATTGGCTCAAGAATAGCTAATGTGTTTCAGGGCAACAAACACAGGTTTGGTGGATTAGAGTACAATTTTGAATGGAAAGTTCTGGCTGATTACATCATTGGCCTTTTCCTCCTAAATTTCCACCTATTTAAGGTGGGCTTCTTCTGGCGTCTGAACAACTTTCTTGTTTACCTCTGGATTCTTCCTTGTTACTCCTCATTCTACTTGCTATCTCCATTCAATTGATCTTCTGTGTACTGACCCCAGCATCTTCTCTTTGATTTGTTCATCTGTCACCTGCCCTGACCTTTTTCTGGGTTTTCTCATCATCTTTGCCTACTTTGGTTCCACATGTACTCCTGCGCACTCCCATCCACTTGCATGGATTGTCTCTGCAGAAAGCTAAAAATTAGGGTCAGCACCTGGCGACAGCATGCAGCAAAATTCATCTCCAGCATCAGGGGCTCTGATCTAGCTGGTGTTTACACTCTGCTCCCTGGGGAATTCCACATCAAGAGCTCAAGTTTATGGATCCCTGGCAGGATACATATATATTTAATCTGGTGCAATACTTCCTTTGTGTTTTGGAATTAGAACACTCTTATAGCAGCAGACTGGCCTCGAAACACATTGGCTGTTTTTATGTGACAGTATTTAGAAAATTTAAAGGCAGTTTGACTTTGTGGTATGGCGCCCATGTATATGCTACAAGGAAGTGGGCAGGTATAATGGATTGTTGAAGGATAGCAATTTTTATGTAGGAACTTTATACAATTTACATTGATAGAGCAGAGTATGTTATCATGTACCTGGCAGAGGCTGAACTGAATAAAGGGATTCCCTTAAACTTCCTGTCTCATTTCCCCTGTAGTTGGCAAAAGGATAAAGTGGGGCAAGGAGTGGCACGGGTACCTGAGGCAGATCCTGACTAGAAGATGCTGCTGGTTGTGCAGGAATACTCTGACATGGGACTGGAGCCCATGCAGGAGGCTATTGTAGGAACTTGAAATTGTGGAATCCTGAATTGTAGTCTATCAACAGCCGGGCAGCAGAAGTACAGTTTTAGGAATCAGAGGCAGGCTTAGAAGCCAGGCTGAGGTCAGGACCAGATGAGAAGAACTCATACAAGGGTCCCAATACAGGGTCTATAGCAGAAGATCAGGATCAGGCTGGGTCAAGGGCATGGTTGCAGGAATAGGACTGGTCGTATATCACAGAACCTGATGACCACGCAGCAATTCTCCCAACTTTTGCAAAGCCTTAAACAGGCCACTGGGTGCCAAAACGCCAATGCCCAATGAGCATGTTTATTCTTGCTAATGTGTATATGCCTATTAGCTGCACATGTTGACAGGCCAGATTCTGTGTATGGGTGCATGAACTGCGTTATGCACACACGCATATCTTCGGGCACAGCCACATATGAGATCCTCCTCACAAATCGGTTCTGTCTATAGCAGCCAATGAGCACATCCCATGTATTATCCTGTACTGTACTGGGAGAATTTGGTTTCTTTGACACATAACACACTCTCTATGCCATCTCAGTAAGGCTGATACAGACAGAAGCCTTAATACTGTGTGTATATAGGGCACACATTCCACCGAGGCAGTTCAGGGAAATGTATGAGTTTGCTGTACCTCTATGGCAGCACTGTGATCGTCAGTTGGGACCTTTACCACAGATTACTGCTAGCGGCCGTCCTTTGCTGCAGTCGGCTCTGATTACCTGCTTTCTATACAGCACTTCTTTGTGTCTGTGGAAACAACCAGGGGGCAACATATAAACAACAGTAAACGTTCAACGGTTATTTCTAGAGGTAAATTCATATCCACCATGGGACAAACTCAACCACACCATGTACAATGATTTGTTTTCATTTTCATCTTCCACCAGTAAAGCTACTCACCAAAATCTTTGCAATCTCAAATTCTTTGGATTAGTCATTTCTTCCTCTCTGTCAATGAATCCTTTTACTTGTCTTGCTGGGCGGTCTCCCCTACTGTCCTGCATCTGTAATCTGCTTTGACAATCTCTGCCACCGTCTGTGTCAGCACAGGCCACTTTTCTTTAAAAAAAATATACATATATATATATAATTTAACGGAATCTAGCAGTCTCAGTATCTCAGTACTCTGCTTTTATATGAATGTTATAGAATGACTCTTTGTGAAAAATGCACTAACTGCAATATGATCAGTTCATTAGGCGTTGTAATCATTATATGTGATTTCAATAGTGACAACAGCCAGAGGAGCACTGTACAAAATAAAGGGAGACCTTATAGTTACAATACAATTCTAGCAAGAAGAGCTCTGCTAGTGAGAATTTACAGTCTAAAAGTGCTAAAGGGTAACTCTGGTTTATACCATGACATTTCCTAACCGAAGAGTGAAAATGAGGTTGATTTACTAAAGGGAAATCCACCGTGCACTAGAAGATCTGATGGGAAGATCTGAAATGAGGGGAAGCTCTGATTTCCATCATCCACTCATGTACAAGCAAAAATGTCGTTTTGTATTTTCCTTGCATGTCCCTCTCAGATCTACAGCGACTGCACTTCACAGTGCACAGTGGATTTATTAAATAAACCCCAATGGGTGTGTGTTGTTTTGATATGTAAATATACAGTATGTATAGCTAGCTAGGGGGTATGAATATATCTATATGGGTATAGGGACAAGGCGGAAGCTCCTTATTGGATGCCTGTGATCTTTGGGCCCTCAGGTGCCACTGCATTAAAAAAAGGCATGATTCTGTAATGGAGATCACAAATCGCTGTCTGCGAACACAATTCTTCATGCCACAATGCAAGCTAAAGCTCTATCATGCAAAGAAGAAGCCGTATCTGAACATGATCCAGAAACGCTACCGTCTTCTCTGTGCCAAAGCACATAATGGCCTGTTTCAAAGTGGAAAACTGTTCTGTATATCTAACTCTGCGTATCTAAATTTGACATTTATTTTGGCAAACATGTCCTCTAGACTAAAAAGGTGAGGGACCTTCAGGCTTGTTATCAGCACTGAGTTCAAAAGCCTGCATCTCTAATAGTAAAGGGGTGCAATAGTGCATATGGCATTGGGCAACTTGGAAGGGCACCATCAATGCTGAAAGATATATCCAGGTTTTAGAGCAGCATATTCTCCCATCCAGACAACATCTTTTTCAGGGAAGTTCTTGCATGTTGCAACAGGATAATGCTAAAACTCATATTGGATCTATGACAACAGCATGGCTTTGTAGTAGAAGAGTTTGGGTGCTTAACTGGTTCCTGCAGTCTAGACCTTTCACCAATCTAAAATATTTGGTGACTCTTGTAATGAAAAATATGACAAAGTAGACCCAGGACTGTTGGGCAGTTAGACTCCTATATCGGGCAAGAAGGGGACTTTGCTCTGCCAAAACACTACTTGACCTCTCTGCAGCCACTGTTGACCATCCACTCCTTCTCAATAAACTCTGTTCCCTTGGCCTTCAAGATTCTACTCTACCCTGGTTCTCCTCCTACCTATCCCAGTGCTCCTTCAGAGTTATCTACAACTCTGTCTCCTCCTTTCCATTTTGTCTTTCTGTAGGAGTACCTCAAGGCTCTGTTTTTGGACCCCTTCTCTTTTCTATCTACACCTCCTCCCTTGGTTATGTAATAACCTCCCATGGCTTCCAATACCATCTCTACGTCGATGATAACCAAATCTACCGCTCTACTCCTCACCTCACTCCTTTAGTCTCCTTTTGTATTACTAACTGACATATAAGCATGGATGTTGCACCATTTACCATCCAGCCTATCGCAGAATGATGGCCAGGCAGTGGTTCAGCTATCCTGACTGGGCGTCATATGAAATCAAGCAGGATAACATGCTGGGGCGCACCTGTGTGTCCCAGAAGACAGCTGGCCATTCACAAAGCGCCAATCGGGCAGTGAAGCCGCAAAGGTTTCCCTTAATTAGAATGGCAGCGCCTGCACCCAATCAGATGGATGGATTGGCCTTGGGGGGGCCAACATCGTAGGCTCCCTGGACAAGTAAGTGTCCTTCTTAAAAGTTAGCAGCAACATTGTAGTTGCTGATTAAAAAAAAAAAATGTGGGTGAAACACCACTTTAAGGACTGGACCTATTATTTACACTTGATCTTTTTTTTTACCAGTGTCTCCCAGGTGGAGGGCACAGTTGTTTGAGCTATATGAGCACCAGGTCTCTAGTCACAAACATTTCTTAAATGAATCAAGGGATTGACCAATCGGATCCATTTGACAGCTTTCTATGCTTAAATAAATGGTACCCGACCCATGCAAAGGAGACTCAAGATCCTGCAAGGTTTTGCCTGTAATGCTGCTTCCAGGAGCTGGACCCTGCGAAGTGGAATCCTGGACACCAGGAAGATCCTCAATTGACAGAAACCCGCCGTGAAGGGTGGAGATTGGACTCTTGGTTTCTCAGCTACCCTTCGCCTGGGCAGGTAAGTGAAACCCCTTTATTATTGTGGGGTGTTACAGTGATTGTAACAATCAGTCAAGCTAGCTAGAGGCTGGACACCTGTGTGCGGTGACCATACGGGGGAGTTTTTTGGGCTAGCTGTGGGTGTTTGCAAAGTGCACCTTTTTTGCTTGTGTCTGTCTGTTTTTTACCTGTATAATGGTGCACAAGGTGCACCATTTCACCCTGGTTCGCCATGGCGCATGTGCGTTCGCAAAAGTGCCGCTGGGCTCAGCAGTTTGTTTGGTGGCCATGGCGCATGCGGCTTCGCTGCACATGCACCACAGCCTTTATCTGTTTGCACAAAGTTTTGCGTCATACCCAAATATGGTCACACCCGTTCGCCGGGACCGTGTTCATGGGCATGGATATTGAATGTTTTGGCATACAGCCAGCTTATTAAAGCTGTGTATGCCAAGCATGCAGTGCTTCCAGAAGGCAGCTGTGGGAACAGGCACTTGCAGCGGTTAATTTCTCCTTATCCGGGTCACGTGAGTCACCAGGTGTTGCTTGGCAGGCTAAAGGTGCTTAGCAGGATTGTTGCATAGGGGCTTGGTGAGCCCTATTAAAGGGTCTCCCTCTCCCTTAGTAAATGTCTTCAAAAAAAGAGGAGTGGGACTAACACTACAGGGAAGAGCATACCTATGTCAGTAGTTCCTGATGAACCTAGTCGTATGCCTAGTTTTGTATCCCCTGAAGGACCAGAGGCTTCCGGGCAATCCGAGCTGCTGCTCCTAACTGAGATTGTGCCTACAGTCAACTCTGTTGCTTCACCCTTTATCACTAAGGATAAACTGTCCTCAGTCCTAGCCGAGTTAGAGCACAGCATTGCTAGCATGATTGCCTCCACCCCTCAGGGTGGCAAGAAGCGTGACAGATCCACCTACCCGGAGCTTCCTAATCTGGACCTGGAAAGGGTGGAGAATGGGGAAGAGCTTAAAGCTCAGGATTCTGTGGATGGTCTGGCGAATGATTCTGCTTCTGAGCAATCTGGACAAGAAGATATCCAGTTTCTACTGTTGGTATTTTATGCGAATGTTTGGCCTCCTATGTCTATGTCCAACTTTTTCTTTTTGTGCATTTTCTGTTTTACATGCCTGTACTTTCTCCTGTATTGATTACATTTTTGAATAAAAACCTTTTCAAATGTGAAAAAAACAAAAAAAAAACAAAACAAAAAAAAAGAAGATATCCAGTTGGTGTCTGCCTCTCAATTACAGAGGCTTTTGATCCTGATTCTTACCGAAAGGTTTGTTCTGCCTTTAAGTTGCCTCTTGCAGAGGTTACTGAGCCTCCCTGGTCCTCTTTGAGATCCCTGAGGCCTCTTCAGGCCACACAGGCTTTTCCCTTACACCCTCTGTTGGAACAGGCAGTGTATGCTGATTGGTGACATTCTGACAGGATTTTTGTTCCTCCTAAGAGGTTTTCCCTTTTATATCCCATGGATGAAAAAAGTCATTAAGAAGTGGAGCATGCCAGCTGTAGATGCAGCAGTCTCTTCCTTAAACAAGAACTTGACTACAGTTCAGCTATTCAGGCAGCTGATGCAGCAATTGGTATTGTGGTATTGACCAGGAGGATGATCTGCCTGAAAATAAGGCAGATATTCCTCGAGCGCTGTGTTTTGCTGTTGATGCCTTAAAGGATTCAATACAGCAGGTTTCTCGTTTGGCTCTCTTGTCTGTACATATGCGCAGACTTTTATGTCTTAAGAACTGGTCAGCTGAATTTCCTTGTAAGAAGTTATTGGCAGGTTTCTCCTTTTGTGGGGAATGTTTATTTTGTGATCATTTTGACAAATATATCCAAAAGATTTCCGGAGGGAAGAGTTCCCTACTTCCTTTGAAGAAAAGCACCAGCACCAAGCCCTCCTTTTGAGGGGATGTCCCCACTCCATCAGGTGAGAGGAAGGCTGCTGCAATTTGCGGACATTTGGAGAACAATAATTCAGGATGAGTGGGTCACCTCAACTATATCCCGCGGTTACAAGCTGGAGTTGTGGGGGGGGGGTTCCCCCTTAGAGGTTTTTAAGATCCAGCGTTCTCTCGGATCCTCCAAAAAGGGACTTATTGCTTCAGGCACTACATAATTTAGTGCATCAAGGAGTGATTGTAGAGGTTCCTGCCCCCAAAAGGGGCACATGGTTTTACTCAAACCTATTTATGGTTCAAAAACCAAACTGGGACACAAGGCCCATTTTGGACCTAAGATCCCTGAACCAGTAGCCGCTGATCCAGTCCTTTCAGATGCAATCTGTCCGCTCAGTAGTAGCCTCACTCCAGATGGGAGACTTTCTAGCCTCCATCAATATAAAGGACATGTATTTACACTTAACCATCTTTCAGACTCATCAGAGTTTCTTGCGATTTGCAGTAGAGGAACTTCATTTTAAGTTTGTGGCTCTAACCTTCGGCTTGATACAGCTCCTCGGGTGTTCACAAATGTCCTAGCACCAGCACTGGGTTTTTTTAAGGGCCCAAGGGATCCTTGTGCTTGGGTATCTGGACAACCTCCTGCTCAGAGATCACTCACTACACGCTCTAGAACAGAGCATAACATGCACAGTGCTGTATTTGGAAAGCTTAGGCTGGATCATAAATACCGAAAAGTCAACCTTGAGACAAGCTCAAAGTGTAAAGTATTTAGGTCTGATCCTAGATACGGTCCAAGCATGAGTATTCTTGCCAACCGCAAGGATCTGTGCCCTGAAGGATCAGGTGCGTCAGATAAGGGGGACCAAACAACCCTCCATTCAGCTCTATATGAGTCTTTGAGGCAGTGCTCTATGCCCATTTGCATTCCATTCCTCTACAACAAGACATCTTGTTGGCTTGGAGCAGGAGAGGACAAGCCCTGGATTATCCAATTCTTCCATATCTCCTCGGGCACGCTTAAGCCTTAACTGGTGGTTTCAGGATCAGAACCTGTGAAAGGAAAAATCCTTAAAAAGGTTCACAGCTCAGGGGAAATGGTCAAGGACAGATCAGATCCTGCCCATCAACGTCCTGGAATTACGGGCAGTGCGTCTAGCCCTACAGTTCTGGAGGGCGGGGCTTCAGGACTGCCCTATCGGGGTTCAATCTGACAATGCCACGGCAGTGGCCTATATAAAGAAGAAGGTGAACCACATGCTAGCCTGGGCAGAGGGACATGTGCCGATTCTATCGGCAGTCCATAACCCGGGAGTAGAGAACCGTAAGGCAAATTATCTCAGCCGACAGCAGATCTGCCTGGGGGAATGGTCCCTACACCCAGGGGTGTTTCAGGAAATTTGCCAATGTTGGAGATGGCCAGAGGTCAACCTACTGGCATCCAGGTTCAACAACAGCTAAAGCAGTTTGTGCCCCGAACAAGAGATCCTCTGGCAATCGGAGCAGATGCCCTGGTAGTTCCATGGAGCCAGTACTCCCTGGTTTATGCATTCCCTCTCCTTTCACATTTGTTGTGCAGGATTCGGAGAGAGGGAGTTCCAGTCATTCTGGTGGCACCAGCCTGGCCCAGAAGGCCCTGGTTCCTGGAGATTGTGAGACTGACAATAGACGGGCCATGGACGCTTTCACGTCACACCGATCTACTGTCTCAAGGTCCTATATTCCACCCCATTTTACATTCTCTAAATTTGACGGCACGGCTATTGAAGCCAGGGTGTTAAAGGGCAGTGGCATCTCGGAACCAGTGGTATCTACCCTAGTGAATGCTAGAAAAGCTGCCACTAAGAAGATCTAACATGTAGCACTGACCCCCGAAGGAGCTGCTGATTTCATTGGGCTTATCGTTACCTTCTTGATTGCTTCTCCGTCTAGGGGTTCCCGTGGTAGATGGCCCAACGAAATGTGGGAACTGACACTGAATCTTCTTTTGGGTTATTTATTTGAAACAGAAACGGAGTCTCTCAATGAAGGGTAGAGGGTTAGGAGTAAGTTCAGGTACTTTAGACTGCAAAAATAGAAAGTCTCTTATAGAAAAATCCAGAGAATAGCAACCGTTTCACAACTGGATTCTACAACCCCCAGATAGACCTCCTCTCACTAGGTCTAGCAGCCGATAGGGTGTCAAGTAAAGTCTCTGCCACAGACTTGAGCGTAGGATATTTAAGAAAGTCTCTGCCACAGACTTGAGAGTAGGATATTTGACATGAGTGTAGATCCATGTAGTGTCCTTCTACTAAGCCTCCAGGCTCCTTCAGAGAAGCCAGCCTTGCGCACGGCCTTCTCCTGAAGAGTCCTCCCCTGTGGTTTCTCCAGTTGCTGGGCCTCTCCCTTCAGATGAGACGGCACCGGACCACCTTTGGATCAATAGGCCCTGAAATCCATTCAGACCTGTCCCTGCAGTTGCGTTGCTTCAGGCTAACCAGCCCCGAGACTCAGAATGCGTGGTTCTGCACCCCAGGCCAGGAGGGCCATGGGGCTGGGCCAGGAAGACCACCCAAACAGGTAGAAAATATTCTCCGGAACCCCGAAGCACGCAATGTCAGTACCTTAAATACCACCTCCCAATGCACAGCAGGAGAACACTCCCACTGGGCTGGTTCTGAAAGAACAGTGGCATTCAATACACCCAGCTAAACTGCATTCTTACTCTTGCCGGTGGTGACAGCAACACCTGCGGACACAGATGTCCAGCCCCTCTTTTTGAGGATTCAGTGCTTGCTACAAAACTGAAGTGCTTCCTGTATGGGAGGAGTTATATAAGGGGATCACTTCCTGTGCAAAGAGCTTTGGTCTCCCAGTGTCCATTCACCTGGAGATGAAGTATAACCCAGCAGGTAATGAATATTAGCTTAACTCTGTGTCCCATGATGTATGCAAAGAAAATGATTTTACAGGTATGATGATTTTGCAGTGTTTTTTGCATTTTTTTTTATTGCATATTTTGGCCTGTTTTTCACACTTTTGGTCACAAGGCTGCTTACCTGCATTTGTGGTGATGCAAGTGTGATGCACATTTTTCACACACTTCTGCATGCGTTCCTGGCATGCCAAAGCATAAATCGAGCCTGAAATATAAAGGAGTTTTTTTTTTAAATTTATAGTTAAATGATTGTTCTTTTTTTATCCTGTAACTGTTAGGCCGCGTACACACGCGCGGACTGTTCGCCCAACCTTGTTCGGCAAACAGTTTGTCAAACAGTCCGCTCAAAATTTGCATGAGCGGACTTGCCCACACACGAGCGGACTGTTTGACGAACAAGGTTGGGCAAACAGTTCGCTCAACTTTTGAAATGAACGGACTCGCCCACGTAAGGAGGAGCCAAATCCGCCCATTTCGAGCGCGTGTACAGGTAGGCGGGGCCCGCGAAGGAGACGTCGCGGGCTCCGCCGCCTGGAATGGGCTTAAAGGGGAACCCCAACGCCGAAAAAAATCGGCGTGGGGGTTCCCCCCAAGTCCACACCAGACCCTTGTCCGAGCACGCTACCCGGCCGGCCAGGAAAGGGGGGCGAGCGAGCGCGCCCCCCCTCCTGAGCCGTACCAGGCCGCGTGCCCTCAACATGGGGGGGTGCCTTGGGGAAGGGGGGGCCGCGCGGCCCCCCCACCCCAAAGCACCTTGTCCCCATGTTGATGAGGACAAGGGCCTCTTCCCGACAACCCTGGCCGTTGGTTGTCGGGGTCTGCGGGCGGGGGGCTTATCGGAATCCGGGAGCCCCCTTTAAGAAGGGGGCCCCCGGATACCGGCCCCCCACCCTATGTGAATGAGTATGGGGTACAATGTACCCCTACCCATTCACCTGTGAAATAAAGTACAAATAAAAACACAACACAGGGGGAAAAAATATTTTATTGCACAGCCGGGGGTCTTCCGTCTTCGGGGGTCTTCTCGCCGGACTCCTCCGCTATGTGTGTGTAGCTCTTTTGCCAGCGGAGGAGTCCGGCTTTCTTCCTCCCCGCCGCCGGCCTCTTCTCCCGACTTCGGGGGTCTTGTCCCCCTCTTCGGTTCTTCTGCCGGGCCACCGCGCCTGGTCCGGTGGCCCGGTCTTCTGTCGCCGTCTTCCGTTCTTCTGTCGCCGCCTTCGGTTCTTCTGCCGGGCCACCGCGCCTTCTTGTAGCTCTTTTACAGGCGGTGGCCCGGTCTTCTGTCGCCGTCGCCGCCTTCCGTTCGTGTTCTTCTTCTTGTTCTTCTTGTTCTTCTCCAGGCGATGTTGACACGTCGCTCCCTCCGGCCGGAATGCCAGAGCCGCCCTGCGCTGTGACTTATATAGTGACAATGGGGCGGGGTCACATGGTATATGTCACATGGGTTGATGTCACATGGTGACCCCGCCCCCTTACGATGTCATAGTCCCCATGTGACATCAACCCATGTGACCAACCCATGTGACATATACCATGTGACCCCGCCCCATTGTCACTATATAAGTGACCGCACAGCGCGTCCCCGGCATTCCGGCCGGAGAGCTCGTCGAGTCAACATCTCCAGGAGAAGAACAAGAACAAGAAGAAGAACACGAACGGAAGGCGGCGACGGCGACAGAAGACCGGGCCACCGCCTGTAAAAGAGCTACAAGAAGGCGCGGTGGCCCGGCAGAAGAACCGAAGGCGGCGACAGAAGAACGGAAGACGGCGACAGAAGACCGGGCCACCGGACCAGGCGCGGTGGCCCGGCAGAAGAACCGAAGAGGGGGACAAGACCCCCGAAGTCGGGAGAAGAGGCCGGCGGCGGGGAGGAAGAAAGCCGGACTCCTCCGCTGGCAAAAGAGCTACACACACATAGCGGAGGAGTCCGGCGAGAAGACCCCCGAAGACGGAAGACCCCCGGCTGTGCAATAAAATATTTTTTCCCCCTGTGTTGTGTTTTTATTTGTACTTTATTTCACAGGTGAATGGGTAGGGGTACATTGTACCCCATACTCATTCACATAGGGTGGGGGGCCGGTATCCGGGGGCCCCCTTCTTAAAGGGGGCTCCCGGATTCCGATAAGCCCCCCGCCCGCAGACCCCGACAACCAACGGCCAGGGTTGTCGGGAAGAGGCCCTTGTCCTCATCAACATGGGGACAAGGTGCTTTGGGGTGGGGGGGCCGCGCGGCCCCCCCTTCCCCAAGGCACCCCCCCATGTTGAGGGCACGCGGCCTGGTACGGCTCAGGAGGGGGGGCGCGCTCGCTCGCCCCCCTTTCCTGGCCGGCCGGGTAGCGTGCTCGGACAAGGGTCTGGTGTGGACTTGGGGGGAACCCCCACGCCGATTTTTTTCGGCGTTGGGGTTCCCCTTTAAGCCCATTCCAGGCGGCGGAGCCCGCGACGTCTCCTTCGCGGGCCCCGCCTACCTGTACACGCGCTCGAAATGGGCGGACTTTCCGAGCGGGAACAGTCCGCTCATTTCGAAAGTACAGCGGACAAGCCCACACACGGGCGGACTGTTCGCTCAAACACAGTTTCAGCGGACAGTTTTTCGGAATTTCCGAAAGACTTTGTCCGTCCAACTGTCCGCTGAAACTGTCCGCTGAAAGCCCACACACGAGCGGACTGTCCGCCCAAACACTGTTCAGCGGACAAGGTTGGGCGAACAGTCCGCCCGTGTGTACGCGGCCTTAGGATCTCAGCGTACTCATAGTAGCGAATTGCACTTAAAAGTGTATCTATAACTGAAGTGTAAAATCATATATTCATTTTCACTTTGTAGTTCAATTTATTTTAGCCTATTTCTAGTAATCTGAAAGATATTGAAGTTTGTAAACTTACTATGGGAAGATCCCCACACATTTACTTCCTTAAATTCTGACACATCAGGGTTGATTTCCTAAAGAAAAAAAAGACTGCAGTTGCACTCATTTTCCCAAGAGCTCAGTGAATATGGTGAAGCTTTATATTGGATTACCATTAATAACTATTGTTTGTATTTTTTCTTTGCTGATGTAATAAAATGAAAGTATAAGCTGTGACCATAACATTTCTTTCAGTTCTTGGCAGTTATGGCATCAGCCTTTCAATACTGTGCATGTTTGGTGAGCTTTTTTTTTTTTGGTATTTAGCACTCACAAAACGAAGACACCTGCTGGGTGTTGACAAATATATATACTAGTACATAGCAGGACACCCACACACATTTGCAGATACAAGCTTTTATATACAGTGGGGATCGAATGTTTGGGCACCTCAGGTAAAAATGTGTATTAATGTGCATAACGAAGCCAAGGAAAGATGGAAAAATCTCCAAATGGCATCAAATTACAGATTAGACATTCTTATAATGTGTAAAAAAAAAGTTAGATTTTATTTCCATCATTTACACTTTCAAAATTACAGAAAACCAAAAAATGGTGTCTTCAAAAGTTTGGGCACCCTGCAGAGTTAATATCTTGTACTGCCCCCTTTGGCAAGTATCACAGCTGGTAAACGCTTTTTGTAGCCAGCCAAGAGTCTTTCTGTTTTTGTTTGAGGTATCTTTGCCCATTCTTCCTTACAAAAGTGTTCCACTTCTTTGAGATTTCTGGGCTGTCTGTCACGCACTGCTCTTTTAAGGTCTATCCATAGATTTTCAATAATGTTGAGGTCAGGAGATTGTGAGGGCCATGGCAAAACCTTCAGTTTACTCCTCTTGATGTAATCCCCCGTGGATTTTGAGGTGTGTTTAGGATCATTATCCATTTGTAGAAGCCATCCTCTCTTTAACTTCAGCTTTTTCACAGATGGCATCAAGTTACCATCCAAAATTTGCAGAAATTTTATTGAATCCATTTTTCCTTCTACTCGTGAAATGTTCCCTGTGCCATTGGCTACAATACAACCCCAAAGCATGATTGATCCACCCCCATGCTTAACAGTTGGACAAAGGTTCTTTTCATTATATTCTGTGCCCTTTCTTCTCCAAACGTACCTTTGCTCATTCCGGCCAAAAAATTCTATTTTAACCTCATCGGTCCACAGAACTTGTTTCCAAAATGCCTCAGGCTTGTCTATATGATTATTTGCAAAGTTCAAATGCTGATTTTTGTGGTGAGGACGTAGAAGAGGTTTTCTGATGACTCTTCCATGAAGACCATATTTGTACAAGTATCTCTTTATAGTGGAATAGTGTACCACAACTCCAGTGTCTGCCAGATCTTTCTGGTGGGATCGTGCAGTCAAACGTGGGTTTTGAATTGCTTTTCTCACAATCCTGCGAGCTGTTCTGTCTGATATTTTTCTTGGTCTTCCAGACCTTACTTTAACTTCCACTGTTCCTGATGACTGCCATTTCTTAATTACATTCCAAACAGAGGATATTGACATCTGAAAATGCTTTGCTATCTTCTTATAGCCTTCTCCAGCTTTGTGAGCGTCAACTATTTTCAGTTTCAGTTTTCTAGACAACTGCTTAGAAGAACCCATGGTGCTGATTGTTGGGGCAAGGTCAGATGAGTCTGGCCATTTAAAACCTTTGAGATTGACATCACCTGGTCTTCTCAGACGATGATTGAGAACAATCCATGACACTGGCAGGTCTCAGCTTTGCAAAGGGGGCAGTGCATGCTATAAATTCTGCAGGGTGCCCAAACTTTTGCAGACACCATTTTTTTGTTTTCTGTAATTTTGAAAGTGTAAATGATGGAAATAAAATCTAACTTTTTTGACATATTATAAGAATGTCTAATCTGTAATTTGATGCCATTTGGAGATTTTTCCATCTTTCCTTGGCTTCGTTATGCACATTAATACACATTTTTACCTGGGGTGCCCAAACTTTGGATCCCCACTGTACTAGGTGTGTGGGCAGTATACTTAGAAGTTCTGTATTCATTTCTGTAATAGTAGTCCTTATTGCTGTCACTTCAGAAGTGTCTATCTGTTTGTGTTCCTGGCTTGGGCCAGCATAAAGAAAGATCTAAATTAATATATCGGGTTAGTCAAACACTCTTTAGTTAAGAAGAATTAATATTGAAAATGATGCAGGGTAGATATGAACTTCCAGCAAAGAATGTTCCAGGCTTTTTAAAGAGTTTGTTATGTTAGATCATCCTCATCATTATCAGAGTTTGATGGACCTTCTCTTCCCTGTGGCCTCTGAACAGATGTTCTCTGTGACATTATGAAAGATGGCTGTGGAATTTAATCTGGACCATCACTGAGTGAATAAATTTTTATATGACTTTACCTGTAATATACCGCTCATTTCTCATGGAGCGGTGCTTTATGATCAAAGCGATAATCCTCTGCACTTTCCAGAATAAACTCTGGGAAAGATACTAGCATAAAAGATCAACTTCTTGTAAAGAAGAACTCCTCAATATTCTGTTTACATCTAGATTCATCAAGAACCCCCACCAGGGTGTTACATGAAAGGTTGAGGTTCAGGGTTTAGTTAAACTGTATGCTACCCCCCGACACTAAAATCTACATTGTTTCACAAGTAATTTTCAATCTTTTTAATTCATAGTTTCATAGTTCGTTAGGTTGAATAAAGACACCAGCCCATCCAGTTCAACCTGAGTGAGTGTCTACAATTGTCCCTATCCCTGTACATTGCACACTCGCATTGGTCCCTACCCTCATGGAGCCCACAATCCAAGATCCCCATTCATATACTAGGACCAATTTTGAACAGAAGCCAATTAACCTACCTGCATGTCTTTGAATTGTGGGAGGAAACCGGAGTACCCGGAGGAAACCCACGCAGGCACAGGGAGAACATGAAAACTCCAGGCAGGTAGTGTCGTGGTTGGGATTTGAACCAGCGACCTTCTTACTGCTAGGTGAGAGTGCTAACCACTACACCACTGTGCTGCCCAATTCTGCAGCAATGATTAAAACTATCTCTGGTGTTTCTGCCATGAGGGTTCTTATCCAGGCACTACCTGTTATATGGTGGCAAAGTTCTGTCCACAGTATCCCAGTTGTGCATTGTCACCTGGGTCTTAAAATGGCTGTTCCAATGGTCCACTGTTATCACCATCGGGAAAGCTGCCCTGAGAAATGCCATGCAGCCATCACCGGTGTGCATGTAGATGCGAAGTGGCTGAAAAAAAGTGTCAGGAGATCAACAGTACAGTTATAAGTTATAACCAAGGATAAAAAGAAATGTTAAAACAAATATTTTATTTACAAAAAAAAAGGACAATTGTTTGTCATTCACAGAACAAACATGATATATTCCAGTTACCGTTAACAACTACCTTAAAGTGGAACTCAGCCACCCCTAAATGACTCAATGTGCACAAATATTACATAAGGGATAAGTGCTGAACTTTAGACAAAACTTTTTTTTTTTTACTTCAGTAGTGGAGGAGGGAGAAATCTGTTGGGCTTTTATTGCTGTCTATCTCACTGGTTGATAAGATTCACTCTTGTTTACTTTTTTCACCAGGGCAGAGTAGGAGAAAATCTAGAGTTGTTACCAGAACATTTGCTGGCAATGCAATAACCAAAATTATTGTGGAAATCACAAATCATCTGCTAAAAGATGTTTTGTGTCCCAAACCTTCTATTTATGGGGGCTATACACAAGCCAGTTGAGAGCAAAAGGCAGTGTGCAATCAGCTTGTCTTTACTGAAATCTCTCCCAGCTGATGAAGGACCCTCTGTAATCTTTATTTTCCCGGCATACAGATGTGATGTGATTGGTTTGTTACTTTTTTTTGTGAGGACCAGGGAACAATTGGCACTCTGAAACTAATTTCCAAATGATGGTCAATCCATGTACTGACCAATTCTTTGACTAGCTGTTGTTTCTTTGAATCGCACAGTCTATGATGACCCATATGAAATTCTGTCCTCATTTCTTGCTTTTGTCATTCTTGCTTCATCTGCAGTTTTTATTTTTCTTGCCATTCAGCCTAGTCATTATATCCACAACAGCTGAACATCTTCAGCTCTTCCATCAGACAGCCGTTCAATTTCAGACGTCTTTGAAAGGTTGTCCATGTTTATAAGAATCAGGAACAGTCTTATTTTGGTCTGGCTGTCCCTTATGGGGTCTGTTCTCTAGAAAGAGTCATAAAAAGGCAATTTCAAGGAATTTCTGTGACTGCAAGACCTCAACTCTACTACTCGTATATCTCTATGTGATTGCTTCACCTGCTCGTAAATAGATACTTAGAAGACAGTTTACAAGAAAGAGGGTATCCCTAAGTCCTAGATTTTTTTTCATATTTTCATGTGGCCATCTGCTCTTCTTCAATTAACATTTTTAGTCCTTTCATGGCCCCTGCTGATGCCAGACTATTAATTCCTAACCTAATTCAATTTTATGTCTGCCCTTTAATTAAAAAAGAGAGATTGAAAAGTTCTGTAAATAGAAAAAAATAAATAAATTCATGCATGTCTGTAGAAATGTTTTCCTCCCTTTTCAGATGTGTTTAATAAGTTCTGGTTGGGATAGCAAGCCTTCCTGCAGTTTATAATTTCAGAACTGATTTAACCGTTGAGGGTTCTTGTATATAAAGTTTGGAGGAGGTGGCCCATGCTTCATGACTTTTATAGGAGTTCACCCACTTTCTCCGTCTGGAAAGAATGTGTGAATGGGTGTCATAAATCCAATTTATAGCAAGGAGATTTATGTTAAGATAACAATAGGAAATTCACAATCGAGGAACTCATCTTGGGTTAATATTATTCTTTTTGCTTTGCAAGCAAAAGTGCGGGATAGTGACAGACAGATGTGTGCAAAGTACATCTGTACTTCAATTAAAAACAGCTCTCAATGAGTCATCAAAGGCCATTTTTAATTTTTTGCTTGTAGGTCCAATGCAGACGCTCCCAACTCCCTAATATTTAATTACAGAATGACATTAAAATCCTTTGTTGGGCTCAATGCTATTGTTTTCACGGTCTGAGTTAAACCAGCCATCCATTTGCTAAAGATGAACATCGTGGAATCTCCCACCATCCTCTGGAAGCAATGATGTTTAGGTGCAGGAGCTAAGCAACCTTGTGAGCGTCTGAAAACGCATTCACCACACATGTAACATGTCTGGCATGTTGGATGGCGGTGAAAGGAAAAAGCATTTTGTGGGATGTTAATTTACTGTTTGGCTGTGATGGGGTTTGAGGCTTTGTCACCATTACGTCACACAGACAAAATAACCACAGCAAAGCTGTTTATGTCACGGGGACCCACAATGTGCACTGTATAATGTATCCTCCAGCTCTGCAGAACAATACACACTTGGAATTCAGGTGGTGGTGGTCCTCAATAGGTCAGCTTGAAAGAAAAAAAAAAACAGAGAGCCTTAGAGGCCTAAGTATTCATATCAAAAAAAGAGAGGGAAGAGCCCTCATAGTGTAGTATGTAACGATAAGGGTAACCACTTTGGCACTAGAGCTTTTTTTAAAAATTTTGAACGCATGTAAAAATCTGAATTTTTGGCTATAAAATCACTTTAAACCCCCAAAACATTATATATTTTCTAAAAGTAGAAGACCTGTGGAATAAAAAAAAACAAAATAATCCCTCAAATATTTGGGATATCAGTAGTTTATTTTCTCTTCTTTCCAGAAAGTTATAAGTTATGAATATAGGTTGTGCATACAGTCAACAAATTAATTGTTTACCACTGTTAATATATGGTGAGGTGTGGGTTCGGTTCGGGGAGTGAGACCCCTGCCTGGCACAGCTTGATCCCCTTGGGAGTACTGGGTGTTTGGGGGCCTACCCTGGACCGCCCTGACATCTTGATAATAGGCTTTGCCTCTACGGTAGGTGGAGGCCCAGCATACTCTCCAGATCATATCTGGCTTAAGCGCTAGGTTTAGACGAGTGCCTTATGGTAAAACAATGTTCCTACTGTTTCTATGATACGTTTATGTACTTAACTTACTATGTTATTGCTCACCTCTGTGGAGATGCATTTGCTTTGTACCACATATTTCTGTTATCAATATCCTGATATCCAATCGGTGTGTGTTTGTTATATTACAATTGAAAATAAAATTCTTTGAAATAAAATGTTTATTAAACATATATTTTTAGGATGAAATATAAGAACATAAATTTTATTGCAAACATGGAATATATTTAGTCAGATATAAAAGACACCAAACCAAACAAGTCTAAGCCCCTGTACACACGGTCGGAGATTTCGACAACCAAATCCGTCGGATTTTGTCTGTCGGATTTTGTCCGTCGGATCTTGTCCGAAACTGTTGCATACACACGGTTGGACTAAGTTGTCGAAAAATCCGATCATTCAGAACGTGATGATGTAATTTCGTTACGATTGGACTACGTTCAGGCTAGTAGCCAATAGATTTGATGTAGGAATTTGATCTGAGAATGCGTGGCACTTGGTCCGATCAAAATTCTCTACACATGATCGGAGTATGTCCGATCGAACCAGTTGGTCGGGAAATATTTCCAACATGTTGGAAAATTGGGTCCGACGGATATTCGGACGGAATCAGTCCGATGCATACCACACACAGTCGGATTATCGGACGACACGGTCCGATAGGACACATTCCGACGGATTCTCCGACCGTGTGTACAAGGGCTTAAAATTGCAAATGCCGTGATATCATGGAAACGGTGGTACCCAAAAATCTCCATAGGCAATGCTTTAAGAGCCTTTACTGACCATTCATTTAGAGTTAACCGTGAGTTCTAACACTTGATTTATTGCTCTTACTCTGATGTTGAAGGCAATAGCTCGCGTGTGTGGTGTGTGGTGTGACTGCCTGTGTTTAACTCCTCATTTCAAAGATCTGAACTATGTAATAGTCTGAAATTATTGTTATTTTTTTATTATTCGATTAAAAAAAAAAATACTTTTGATTAGATTGCAATTGCCTACATCGATGGGACCTTGCAACCGCCTGTAAAGACACAGGTGGAGAAAAAAATCTCCATTTCCCTGTGGGGTGAAAAAGGTCGCACCCAATGCTGTGGGGCTCTCAATCCTGGAATAAACAGACACAATCAATATTCTCCTGCACTAGTGCAGGGGACCTAAAAATTAAGTTGGTGGTAGTTTCATGGTGGTGTTAATATATAGTTTTTCATGCATGCACCAATGCCTTGGCCGACTGGGGGAAGTCCAACATACTATATGCAAAAGAGATGAGAAAGGCGTGTGGCCTGATGCATGAGTCATTTTAAAGCATTTATTTCAAACAAAATAGGTATGTACAGTAAATATCACATATTCATAGGTGGCACTAAATAGCACTAAAATAAGAGATAAAAAGGTGGACAATCGGCTTATTTGGCTAACACATTTCGAGGATAATCCTCTTCCTCAGAGCCTTAGAAGACCAGGTCTGATCTGTATGTTAGAATAGTGGGGGCCAGATGGATGATGTATCACAGGGTAAATATTGACCAAATTTTTCACTATTGTGGTATTCTTTCTGTATCACTGCGCTCTTAACACCATACGAGTATGTATAGGGATCAGGTCATCCATTTGTCTTGCAATTGTTCCCAATGAGGTGTTGATGTTGTGATCTCACAAACAAGCAGTGATCCCTGGCTGGATGTGCATTTAGGAACAAGCTGTCTCACCAATAAACCTTTGTTGGTGGCTATGCAGATTCCCCTGCGATAGTGTTGCCGTGCGCCTCTGTGTAGCGTTGCTGCTCTCAGTATGTGTGCTTGGGGGGCTGGAGAGATGTGGTTGTGTGCTGCGGCCATCTCTAGGGGCTCTCAGGTAGATATTGAACTGGTATGCCAATGGAATTTGTACCCACAGATATTTATGTATCATCCTGAACTGAGGAAGTGTCAAGGTAAAGCAGTTGTAAAGGCAGACGTTTTTTTATCTTAATGCATTCAAATAAAACGCCTTCTGTGTGTAACAGCCCCTAATACTTACCTGAGCCCCAACTCTATCCAGCGATGTCCATGCGTTCCTTGGCCGTCTGATTGGATGAGACACAGCAGTGGTGCCATTGGCTCCCGCTGCTGTCAATCAAAGTCAGTTAGCCAATCAGGAGAGGGAGGGGCAAGGCCGAATGGCAGCTCTGTGTCGGAATGTACACACAAGCTGCTTGCTGTGGGGGCACTCGGCAATAGGGAGGTGCCAGGAGTAGCGAAGATGGACCCCAGAAAAGGAGGATTCAGGCTGCTCTGTGCAAATCCACTACACAGAGCAGGTAAGTATAACATGTTTGTTATTTTTTATTTTTATAAACAAGACTTTACACTCACTTTAATGCCATAAAAAAAAAGCTGTTTGTTGTTCATCCAAGTTGATGACTCCGACCCATCCAGAAACACGCCACTGAGTGTCTCTGCCATTTGGATCACCAATGTGTTTTTTCCCTTCCTAAACCCCCACCAATAACATAGACTATTGTACACCGGATCTTGACATGCAAAATGTAACTCAGGATGAACTTTAGATATAAAGTGTACACCGTCTCCCAGATTAACCACTTCCCATCCAGGCCAATTCTGACATTTCTCTCCTACATGTAAAATTCATAATTTTTTTGCTAGAAAATTACATAGAACCCCCAAACATTATATATATGTTTTTTTTAGCACAGACCCTAGAGAATACAATGGCGGTCATTGCAACTTTTTATCTCGCATGGTATTTGCGCAGCGATTTTTTGAACATGTTTTTTTCAGAAAGAAAAACAGTTTCATGCTTTAAAAAAAAACAGTAAAGTTAGCCAATTTTTTTTGCATAATGTGAAAGAGGAAGATACGCAGAGTAAATAGATACCCCATATGTCACGCTTCAAAATTGCAGACGCTCGTGGAATGGCGCCAAACATTGGTATTTAAAAATCCCCATAGGCAACGCTTTAAATTTTTTTACTGGTTACATGTTGTGGGTTACAGAGGAGGACTAGGGCTAGAATTATTGCTCTCGCTCTAACGTTCGCAGCGATACCTCACGTGTGGTTTGAACACCGTTTTCATATGTGGGCGGGACTTGGGTATGCGTTCGCTTCTGCGTACGAGCTCATGGGGACAGGGGTGCTTTAATTTTTTTTTTATTGTTAATTTTATTTTTATTTTTTTAGTTTGCCCCTAAAAAAAAAAAAATTTGATTACTTTTATTCCTATTACAAGGAATGTAAACATCCCTTGTAATAGGAATATGGCATGATCAGACCTATTTACAGTGAGATATGGGATCAATTAGACCCCACATCTCACCTCCTAGGCTGGGAAGCCTAAAATAAATAAAAAAAACAAAAAACGATCCCGGCTTCCCAGCCAAGGCGGCGCCGTTAATTTGAATGCAGAGGCTGGGCGTGATGTCATAACATCGCGCCCAGCCTCCGAACGATCATAGAGACTCCGGGGACCATGTGGTCCACCGGAAATCTCTATGATATCATCCGGGGGCCTGCGGATCCTGTGACTGACTCACCGATGGAAGCACAGGAGGGCGGCGGGAGCGTCCCCTCCCACCGCTCGTAAGAACGATCAAGCGGCGGAACAGCCACTATAATCGTTCTTATGGTGCAGGGAATTGCCGGCTGAAAATGCCGATATCTGAATGATGTCTGTAACCTCAGGCATCATTCACAAAGCCCACGACATCATATGATGTAGCTTGGGCACCAAGTGGTTAATTTGCTCCATCTCTTTTGAAGCCACCCATCTCATGTTTTGCTGTATACTGAAACCATTGTCCATGTCACACTCGGCTCAATTATTTTGCCGATGAAAACATATCAATATTTTTATGTCCTGAATTGTATGGAGCTCAAGGATTATGCACTCAATCTCGGCAACAAAGTGCTTGGTCGCTGTCCAGACCTGGCGTTTGCCAGGAGGGCTGTAAAGATGTAGCCCTTTGAAATAAAAATTGTCTAATAGAAAACACAGGCAGACAAAGCACTCTTAAAATATTCTACACTCACACAACACATATGTCACCGATCACTACAAAGGGATGATTTCACAAGCGGGAACCATTTTATGTGCTATCAGTAAAGCCCACCCTATTGTACTCTACAAACCTTTTAACCTTCCTTGTGGAATTTTTACTGGGTTATAGTTGCGCTTTTCCTGTAATTTCTACACAAACAAATCCATATTCTGAATATTGCTGTGAAGTGCCCCTATAATGGCAGACCTATGCTTATGTTAAACTGTTCCTGAACAAAAATAGATAAAGATGCTCTATGAAATCCAGGTCTGATTAAACTGAGTTTAGATATTATAAGAAGTGTGCCACAGACATTGAACCATCCCTGTGAAATAAAGTTCCATATTTATATTCTGGAGTTGGCAGACTTGGCATCTCTAAGTTTAATTCTTAATAACCATTTACTCTACATTCCTTCAGCACCAAGCCGCTGCTGCCGCCTCCTTCCTTCCTTTCTTCTTATTTTCTTTTCCTCTTCAGCATCTGTTTAAGAACACAGATGGATGTGAAATAACTCACAATGTAAACACGTCTATTGCAGATGTATGAATGGAAGCCACTGACAGTATTAGAAAACTGCCCATAGAAGTCATTTGGCCCTGCACGGCCTACCTGACAGGGGCTCTCTGGTCAACTCCACTGTTGCATACATAATAAACACAGACTCTTCTCACATGTCCAGTGTCTCCCTATACATGTAAACAAGCCTCCTCGTCTCCTCATAAGCTTAAGATGCCCTCCCTCCTCATACACAGAGCCCAGTGGTCCTTGCCCAGGGCTTACACCTAGACAACCGCCCTTGAGTAGAACGAGAAAAATAAGTGGGCTGGGAATACATGAAGATTGTGGTGCTTTCTGCAGTCCTGGGAAAATCTCACCTTTTAAAGAGGAAGTAAACCCTGATGGGTTTACTTCCTCTTTGTCTCCCTGCAAAGGTAAAGCATAATGGGCTACTATGCATCACATAGTAGCCCATTATGTGTCACTTACCTGACACAGGAGCCAGCGATATCACCACTGTCCCCTGTAGCACGGAGCGTCCATCTTCTTCCGGGTATCGCTGCTCCGGCCACTCACAGCGCCGGAGCAGCGATGACGTCACTCCTGCACATGCGCACGGGAGCCTCCACTAACGGCAGATCGCCGTTAACAGCGGCTTGCTCAGTGCGCCTGCGTGCCGCTGTCTACGGCGCATGCACCGTAGACAGTGGTGCCTGTCTTTTTGTAAATATCTCCTAAACCGTGTAGGTTTAGGAGATATTTCTTGGACCTAAAGGTAAGCCTTAATCTAGGCTTATCTGTAGGTCAAAGTGGTTTGTAAGGGTTTACAACCCCTTAAATGCACCAGTGATGTAACTGGGAATCATCCAATAGGACGCTTCATGGCACGTATCTCCCTCTCCTCCACTGCCAGTCTGAAGTGAGGAAGAGGTCCAATCCGAGGGAGGAAAGTAAGCAGAAAATATATTTAGACTGATGCTGCACTGTTTTTTTTGCAGTCTGCTGGAATGACTCCACAGCGGGGCCACCTACAACCACCTCCTTCTGATGAATTGATGGGGCCTGGGCCCTGCGCAGGAGTACTGCCTGTATCCCCTCCTACTACCCATCTTCTGTCATCTTTCGTATACAGGATATCTATGTTTCTAGGGATTCTCATCCCATTTGGCTTTATTTTGCCAGCTCTATGTCTGTAACTGACTGGTGAAATGATATAATGTGACCTACATACACTTCACATTTGCATATATTTTATCAAAGGAAGAAAGAATGGAGATCTAATAAAACTTGTACCTGTGACTTGTAAGTACTGGATAAGTTGTTGAAAAGATCTGGTCCCCAACCAGAAGTATCAACCAGAGAGAAGGAGCGAGGGGACTATTACGGGTCACCGTAATAGTCCCCACGCTCTTTCTCTCTGGTTGATACTTCTGGTTGGGGACCAGATCTTTTCAACAACTTATCTCATACTTATTTGGGATGAAGGTGCTTGTTGTAACGTTCTAATTGTAACCTAATATTATATTGTGAGGCCATCCATAACTTGTAAGTACTGGAATTGGAGCAGTTCTAGTTATCATTTCTGTCTAGTAAACGTTTCATTGCATCTTTTTGAAAATACAGACATCTGCATCTACTATAACACCTAACCAGCGCATAGCTGCTGGTAATAAAGGAGATAAATAAAACTGGGCTTCTCTGTGATTTCTGTCAGGTCAGGGGTCCTGTGCTGAGTTCTTACAGAGGCTCATCATATAATGGAGGTGCATTTGAGCCTCACGATCAGGAGCTGGTTTCAAATAGAGATTACAAGTTATAAATGAGAGATTTCCCAGACAGTGACCCGACAACCTATATGCGCCACTATGGAGGAAAAAATCTCACTGATTTATTAATCAGCTTCCTCTTCATTCCTTCTCCAGTAAGTCACACTGACCTCTGTGTTAAAGATATTCTCTTTTTTCCTGCATGCTCGTGATCTTCATTATTACAGTAAATATCTGGTCACATTATGGTAAAACACTAGTGTTTGTGGCAGATGACGCCCATTTCATCCCCATTGTGTTCCCAAGTCTGTATAAAATGACATCCATGTAGATGTAGATGGAGGCATTTATGAATATGTGACATTGGCCTTTCCTGGTACCCTGCAATTCCTAATGATGTCGTTTGTCATTTAGCCATAGCTGTTTTTGTATGATATCTTTTGTAATTGACATTGTTTTGTAATGTCTGATGCACTATAATAATAGGTCACCATATTTATTCACATACACTGATATCGCATAGATGTATGTTACTGTACACTCCTCACCAAAACTTTGCCACATCCCACACCCTCTTCCCTCATTTCTCATGAATCATCCACACCCCAACCTCGGCTTTCTGTGTAGTGTCCAGTAACATGTTCTCTCCAGAGTGATACTGGAACCCATTGCAGTAAGCCATGGGTGCTCAACCTGTAGCCCTCCAGCTGTTGCTGAACTACAAGTCCAATTATGCCTCTGCCTTTGGGAGTCATGCTTGCAACTGCCAGCCTTGCAATGCCTCATTGGACTTGTAGTTTTGCAACAGCTGGAGGGCCACAGGTTGAGCACTCATGCTGTAGGCAATTTGCCTTCAAAGCACATCAGTTTGGCTCTAGTGCTTGTCCCTTGCAGTTAATCTGAAAAAAAATTCTGTGTGGAAATTTAAACAGCATTTTTATACATATGAGATGCTACATAAGTGGAATATACTATTAAATGAGGTCACCCCTCTCCTTCATATAGCTTCTATGAATAGCAAACTATCTATGAATGGAGGAGGCAGACCTTTTCCACGATCCCCTATTCTTACAGCATTTAGTGGAGGATGCAGACCTTTCATTCATCTGCCCATCCTCCATTCACAGGTCATTCTTCATTCATAAAAGCTTTAGTACAGCTTCTACGAATTGAGGGGCGGCATAGTGAGCATTGTTGATGAGTGCATATGACAGATCCCTCGACTCTAATAACTGACGTTAATTTTCTTCAAAGCTTATCCAGTGCCCAGATCAAAATCCCCCCCCCCCCCCGGGTTAGCAGTGATGTGGATGTCACTACTCCTGTCAGCCTTGTAACAGAAGCAACTGGCACAGGGCGCCCCCGTTGCTGCAATAAACCATTGAACCCAGGGCAGCCACCCCTCTGGCCCTGGTTTGCATATATCACAATACATATTTAGTTTGGCCAACTCTGTCAAAGTGATCCCACTCTGGTCATACCTTTTTCTTCTATTACAATTCAATGTAGTATACTCTGATTGACATATAGGGGCAGTATGAAGTAAACTAACACAGCTGGGGGGGAGTTACAAAGACAAGTCAGTCTCATATTTTGGGAAGAACTTTCGTAACACAGCGTTAGGAAGTCAGTAGACACTGGTTGGTGGCCAGCAATTAACAAGGCCTTGTAAGCATCTAACAAATATGCAGAGATTTTTACAGTTGGCTAACATGGTAATGTTTTAATAAACTCTGCGGCACATTAAGTTGAGTATGTTGATATTTTGGGTGGAGCATTAGATCTAATGAGATAATAAACGATTGCATCTGGATCTCTGCTAACTTTAGTCTTCAATCTATCGCTGGAACAATAAGATATCCACACTTGACGTCTATAACACTCAACTTTATAAGGGTTTTGTCTGACTATTTTTATTGTGGCCTTGTTCCAAGCTTGTTAGTGCCAATGTTTGCCAATAAAAGCACATCAGTAAATGTAATGATCTGTAATCAGAGCTTCAGGGAATCTCATTATAAGTTGGTGTGATTTATATAAGTCTACACTTTGTGATGACTCATACATCTCTTAAGCTATTGTTTAGGCGTATAGTGACCAGGTACTAGTGAAATAATGATACCCAATCTTGGTATTTCCATCATATGAACCGGCAGCAAAGTCTTGGTAATGGAATGCGATCAACATTAAATGTTCAACTAATTTGAAGGAAACCCCCCCCCCCCCCCCAACACCAAAACGATGTACAAAGCTGCTGGAGGAACTTCCTACAACAAAGGAGAGCGGATCACCCACCAGGTTGTGGTCAAGTCCGCTACTGACGTCAGACGGGTGAGAAAGTATGCAATCCAAATGCAGCCTATGTCTGATAGAGGCACAAAGCAACTCCAGCATCACTTGCCAGAGGGGAAACAGCATCAAACAAGGTTTTCCAGCCTGCCTATTAGGCCCTCTGTCCATAGCCCTGCCACAAGTTCACTTTGAAGCTGAAAGCCAGGCAAATATACAAGACAAATAAATATAGCTCTGTAATTAATACATCTGGTACCTACATTTAACTAGATTATTATCCTTTTGCAGTCACTGTACAGCAAAGCTTACACTGGGAGTGGGAGAAGTACACAGCCAATAAGCTGCAGTGCTTATGTGCTAACAAGGGACATGCAGATAGGAGAGAGCAGAGTGACAGGGAGACGAGCTCATTAGTCTACTGCTGCTCTAATGTCCAGTCACAGGCTTAGGGGGAACCAGCCTTGTAAGTTTTACTGAATAACAGCAGAGAGTAATAATTTCTCTTGTCCTGGCAGATTGGGGTTGTGCTGTGTGGCAGAAATACAATTTTTTTGCAGATAAACTAGCTTAAGATATACATATACTTATCTGTGCATATCATATAGAAAAATTGGTTGAAGATCAATACTCAGTATTAGTTACCACAACACTGGGTGTTCAATATACCCATGTGGTGTCCCAAAATTTGCAGGCTGACCAATAATAGGTGCAGTCTCTATGAATAAATATTATAGAGAGAGAAGATTTACAGGGGAAGGATTCCCACTGAAAAGAGACACAGGCGGACCATGCTGCTTAATAAGAGATACATTTTATTAGGAGAATATATTTAATACAAAAAGGGCCAAGACCAGGTACCCACCACCAACACCAAGATCATATTAAAAATAGACAACGTTGTCTGTTTAAAAGCAGCTACATCACACTTCAACCACGCTCACCCGACTATTCATGGAGCGATATAAGAGTTCCTGGTGAAACATGTCAGATTTGGCATTACAACAAAAAAGATCTATGCATCGTGGATGACGTATCTCATTGCACTTGTGCATGAGCAGTTGATCACCTGAAGCCATGGGCGACTATCTCGGCTGAGACAAGTGGACAGTGTCCCAGAGGACCTGACACTTACACAGTGCTGATAGCAAACTGCTCACTGGAGTCCTACGGGCCCCGCTCAACAAACGGAGCATACAGGATGGCACATACAGACCCCTAGACCGCAAAAAGATAGTACAGGACTGTCATTATATCGCTCCACGAATGGTCGGGTAAGCAGACCATAGGTCCTTTAATTGCCTCCTTTTACTTTGCCTCCTGCTGTTTGTTACCTCTCAGCCAGTATTTGCCAGCTTCACAACAGCGTCACTAAGCTATTGTTTTTCCAACAGTTAAAGCCTGTGAATACATGCAATTCCACTCTAGGAAATTGTATTTCTGTGCCTTTGGACTGAATATTAACTGTGGATTATAATCATTTTTCCACACTGACAGCTATGTTTTGCTACAATCCTAATTAAAGCTGTCTCTGTGGGACTAGCAACTTGACTCAATCAACCACCCTTCAACAGGGGTTCTTTCTGTTAAAAGGGTTTCTTATTAAACCTAGTGAAAGGATGGACTTTGTTACGCATTGTGCATGTCACTAAGCTCAACAATCTGATCCACTCTAATTAACAATAGCCTTGTTATAGGTGTGTGTGTGCATGGTTGAAGCGTGATGCAGCTGCTTTTAAACAGACAACGTTGTCTATTTTTAATATGATCTTGGTGTTGGTGGTGGATACCTGGTCTTGGCCCTTTTTGTATTAAATATATTCTCCTAATAAAATGTATCCCTTATTAAGCAGCATGGTCCGCCTGTGTCTCTTTTCAGTGGGAATCCTTCCCCTGTAAATCTTCTCTCCCTTATCTGTGCATATAGCTGTTTGCCTGGAGTTTAGCTTTCAAGTAACACACTGCACTTTCGGTCAGATTCTTCACTTACACTACAATTTCCTCTATGTACATTTGGGATTCTGGCAAATGAATTCACATTGTACTTCTGTGTCGTGTTTTTCAGTAAAAGAATTTCAACAGAATTTGGCAAAACACTTTGATAAACTCAGTGACCTCTCCCTGACCTGTAGATAAAATACTTTGGTTTAATTTACAATCTTTAATGACTGGAGAAGTTGGATGAGTTATCATTCTGGTCAGATTATAAAACAACATCAGTTCTATGTAACTGAGGCTCTGTTCCTCCCAGCGGGGAAAACCGACCCCGCAGAGAGAAGAAGACTCCTTTCCCAGTTGCCATATGCATATATGTGGCAGAGGGTTTTAATGCCAAGCTTTAACTCTTATCCATGTGCTGACGTCATCACATTGGACCTTCTGTGTGAATGGGCGCTCGCCAGCTGGCCGGCCGTTTACGCTAATTTTACCTCTATGTTTGTAAGTGCTTTTTACATTTTATACATTAAACCAGTAATACACTATGGGAAGTTCCCTTTGTTCTATTTCTGGGTGATATCTGCTACATCCCATTAGCTGATCACCGGTCGCTTTGGGTTCCTGGATTGATGCCCTCTGAGTTGTTTATCCCGGATCCTCTAAAACAAGACCCTGGCGGGGTGTTTAGCCGCAAGCCATTTGTTGCTTGCCTCTGGTAAGTGCTTATTCCTCATGGTGATCAGCACTTATTGGTGACGGAAGATTCTACGATTATATCACAATCTCTCAGTTGTTAATTGGGACTTTATTGAATATTTGATTTCTTTTCTGTTCACATTCACTTTTTATCTATTTTTTTATCATCACATTTATATGTACTTTTATTCATTTAAGCACTCAATTTATGTTGGCACTTTTTATATGTATATTCATATATATATATATATATACACACACACACACACACACACACACACACACACACACACACACACACACACACACACACACACACACACACACACACACACACACACACACACAATCATGGCTGAAATTGTTGGCACCCCAGCATTTTTTCCTGAAAATCAAGTATTTCTCACAGAAAAGTATTGCAGTAACACATGTTTTGCTATACACATGTTTATTCCCTTTGTGCGTATTGGAACAAAACATAAAAAGGGAGGAAAAAAAGCAAATTGGACATAATGTCACACAAAACTCCAAAAATGGGCTGGTCAAAATTCTTGGCACACTTAACTTAATATTTGGTTGCACACCCTTTGGGGGAAAAAATAAAATCAGTCACTTCCTGTAACCATCAATAAGCTTCTTACACCTCTCACCCGGAATTTTGGACCACTCTTCCTTTGCAAACTGCTCCAACTCTCTCTTATTGGAACAGCTCTTTTCCCAACAGCAATTTTAAGATCTCTCCACAAGCGTTCAATGGGATTTAAATCTGGACTCATTGCTGGCCACTTTATAACTCTCGAGCGCTTTGTTGCCATCCATTACTGGGTGCTTTTTGACGTATGTTTGGGGTCATTGTCTTGCTGGAAGACCCAAGATCTCGGACGCAAACCCAGCTTTCTGACACTGTGCTCTACAGTGCGACCCAAAATCCTTTGGTAATCCTTAGATTTCATGATGCCTTGCACACATTTAAGGCACCCAGTGCTAGAGGCAGCAAAAAAAATCATTGAACCTCCACCATATTTCATTGTAGGTACTGTGTTCTTTTCTTTATAGGCCTCATTCCATTTTTGTTAAAAAGTAGAATGATGTGTTTTTCCAAAAAGCTCTATCTTGGTTTCATCTGTCCTCAAGATGTTTTCCCAGAAGGATTTTGGCTTACTCAAGTACATTTTGGCAAACTGTAGTCTTGCTTTTTTGTCTCTGTGTCAGCAGTGGGTTCCTCTTGGGTCTCCTGTCATAGCGTTTCTTTTCATTTAAATGTTGATGGATAATTTGCTCTGACACTGATGCTCCCTGAGCCTGCAGGACAACTTGAATTTCTTTGGAACTTGTTTGGGGCTACTTATTCACCATCTGGACTATCCTGCGTTGCAACCTTTCATCAATTTTTCTCTTCCGTCCACGCCCAGAGAGATTAGCTGCAGTGTCATGGGTTGCAAACTTCTTGATAAAGTTGCGCATTGTGGACAAAGGCAAATCTAGATCTCTGGAGATGGACTTATAACCTTGAGACTGTTGATATTTTTCCACAATTTTGGTTCTCAAGTCGTCAGACAGTTCTCTTCTCCTGTTTGTTGTCCATGCTTAGTGTGGCACACACAGACACACAATGCAAAGACTAAGTGAACTTCTCTCCTTTTTATCTGCTTTCAGGTGTGATTTTTATATTGCCCACACCTGTTACTTGCCCCAGGTGAGTTTAAAGGAGCATCACATTCTTGAAACAATCTTATTTATCCACAATTTTGAAAGGGTGCCAAGAATTTTGGCCAGCCCATTTTTGGAATTTTGTGTGACATTATGTCCAATTTGCTTTTTTTCCTCTCTTTTTTGTTTCGTTCCAATACACACAAAAGGAATAAACATGTGTATAGCAAAACACTTTATGAGAAATACTTGATTTTCTGGAAACATTTCTGGGGTGCCAACAATTTTGGCCATGACTGTATATTTAATTTATTTAGCACTGGTTTATTACCAGTGGTGTCACTGTCAGCGCAGCTATCTTTTTTGTGTTATATGTGTGTATTCCATATATTAGCTGCTGCTTTAAGTTTGTGTTTAGTTAAAATTAACTCTGTTAGGAGCGCGGTATTTTCCTTTTATTCATCCATTATTGATTTTATGAATAAAGACTTTGTGGAGAACTTTTTTTTTCCCTGGTCGTTCCTGGTCTGTGTACTCTGATTTCAGGTTCTGAGTCACTTGTCATCTACTGTTTGTCCTAAATAAGTTGCCATTGTAGGTTTTGTGTCCTCCAAGGTAAAATGATTCAGCATCTCCGGCATGCCTGCACAGAGCATGATTCATAAAGATATCAGACTTGTGTGTCATTGGCAAGCTTTTACCATGGTGTGGTTTGTGTACGAGTCTGAGGTGTGACAAAGAATGTCTTCCTGGCTTCTAGCTCCGGATAATCTACTTCATAAATGGACCTGACGTTGGAGGTGGCTGTTTAATTGGACTCTGGCAATTGGAAAATACGGTTGTTGCCACCACTAACTTCCCACCCTTTTGTTCTTAAATCTCTTTCCATTTATTGGTAAGGAAGTCAGATTACAGAAGCACTGGCAGAGGACCCAGAAGACATAAAATGAAAAGCTTATCTTTGTATGACGTTCTATTAATGAGAAGTACTCAGTAAACTGTATATAAAACAAGCCTTTGTGGAGTTAGTTGCTTGCACTTGCCAAAATCTGCAAGTTGACTCATATGCCTGTTATGTACAAACTGCGACCTATCGGTAAACTGACATCCATTTCCAGCCTGTCCTGTTCTTGTACCTGAATCATGGTTAGGATGTTGGCAAGTCATCCTATATCTTCAGTGTGGCTGTAACCCATCCAAGTGAAAACCACACAGCGCAATCATGGCGAACAATGTACTATCCAGTCAGTGGTGTTTGCTCATGTTGTGCAATGTGGAAAATTGCATCTAATAATTAACTTATAGAGGGAATTATTTTACAGACAACGTAGGAGAAGATTATGTGATTCAGTGTCTGTAGAGAGCATCCAATTTCCCAACACCCAATATAACTGATTGGCTAGCACATTCTTCTTACAGTACCATAAAATATACAGCACATATTTGTATGGGTATTGACTTATCAGGTCATGACTGCTGCATTTATGCCTCTGCCTGTCCCTGACAGCTCCATGTAAAATACAATTTATATACTATACGACCAACAATTTATAGACACCTGACCATCACACCTATGGGACATCTCAAACCATTGAAATTAATATGGAGTCGCCCGCCCCGCCCATAGCAGCCTCTGATCTTCTGGGAAGGCTTCCCCTACAAGACTCTGCAGTGTATCTTGGGGGTATTCACCCAAAAGAGCATTTGTAAGGTCACATTCTGATGTTGGAACAGAAAGGGGTGTTTCCAAAACTGTCATCACAAGCACGGTTGTCTACAATGTTTCTGTATGATGTAGTATTAACAGTACCCTTCACCTGAGACACCTGAACTCCATCATGTGGAGGGGTGTTCACATACATTTTGGCCATATAGTTAAGTGTGATGGATAGGCAACAAAAAACTGTTGACCGTGTAGTGTTGTTATTCACAGCCATTACTCATAATATAAAGAGACATAATAAAAGAAGTAGAGAGTAGTTATAGTGGCCAGTTTTATGTGTTTGTGAATTAGAAGTAAAAAAAAAAAAAATGTTGACTGCATAGCCAGAGAGCATCACCTCCCTGGACTGCGTTTTGAAGGATTAGTGTTAGCCTTGTGATGGGAAAGTTGACATAATTTTGGGTCAATCATTTGCTGAGCTTGAAGCTTGGATTAGAATAAAACACTGAGCAGCTTTATTATATTTTATGATGGCTAAAGAAGCAGAGACCAGTGAAGTAAACAGTGAATGTTATTTTAATATCATTTATAGAGCTGCCATGATATGCTCTGCCCTGTCAGCGACTATCCGCCGTATACGGACTAGTTAGTATCAGAAATTGCTGGCTTGGAGTCCAAGTCTCAGCAGGCTTGGACACTAGATATAATCATCCCTGGACCTTATCCGGACATTCTGGTCAATCGCATGTGTTCTGTACATGTGCTGTAATAGATTTCTGTTCATCACAGTACATCCAGCCTGATCTTTTGGGGTTCAGGGGTTGGCGGGGTCAAAACTGCAGCTGCATTTTGCAGGAGATGTCTTGCTCTGGCACAGAGTACCTTAGGTGCGGGAATAAGTGTAAAATTACTCACATATGTGTAATATTGTGCGAAGAGCCACAGAGGATCTGCATAGAATCCAGCAAGCCATAAATAAATACATAAAACTTTGAATTAATAATGAGTCTTAAGGAGGAAGGCCAGCTGGAAACAGCGCTGACTGAGCTGCCGGCTTAAGTCTGAGAACACGTGGAAGTGGAGGAATGCGTCCATTCCACGTACTACTAAAGAAAATGGACACAACACTGGAAGCCATCGCCAGACAAGCCAATCGCTTCTCGCCAAAGCCGTGTAATCCATGTTCTGTCTGATACAAATGACTGTAATTGGTCCTATTTGAACCATATCATGGCATGGACAATACTGGGGTAGTAGTATGAATAACTCCTGAGGAGAATATGATGCCGTTATTAACAGAAGATGTGGGGCAGCCAACTCGCTCCATTTGGTTTTATACATCTTTGCCTTTTCTCTTTCTTCTGGTCGTTCCGCTGTGCAACGCTAACTATTTTAGTTTCAGCCAAAACAGACAGATCACTCCCTTGTACTCTTTTCCTTGTCACCTTCTCACACAGTACTTAATCCATTTCAGATGCTGTCTGGTGAAAGTGAAGGGGAAACATTTCACGTAGTATTGTGATTCTTTCCATGAGTTGATCTTCCTCAGGCGTACAAAGTTCCTCTAGTTATTAAGTCGGGTGCAGAGATGCCTCAGTGGCTGAGCACAATGAATGAGAAGCTCAGTTCAGTATGCATTCTGTATTATTAGATTAAGGTTGAAATATCTGTACTCAGACCCATCCAAGTAATAGAATCTATATCATATGATAGAAATCTACGAAATAAAATGAAACTTTACAGTACGAGTCTCTTTTAACCATCCTAGGTATGGCTGCTGAAAATAAATAGCCAGATGGTGCCCTTGACTAGGGCAGGTGGACATACCTTTATTACCTATTTATTTCTTGCTTATATTGTGAATGGCATTAGACAGTAGAGAGCATCAACTAAAGGCACACAACTGTTTGGAGCAGCTCTGTGTCATGTGATCACTGTGATGATCAGTCACAGTGATCATTAATGTAGTGCAGTACTGTTTACATTGGTATGCCTTTCCTCTCACAATGGAGAAATTAGGAACATTTTATAAATTATTCCATTCATGAAATCCTCCAGCTGAAGTTTCGGAGGGGGGAAAGTAAAGTGCCGATGACCACCAATCTTATGGGATTGTTTCAGTAGGGTTTAAAGGGGCAGCAACCACCTATGATGGGGAGAGGGGGTGGTGGGCTTTAAATTACCACTGACCACCATTGAGGCATTGTTTTGAGTGGGTTTAAAGGATCACTGAAAACCAATGATGTCCACCAATGATTGTGGACATGTTTTGGGGGGGTCAGGTGTTAAGTAACACTAACCACTAATAATGATTGGATTGTTTTGGGGGTGGTTAAGATGTTTTGGATTTATCTTTGTCATCTGGCCACTGCACACAGCACACTGCAGCTTCATCCTCCAGGAAACTGGCTTCCACTAATAACAGATTTGCACTTTGCAAAATTGAAGCATTGCACGCCTGTCCAGCCAACCTAATGTCTCAGCCCATGAGTCTCCAACAAAGCCACACCCCCTGACATGTTTCTCCACAGGAGCTTAATGACAGCCTGCACCTTTCTTTCTGGTGACTACGGGAGTTTGGCTTCCCCAGCTTGAGTGGTGTCCATAATTTAACACTAAGGTTACAAAGATTTGAACTTGGCTTCAGTGTACATTTAAAGGCTAAGTGCATCTTAATTTATATTTTAACCACCTCAATACCAGCAGCTTTCATCATTCAAAAAAAAAAAAGTGCCAGGAAATTAGATCACCTTTGGATGCCCAAATTACAAAAAGGGGTAATTTTGCATGTGTTTGTACCATCCTGTCATTTTTCATTGTATCTGTTTTATGGCAGGAAGTAAGAGAAGCAGATTTTTGTTCCTTAACCAATAAAAAAAGTGGTTATTAAATACCACCAAAAGAAAGCTTTATCTTGCCAAGAAAATGATAGAGAATCCACAGTACTGCAGTTTACAGAGTAATTGTCAGTCAAACTTTCTCAACACTAAAAAATGGTCTTGGTGTGGCCACGCTTATCCTATTGCAGAACTTTAGGCAGATTTTTACAATGTACAGTATACCCAGAGGAAGTTTTAGCATTTTAACAACTGCTAGGGCTTATTCACACATGCTTTGATTTCTGAATATCGGTTTGCTCTTCAGAGAGCATTTGAAAGGTGATAAGAAGGTGCATCACCTCCTCACCGCCTTCTTTAACCCTTTAAATCTCACACTAGCACTCCGCGACCATGTACTTGCAGAGCGGCTCCATTCACTTGAATTGAAAGCTACAGGGGATATAATTCCTTTGCTTCACAGCCGCAGCATGTGTAAACCCCTGTCTGCAGCCTCTTCAGCTAAAGGGGGTAACGGTGGGGTTTTACCACCCCCGTCCCCAAGTGTGAATGAGCCCCAAATCTTCTTAATCCACCTTTGAAACACCTCATTTTATTCTACTTGATCTAACAACCCTCATGGCCATTTAGATCTGGGATTGTAGGTTGATCTCATAACTTATAAACTCGAATGGCATTACAGGTATCTTCCACATGTTGGAGGAGGAAGGAACTAGAACTGGCTTGTAAACAAGAGAGCTGCAGTGACTGGGATCCATTTTCCAACTTGCCCAGTTGACTGTCTTTGAGTCCCCCCACTGATATTGGATGACCTGCCATAGACATGAGATTGAAACTGAATTAGACAAAGTGGACAACTGTCCTCTTCTATCTGTGAATCGTTTCAGAAAGGTGGAAATAAACCGTTAGGAGGAATGTAGAAAATATCTTTACAATCTGTGTAAGGTTTGTTCTTAATTATAAAAAGGATTTTACCGGCACCATATGCAGCTTAGATTTAAATATCAATAAGTCAGAATGTTTATAATATGACATCAGTGCGGTTTGGTGTGCACTGTTTGACCTCTGCACATCAATCAAACAGCAATTTGGTACAGTTGTACCAATAGCAGCATGTAGGAAAGACAGAGGGGGCCCCTGTTTATCTTATATTAAATATTAGCGTTAGGAATGTTCAGTAGCGACTCAGAACACTGCACCTCTCCAAGCCAAACACATATGGAACTGGCACAGACGTCTGCCTGAATCAATACAAATGTTTGAACTTTCCACTCCAGTATTGTTTCACACTGCGCTTTAATTGAAGAAATAGTTGTAAATCCTTTTCACAATTTTTTGTAGACACTTGTAGTAAGGTGACTGCGGGCCTCTTGTCTTAATGTGTAGAAAGAAGTGTCAGTGTGAAATCAACGGAGCTACTGGGTTTCGTTGAGTGATCCCATCTGCAGGTGGCACAGGAGTGAGCAATGTTCCCTTTCTTTTTTCCCTCCAGAAGCCTTTTTAAGTGGAATCCTCCATTTTGAGAATGGACCTACATTCCATTTGTCAATAATATCAGTTGTACAGTTCGCATAAATAACAAAGAATGCAAGGTTCTCTCCCAAGAAAGTATAATCCGCTTCCGTTTAGTGCAGTGGTCTCCAAACTGTGGCCCGTGAGCCAGATGTGCCCTTTGTCAGCCTTATGGGCACTATTCCTCCCACTGACACCAACACTGAGGCATAGTTTCTCCCACTGACATCAATAATGGGACATTATTCCTCCCACTGACACTGCTGGGGCATTATTCTTCCCACTGTCACCAATGATGGGACACTATTCCTCCCACTGACACCAGTGATGGGGCACTACTCCTCCCACTAATACCAAGGATGGGGCACTGTTCCTCCTCCTACTGACCACAAGCACTAAGTAAATGTACTGTCCACCAAACCTGAGGCATTGCTCTCACTGATGGTGGGACATTTTGTACCCCCACTAGCTACAATCCAGCCCCTCCCCAAAGTCTGAAGGACAGTAAAATGTCCCTTTATTTGGAAAGTCTAGAGACCCCTGGTTTGGTGTCTGCTTCCAATAAATGTCCTTATTAATTGTATTCTACGCTGATTTTTTTCTGCAAATGCTTTACCAAATTTCATAAATGCCCAGGACCCAAGTATAGTCCGTATAGTCAGTTAGTTGTCTGCATAATAGCTTATATTCCATCTGCCATGGCCCTCGTGTTATTTTTCTTTGATTTTAATGGGTTCAGCTTACACCGAAGAGCAATGCCCTATGGCAGCAGATGGCAGACTGGCACTGCAAGAGTTAGGTTTTGGCTTCCCATTTCTGCCGCTCTGTATACACATGCCAATCAATATTTCCTGGCCATTTCAGAAAGCACAGCGGTTGTCTGCTCCGGAATTCCACCCCTGTAATCATTACTGTGGTATGCCTTTTTGGCTGGCATTGAGTATACAATAGTTTTCTGGAGTCAGGCCTGAATTCTGCTTTTACCTCTTCACTGCTGGAACCTATGGTCATATAAGTTAGAGCTGGGCATTCATAATAATTGCCACAACCCTGAAAATGATGATCTACAGTGCTGGACATGTTTGACCGCATTCTTCCTCTATCTCCAGGTTCTTCAAGGAGCACAACTCATCGCCGTCACCTCTGACCCAACATCTGGTGTAGTTAATGGCTCCCCGCTACAGGCCAATGACATCCAGGTCCAATACGTTCAGCTGGCACCTGTCACTGAACCATCGGCAACAGCTCAGGTAAGTTGCTGCATACCAAATTCATGGCCCTCATTTAGAAACTTATTAATATATAAAAATACAATTCAGTTCAGGAAGGCATTGGTCATAAAGAGGGGTTAAACCTTTTATAGGAGAAATCTATAACCAGTGCCTTGCTGCAGCCTCACCCTCCTCCCTGCATCATACTGTAGTCTGTTTATATTGGGCACTTTTTCTGGACACATGTAATTTAGAATCACTGTAACGTTCTGCAAACTATGCATCAATTTTCTCTGCCACTCACTGATCCTGACAAACATCGTACAGATATTCTACCATTGGGCAGGGTGGCTGTGGGGACATTTGATAAAAAAAGAAAAAAAATAATAATAATTGGTCAGAACTTACTGAAAATCTTGGGGCGCTGCTAAAATCACTAAACAGGGCAAAATTGTGCCCTTGCTCCTTCTGCATTGGCCATTGAGGTGAACTGTCACTTTATAGAGGAGGTCAGCCACTTAGCACAGGCACCACACAGAGAATGATTTAAATGGAACCTGAGCTGAGTGGCCGACCTTCTGTGTTTAGAATGCAGGAGAGCAGCTGTTCAGCACAGGCCCCGGAAGCAAGTGGAGATCACTGGAATAGTGAAGTCTACTTCCTGTATTTCCAGCGGCAGGGGAATTTGTGCTGTCCTGGCATTTTAAGGGGCTCAAGAAATGAGACGTGTAGCAGAATACATTTGGGCCTTAATTTATTAAGAAGTTTAATTTTATTGTATCTGTTTTTTTAATGGAAAGTACAAAATATTATGTATTTTTTTTTACGTTTATATCACAAAAGATAAAAAAAAAAAAAAAAAAAAGTGGTGATCAAACACCACCAAACAAAAGCTCTATTTGTGTGAAAAAAAAAAAAATGATATAAATTTAATTTAGATACAGTGTTGCATGACCGCCCAATTGCCAGTTAAAGTAGAGCAGTGCTGAATAGCAAAAAATGTTCTGCTCGTGAAAGGTAGTAAAACCTTCTGGAGGTCAAATGGTTAATAGCGACCACATTTTATTTTAAAACAAATCTTATACTGCAGGCCTCAAAAGTTAAAGTGTTTGTTAAACCCCCAAAAAAATAATAATTGGATCCTGCTCCTTTAAAGCCTGTTGTACATCACAGTCCTTGTGCTGTGTCATTTGGCCCCCTGTAACACCTAAAAAACCTGGCTGATCCTGCCAGTTTCCCCCCTCCCCTCTGTAAACTGACCACAATGTATCTTGGCTGCTGAGCCCTGACACTGTGGTCAGTTTACGTGCCTCCGTCATCCACAGCCTGCTCTCCTATGTCTGTGTCCTCCTCCCCCCTCCCTTCCTTGCCTGTCAGCTCCCCGATCCTCCCTTCCTGCTCTAAAAAGAACAGTGTTTTCCTTCCATCGTTCCGTTTGTTATATAACAGTAAGCTCCGCAGTGAATGTCATTTATAAAAAATATGCTGTATAATAGCTCATTTTTAGAGCGCCGTTCGGCTAACTCATGTGACTGCCCGCCGGTCTCCTGCTCTACTTGGCTGACGTCAGTGGGGGTTTCCCAGCACCTCACCCTGCAGCTATCACATCGGAAGAGGAGACCAGCGGGCAGTCATCTGAGCGCCGAATGGCGCTTTGAAAAAAGGTATTATACAGCAAATTTTTTTAGAAATTACATCCACTGTGGAGCTTAGTGTTATATAACAGACTGAATTGGAACAGGAAAAAAAAATTCACGAACACTTTAACAGGGCTCTTTCCCTTTCTGTTCTGTGTGGAAAGTATTGGGTTTAGTGTGCACAAAATCTTCCTCACTTACTCCTCTAACTTACGACGGCCCCTCCTTTGGCCGACGAGTTATTATTTATCTCAATTATAGTAAAATCTCCAGAAAGCAATACAGATAGTGTGCCAAGTGACGTGGGAAACATGATATGTAATGAATGGGATTCATCCCCAGATTAATTAGATATTAGATGGATCATCGCTGTCACCCTGGTAGAATTTATAGACAAAATGCTGCTGTGATAGAGGAATATCCCTGGGTCTGTCAGAGGAAGAAAATAGGTATTCCCCCCCCCCCCCCCCCCCCCACACACACCAGGAGACTCAGTCACATTCCAGTCCTGCTGGTACCAGTTACATCTCTCAATGTCTTGGCTCCATTTCCTCAGTCAGGATAGATAACCACTCCACCTAGACCAAATAAGAAAAAGAACTCTGAAATATTATACTAACTACATTATACAGGGAGTGCTAAGAGTCACCAGTTATTGTGTGCACAAAATTCCATGAGTATTCATCTTCTCCACGATGTGCCTCCCACTGCAGACTGTGGATATTTAGAGGCAGACGCTCATTATATGATCCCCCCCAGCTTAGAGGAAAATATTGACCATCATCTGTGTCTTAGAGAATGTCAGCAGTGAGCAGATCTTATGGAGGACAATATTCTGTTCACTTGTGTGAGAGCGAGGAACAGACTACATGTGACACAGATAATAGTGGACGGAGTCGAGCCCGCCAGCCAGGAGGTGACAGACATTGGAAGGAATTCTCTGCCAGCACAAGGTGACACGTGTTCAGCTCACATCACGGTAATTTATAAAGAGGGTGCTTACACCAGTTTCTACTCTTACAAAGAGTATTATTGTGAATTTCCTTTCCCTAAAAAGCTCAGAGAACCACCAGTTGCTCACAGTGGTTCTTGAAAGAGATTCTCAGTGACCACCAAAGACAGTGTCTGACAGTTCATTCTACAACATTCCTGGCAAATTTTTTATTTTTTTTTTAAAAAGCCTATGGCGTGCAAAACACACCCAAAAAAACATCCACCGGTGCATAAAAAAAGTGCACACACATAAAGAGTGAAACACTAAAAAGTGCAGACGGGTGTCTGATGTCCTCCACAAGGAAGGACCATACCCTGATCCCCTGGGGCGTTAGGCTCCAGACAGGGACTGAGGTACCAGACTCATCAGTGGTCTTCCAGCCAAAACCGGAAGACCTCCTCTCCCCGGGAGGACTGCCGAAACAGAACCTCCTAGGTACTTGGTACTATGGGGCTTCCCCGAAGGTAGGCCCCCCAATGGAGGTTGGACCAAGCCAGAAGGCCTATGTCCGCCCTCCCAAAGACTTTCAGGATAGGTCCGAGGACCGACACCCTACTCATCACACGTGCAGTGACAAACCGTGACAAACACACACAAATAAAATAAATAAAAAGTTAGGAAAGGGATAGTGAAGAGGAGAGTGAAAAGGTGGCCATTGTGCAATACAATGACCAGGCCCTCCGGCCAGGAATCAAAAATTCCTCTGGTCCTAGCCAAAAGGCCGGGCCCTAGAGGCAGGTGTGAAAAAGCGTGTTATGGTGACGTGACCTAAGTGCCGAACATCAAAGTGCGTAGCACAGTGAATATAAGGCACCCCTGGACTGCCACTCCAGGGGCACATCACCATGGGCTCTTCAAAAGAAGCATCCCTGGCCCCCAAACCCAGACCACGACAGCCCCCACCCCAGCCAGAAAGGCATGAAGATCCAGGAGCTTGGTGAGACCCTTTGCCATCAGGTCACACCCTCACTCCCATCACTCCTACCCAATTACATTCGGAAGGTACAGGCCGCCCCCCTGCTGGAACAGGAGAACAAACGTTCCCTCCCGAAAAACTGACTGGAGCTAAAGCTGCCACAATCCAAGCCAGAAGGCCAGGGTCCCCTCCCCTGGCGCCGACCAGTGGTTCTCCGCCCCCATCAGAAGGCTTCCCTTTCGGCTACGAACCGCTCCGGGTCACCTTTACACCAACAGGCTTTGCATAGCAACCGCCACCCCTGCTTCACCTCACCGCAGAACAGGGACGGAAGCAAGCGCCACCTATTGGTAACTGATAAGAACAGATACTACACTTGATCTTAGCCAAAAGGCCGCGAAATAATGCATCTGAATCTTCTCAGTAGTGATTTGGTAGTGTAATCACAGGGGGGGGGGGGGGGGGGTTCTGCCACTTGCACGTGAATGGATGATTCTCATGTTATTGTGACATGAGCTCTCAGTTTACAGTAAAAATCCTTTTTATTCATTGGTTTTCCATTCTTTCAATCATGGAGTCATAATGCTAATCATCAGGCATCACGTGTAGGCATTACCCAGGGCAGTCTGCATACAGCTTGCCTAGGAACACCCACTTTCTGGACTGACACCCACTCATCAAGGCATTTATTTATTTGCATATCTCCTCCCACTTTTTGCATCAGGGCTGAGGTATCTTGAGAGCAGTACTGAGGCAGGGGAGGTGTGATGTGTTCAGGAAGTTATGTACAGCACCCTGCCGGCCCCTCCCACCAAACACAATCAGCCTGCATTTTGCAGAAAATTACAGAAACCCAGTGTTGTCATCTCTGAGTCTAAACTAACCACTTGACCTTCAGAAAGTTCTACCCCCCTTCATGACCATGGCATTTTTTGCTATTCAGCACTGTGCTACTTTAACTGGCAATTTCGCAGTCATGCAATGCTGTATACAAATTACATTTTTTCACACGTATAGAGCTTTCTTGTGATATTTGATCATCACTGTTCTTTCTTTCTTTTTTTTTTTAAGATAAAAAAAGAAAACACCAAAATGATATTGTCTACTTTCTGTTTTAAAGCATATTCGATACAATCAAATTCCTTAATAAAGTTTGGCCAGAGTGTATTTTGCTACGTGTATTTGGCAAAACAAAAAAAAAAATCTCAATAACTGTATATTAATTGGTTTGCGTTAAAGCGTCTACAAAATATAATATAATATATATATATATATATATATATATATATATATATATTATGAAACTTGATCAGTACCCTCCAAATTACCCCTTTTTTTTTAAAGTAGGTCCACGGTATTACATAAGAGGCTTGATTTTTTTTAGGAGGTGGTTTGTCACAATTGTTTTGGAAAATTAATAAATTGGATGATAATTGGAATTTTTTAACATAATTACCAGTGCAGTACAGCGTCATCATATGACTGGTGTGGCAGTGATCGGGGATCCTGACTGGTGACAGTATGTAAATTAAATAAATAAATAAATAAAAAATGTCATTCAATTTTTAAAACCTATTTTTTCTTTCTTTCCTTTTTTGTTTTTGTTACATACTTTCATCAGAGTAATTCAGTGTCACTGTAGTGACACTGTACTACCTGGGGGTGGGGGGTTACACTTTTATTTGCTGTGATTGTGCTAAACACTGTAACAGCAATTGTTTCAACTGTCAGGAATGAGTTTAATTTGTGACCACTTACTTTCTGTTGACATGCTGTGAGTGGCCCAGGTATCATATGATAGCTGTGGGCCAATCACAGCCCCTCTACAGAAAGCATAGCACAGTTTTTAGGGGCACCCAGCTCCCACTTCCTCCCCTGGCGCCAGAAGGAAGATCACCTCTTCACCTTCCCTGCAATCTTCTGGGACACATCACAGGTCCCAGAAGATTGCCCGGCCATTCATAGCGTGCAGCGTGGCTTGCGCATACACAGTGTATGACCGCCTGTGAAGCCTCAGCCGGGTGCCCAGTTAGAATGGCTGCTCCACGGAGAGGAGCGAGGACTCGTACATCCAGGTGACAGGTGAGCAGCTACAGTTTTTGTAGCTGCTGACTTTAAAATGGGTGGAACTCCGCTTTCAGGTAGTTGAAGTATGTAATTAAAAGAAAACATCTTATTCAAAAATGTCATTATCATGCTGATGAGGGGGAGGGAGGAACCAGGGAAGTCCAAATAGAAGCAGATTACTTAAACTTTAAATTAATTTAAAACGTGTCCATCTAAGACTACTTGTTGCCAATTTCCCTGCCCAACAAACCGTGTTGTCACTGTATCATAGAAAGTGGAAAAATAATTCATCTATTAGCAGAATCATTGTGTAATAAAACTGTTTGTTAAAATGTAACTAAGTCAAGAAACATGTCCTTTTAATGGTTTATATTTTTTTAGAAGTCAAATCCGATTCCTAAAAAAATATAAATGAGGAAAATTTACAGTTTGTCTTTTGGCTCTATATGTTAGATCTATGAAGGGTCCCTTACAGAGAAATATACTTCTCTTTCTCTGAAGATTTGATGCACGCAATCACCACCCTCCATATACACAATGTAGACTGGATATCAAAAGCCCCATAAAGTTATACGACACAGAAAAAAAGAATATTTCAAAGAGGTTTTATGAATTTTTGGAAACACATCAGACAGCTTTAGAAGTGGAAGTTTCAGTTTAACAAATTACCCAAGAATTAGAGTTTTAGATGAAAAAACTATAATGTCTAAAACCTAAAAATATTCATTTATTACACAGTGGCATAATTCACGAACAATGAGAGAACGTCATATATATATATATTCCCCCACAGCCCCGCTATAGCACAACTGCCTCACTGGAGGAATTACTAATAAAACTTTATCAGTGCCAATAATGATGGATGCTGGGGCCAAGAGATCAGATCTGCTTTTTTTTTTTTTTTAGGATTTTTATTTCAAGCATTTCTGTCCTGCTAAAACCAATCCAAACAAAAGCAGACTTCCTCCAAGAATATTCATCTTTACATATGACTTCACAATCTCCTTCGCCAACTCTCTCAGGATAAAACAAAAGACAAAATAAATTGTATATGTGCACAAATGGCTATTTTGCTGGAGAGATCACAGATTATTTAAGGTGAAAATGCTGCCAAAAGGGAAAATAAACTATGTATGAAAAGATATTCTGTTGGAATGCATTTTGGCATAGTGATCAGAGGATATCCCAGTACTGTGAGTTTTCTAATACTGCTGTAACATTGTACAATCAACACACTCGTGTGTCTTACCTGTGCAATGCAGAGATTCAGTGTGGACATTTCTGTCTTAAATGTGCAAGGTCCAGGAAGAACCTGGTTTTGTCTTCTCTGTGTACAGCAGAGATCCAGCATGGACCTGGCCTTATCCTATGCGAGGTCCAAGGATCTGATTTGTCTTACTTGAGCATAGTTGAGGTCCAGTGGGGAGCTGGCTTTACCCTACCCATGTACAGTTGAGATCCAGCATGGACCTGGCCTTGTATTACTTGGGCGAGGTCCAGGAACGACCTGGTTTTGTCCAACTTGTGCACAGCTGAGGTCCAGCAGGGTACTTCCCTTGACTTACTGCAGTTGCCCCCAGAGCAGTCACAAACTGTGCAGTAATCAAATATCACCTTTCATCAGTGCAATGAAGAATGATTGTTATCACTGACTCAAAGCTTTGCCACCTATCACCATCCAGTATAATGAAAGTAGTTTTCCTAATTAATCTTTCTTGTCATTTAGGCCGTAGAACCTCTACAATCCGCTCTACAGCCAGAGATGCATATTGAGCATGAATCAATCCAGATCCAATAATCCCAGCACCTGAGCATGTCAGGAGCCCGTGTGTGCCAGCCGTTATGAGCATGGAGGGCACAGGACCTGCACGCACGCCAATCTAACCCACTGAGCAAGACCTCAATGTGAATATCTCAGAGGACCAGACTGCGATGGACACAACTAGCTGTGCAGAATTCATTCAGTTGCTTGTACTCTCTAATATGCTATTTTTGTATCCTCTGTTGTTTGTATCGGGGAAAAAACAAAACAATTCTATCTTTAAAAGTGAAATTTTCTGTTAATATAGATCTTTGGTTTGCAGGAAAAAAAAACATTCAATGATCAAGGAACATTCACTCACTGTTCTGCATGTGTGAAATAATTCATAGGTCAATAAACCAAAACTGCTAAGTGTACCTGTCATTACACAAAATGGACAAGGTGATTGTCTAATTAACAACATAACCTAGAAGTTGATTACTTCCTGAAATATCTGTATGAGAAGTGAGCAGTGGAATGCTGTTCAATCAGACTGTATAGAATGACCCATCTTAACTTTTTATGAATGCTTTAAAAGGTGGAGTTGGCCTTTAAGCAGCGAATTGGATCAATGTCCCTAATGTTATAAGTGTGCAGCCTATAGAAATAACTCCAACCAAACTGCCACATTGTGTGGAAAGATTAGACCCCCATGGCTTCTGAGGACAAGTCAGCATAGCACCAAAGTACTGCCAGAAAATTCCATTACACCCAATTGTTGGCTGGGAATCGAACCAAAGTCAACTGCTTGGAAGACAGCTATATGCTCACCACTATACCACCAATCCTGTTCCACCTAAATATTAATCTGCAAGAATAAAACACATAATTGTATATAATGCTGTGCATGGCAAGGGTGTAGGGACCATGGAAGGTGGAGCACTTGGCTGTCTTCGGCAGCCCATACATTGATTATAATTTGTTTTCATGGGTTGAAAAAAAAAAAAAAAAAAAGATACCATTCCCCCAATCACACACTTGATGTGCTAATCCTTCCCGCTGTGGTATATTGTAGTCTGGTAGTGGGGGGCCTTCACAGCTGTAAGAATACTGTGATCAATGTTGCTGGCTATAGCTGGTGGCACTGATCTATCATGAAAAACCCAACAGATTGGTTGTACAGAAACCACTTGATAGATCGTCTTGTGTACAACCAACCTGCCCATATATGGGACATGAGTCCCTGCTGGTCCTGCCAAATGTCAATCATGTACTGTTCAACTGGCTTTACAGTGAGCAGTGCAATAGTACATGCTCCTTCTGAGAGGCTGTACACTATGCACAGTTAAACAGACAAAGCACACTGTGAAGCTGGTCTTCAGAATGTTCAATGGACTCCATGCAATTTGTGGGGTGGGGGAGAAGGGGTGCTGCTCCGGGTATTCTGAGAGCTGTCCAATTCAGTCATTGTAAGGGCAGCTTCTTAACAGCCATTTGCATGAAACCTTCCATAAACCAGATTACTACATTTATGTAAATCATGTATAACAGAAGATACCACAACAGGTACAGTGAGGATATTACTGTGAAAATTGGAAATTTTATGAAAATAATCTGCTGACTATAGAAGACTGTTTTATTTTATAATGTCCAAGAGCTGCTCTGGAGAACTGCTGACACCACGAATTATAGTCAGAATATTGTAGTCTATAAGTTGTGTGATGGACAGATCATTGTAAATGATAAAGATGAGTGGTCATTTCAAACACCCTCAATAAATAACTATTTATGATCTATTTGGCTGAATTGCTGTGTGTACTGATGTGCTGAGATCGGGTATGAAGAGTGTCCTGGAATGGAGGTCCTATGGGTAAAGCGTTGGAGCCATCCTCGATGTGTAAGGGCTCTAATTTAAGAATGACACCACATACTACTGAGGGATGCCACTCCACATGAACTACTACTGATAATGGTATTGAGTAAACAACAGAGCACACGACTGATACTGTCAGTGGCAAAAAAGCACACATATCATTAATACAAAATATATCAAAATTGCACTATCATCTTATTGCTCCACTAGTATGGACTTTAAAACTGATGGTCTTACAGAACAACTCCACTTTTGTGGAGAGGGAAAAAGAAAATAAATAAAAAATATTGCATATGCAATTGCTACACAAGCCAAATTGTAATTGAATGTTATTTAAAAAATGACCTTTCCTTTTCAATGTGCAGCACTGTAATTTTATGTAAAATTGTATATAATATAGAAACCTGATGGTGTTCCGCAGACAGATGCTATACAGACCTAGAGCTGCACGATTCTGGCTAAAATGAGAATCACAATTTTTTGGCTTAGAAGATAGGTCGTGATTCTCTCACGATTCTCGCGGCGTATCATCTTTCACATTAAAACAAAAAAAATTGTGCTAACTTTACTGTTTCATTTTTTTTTATTTATTGAAGTGTATTTTTTCCCCAAAAAATGCATTTGAAAGACTGCTGGGCAAATAGAGTGTGACATAAAATATTGCAGCAATTGCCATTTTATTCCCTAGGGTCTCTGATTTTTTATATATATATATATATATATATATATATATATATATATATATAAATAAAATGTTTGGGGGTTCCAAGTAATTTTCTAGCAAAAAATTTTGATTTTAAAGAGGAAGTAAAGGCAAAAACTAAATAAATTAATTAAAACACACCCTGTAAGGCAAAGGCATATTGAGCTAGTATGCATAGCATGAATAACTTACCTGAGAACGAAGCCCCCGAAGCGGTCCTCCGTCTTCCTCTTTGCCGCTGCCATGTATCCCGGAGCGACTTCCGGTGATCTGCGGCCTGCCTAATGCACCGTAGACAGCGGTGGCTGTCTTCGGGTAAATATCTCCTAAACCGTATAGGTTTAGGAGATATTTCGTGGACCTACAGGTAAGCCTTAATCTAGGCTTACTTGTAGGTCAAAGTTGGTTGTAAGGGTTTACAACCACTTTAACTTAAGAAAGAAGTGTCAGAAAAAGATTTAGACTTTAAGTGGTTAAACTTCCTGCATTGTGGTTGAAAGCTTGGCAGACTGCCCAGATTATTTGTTTACACAAGAAGTTCTTTCCCTTTGATATTAGAAGTAAGCATTAGTTACAATGTTTCAAGTTCTACACTTGGCAGATTGCCAGGGATGCTTTCTTTTGACAGTTTGACAGTGTGAGCAGATAATCTTTCCACTTGTTTATATGAAAGAATCGCCTACTCTCAGCGGAAGAGATCGTAAGGGGGGTGAATCGAATCGTGTTTTTTTTGACGATTAATCGTGCAGCTCTATACAGACATGTAATTTCTTGTCAGTGTGATTGGCTCACTGATTTTCCCAGAAGTCTGCACTAAGGTACAAGTAAAATTTTAGGTATCCCCTGCAACAAATATGTCATTTTTGATGAGATACTCTCTCAAAAGGTAATTATATCTGAAGCAATGCAGATTCTGCCTTTAACTTGTTGTTAGTAGTTGAGAGTGCAAAAATTGGAATAAAGAGCTTTTTTCTTCAGAGCAGCATCAGGTAGGATATCCGAAACACTATTTGTTAAAATCCTCGCAGTGCACATTGACCACCAAGAGAGGATTATTTTTCTTCAAGAAAAGTGGAGTTACTCTTTAGGTTTGGCAGCCTAAATCACATAGTCTGTCTGCCATGAGTATTGTGGAGGAATCATGTAATGACAGAGTCTCATGTTTTTAATTATTAGACCCTGTCTAGTAGGCCTGCAGTTGAATTTAAGCAACCCTTTCCATTGTCCAAATGTTTATGTAAATCACTGCCGCATATATATGGACTATTCAGGGTAAAAACAACTCATCAAAGCAAAATTTGTGAATAAAAACCAAAGCCTGTCTGTCCCCAGAAACCCAGTTATCCACCATCTTGTCTTTTTCACAACATATAGAAACCAGGATGTCAATGGTGAAATGAAAGGTTGCAGGTTTGCACCTAATTAAAGAGGAAGTAAACCCTGATGGGTTTACTTCCTCTTTTTTTCCCTGCAAAGGTAAAGCATAATGGACTACTATGCATCGCATAGTAGCTCATTATGTGTCACTTACCTGACACAGGAGCCAGCGAAGTCGCCGCTGTCACCTGTAGTCCGCCGCATCCATCTTGGTTGTGGCGTCTCTCGCAGCTCCGACGAATGACAGCGGAGAAGCCGCGATGACGTCACTCCCGCGCATGCGCACGGGAGTCGCGTCTCGGAGCTCCGACGCTGCCATTCGCCGGAGCCGCGATGACGTCACTCCCGCGCATGCGCACGGGAGTAGACAAATTTGGCAAATCCATTCTTGGACTTGCCGCATTTAGTGCGCCTGCGCGCCGCTGTCTACGGCGCATGCGCCGTAGACAGCGGTGCCCATTTTCGGGCAAATATCTCCTAAACCATATAGGTTTAGGAGATATTACTTGGACCTACAGGTAAGCCTTAATCTAGGCTTACCTGTAGGTCAAAGTTGTTTGGAAGGGTTTACTTCCATTTTAACAGAGGGGAAGTGGCAGTTATCCAATATAGACCTGGAGTACAGGATGTGAACTGTCAGCAGAAACATCACATCCCTCTCTCTGCCCATGCAATGAATACACTACATGAACAGAGCCTGCAGGGTTAATAACCCTCCTGCTCTGAGCTTAGCAGGTGGTCGGGGCGGGTGGAAATTTTGCTGCATGCAGCTCCAGCTCTCCTGTATCTGTCATGGCCACAGAACACAGAAATGATTGCTCTTAGACCTGCACGATTCTGGATAAAATAAGAATCACAATTTTTTTGCTTAGAATAAAGATCACAATTCTCGGCATAACATCATTTATATTGTTTGGGGGCTACCAAGTAATTTTTCTACCAAAAAATACTGATTTTAATTTGTAAGCAACAAGTGTAAGGTCCGGTTCACACTGAGGCAGCGCGGCTGCCTCAGGCGACCTGGACGCAACCTCTGTGGCGACTTGAAAAACGACTTCTGTATAGAAGTCGATGCAAGTCAACCCCAAAGTCATACAGGAAACTTTTTCTAAGTTGGAGCGACTTGAGTCGCTCCGATTAGAACGGTCCCATTGTACAGAACGGGACACTACCTGTCAGGCGGCTAAGTCGCCTGATAAGTCGTCCCAGTGTGAACCGACCCTCAGAAAAAAGGCTTAGTCCTTTTATCTCTCTTTCAGCGCTTTGTTGATAAACATTGCTGGCTGATTTTTTTTTTATTTTTGACAGCTGCGAGGAGGGAACTGCTCTGCACTTGTTACATGAATCATAGAAATGCTGGATTAAGATTGTGTGGGGGGATTGAATCTAGATCACATTGTTTTAATAATTAATCATGTAGTTCTAGTTAACAAAAATGCTAATTATTGTTAATTAGGAGCAGCATTTGGTCCATTTTATGTTTAAAGGCGCAAGCATTGTGCTTGCACCACTCTGTTAGTTTCACCCAAAATAGATACCTAAAATATATGCCAAAAGGGGACAGGGAGACCTTGGAGCTCAAAAAAAGCTTTTCAGCATCAGCAAAACAATTGAAAAAGCACTCTTTAACCGCTTGCTGACCAGCCGCCATTATTTTACTGCAGCAGGTCGGCACAATCTCGCGAGCCGTTGTAGCTATACGTCGGCTCGCGGGATTTGGGATAGCAGGCATGCACCCACTGCACAGTGGGGGTGCCGATGCTCGTGGCCGACGGCCGCGATGACAGGCAGAACAGGGACCAGTGTGTGTAAACACACAAATCCCTGTTCTGAGAGGCGTGACAGATCGTGTCTTCCTATTAGCTAGGAACCACGATCCGTCACTTCATCTAGGTCAGTCCCCTACAGTTAGAAACACAAACAGGGAACACAGTTAACCCCTTGATCACCCCCTAGTGTTAACCCCTTCCCTGCCACTGAATTTTTTACAGTAATCAGTGCATTTTTATAGCACTGATCGCTGTATAAATGCCAGTGGTCCCAAAAATGTTTCAAAAGTGTCCAATGTGTACACCATAATGTCAGTCCTGATAAAAATTGCAGATCGCCGCCATTACTAGTAAAAAATAATAATAATAATAATACAAATGCCATAAAAATATCCCCTATTTTGTAGATGCTATAACTTTCACAGCAAACCAATCAATATACACTTATTGCAATTTTTTTTATTTTTACCAAAAATATGTATAAGAATATATATCGGCCTAAACTGGGGGAAAAAAAATTTGTTTTTAAATATTGTTGGGGGGTATTTATTATAGCCAAAAGTAAAAAAAAAATAAGAGTTTTTTTTTCAAAATTTATGCATTTTTTATTTATACTGCAAAAAATAAAAACTGCAGAGGCAACCAAATACCAGTAAAAGAAAGTTCTATTTGTGGGGAAAAAAAGCACATCAATTTTGTTTGGATGCAGTGGCGCATGACCGCGCAATTGTCAGTTAAAATGACGCAGTGCCGAAACGCAAAAAAATGGCCCGGTTATTCAGCAGCCAAATCTTCCGGGGGAGAAGTAGTTAAACAATTCTATAATGAACTTCCAATGTCTACCATCATTGGATGCCCATATTTAAAATACTGCCTCTATCCGTATATACAGAAATCTACTCACACAGCTGTCCTCCCATCTCCTCTTTACATGATAGGTCTATACAGACAATGACGTCTTCGACTTAAATGGTAACTCCACTTTCGTGGGGGGGGGGTGGGGAAATGTAAATAAAAAAATAATAATCTAGCGCATATAATTGTGACACTAATCATATTGTAGTAATCTGCAGCCGCTGTAATTTTCTGAGAATGCATTGCAATATGGTTACCCAGAGGTGTTCTGTACACAGAGTGTGTACAGAGCGCCCCCCAGAAACATCATTTTCCTGCTTGTGTGATTGGCTCGCCAATTTTCCCAGAAGTTTGCCTAAGATGCAAGTCAGATTTCAGGCATCCCCTGCAACAAAAATGTCATTTTTGGTGACATACTTCCAATAAAAGCACATCTAAAGGGATACAGGCCCAGCGGATTTCCTCATTAGAGCCCCGCAGCTGCACACCTGACAGTTATTTATAAAACCACCCCCATTAGACCCACTCAGAACAGAGGCTCAGACAAACACAGAGGGATTTCTTCAGAATAACAAAAGGTAGGAATCTGCAATCAAGTTTCTTATAATCCTTGCAATGTACATAGATCACCCAGAGGGGGATGTTTTTTTTCTCAACAAAAGTGAAGTTACACTTTAACATTTCAAGGCTGGCAAAAAATGTTTTACAGTTCTATAATTGTAGCCAAACTTCCCAAAAGCAATCATGTCCCAACCACCAGAAAGAGGAAACGTATAAATATAGCTAATCATACAGTCTCCACAGGGCACTGACGGGCTGAGCTGCAGGAGAGCTTTGTTGTCAGGATGGAAAGTCAAGAAATGTGATCCAACCCAAGGACAGAGAACCACACACACCCCGAGGAGTCTGCCTGCTCCAGCTGTGTGCCAGCATAAATAAAGCCAGTTCTATACATTGTAGAGGTCGGTATGACATCTGCCTGATCACGGCAATGGTCCATTCCTGTGACTCAGGCAACTGACGCAGAGAGAAAATTAATGCGCATTGTGTATGCTAGGTAGGTACTGCAGAGGACAGCATACAATGACATCGTATTTAGGGTGGGGGTGGGTTTAAAGCTAAGTATACACTTGTCGATTTTTTTGCATGAAAGTTTTGCTTTAGGAACGTTTGATCCTGTAATCGTTAGTGGGGTGAAAAAGTTGTTAATTTTCAACCATAGTGACAAGAAAATTCAAAGGATTAGGATGGAAAAATTAAATGACATGCATTCCTAATTTGAAAGTTAAAGGATAAGTTTACCTTTAAAAAAAAAAAATGCTGGTTAAAAAAAAAGTATACATTTTTTTTATTCTAAGACACCTACAATCAGCAGATCGTGGGTGCAATGTCAGGCTCCTGCAGACTCTCAGGATAGCTGTCAGTCTGTACCTCCAATACAGGCAGTTACTTGACAGCAAGAAAATTAATGGACTACAAGAACACTCACCAGCACCCTCACAGTTCATTGAGAACTACAAGCCATCAGCCATAATGGCTGATGGTACTTGAAGTCTATTCATTCAAAGGGGGGGGGGAGGGGGTGCATGCTGTACATGTTACACCCTAAATATGGATGTAACATTTTCAGAAAGGCAAACTTAGCTGTTAAAAGCAAACTAAATTTCAAACTACATTAATCACACTGTTGCTTAATCTTAGAATTCTTGTATAAAGCTTCATTCAAATTTTCATTTGAAAATCTGCTAAGGTACACCCAGCTTAAACTTGCAGGTAAGCTTTATAATTAGGGGTAAAGATAGTGTAGCGCTTCTACAATAGTGAATGTGATAAACACACACATAAACAAGAAATATTTATAAAAAGTGGTCACATAGGAAAGTCCATGATCATATAAGAGAAGTCCAATTTGAAATGGGGGAAAACGACTCCGTGATGTGACTGGTGCAGGAATGATTAGACCGCTTCAAGGAAGGTAGGGGTCTTGCTAATCAGATACACCCAAGTATATCAGCTTGTCTGCAGACATTAGTAAAATAGATGGATATTCTTACCAGCTGTGTTGGACTCACACGGTCTTACGACGGTTGAGTCTGAAAGGCATGCCCCAATTGAAGACATTTATGTCGAAACGCGTCGGGCTAGCTGTTGGCACCCCACATTGCTTTTATTTCTATTTTTTATTTAGCTTTTATGTGATCACTAAGTCTTAATTTTTACCTAATTATTTGACTTCCGAATAAATTTGCCGGTTAAGACCGTCTGACCCGCACCATGTGGAGCTCTCTTTTTCTTTTTCTGTTTTTGGCTTAAAACCCACACCACCCTCTACCCCATATCTGGGGTTACCTGTGTCGATCGAGTCACGTCGGAGCTGGACAAGAGACTATCCTGGCGTTCCATTTCGTGAGATATACCGTATGGTCTACAGCCGTTTGGAGTTTCCTTACCATCTTGACGGACCTTCATTGATCCATCCTTTGGTCCTAGGTCAGGACCGCAAGCCTTTCAGACTCAACCGTCGTAAGACCGTGTGAGTCCAACACAGCTGGTAAGAGTATCCATCTATTTTACTAATGTCTGCAGACAAGCTGATATACTTGGGTGTATCTGATTAGCAAGACCCCTACCTTCCTTGAAGCGGTCTAATCATTCCTGCACCAGTCACATCACGGAGTCGTTTTCCCCCATTTCAAATTGGACTTCTCTTATATGATCATGGACTTTCCTATGTGACCACTTTTTATAAATATTTCTTGTTTATGTGTGTGTTTATCACATTCACTATTGTAGAAGCGCTACACTATCTTTACCCCAAATTGTTGAACTTTGTTTGTTTTAAGTGTTGGCAGCTGTTGTTTTCGATTAGTTAAGTCACAGCGCAGTGTTTTCCCCCCCTTTTTTTCCAAGCTTTATAATTAGGCCCTCTGTTTACAAGTAGTAATGCAAAGTACTTTGCTATATGACCCCTCTCAAACAGGACCCAAAAATAATAATGAACACGCTGCTCCAAAGCTCCCCTCTCACTTCGTACCTCCAAGCTTTGTCAGGTGCCCATATGAGAGCACACCCCCACTCTGCCAGACTGATTGTCAAGGAGAAATGAACAGGCTGCACACCAATGACATTGTTAATCTGAATCAGGCTATAATTCACACACCCATCTGTCTATCTTGTGCTCCAACGCATTTCATCCTACAGAGGGCCTAATTATGGAGGCCTCAAATGTGTGCTTGTGTGAGCTAATCTGATTCCTTTCCAAACAAAAGCCTGTCTTATCAGCATGTTTGGTGCTGCAACTGTAATAGTAGTTAAGCTGTACAAAGCAAAGATGCCAAATATATGTTCAGTAAAAGCAAATCAGAACAGGATGAAGGTCACTACTGTTAAACTGACAGCACTATGCAATGGAGTGTATCTGGATTTGCTAACATGTTTTCAGGTACTGGGAACTTAAGCTGGCCATAGATTAGGGGTGCCCAACCTTTTGAAGAGCGAGGGCCACTTAAGCAACTTGCTAACCGGTTGCAGGCCACAATGAGTTGAGCAGGATGACAGGTCCTTGTCCACTCTACATATGCAGTGCAGACACAGCCTGCTCTACTCTGAGCCCTCAGATCCGATGGAAGGGGACAGATCCCCCTTCTTTTTTTTCCTAGGGGATCAGATTGGAGGTAGGCGAGTATAAACATTCACAGTTCATTTACATCTGCCATTCCATAGAGGTGAATGGAGGGTCCGATTGGGCCTGCCTGTAAATCAGACAATCTTCTAAAGGGGCCTAAGGCTGCTTTCACACTTATCTGCTGTAATTTACCCCCACTGTGGGTTCAGCACAGTGAACTTATGGGTTAGCTGCACATTGCTGTAGACATCTATTATATCCTGTAGGTGTGATGCACTTTCAGAAAGTGCACCAAAATGCCTGCATTCAGGAGCTTTGGCGCCCTTTTAGAAAGCGCACCAAACCCACAGAATATAATAGAAGTCTATGGCTCAGCTGCGCTGCACCTGCGATTAGTTTGAAAGCAGCCCAGTAACCATGTCCCAATTGCCCCTCTTGCCCCTAGCTCCCATCCCGATTTCACGCCCATATATACAGTGTGATTTTAGTAATAAACTGACCCTTAAATGCTTCAGGTCTATCCTATAGCAGTTTTACTGCTACAGGGAGGGACCTGTGCATAAGATCACATATTTTATATATATAATGTGATGTTACATTTCTGGGTGGGGTGCGTGCATGCATGCCACTGGCAGCTCGCTTGGCTATGTGTGCAAGGTACCCGATGTCCTCCCATACACGCTGATTATTAGGGAGAGAGGCGGAAGGACAATCTGCCTATGTAAACGAGGCAGGTGACCGTTCTGAAAGGGATGGAATGGATTTTGTGTTTCTGAAAATCAGGGAATGAACTCCATCTCTTCCCCTTAGTAAAAGCACACACAGTATAGTAAGCCACTGGTTAGGCAAGCAGTTAACCCTTTGATCACCCTTGATGTTAACGCCTTCCCAGCCAGTGTCATTAGTACAGTGACTGTCACTGGTTCCCAAAAAGTAACAGTTAGTGTCAGAATGTCTGCCGCAATATCACAGTCCTGCTATAAGTCACTGATACAGGAAGCATCAACTCTGCACTGTAGCCGTTTGCTTCCTCTACTGCCAGCTCCATTTTCAATAGTGATGCTCTAGGATGGCAGGTCGGAAAACTGTCATGAGCTTGCTGACCCACCATCCCAGTCCAGGAGGTCGTGGGCCACAGGTTGGGCATCCCTGCCACAGATGAATAAAACCCACTGAACTGGCTGAATTTTGATATGCAAGTGGCCACTCCAGATCGTCAGAAGTCAATTTTCATGATTGACTTCTATTGAATGGGTATGTTGGAAAATGTGTCTTGATTAGTGGCTGTAGAGCTGATCAGTGTATTGTGTTAGCCCACGTACACACGGTCGGAGATTTTGCCCAATCAGTCCGATGCATACCACACACAGTCGGATTATCTGACGACACGGTCCGATAAGACTCATTCCGACAGATTCTCCGACCGTGTGTACAAGGGCTTAGACTACAATTTTCGAGTGGGGAGGATTCCTCCCCCCACCTCTATTGGGTGAATTGTGGAAGCCATAAAAAAAAATTTCAATCAGTCCACTGTCTGATCGAAAAAATATAAAAGTAATGTACGGGCAGCCCTACAGGTGTGAAAAACAAAGAACTGCTCTCAGTGTGTTGATCCTCCTCACCGTCCAATGGGCATGATTTGGGTGGGAAGGAGCCCAAGCTTTACTGCTTTCTCTGTAATAAGGAAAGAAAGGAAAAATTGTCATTTCCCTAGCATTGCAGTGTGGCAGGCTGTGTGCACCTGAACCATGCCCAAGTTAGATTGCCTGCCCCCCCCCCCCCCCACCTGAACCATGCCCAAGTTAGATTGCCTGCCCCCCCCCCCCCCCACCTGAACCATGCCCAAGTTAGATTTCCCCTCCCCAGCCCACCATATTGCCTGCACTCACAATGGGCTATAAGCAAGTGTTCCAGTTCCGACTTATGTTATCACCTCTGCCAATTCAGCCAACAATGATCCCTGCTTTTGAGCTCTGTAATCTATGGAGAGTTCTGTGCTTGGTTTGCACTCGCACTGAAGCGAACCAGACCACGAGTGAACTGTGCATGGGACCTCGTCTTCCAAGTGGTCCAGGACATGTTTCGGAGCACTCACATTGCATAAACCACACCAAGGGCTGAACCATGGCCCAGGCTTGGTTACAACTGCCAGTGTGAGTGAGTTGAGCCCACATTGCGGTGTTGTACAGAGAACAAAATGCTATATCAGATCAATCTCTGCCCAGAGGAGCTTGCACTTGATCAACCCCATCACAGTCACTTACAGTTAATTCTGGGGGAAGTGGTCCAAGGCCTCTAGAGTACAGCAGCAAAAGGAATCCAAAACAAACACTAGTAGGAACATACTCCATGCAGATGGGAGTACTGAAGATAACTGAATGCAAGAACCCAGCACCGCAAAGACACTAATCAGCAGACTCTCTGTGCCAGTGCTGTTTAGGGTTATTGCTTGCTCCGCCATTCATTAACCTTGTGCAGCATCCTTCTCTATTGTGTTATAACATGATGGCTTCCAGCACAACCTGCTAACATGCTCATGTATTTCTCATGAGCCGATTCCATGAATATTCCATCCCCTCACAGCCCTTTAACCTGCAAATTATCCTTCATCGCACTTTGTTTTCTCCATGTTCAGAATTTTGGCTTTCTTCAGGCTGATCTGGCTTTGACCGATGCTCTTTATGTGTAATATTTTCATAAAACTGAAAAAAGGCCCCACCCCATCTGAAATCTCCGGTCCCTCCAGCCAGGTCTGAACGAGGCAGTTTTCTGTCCATACACAGCAGGACCCGAGAGGAAACAAGCCAAGACAATGCACGCCATGAGATTACCTCTGCTAATAAATATGCTACTTACAAGACTTGTTTTTGTCTAGCTGCTAGCAGACAATTTTTATGTCTTTAAGCAGTTATCAGTAAAAAAAAAAAAATAGCATCAAAGTTTAATCTGAGAATAATCTTCATGAGTCAGACTGATGCTGTATTTCGCCAAGTGGTACATCTTATAAAAAAAAATACCAAGGGGCGCGGATCCAGTAGTGCACTTTGGCTTGCAGACATGTTTTCTGCATACAGATGCAGCTAAAATATTTTTGATTATTGTTCAGATGAACACGCAAATAAAAATCCAGCATGCTGCAGTTTAATCGAGGTGTGGAAACGAACCTTCCTACATGTACTTGTGTGTGGAGCAGGCACTGGGTCCTGGAGTGGTGGGATTAGGAAAGCTTAGAGCACAAAAAAGGCCTTCATCAGGGTTGTGTGGCTGATTTGCCGCCCTGCAGCTGATGTGCACAAAGGGGCATCATTGACCGAACATGACCAACATTTGACTTCATATGGCCATATTAGATAAACGGCGTTACAAGCACCCCCGCCCCTGCAATAGTGGCAAAACGCAACACACGTGTCTAGGCGTTATTCATTTTAATGGCACCTAAACATGCGTGGTAGCTAAGGTAGCATGATAAATCACGCTGCAATCGTAGTTTGTTGCCCAATAGAAGCTCCTGCTCCTTCTTGGGTGACCAGCTTCATGTGACGCAGTTTGCCCAGATTGCAGCACGATTGATAGAGCAACAATCACGGCAAAACCACACCACATTTAGGTGCCATTAAAAATGAATAGAACTTAAACACGCATGGTGTGTTTTGCCACTATTTCAGTGTGATTTGGGATCATGAGCAGAATCACAGAGATTCTGCCTGAGATCCCAAAACGGCAGATGTGAACGGGGACTAACTGCAAGTCTTCAGAATTTCACATTTTGCTGGGTCACATTGGATAATGAATTAGCATCACAACACTGCTTTAGGGCCCCATTGTGTTCTCCTCCTAATTTAAGCTGCCCTAACCCCTCCAGCTCCAGGACCCAGTGCCTGCAACATGTCAGGCTAACAGCATTATGCAATGCAATAGAGCCAGCTTGGGTCACAAGGCAAAATCTACTTATTCACAGTCTGATATCCAGGGGCGGCCCATCCATTAAGGGCGCAACCCCCTATTCATGTGTCCGGATCATTTCAGGACGCAGGGTGCTTAAATTACTATGGCAGGGGTGGTTTTTTTTGTTTTTTAAGCACCTGATTAGAGCCAGAGGCTCTAATAGGTTTCAAAATAGGATAGGCTCCGGTCGCAGAGCCCACCCAGGTGTGTTAGAATAGCGAATGAATATTCACTATTCCAACACTGAATTGCCTCTTTGCCAATCAGGAAGCATGGGTCTGATACCCGTTTCCCAATTGGCTGAAAGGACAGGTGATCCTATTGGAGACCTAGGAGGAGGCGGAGGAAGAGGGAGGTGGAAGCCACCGTAATTCATAATCCCTCTGCAGGGGATTATGGAAAGACTATATAAAGACAGATGTAAGGTAACTATATTAGTGGTAAGTGTTTCTGCTTCAATGAATGAATGAATGCATTTTATCTTCCTCTCTGGAAATAGCTGCTATTAGAAATGATCTGATTTACTGAATGAGACTTAAAAAATTAAGGGACCTAATTGGTAAAACATATCACACGTCAGAAGCGATTGCACAAGTGTTGGGAACTATGGCGTCACTGGCCAGGAATGTTCCGAGGCTTCTCCACATTGCACAGAGCACAGCAGAACTTCCATGTGGCTGCATCTCATACAGCTGAGTACTGAGCTCTTCTAGTATTTATGGTTTCCCAAAATATGCAGGCCAGAGCCCGGCACACTCATCACTGCAGAATGTGCTGGAATTAGGTGGATACAGAATCTGTGCTGATTACTACCAGGAATGTACTCTAGATTAAAGCCGCCAATCATTAGCAAGGAAGACAGCAGGACAGCGATCAATGCTTTCACTGAACATATTGTGCAACTCAATTCAATATATATATATTCAATTCAATATACAGTTGTGCTCATAAGTTTACATACCCTGGCAGAATAGAAGTAAAAGGAAGTAAGGAAAGTGGACTTTTTCATAGAACATCTGCTTTAAATGTAATCTAAACTTCATTTACATTATAATAATAAAGACAATCGCATTTACGAAATGGCAGATATTTTATACCTACACTTTTTATGACACTTTGCTACAATGTAAAGTAGTGAGTGTACAGCTTGTATAACAGTGTAAATTTGCTGTCCCCTCAAAATAACTCAACACAAAGCCAAGTGAAAATGTCCAAACTGGGCCCAATTAGCCATCTTCCCTCCCCGAGGTCTCAGGTGTGGATGAGGAGCAGATGTGTTAAATTTGATCTTATCGCACGCACTCTCTCATACTGGCCACTGAGAATTCATAATGGCACCTCATGGCAAACAACTCTCTGAGGATCTGAAAAAGTTTTAAAAAGAATTATTGCTCTATATAAGAGGGCTTCCACACTGCCGTGAACATAGCGTTGGCGGTAAAATGCCACTATTTTTAGCAGCGTTTTACTGTCAGATTTGTAGTGCATTTTGGCCGCTAGTGGGGCACTTTTACACCCGCTAGTGGCTGAGAAAGGGTTAAAACCGCCCGCAATATGCCACAATAGCGGTGTTTTGCCGGCGGTATTGCATCGCTGCCCCATTGATTTCAATGGGGAGCAGCGGTGGAGGAGCGGTAAACACACCATTCCTTCAACGCTCCTAAGAAGCTGCTGGCAGGACTTTTCCTGATGTCCTGCCACCACACCGCTTCGGTGTGAAAGCCCTCGGGCATTCACACTGGAGACAATGGTGCAGCAGTTTGAGGGCGGATTGCAGGCGCTATTTCTAATGCTATAGCGCCTGCAAAATGCCCTCGGTGTGAAAGGGGTCTAAAGATGGCCTAGGCTATAATATTGTCAACACCCTGAAACTTGAAACCCCATCTTTCTTCAAGTGCCTCATTACTGTGCATCTTGAAACAGCCACACCACATCTTTTCAGAGAATCCTGTATTTCACCTGAAGTTATTTGTCGGTTTTTCTTTGCACCCTGAACAATTTTCCTGGCAGTTGTGGCTGAAATTTTAGTTGGTCTACCTGAGCGTGGTTTGGTTTCAACAGAACCCTACTTCTTGATTAGAATTTGAACACTGCTGGTTGGCATTCTCAATTCCTTGGATATTTTTTTTATATCCCTTTCCTGTTTTATACAGTTCAACTACCTTTTTCCACAGATCTTTTGACAATTGTTTTGTTGTCCCCATGACTTAGAATCCAAAAACGTCAGTGCCGCACTGGATGAAAGATGCAAGGGTCTGTCAGGATTCCAGAAACGCATTGACCTTTTATACACACACACTAATTACAAGCAAACAGATCACAGGTGAGGATGGTTACCTTTAATAGCCATTCAAACCCCTTTGTGTCAACGTGTGTGCATCTTATCAGTCAAAAATCACAAGGGTATGTAAACTTTTTATCAGGGCCATTTGGGTAGTTTCTGTTGTGATTATGATTTAAAAGAGTAAACACAGTTGATTGATAATAAATGGCTTCAGCCAAACAATAACCATGAGTGAAAGAAATGTTTTTGTGTTATCATTCATATTCTCTGAAAAAATTACAAGAAATCATAAATTCTGCCAGCCTGTGTGAACTTATGAGAACAACTGTATATACACATTATATATATATATATATATATATATATATATATATATTTAAGGAATGAACTGCGTAGGTGTAAAATAACTGTGTTTGCCATTTTTGTAAATGTGATTGTCTGTATTATAATGTAGATGAAGTTAAGATTACATTTAAACCAGATGTTCTATGAAAGTCCACTTTCCTGACTTCCCTTCACAGCTATCCTGTCTTCTGATGCTTCCAATGACGTCACCTCACCTAACTATATATTATAAATGTAATTATTATTTGGGTAGTACATGTAATACACAGCCCTCCCTTTATTTGTGTCAATTAAAGTAGAACTCCAGTTTCTAACACGTAGCCAGATGCTGGGCTACAGCAATATGGAGATGGAGACATTGCCCTCTATTCTTCTCTTCTTCTACTGGGATACTGATGTTATGCTGCACCATCCTCCTCTGGCCAGCAGGGGGAAAGCTAAAGCCAAGCAAGCCCATAGACTCTACGCAGAACACTGAGGAGTGGTCATTTGAGATCGCAGCCATTTAATGGTTACACTATAATGTCTACACTACAGATCCCAATGTATACTGTGCAGGAGGAGGATTGCAAAGAGGGTTTTTATTAAACTACCAGGAAAGTTCTGGAGCGTCCACTCACCCTCTGCCCCTCCTTTTGGACAGTGCATACCCATTTTTTCTATGACCATCACAAATGTGCTCTGGCAGTATAGTTCCAGCACTGAATAGATTAAAGCAGTTGTAAAAACTCAGACATGAAATATGAACACAACATATTCCTCTATAGTTTCTGCTGCTTTGCTCCTCCGCTATTAACATGAGTCACTTCTGACACAAAGAGAAAAAGGTGACAGGGTAGGGAGCTCCAGCAGATTGACAGCCTCAGCTCTGTTCCTGTGTGGTGTTTTGGGGGGGAGCATTCCCGCCAATCAGCTCTCAGTGCTCTCCTCATTTAGCTCTGCAGTGTGTAATTTCAGCTCTCCGTCCCCTCTTTTTCCCCAACAGCTCAGACAAGCTTTATATATTAAGGACTGTAAATGGATGTAGAGAAGACTGCATATAAACAGGTATAACTTATGTAGGAGGATTTGTTTTATCGTTGTCTATCACTGGGTATATGTAAAAGTTTACAACCACTTTAACCTTTACTACTGCTCACTGTTGCACTTGAAGTGGTCTTGCTACTGTTTACGCTGATCTGGATGCCAAATGTCATCTTATGCCTAGTCCTGACTGTTAATCACTTTGTAAGCTAAATTGTGTTATTAACATTGTAACCTGTTTTATGCTTCCTTTTTACCAACCATATTGGGTGACAATATATTACAGTTGCCTTTACTACCTGGTTTGGTGGTTGTTTTCTTTGATATAGCACTACTATTGGGTACTATTACTTTCAGTAATTTCCTGTGATAGTGTAAGTTTGTACACTCAGCATTGTCTGTCGGGGGGGCTGAGGTTCTGGAGAAGGTCAGGGCAAAGAACAGAGGACCCATTCTATCCAGCGAGTCCTATGGGAATAGCCCCACAAATGTATTAAAAAAAAAAAAGAGAGGACTTTGGCCAGACATTTAAAAATAAAAATGAAGCTTAGTTGAATACTTACCAAGAAACTCTAACCAAGTCCTCCACTCCTCTTCTGGGTTGATAGACATCCAGTGCCATTAACGTAGAACCATAGACAAAACTTTCCTTTTCATATTAGATAGAGTAAGGGAGGGTTATAATATCTGTCAGATTGTATGTCCCATTGCAAAGATTTCCCTTCACTTCAAGTAAGAGGGAATCCCTGCAAATTAAGGGAGTTCCTTAGTGACCCCCAGGTTACCAGAATTGGTGTCCCCATTGGAAGGCTTTGCCCCTATTACTTTTACTTTGTTTAATTCATTTTCAATTATTATTATTATTATTATTCAGGATTTATATAGCGCCAACAATTTGCGCAGCGCTTTACAATATGAGGGCAGACAGTACACTTACAATACAAATCAATACAGGAGGGATCAGAGGGCCCGGCTCGTTAGAGCTTACAATCTAGAAATTATAGTGGTAAACAGGACAGATAGAGAGTGTGAATATCCTTAACGGGGACACAGGCAGCAATAAAAACTGTCAGGTTTTCCAATCCCTCTCCACTCTATCCAAAAGTAAAATAAAAGATTTGCCTTTAGTTATACTTTAAACCCACCTCCTGTGAGCCCAGAATGTCAGAGACCCACCTCTTGGGGGTGGCCGGCTGATTAAAAAAATCAGTTCTGCTTTACCAAAACTAGTCAGCACTGATTACTTAAAGTAGTATTAAACCCATAACCAGCAATGTAATTTTTCACTTCTCTCTCAGCTGAAGAAGTCCAGTCCTGCAACTCATTGATGGTCAGAGTGCTGGTTTGGGGTAAGTTGCCATCCCCACATTTCCTGTACTGCACAAAGCTCTACAAAATCAAGTCCATTTAGGGAGCCATTTCACACATAAAGAATGTATTGTTCTTTTCCTGAAGATGGGTGTTGCACAAAATAAAACGTTATTTTTGTTACAGTCGAATGGTTTGTATTAGTGTAAAAGACAATATAACAATTTCATTATACAATTACTATGCTGGAAGATTGAGCAATGAAATTATTTTTGTACGGTTTTCTATTGTGGAAAAATCTGCCTGAGTCAGCTGTTTTCTGGGATTATTATTAAAGAAGGTTGATGGTGCGATGATGCGGTCTGTATGCCCGGAAGGGAATGTTTTGATGGATTCTTCTGCAGGGGCAGTGAGCTCACTCTGAATGTGGGCTTCATGCTGATATATAACCTGGAGTTAATAAAATGTAGTTTCGGCACAGAGTACCAGTTTAAGGTCCTCTGGATCGCTTACAAAGCTTTACGGTGAGCATACAGAAGCCAGGAAAAGCCCACAGGAGGTGGCGAGAACGTGGCTTCAATTTATTGAAAGCGATACAAGAAGTGTTTTTCCAGACGCTGAGAAATGTCTTAGTCAGCTGACTTTGAGTGTATGGAAACATAATCTCACATGACGTGATGGAGACCAGGGAGACACCAGCCAGTAAATATATCAACTGCCCACACACAGGAGAGAAAGTGACCATTTTCTGCAAGGATGAAACAATATCGATGAAATTGCACCATGACACTTATACCTGAACTGGGGTCTAATATGACAGCTGGAAGAGAGACGAGTCTGTTCTGTCCATAGCAACCAGATTCCTGCTGTCGCTTGCATGGAAGCTATATTGTGCTTTAACAGTCAATTTTGGTAAAACACACAATGGCTGCCTACGGCATAGAGCACAGACTGAAGAAGACTGCTGTGCAAAGAGACAAGTCAGGAAAATAAATAGGTTTGTTGCTTCACCTTTTATTTTGCAGCATGTCTTTCCATCAGAAAGTCACAAGATCAGGATTCTAAACCTACAAGCACACTTGGCCCTTTATCTCAATCGCCTGCAGTATCTCACCAGTCTCGATCCCAGCTGTCACCTCACCATCCTCTTACTGTAAAGTTACCAGCTTCAACACTTATTTTCATTTAAAGTCTTTTTATTAAGATCTGGCTATCCCAGTAGAGAGGCGGGTCATTAGCATCCTCCACCCTCCTAAACTTCCATAGCTCATCCTCAACTTTTTGGTCTTTTTATTAAAGTGATTGTAAAAGCTTGTTTTTTATATTTCTATTAAAATAACAAACTTCATACTTACCTGCTCTGTGCAGTGGATTTGCACAGAGCAGCCCAGATCCTCCTCTTCCCGGGTGCCTCTTCGGCACTCCTGGCCCCTTTCTCCTGTTGAGTGCCCCCACAGCAAGCAGCTTGCTATGGGGGCATCCAAGCCGAGTTACAGCTCCCTGTGTCCATTCAGACAGGGAGCTGCAGTTTGGCCCCACCCCTTCTCTTTCCTGATTGGCTTCCTGACTTTGACAGCAGCGGGAGCCAATGGCGGCGCTGTTGTGTCTACGCCAATCAGGAGGGAAAGTCCCAGACCGATGAGGCACTTGTGAACATCACTGGACAGAGATGGGCCTCAGGTAAGTATTAGGGGGGTTGAGGGGGCTGCTGCACACAGAGGGCTTTTTATCTTAATAGAATGCATTAAGATATAAAAAAAAAAAAACCTTCTAAATTTACAAGCCCTTTAAGATTTGGCTGTCCCAGTAGAGAGGACGGATCATTAGCATCCTCCACCTTCCTGTAGCTCTGTGACGAAACGTCCAACACTCCGCTTGAGTGCGTTCACCATATACCGCTTCCTCCCAGTCTGAATATAGATATCAGATATTCCGACTTCTCCCAACAACAAACAAGGCAATACTCGTTTGGTTGCTGATCATGAACTGTTTATTAGAACAAGAATACAGTCTTATATACAGTTGAAGAGGAGGTTCCCCCTCCTGCTCGTATTACTCTAAAGCCTCGTACAAAGCCTTTGGACAAAACCGTGGAATTTTGTCCGAAGGGCATTGGCCCAAACTTGTCTTGCATACACACGGCCACACAATTGTCGGCCAGCAAATACGAACGTAGTGACGTACTACGTCGTTTTTAAGCTCTTTAGCGCCACCCTTTGGGCTCCTTCTGCTAATTTTGTGTTAGTTGAAGTTTGGTGAGTGTGGATTTGTTTTTTTTTTGTTTTTTTCGTGCGCTTTTCAGTTTTTCATTTCGTGCTTTTCATTTTGTTTCTGAACTTACAGTTCTTTTTTGAATGGCCATTCGTCAACCAGACATGTTGCGGAAATGGAGGAGATAACGTGTTCTTTATTATTGGCCTTGGAGTTATTGCTTTGACATTATTTTTTGGTTGAATAATGATTTGATTTGGTATATTTTTGGATGCATAGAATGCACTTTTTGGTTAAGTTCTATCAGCAGATAGCATGTCTAATTGTATTTGTTTTCTTGTTTTAATGCGCAATAAAAAAAAAAAAAAATGTGTAGAATAATACTTGGCTATCTGTTTTACTTCAAATGACAGTTTGGGAGTAGGCAGTTACATTTTAAAAAATACAATGTAAAATTAACAAGGGACACCAACATAGTTGTATCTTAAAAACTATGGGATAATGGTGTTGTGTTAACTTGCCCAAATAATAAAAAAATCATAATAATATTATTCTTGATATCACTAGAAAAAAAAAGCCTTTGAAAATTTGTTAACTCCATCAGTATCACCAGCAAAGCAGCTTCATTATTATCCCATTAAAGAAGAGAATATGCTCTGCATTTGGAGATTTCATAATTTGCCACATCACAAATGTTAATTCTCCATTACGAATGCTAATTTACAAGACCGACCGTTTCTGTCTCGTCCTTCCGTGTGTTTGTACTTTGGACTTTTGTCCGACGGACTTGGGTATACACGCTCGGAATATCCGACAACAGACATTTGTCCATGGAAAATTTATAAACCTGCCATCCAACATTTGTCCAAGGAAAGTTGCCCAACAATTGTCTGATGGAGCATACACATGGTCAGATTTACCACCAACAGCCTGACATTGAACATTTCCCGTCGGAAAATCCAATTGTGTGTACGAGGCATAACAATACACCTCTAACCGGAAACATAAATGAACATGAGCTAGTTATTCGATCATTTACCCAGACTTGGTGACTCAGAGTTATGACCTTTCAGGGTAGACTTGCCAGCTCATCTCATCATATTACAATACACATAAGTATAAACACATCCCCCAATAGTTTGCTAGGACAAAGGTGTGTTAATGAGCACAATAAACTATTGGGTGAAAGACCCAGACTTTCCAGATCTCAAATCTGTCCCAAGCTGGCAGCTTAATAATGTCCTTTTGCATTACATAAAAGAATATCTTCCTAAATGCTTGTAGCTCCCTCAGATGCCAGGGCTCATAGTCAGTATGCAAGAAGCTAGCATTCAGTCCCCTCCAAAAGCCTCTGTCGTGGGTGAGTCTGTCACAAGCTCCTCCTCTATTATTTGGTAGCTTATCTTCAACCCGTGTGACATCCTGTAATCTTTTCTTTATCCTCACAGCCTTCTGTGGTTCCTTTTTCACATTGTGGCTTCCTGTGCCTCCTCCACCACCCCTTTAACCCTCCCTCTACAACTCTTTTTCTACCTTGGTGATCTTCAGTAAATCTTCACATGTATGACCTCCCATGGCATCTTTTCCACCACAGTGGCCTCTTATAGCTCTCCTCCGTCCATTTGACCTCCTGTAACTCCTTCTCAACCCTTGTGTTCCTCTGTAGCTCCTTCTCCACATATGTACATTCCTGCTGATCCTCCTTCATCCTTATGGCCTCTTGAGGCCCCTCCATAATCACTGAGCTATATGTGGTTCCTCCTCCACACACAAAACCCTTATGTAGCTACAAGTGTTAATTTTGTCAACAAAAACATTTGCTTAGAAATTTTCGTCAACAGCCTTTTTACAGTAACGAAAAGTACACCATGTTTTTGTCTATGACAAAAATCAATTCATTACCAAACGAAAACGGAACTGAAAATGTGGGAGAGAGACATTTACCCTTGTGAACTTCTGGTTTCCATGGAGCTCCATGCTTAGCAGTTAACACTGTACTGCATCACAGACCTCCTCAAACGACTGTCCAGAGCAGTGCTGTACATTACAGGTCTCCTGACGAGAGTTCCGACTCATGACCATCCAGAGCACAGCAGTGCGAGTGTGTGCATTACAGGCCTCCCCTCAGACCACCGTCCAGAGCACTGCGTGCATTACAGGCCTCCTCTTACCACCTGCATCCACAGCACTGGGAATTACAGGCCTCCCCTGAGACCACTATTCAGTATTACAGACTCTCAGACCACCGTCCCAGAGCACTGCACAATACATGCCTCCCCTCAGACCACCATCCAGAGCACTGTGCAGCATTACAGGCCTCTCATATCACTGTCCAGAGCACTGTGCAGCATTACAGGCCTCCTCAGACCACCATCCAGAGCAATGTGCACTACAGGTCTCCTGGGACCACTGTCCAGAGAACTGTGCAGCATTACAGGGGTCCTTAGACCACCATCCAGGGCAATGTGCACTACAGGCCTCCTTAGACCACTGTCCAGAACACTGTGCAGCATTACAGGCCTTTTAAGACCACCATCCATAGCAATGTGCTCTATAGGCCTCCTGAGACCATTGTCCAGAGAACTGTGCAGCATTACTGGTCTCCTTAGACCACCGTCCAGAGCACTGTGCATTACAGACCGCCTCAGACCACTTTCCAGAGCACTGTGCATTACAGACCGCCTCAGACCACCGTCCAGAGCACTGTGCATAACAGGCCTCTTCAGACCACCATCCAGAGCAGCACTATGTATTACGGGCCTCCTCAAACCATCCACAGTGGCTAAACCTGTATCTGTGAGTTTGTTCAAACCTTAATAACATAAATAATAACATATTCAACTTTTTTAAATACAGGAGTATATAATAAGTTTGGAAATACTAGAGAAATGCTTAAATAACGCATTGCAATTGAACTAAACCCAGTCGACTAAAATGCTACATTTTAGTCGACTAAATACCACTAAAATTAAAACAAATGCAGATGTCTAAAATGGGACTTAAATGGAATTTTAGTCAAAAGACTATGACTAAAACTAAATCAATATTCGGTGCCAAAATTAACACTGGCAGCTACTCCCAATCTGTTGACCTCTTGTAACTCCTTGACCACCTTTAGTACCTTTTCCTGCACGTATGTGGTCTCATGTGGCTCCCTCTCCACCCTCATGACCCTCAAGCTGTAACTCCATGCCTTAGCCCAGGGATTATGCCTACTACTGGCTGCCCATCCTAGGTGCATACCTACAAAATGTCACCACATTTTTGTAAATCATTAGAAACACCTTAATTTCACAATAAGTCAGGCTACCCTAAATATGCCCACAGGCCTGCACCAACACATTTTCTAGACATCACATCAGCTTGTCAGATTACTATAACCCACAGGGGCAGTTCATCTTAAAACGACAAATTCAGAAAACAGGTGCCGTCAGCGATATAGAGAGATATGGTCTTGGATGCAATGATAGAGCCAAGTCACAGTATTTTTGCTGAGAGCTAAAATAAATCCATGCAGACTTTTCTGCATAATATTTTTAAACCATTTTCCCATTACCATATGTACCATTGAGGCCAGGCAGGTTTTTTGGAGGGAATGACAGTTTATGTGGCAATCAAGGTGTAATGTAATGTTCAGCAAGAGTGGGCAAAGTAACGTACCCATACGTCCCATAATTTCCACCCGTGCATGTGTGCTGCCACCACTTGATGTCAGCGGGGATACCCGTGATCATGTCACAAAGCTGAAGAACAGGGAGATGCCGATGTAAACACAGCATCTCCCTGTTCTGCCTAGTGACACAACACTGATCGTCTGCTCCCTGTCATCGGGAGCAGCGATCAGTGTCGTGTCACTGCTAGCCCACCCCCCCAGTTAGATTCACTCCCCAGGACACACTTAACCCCTCCCCGCCCCCTAGTGGTTAACCCCTTCACTGCCAGTGATATTTTTACAGTAATCAATGCAATTTTATAGCATTGATCACAGTATTCATGCCAATGGTCCCAAAAATGTGTCCAAATTGTCCGACGTGTCCAGCATAATGTCGCAGTCATGATATAAATCGCTGATTTGCCGCTATTACTAGTACAAAAAATATATATATATTAATAAAAATGCCATAAATCGATCCCGTTTTGTAGACACTATAACTTTTGCGCAAACCAATCAACAAACGCTTATTGCAATTTTTTTTACCAAAAATATGTCAAAGAATACGTATCGGCCTAAACTGAGGAAAAAATATATATATATTTTTTCGGCATATTTATTATAGCAAAAAGTAAAAAAAAATGTGTTTTTTTCAAAATTGTCACTCTTTTTTTGTTTATAGCGCAAAAAAATAAAAATGACAGATCAAATACCACCAAAAGAAAGCTCTATTTGTGGGGGAAAAAGGACATCAATTTTGTTTCGGAGACTTCAGATATGTTTTTGCAAAATTTAGCCAGCCTTGGATGTTTTTCTTTGTAAGAAAAGGCTTTGGTCTTGCCCTCTACTCCATAGCCCAGACATATGAAGAATACCGGAGATTGTTGTCACATGTACCACACAGCCAGTACTTGCAGATATTCCTGCAGCTCCTTTAATGTTGCTGTAGGCCTCTTGGCGGCCTCCCTGACCAGTTTTCTTCTTGTCTTTTCATCAATTTTGAAGAGACGTCCAGTCATTGTTGTGCCATATTTTCTCCACTTCATGCTGACTGTCTTCACTGTGTTCCATGGTATATCTAATGCCTTCAAAATTCTTTAGTACCCTTCTCCTGACCGATACCTTTTAACAATGAGATCCCTCTGATGCTTTGGAAGCTCTCTGTGGACCATGTCTTTTTCTGTACAATACAGACTAAGAAAATGTCAGGAAAGACCTACTAGAACAGATGAACTTTATTTTGGGTTGATCAGAGGGTTTGCATGTGATTGCTTAATTCTTAACAAAGCTACAGCCTCAGTTATAAAAGGTTGTGCACACTTATGCAACCACATTATTTAACTTTATTTTTACCCCCCCTAACATAATTGAAATTTGTTTTTCAATTGAGTAATACAGTTTTTAGGCCACATTAACCAATTAAGCCCCGGACCAATTTGCAGCCAAAGGACCAAGCCCCTTTTTGCGATTCGGCACTGCGTCGCTTTAACTGACAATTGCGCGGTCGTGCGACATGGCTCCCAAACAAAATTGGCATCCCTTTTTCCCACAAATAGAGCATTTTTGGGACCATTGTCATTTATACAGCAATCAGTGCTATTTAAATGCACTGATTCCTGTGTAAATGACACTGGCAGTGAAGGAGTTAACCACTAGGGGGCAGTGTATGGGGTTATGTATGACGCTATGTGTTTTTTTTTATTGTAGAGGCCTGGCATGTGACGTCACTGATCGTCTTTCTCTATATCAGGGAACAGACGATCGGTGACAGTCACAGTAGGAAGCACGGGGAGAGGTTTGTTAACACCTCGTTCTTCAGCTCTGTGACCCGATCGCGGGACACCAGTGGCGATCAGATCCGCTGGTCATGCGGCCACGGAGCTCAGGACTGGGTACTCCCTACCCACGGCTGGGCACTTAAAGAATCACGTACTGGTACGTGATTGTGCCCAGCCGTGCCATTCTGCCAACGTATATCAGCGTGAGGCAGTCCTTAAGTGGTTAAAGGTGGAAAAAGTTCTAAAATGATTTATCTTTTGTCTCATTCTTTTACATCGCAGAAACCTGACATTTTAACAGGGGTGTTTAGACTTTTTATAGCCACTGTATGTATTACTCTTATAGATACTATGAATACTTATTCATCTAGGTAAAAACACATGCTATACGGATATGTATTTATGTATCCATGGTTAGAATATATCATTAACAACAATAATTGCTATACTTAAAGCTATTTCTACTTCTAATATGCTCTACATCAAAATAACATAATTACTATTGTACCAACATACACTGAAATCCTGACTATATCTACGAGATGCAACATGATATATATATATATATATATATATATATATATATATATATATATATATATATATATATATATATATATATATATATATATATATATATTCAAAGATAGCTGAGTTATTAAAAGTTTGGAAATAGCTGCAGTGACTGCCTTTATTTTGACCTTTTTCTCATGGTGTTTACTCCATAAAAAAACAAAAAAAAAAAAAATGTTATTATTTCTTCTCCAAAAGTCTAACAACGGATACCCATCCCCACTTCCTGGGGCCTGGCTGCGGCAAGATGCGGTGAGGTCCCCGAGAAGTTTGACCCCCTCCTTCTTTCCCCGCCGCCAGGCCATTCACAAATCACAGTGTGCTTTACGCATGCACAGTAGGGGACCGGTTGTGAAGCCGCAAGGCTTCGCTGCCGGTTTCCCTTACGGGCAATGGTGGCGGCAGCACCTGAGAGCCGATGGGAACATCAGCTGGGGTGCTGACATTGGATTGTATTCCAGGACAGGTAAGTGTCCTAATATTAAATGTCAGCAGATACAGTATTTGTAGCTGCTGACTTTTAATTTTTTCCATGGGAAGCTGGACCTCCTCTTTAAAGTGGTTGTAAAGGCAGAAGTTTTTTTTTATCTTAATGCATTAGGATAAAAACTTTCTGTGTGCAGCAGTCCCCTAATACTTACCTGATTCCCCTCTAGGTCCAGTGATATTATAGGAATGTCTTGGCTACCCGGACTCCCCTCCTCATTGGCTGAGACAGCACGGTGCCATTGGCTCCTGCTGCTGTCAATCAAAGTTATTCAGCCAATGAGAAGAGAAAGGAGGCAGGCTGGGCCGCAGCTCCGTGTCTAAATGGACACAGGGAGCTGTGACTCAGCTTGGGTGCCCCTACAGCAAGCTGCTTGATGTGGGCTGGAACTCAACGGGAGGGAGGGGCCAGGAGCGCCAAAGAGGGATTTGAGAAGAGGAGGATCTGGGCTGCTCTGTGCCAATCCACTGCATAGGGCAGGTAAGTATAACATGTTTCTTATTTTTACCCAAAACAAAAAATAGACTTTACAATCACTTTAACTATTTTTAATCCTTATACTGTGGTATGGTATAACTTGTGATTTTCAATGTGTAATCAGCTGAAACACTCATCTGAAAAGGGACAAGCAGATAACATTGCAGTAGATGTTGTAAATTATTTTGTTCTGTATACTGTATATGGCTCTAGAGTCCCAGCCTATAACAGAGAATAGGGCAGCTTGCTTAGCACTTACACTCGCTCTAGTCTTTGTATAGCACTAAAACCACCATTGTAGAGAGCAGTGATGGCTCCACATGTAACAAAAAGATAAAGTGATTTTCCGACACACATGGGATGCACATGTCACATTTGTCCATTTTATTGCATACATATTGCAGCTTTCATGGATGTCTGCCTAAGCGATTAATGGGATTATCCTTTAATATAATTTATATCTGAAAATGTTACATAATATCTGTTTGAACTTTTTTTTGCTATTAACTCATACGCTTGCTGTGCTGTGAAATTGATAAGGATCAGTCCATCCAAAACCCACCTTCTATTTATAGGTGGATGGTCTTGAGTGCAACTAGAAGATATCTGCACATTCCTAATATATAATTGAAACGCTACCCTGTACTTTTTTGTTATTTAAGTTATTGCAAAATTCAACAGGGCAGTGAAATGTTGTTTTAAAGTAAAACATTGGGAACGGCAAATTAACTACCATTGCAGTGGTGTTAAATGCTTGTTAACTCTAGCGGATGAGGAAGAAGAAGTAATACTTATAGTGGAACTCAGCTCGCCCCCCCCCCGTTTATTTACCTTTATGCTATTGTTCACATCCCAACTGCCCTCTTTCTCCATTCTGGTTTAGGTAAAAACGTCTGGCTGTACTCCTAGAGCTTTGTATTGTGATTTTACACGCCCAGGAGTCACTGGCTCTCGTTTATGATAGGAGTGGGCCTGGCAACGTGTCATCAGGACGCAGCTGTCTAGACCTGGAAGAGACAGTCTCCTCCTAATGATGTCACAGAGAAAGATTGGGCAGTCTCAACACAGAAACTGATTGCAGCATGATAATGCTGGATCCATTAGTGAGTAGCTGCGTTGTGACCAACCCAGCATGGGCTTAAAAAAATAAATGGGGGGTTAGAGTGAAGTTTCTCTTTAACTTATTCCTTGCTTCAACAAGCTCATTAACTTATCAAGCCCTAGTGTTTGTTTTTTATATATAAAAAGGGAAGAGAAAAGAAAAAACTGTTAGTGCTACCGTGCAAAGATATCCTAAAGCAATTTTGTCCAAAACAAACTATGTGTAGATAATGTGAAAATAATGTGAAATCAACATTCACATTTCATTATAATAAAACAACAAATGAGTGTTAATTGTCCTGTGCGTATCAAGTTATTAAAAACATTCATTAAATGTGCAAAAAGGTGAAATTGTTATTAGTATTCGATGATATATTAGTTGAAAACAGATTGTGCAAACATGTGCAAAAAATTGTGCAAAAAGACAACTACAGATCAGAGCAACCAAGGATCAGAAATCATTCAACCAAAAAACCGCATAAAGGCGTTAAATGTGCAGATCAACAATGTTTTCAACCAATAATCGCATGAAGACGCTTCTGAGTCCAATATAAGTCCAAAATTAATATTTGGCTTGATAGTGCTGCCTCTTCGGATTATTGTTGTAATGATTACAAAAAATCAATGGGGGGTATTTGATTCACTTGTGCAAATAGTGTGGACTTTCACTTAGAAAACTTCATCCCCGGTGCGCCACTCTGTGCTATGGTATATAAATGCTCTCACCAGAGTTAATGCCCTCGTGGGGCTAGATGAACCTTCACAATGTAAGCCACTGTGTCGCTCTCTGGCTGCTGCAGGTGCACTGGGTGAAGCTTCGTTGTTCCGTCCGTGTAATATCCAACGTTAATGTATAAGGAAAGACATATCCATAGTGTAATACGTTCTTAACCAAATCGTTCGTTTATTAAATTTAAAATCTACTCACATTTTGTATTAAAAGCATATGCGTATAGTAAAAACTCCGTTCGTCTCAAACGAGTGCACACAACGTGGCCACGCCCTACGCGTTTCGTCACTACGACGTCCTCTGGAGCGGCCATATTGGTGCACCTTATTGCTTAAATAGGGTGTAGTGCTCCACTACGCCTGCGCTGAACTAACAGCGCCATTTTGGATATGGGATGCCCTTTCTTTGCTAGGGATAAAAGCAATTTTGCCCCCTAGCGCCCTTAGGAAAACCGATGTAATAGGCATAATTAGTCTTGGAGCACTGCAGCCTACCTATGAGCCACACTCAATTTAGATGACATTCCTTAGTCATTTCCCATTTGACCGGATGTTTATAATTAGTTTTTTCTTGTCTGGGAATAACACTAAAAATACAGTAAATAAATAAATATATGCATATAAATACATGTAGAATTCGCATATATAAAAAATACAAAAAATATAAAAAATACTTATATAAAAAATACTTATATAAAAAAATTCATATGTAAACAAGGGGGTACACATTAATATTAGAGAAAACACATGAGAATTTATAAAAATTATATGAATTATAAAAATTATAAAAATTACATGAAAAGGTTTTTATGTATTTAAAAAATCTTTTGTACATACTAATAAAAGAGGGAATTATTCCAGAGGAAAGTTGTTTGGGGAGACATTAATTTAAAATAAAAATAAAACTCTATATGGAGGTGCTAAGGAGATCTAACTAGCATCGTCCTATAGGTGGTTGTGATATTGTAACTGTATATTACGTTCAGGGGAACTTTTGGATAATTTTAAAAGAAGGGGGTCTTATTGTAGTTCAGACATCTCTAACGTATTTTGAATGGATAACATTCGACCTGAACCCAAGAAAGGTTGGGCCATGAGGTGTAGAATAGGCTACTATATATGTGCTACTATATATGTGGTTAGGTCTTGTCGGGATCCTATAATATGTGTGTGTATGGGTAACATTCGACTGCGGAATATTCGTCCAGCATTATCCAATGCTGGGGCGATCAGTTAATTGTTAAAAGTTAGTTAAGAAGCAATTGAGGTCTAGTTCTATGTTCATTCCCCTTGGCTGGAGGGTATCTAAATTAAAAATCCATTTAGTTTCGTTCCTGGATATTTTGATCGTTTTGTCTTCTCCTCTCCAGTGGCCTCTTATTTTGTCTATTCCGTAGAAAGTCATTTGTCCAGGATCCCGATTATGGAAATCCCTAAAGTGTTTGGAAACACTGTGTTTCTGGAAGCCTTTTTTGATATTTGCAATGTGTTCCCTTATCCTGACTTTTAACTCCCTGGTGGTCCTTCCCACATATTGCTTGTGGCAAGGACATTCAATGACGTAAGTAACGTGTGAGCTGCTACAAGTAATCAATTCCCTGATTTTATATTCTTTTCCATTAGAGGTGGATTTAAAACTCGTTTTCTTTTTTTCAGTTTTTTTACTATTTCTACATGGAAGGCAATTTCCGCATTTATAGAATCCTTTTAAGGTCTCAGAGATTCTTATTTGTTTTGGTGGGTCCACCACATTCTTTACTAATTTGTTTCGGAGTGTTGGAGCCCTCCTGTAGATGAACCGTGGTTTGTTCGGCAACATGGCCTGGAGTGAGCTGTCTGCTTGTAGAATCGGCCAGTGTTTTTTAATAATACGTTCCACATCTTTATGTTGTCTATTATACCCTGTGAGGAATGCAATGTTATGGAGGTTTTGTTTTGGTTTTACTTTCTTGCCTTCAATTAATTTTTTCCTGTCCATATGTTTTACTTCATTTTTTAATTTACGGAGATTTTTTTCTTTATATCCTTTTTTTCTAAACCTTTCGATGACGATTTCCGCCTGCTCGTCAAAATCATCTGTTTTGCTACAGTTCCTATATAGCCGTAGAAGCTGGCCTTTGGGTATATTCCCTAGCCACCTGGAATGGTGGCAGCTATTTGTGGGAATATACCCATTGCGATCCGTGGTCTTGAAGAAGGTTCGGGTGCCAAGATTTCCTTCATGTTTGTAAATTTGGAGGTCCAAATAATCTACAGTCTGGGTGTTAAACTTTCCTGTGAATTTGATATGGTATATGTTGTCATTAATTTCTTCAAAAAAGTCTTGTAGTTGTTCTACCGTGCCTCCCCATACCAATACGATATCGTCTATATATCGCCGGTAAAATTTCAAATTTTGCCTATGCACTCCATAAATTTGTTCTTCCTCCCATCGGTTCAAAAACAAGTTCGCCACACTTGGAGCGTACTTTGCCCCCATTGCCACGCCTTTCGTCTGTGTGTAGAAAGTTCCATTATACCAGAAATAGTTCGATGTCATTGCCATCCTTAGGCCTTCAGTGATATATTTTATTTGCTCCTGTTTTAAATCCGATAGTCCTTGTAATGCCCACTCCACACTGCTGATGCCATCCTCTTGTTTTATGTTTGTGTATAGCGATTCCACGTCTATCGTCACCAGTATGTCACTTTCACTGATATTTCTGGTATAATGGAACTTTCTACACACAGACGAAAGGCGTGGCAATGGGGGCAAAGTACGCTCCAAGTGTGGCGAACTTGTTTTTGAACCGATGGGAGGAAGAACAAATTTATGGAGTGCATAGGCAAAATTTGAAATTTTACCGGCGATATATAGACGATATCGTATTGGTATGGGGAGGCACGGTAGAACAACTACAAGACTTTTTTGAAGAAATTAATGACAACATATACCATATCAAATTCACAGGAAAGTTTAACACCCAGACTGTAGATTATTTGGACCTCCAAATTTACAAACATGAAGGAAATCTTGGCACCCGAACCTTCTTCAAGACCACGGATCGCAATGGGTATATTCCCACAAATAGCTGCCACCATTCCAGGTGGCTAGGGAATATACCCAAAGGCCAGCTTCTACGGCTATATAGGAACTGTAGCAAAACAGATGATTTTGACGAGCAGGCGGAAATCGTCATCGAAAGGTTTAGAAAAAAAGGATATAAAGAAAAAAATCTCCGTAAATTAAAAAATGAAGTAAAACATATGGACAAAAAAAAAAAAAAAAAAAAAATTAATTGAAGGCAAGAAAGTAAAACCAAAACAAAACCTCCATAACATTGCATTCCTCACAGGGTATAATAGACAACATAAAGATGTGGAACGTATTATTAAAAAACACTGGCCGATTCTACAAGCAGACAGCTCACTCCAGGCCATGTTGCCGAACAAACCACGGTTCATCTACAGGAGGGCTCCAACACTCCGAAACAAATTAGTAAAGAATGTGGTGGACCCACCAAAACAAATAAGAATCTCTGAGACCTTAAAAGGATTCTATAAATGCGGAAATTGCCTTCCATGTAGAAATAGTAAAAAAACTGAAAAAAAGAAAACGAGTTTTAAATCCACCTCTAATGGAAAAGAATATAAAATCAGGGAATTGATTACTTGTAGCAGCTCACACGTTACTTACGTCATTGAATGTCCTTGCCACAAGCAATATGTGGGAAGGACCACCAGGGAGTTAAAAGTCAGGATAAGGGAACACATTGCAAATATCAAAAAAGGCTTCCAGAAACACAGTGTTTCCAAACACTTTAGGGATTTCCATAATCGGGATCCTGGACAAATGACTTTCTACGGAATAGACAAAATAAGAGGCCACTGGAGAGGAGAAGACAAAACGATCAAAATATCCAGGAACGAAACTAAATGGATTTTTAATTTAGATACCCTCCAGCCAAGGGGAATGAACATAGAACTAGACCTCAATTGCTTCTTAACTAACTTTTAACAATTAACTGATCGCCCCAGCATTGGATAATGCTGGACGAATATTCCGCAGTCGAATGTTACCCATACACACACATATTATAGGATCCCGACAAGACCTAACCACATATATAGTAGCACATATATAGTAGCCTATTCTACACCTCATGGCCCAACCTTTCTTGGGTTCAGGTCGAATGTTATCCATTCAAAATACGTTAGAGATGTCTGAACTACAATAAGACCCCCTTCTTTTAAAATTATCCAAAAGTTCCCCTGAACGTAATATACAGTTACAATATCACAACCACCTATAGGACGATGCTAGTTAGATCTCCTTAGCACCTCCATATAGAGTTTTATTTTAAATTAATGTCTCCCCAAACAACTTTCCTCTGGAATAATTCCCTCTTTTATTAGTATGTACAAAAGATTTTTTAAATACATAAAAACCTTTTCATGTAATTTTTATAATTTTTATAATTCATATAATTTTTATAAATTCTCATGTGTTTTCTCTAATATTAATGTGTACCCCCTTGTTTACATATGAATTTTTTTATATAAGTATTTTTTATATAAGTATTTTTTATATTTTTTGTATTTTTTATATATGCGAATTCTACATGTATTTATATGCATATATTTATTTATTTACTGTATTTTTAGTGTTATTCCCAGACAAGAAAAAACTAATTATAAACATCCGGTCAAATGGGAAATGACTAAGGAATGTCATCTAAATTGAGTGTGGCTCATAGGTAGGCTGCAGTGCTCCAAGACTAATTATGCCTATTACATCGGTTTTCCTAAGGGCGCTAGGGGGCAAAATTGCTTTTATCCCTAGCAAAGAAAGGGCATCCCATATCCAAAATGGCGCTGTTAGTTCAGCGCAGGCGTAGTGGAGCACTACACCCTATTTAAGCAATAAGGTGCACCAATATGGCCGCTCCAGAGGACGTCGTAGTGACGAAACGCGTAGGGCGTGGCCACGTTGTGTGCACTCGTTTGAGACGAACGGAGTTTTTACTATACGCATATGCTTTTAATACAAAATGTGAGTAGATTTTAAATTTAATAAACGAACGATTTGGTTAAGAACGTATTACACTATGGATATGTCTTTCCTTATACATTAACGTTGGATATTACACGGACGGAACAACGAAGCTTCACCCAGTGCACCTGCAGCAGCCAGAGAGCGACACAGTGGCTTACATTGTGAAGGTTCATCTAGCCCCACGAGGGCATTAACTCTGGTGAGAGCATTTATATACCATAGCACAGAGTGGCGCACCGGGGATGAAGTTTTCTAAGTGAAAGTCCACACTATTTGCACAAGTGAATCAAATACCCCCCATTGATTTTTTGTAATCATTACAACAATAATCCGAAGAGGCAGCACTATCAAGCCAAATATTAATTTTGGACTTATATTGGACTCAGAAGCGTCTTCATGCGATTATTGGTTGAAAACATTGTTGATCTGCACATTTAACGCCTTTATGCGGTTTTTTGGTTGAATGATTTCTGATCCTTGGTTGCTCTGATCTGTAGTTGTCTTTTTGCACAATTTTTTGCACATGTTTGCACAATCTGTTTTCAACTAATATATCATCGAATACTAATAACAATTTCACCTTTTTGCACATTTAATGAATGTTTTTAATAACTTGATACGCACAGGACAATTAACACTCATTTGTTGTTTTATTATAATGAAATGTGAATGTTGATTTCACATTATTTTCACATTATCTACACATAGTTTGTTTTGGACAAAATTGCTTTAGGATATCTTTGCACGGTAGCACTAACAGTTTTTTCTTTTCTCTTCCCTTTTTATATATAAAAAACAAACACTAGGGCTTGATAAGTTAATTTATTTTATCACTGATAGGGTTTAGCGCCATACCTTTTTTATTTCACATTTCATTTCCCTCTCCTCCCCAACAAGGAAGTGAGGGCTTCAGGCACAGGCAGCTCTAACCCAGCATATTTCTTTTCCTTCTTTTAATTTTACCACATATTCCTATCACAGCGGAGATTTGTTTGTCCATAGCGCGACTTTATTTATTCATTTATCAACAAGCTCATTATCTGTGTGACTGGCCCCTGAAGCCTCTTCTCTGGCCAGTGGTCACAAGATAATGCCATCAAGTACAAAGAAGGGTCAATGGCTTTTTACATGAAGGGGCCGCCCACAAGCTGGAGCAAAGGCAAGTGTTAGTGACTGCTGGGGTGAGGAGTATGGTAAGTATTATGTCTTATTCTGCATCCCCTAGAGTTAGCAATCATGTAACCCTTGCACTGTGAAAGGATGGGGGTGAACAGGGTTGGGGCATTGCAAGGGTATTTAAATTCCCAGATCTGCTCTTTAATAATTAAGTTGACTTGATAAATACGGGTTCAATGGTCACGCCTCAGGTTGTTCAGTGTTAAAAACTCAGGTGCAGATATAATTTTTCCAGAGACCCTAGGGCTAGGCGGAGTTGAGAACTCATGTACAGAGTTCACTTGGTCAGAACTCTTGAGACTGGGAACTCAGGTGAATCAATCACTCCATCAGAACCTGGAATGGTGTATATAGTTCCAATGCACCCCAAGGATGATTCAGCATTCTTCCCAATCTCTTTTATTTGCTAAAAAATAGAACAAATACCAGCTTCAGTCCTTTAGTGGAGGCCATACCTAAGGCTCTCAGAATGCCTCCACAGTGAATATACATAGTATATGTATTGTAAGGTGATGTTGCTGGTATGAGGGTATAGGGGTTCCACACACTGGGGCCTGCTGAGCTGTTCCAGAGCTCTAGAAGCAGTTTAATCAGGTTTTCATTTTATTTGTCTGCAGTGTAGAATAAAATTCCTAGGATTCATTTTGCTTTGATAGTAACTGCAGAGTTCCCATAACCAAATTACAGAGGATATGTTAGTATTTTGGTTCTTGAGGTCTCTGTTTTAATATCGGGCTGTACCTAAGATACTTGGATCTTGTCCAAAATACACAGCGGCTGAGGTGGGATACAAGATAATGTTTCTTGGAGTCTGAAACACTCAGGTCCCCAAAACACCTGGATCTAAGCGTAGAGTTTAATCCCAGGTTTATTGCTGCCTTGGTCCAAGTCTCTAATAGAATTTAGTAGCAATAATACCACATGAAATACTCAGCCATGATAACATATGAATCAAATAAGGGATACATTCCTCCTCCTCCCCAGTCAGCACATATAAAGAAAACAATTTATACTGGAGTAGTATAGGAATTAGAATCATGTCAGCAAGTACTTGTCTACACCAAAGTAAGGCAAACATGCAAACATTTGGAATTCTTTCCCAAACAAGATAGCAAAAATATACATGAATGTCATTGTGGCCTGGATGCTGTTACAACAAATAATGACATATTCCACCCCAAAAAACTATGGACCTTATCAACTAGCACACACAAAGTAACAGTATAAATTATTATTATTACTCACAGCTCAAAAAATTTGAATATCATCAAAAAGTAAATTTATTTCAGTAATTCAATTCAAAAAGGTAAATTCTTATATAGATGTGTTAAACACAGAGTTATATATTTCAAGCATTTCCTTTTTTTATGTCTTACAGTTAGTGAAAACCTAAAATTCAATATCATAAGAATAAAATATTACATAAGACCAATATATATATATATATATATATATATATATATATATGAAAGAAGATTTTTAATACAGAAATGTTGACTTACTGAAAGGTATGTCCATGTACAGTATAGTATGCACTATACCAATATTTGTTTGGGGCTCCTTTTGCATGAATGACTGCATCAATGTGGTGTGGCATGGAGGCGATCAGCCTGTTGCATTGCTGAGGTGTTTTGGAAGCCTAGGTTGCTTTGATAGCAGCCTTTAGATCATAAGCAATGTTGGGTCTGGTGTATTTCATCTTCTTCTTGACAATACCCCACAAATTCTCTATGGAATTTAGGTCAGGCGAGTTTGCGGGCCAATCAAGCATACCATGATCATTAAACCAGGTATTGACCTGTGCAGCAGTTAATGCTGGGGACAGTGGGTCCAGAGGAGAGAGCTGCGAGTCTGCACATGCAGCTGATCCAACAGAGCTGGCTCAACGTGTCCCTCCCTGTGCAGGAGCTGATGCCAGCTTGGCAGCTTTGGCAGAGGAGCGGGTTGGCGGCGGGCGATAGCTGGCCCAATGCTCAACCCCCTTGGCCATACATGGGTTGCGGGTGTCCCTAGGGAGATATAGCTCTGGGGTCCCATGCAGGGCTTTATGCGGTCGGCCGGGTGCGCAACTCCAGGACTAAGCATCCATTTGGATCCAACGCACATGCGCACTCGCGACATTTTGCTCTTTGAGTCATTTATTAAAGAAGCCTTACAATATCTGTTGAAATCTCTGGTGACAAACTTATTCTATTAACAAAATACGCCAACTATTCATGAAACAAACCAAGCCGAAAACATTCACACTGTGTCGTTCTGGACTTTGTTTTGCAGAGTGCAAAACGGCTTCCATACACTATTTTTAAAGTGTCTTTGTTTGACTCAAACCATCTAGCACAGTATTGTGGTCAAAACCAATTCCCAAAGAAGAGACCCAGAAAGGAATAAATGGTAACATGGAAACAATACCTGAGTCTCGCTAGCATTGATTGATCCAAGATTTGCCGAAGAATCCAGAGTTTACATCATATTTAACTCACTCTAATCCATGTTTACGTCTCTGCAATTGATGCCATGTGGCTCTGCGGCTCCATACATTTGTATTACGTATTTCCTCAAATTTGCAACACATTTAGTTGTTTAGGTGATTTGGTGAAGCTCATAACAGAGTATTGTTTTTATAGTTCATAGGTGAACTGGTAGTTGAGTTTGAAGATGTATGGTAGGATCAAATAGCAAAAAGAGTAAGTGTCGCGAGACCAAACACAATAGCGAGTGAAGATATTAATTTATGTTTTTATTGATTGCTAGCTAGACATACACCTTGAGATGGGAAAATAGCAACGAGGTGATCCCACATATAACTTGCTCTTCTTTGTGAACTTGGGGGAGAGAGTGTAAGATCCTCTGGTGCAGAACCTAATGCAATTGGCTCATTGTTATTTGTACAACACAATGGAATATGTTAGAGCTACAGTATTTAAATGTATACTATTGTATGACTGTGTCTTTAGTGCAGACTAATATGACTCAATGTTTTTTGTACACCACATTGTTATATGTCAGAGCTATATAAATATATAATAATAATAGTGTTACTGTGGTGGGACATTAGAGTGTAAGCTCCTCTGTAATGTGACTCAGTACTTCACGTATAAAACTGAGTAATACTGTATGTCAGAGCTATATCAGTGTTTAATAATTATAGGGTATATGGCTATAAATGATATGGTCAGAAAAGAATGATTACATTTTTTTCTAAACCTCAGTGAGTCGATCAAGTCAAGACCTCTTCCAATCTCATTTACCAAATCAGAATATTTATCAGTTATAAACACATAATGGAAATGTCGCCCCACGTAGGTATAGGTAGAAGAGTCATCAGTCTAGATTGTCACTTGGTCATATTATCCCCATACAATGGTGATCTGAAGATGATTTCCTTGTCAGATAAAAATATTACAGCTTCTTCTCAGCCTGTCACTGACCTCCTTCTTCATCCTTTTTAGGAAACAAATCATAAAACATGAAGGATCTTTGAGATGTTGTCAAGTTAAAGCTTTCAGTAATTACACATTGTGTTGATGTTGACATTTTGTATCTGGGGAATATGAAACCTGTTGTAGTACAGAATGATCTCTTTATCTTCTGTCAGATACCTCAGTCTACTTTCAGTTGCTTGTTCTGGCGTGTTAATCGTCTTGTCCTCCTGAAAATCACAATGTTTCCAACTCCTGGTACCCAAGTAAGTACTGTCAGTAAGCAGTTTGCTGCTATTAAACTTCCAAGTGTTTACGCTTAATTTAATGGTATGCTGTCTCCTGTGAGTGCCCCAAGAGCTGACACATCTGAAGGAATAAGCCAGGGCTTGACAGATGGGTTTGCAGTCTTTCATATCTTGGAGTCATTGGAGTAATAAGGAAACTGTTACTAAGATCACATCTTTACCACTGTTATTGTTGTCTACCCACTGCAAGATTGTATGTATGTATGTTTGTTTCAGGTATTTTATTATCCTTGTTCTGCCTCTGTGAGGAGCGATCGCAGGTGGCCGGTGGACAACGCGTCTACTGGGCGCGCTCATCAGCTCCCGAGCCGCGCACGTCCTGTATCTATAACACACGCCCTGCCACAGTATATGTGCGGTGGGTGGTCTTAAAGTGGTTAAGGTAAAAAACTCTCTGTCTTTAGAACCACTTAAAGGATTTTGAAGTTTCTTTCTTGAGCTCTGTGACACATATTTACTATGCCTTGTGAGTAGCTTTATGAATTCTGCCTTCTAAACTACAGAGTTGCTGACAGGAGGAGCTTTAGGAGGTAGAGTCTAGAGGTCAACCGATACAGTGCCTTGCAAAAGTATTCACCCCCCTTGGCTTTTTACCTAATTTTGTTACATTACTGCGGATAGTTGAAAGTTGTTTTTTTTTTTACCTGAATTATATGTAATGGATCAGAACACAGTAGTCTAATTGGGTGAAGTAAAATTAAAAAAATATATACATAAAACTATTTTTCAGAAATAAAAAAAATTATGTATTCACCCCTTTGTTATGAAGCCCCTAAAAAGCTGAGATGCAACCAATTACCTTCAGAAGTCACATAATTAGTGAAATGATGTCCACCTGTGTGCAATTTAAGTGTCACATGATCTGTCATTACATATACACACCTTTTTGAGAGGCCCCAGAGGCTGCAACACCTAAGCAAGAGGCACCACTAACCAAACACTGCCATGAAGACCAAAGGAACTCTCCAAACAAGTAAGCGACAATGTTGTTGAGAAGTACAAGTCAGGGTTAGGTTATAAAAAAAAAATATTCAAATCTTTGATGATACCTAGGAGCGCCATCAAATCTATCATAACCAAATAGAAAGAACATGACACAACAGCAAACCTGTCAAGAGATGGCTACACACCAAAACTCAAGAACTGGGCAAGGAGGGCATTAATCAAAGAGGCAGCACAGAGACCTAGGGTAACCCTGGATGAGCTGCAGAGTTCCACAGCAGAGACTGGAATGTCTGTACATAGGATGACTATAAGCCGTACGCTCCATAGAGTTGGGCTTTATGGCAGAGTGGCCAGAAGGAAACCATTGATTTTAGCAAAAAAAACAAAATGGCACGTTTTGAGTTTGCAAAAAGGCATGTGGGAGACTCCCAGAATGTATGGAGGAAGGTGCTCTGGTCTGATGAGACTAAAATTTAACTTTTTGGCCATCAAAGAAAATGCTATATCTGGCACAATCCCAACACATCACCCAAAGAACACCATCCCCACAGTGAAACATGGTGGTGGCATCATCATGCTGTGGGGATGTTTTTCAGCAGTCGGAACTGGAAAACTGGTCAGAGTTGAGGGAAAAATGGATGGTGCTAAATACAGGGATATTCTTGAACAAAACATGTACCACTCTGTGTATTTGAGGCTAGGATGGAGGTTCACCTTCAAGCAGGACAATGACTCCAAACACACTGCTAAAGCAACACTTGAGTGGTTTAAGAGGAATGTGTTGAAATGGAGGGGAATGTGTTGGAATGGCCTAGTCAAAGCCCAAACCTCAATCCAATAGAACATCTGTGGTCAGACTTAAAGATTGCTGTTCACAAGAGCAAACCATCCAACTTGAAGGAGCTGGAGCAATTTTGCAAGGAGGAATGGGCAAAAATCCCAGTGGTAAGATGTGGAAAGCCCATAGAGACTTATCCAAAGTGACTTGGAGCTGTGATAGCTGAAAAAGGTGTCTCTACAAAGTATTGACTTTAAGGGGGTGAATAGTTATGAAAATTGACTTTTTCGGTTATTTTGTCCCATTTGTTGTTTGTTTCACAATAAAGAAAAAAAAAACATCTTCAAAGTTGTGGTCATGTTTTGTAAATTAAATGTTGAAAATCCTGAAACAATCCATGTTAATTGCAGGTTGTGAGGCAACAAAACACAAAAAATGGCAAGGGGGTGAATATTTTTGCAATGCACTGTATATCGGCCGATATTTAGCCTTTTCGGTATCGTCCAATTATTATGCAAATTAGGCCGATTTGTGAGTGTGGGGATCAGAGACAGGGGCAGGTGGGAATTTCCCTGAAGCCGCCCACCTTCTATTCAAAACGTTCGTGATCAAAACGGCCGCTGTCTGCTGTTTTTTTTTTTATCGTGGAGGAAGTCGGCCACCGATTGCCTGTTACCGGCCACGCTGCATTCTGGGAGTTGTAGTCCGGAGGCAGAGGTGGGGCATGCTGCGCATCAGGGGATAAACGGAGATCTGTCTTCTGTCTGTTGCCAGGGGAGGGGCCGGAATGGAGCCAGGAGCACTCCGCTGGTGGGCACTGATGAGGTGGCAGTGAAGGACATTGATAGGCTGAACTGGTGGGCACTGATAGATACTGATAGGCTGCAGTTGTACTGGTGGGCACTGATGAGGTGGCACTGATGGACACTGATAGGCTGCAGTGGTGGGCACTGATGGACACTGATAGGCTGCACTGGTGGGCACCGATGAAGTAGCACTGATGGACACTGATAGGCTGTACTGGTGGGCACTGATGGTCTGTGCTGGTGGGCACTGATGGACATCGATAGGCTGAACTGATGGGCACTGATGAGGGGGCACTGATGAGGTGGCACCAATAGGCTGCACTGGTGGGCCCTGATGGGCTGCACTGGTTGGCACTGATGGACATGGATAGGCTGCACTGATGAGGTGGCACTGATAGGCTGCACTAGTTGGCACTGATAGACATTGATAGGCTGCACCCCACCTCTCCACCCTAAACAATGACCTCTTCCCCACCTCTCCATCCTAAACAATAACCTCTCCACCCTAAATGATAACCTCCTCCCCACCCTTAACAATCTCCTCCCTGCCTCTCCACCCTAAACAATATCCTCCTCCCCACCCATCCACCCTAGATTTTATGAGATGAAGAAAAAAAAGAAGAAAAAAAATCGGCCTAAAATATCGTCCGCCAAGAAAAACCCATATTAGTCGACCTCTAGTAGAGTCATACAGGAATCACCGACTGCAGGCAGCAAGGTTTCATGGGAAATACAGTGGTTAGAAATGGAGAAGCTGCAAAGCATGAAGGGAATCCAGAAAGTTGTGGAAAGAAACAGCCAGTAGACAGGCAGCACTCACAACTTGAAAGGAGATCAAAAATAACTATTGAATATATTGTTAGCACAATGTTAAGGTTATAAAATGAAAATGTGACCATAGAATTCCTTTAAGAAATGTTTAGTCATTCTGCCAGTATCGCTGAAATGTATTTTTTGTTCAGTTTAGCTTTATAATATAATGGTGACCTAGCTGAGCAGGGAATGCAAAGATAGTCCCCATCGGTGGCCACACCCCACTGATGCATTTCAGATTCTATTGGGTTGAATCGCAACAGTAACTTTCCATTACAGTAACTTTTCGGCACATTTCTGAATTGGAATAGGGACTTCTATTTGATCAGTCCAGTCCCTTAGGGAAGATGCCTTAAAGGAGTTCTAAAGCTTTGTGTTTTTCACCTTGATGCATCCTATGCATTAAGGTGAAAAAACACCTTGCACTCTCTGCCCCCCTGTTTTACTTACCTGAGCCCCGAATCTCTGTGGGCGCTATCCTGCGTTGCTTTCTCCCTCTCTTGTGGGCTCTTGACTGGATGATTGATAGCAGCGCAGCCATTGGCTCCCACTGCTGTCAATCAAAGAAATGACGCGGCGCGCCAGGGCTGAGTGATACAGTTGGTGGCTGTGGCCGCAGACTGTATCACACAGGAGCGTGCCCGCAAGCTGACCCCCTTGGGAGAGCGCTTCCCAGAGAGGGATTAGCTCTTTCGGGAGGACCCGAGACAGCCGCCGAGAGACCCCAGAAGATGAGGATCGGGGCCACTCTGTGCAAAAGAAACTGCACAGTGGAGGTAAGTATATGTTATTTAAAAAATATATAATTAAACCTTTACAATCCGTTTAATTTGTATTTGCTCGTTTTGAGTCGTCTGTTTAGTGATCTACTGTATACTGCCCCTTGGAATATGTATACCACATAGCAGTCGCTGAGGGGGACTGGAAAAAATAACTTTATTTCCTTTGGTCTGGATTTAAATGAGCGCTGGAATCGAACTAGTTACATTAAATAGTGCAGACACTTGGCGCATGCTCACTGGTTAGAAAACAGAAACCCTAAAAACATCTGTTTTTAATATCTAATTTGAATTGGAAGTCCCATTGAGCATATAACTGGAAATATGAGGGGTACTGATAAGTATTGAGCCTTACCCAGGAAAAAATTGAGATAGGAAGCTGTAAATTGCAGGGTGTACTTGCCAATTTGTCCACATTAAATGGTGCAAAAATCAACTACCTGTGATTTTAACTTATCTTTCTTTTTCAGGTCCAAAGTGACCATGGCAGCACCTCCAGAAAACGTCAATGTGGAAGCGCATAGGACCATAACAAGTTCCTGTGTTTCCAAGGGAAAGGTGTGAAGCAGATCCATGATGAAATGTCACAAACTTTGGGTGACTTCCTGGGGGAATATGTAGAATAGTGTGGTAGTTAGTTTCCTATCTCAATTTTTTCTGGGTAAGGCTCAATACTTATCAGCACCCCCTTGTATAGAGTAAATCCTTGTGCTGCCATACACATGCATCTGTATAGTGCAGTCTCCACCTTATTCTCTAGGGCAGTGATCATCAACCATGTCCTCAGGGTCCACTAACAGGCCAGGTTTGCAAGATAACTGAAGTACAACACAGGTGATATAATTTGCTGCTCAGTGATTGCAGTATTCTAGTCTGCATCTCCCTAAGGTAATACATAAAACCTGGCCTGTTAGTGAGCCCTGAGGACAGGGATGATGACCACTGCTCTAGGGACCCACATCTGGGATATGCATAGCAATCTATTTAGAGAGCAAGTTTATCTGGAGGAGAAAGTGTATGTAAACCCAATCACTATAATCTCATATAATCTTTAACATGTTTTTACATGTTACTTTACATGTACTTTCAAAAAACATTTTACATTTTCAATGTAGCTTTTATTAAAATAATCTTTAGTGATCCCGCCATGAAGTTCCTTATTCAGGCACTTATTTGTATAGGCTGACAATGCTTTGTCCCTGTTATTGAATTGTGCTCCTATGTTGTCACCAGTGGTGGCTGGTGCTCAGTATTTTGGGGTGGGTGGACAAACTAACACCACCCCAAAAATCCCCCCCACCCGCACGAAGGAGACAGTCAGGAAGGCGGTGACCCCCCTCACCCGTGGGAGATGGATGGGAAGGCAGTGAATCCCCACCCCCACCCATGGGAGAATGACGCAAAGGCATCAGCCGCGACAGCACAGGCAATCTGCAGAAACAAGTAGTCGCTGTCCACATATGACACCGCTGCAGCCCATCCAGTCAGTCAGGCATATGCCAGCATCTCACCTGGACATTGAATTCTGTGCTTTTACCATCACATAGATCCTGTTGCTTCTCCTCCCGGCCGAACATAAAGTGGGTCCTAAGACTCCCTGGTCAATCGGGCCTCAGGACCCGCTTTCTGACTGGCCGTGAGGAGAAGCAGGAAGACAATAGTGAATATTAATTTGCTATTGTCCCATAAATGGGTGGGCTCAGGGTTCAGTGCTCTGTGCCCCAAGCCCACCCTTTTTTTTAAACCAATTCGAGCATCCGGCTCGAATCACATGCTTTAAAAAACCACCCAGTGGAATTCATACGTCAGGCACCCTGCATGTAGGGGCAGGGCGCATGGATTAGGGGGGTGGTGCCCCCACCCCCCTAATGGACAGGCTGTCACTGGTTGTCACCCTGTTACACAAGCTTCCAATGTAGACTTCAAGCTTCAAAACATGTTATGCAGGCATGGTGCATGGTTAACATCATCAAGAGACCCACACTAAAAAATACCACTGGAGTGTGTAGATAGTGAAAAGATTTGCTGGCAAGCAGACACCGCACCAGCCATGTCCAGGGCTGAGGCTTAAGAGCACTGCACAGCACTATAAACATGCAAGGCCGTCTCTGCTAACCCATCATGTTTATGTCACTGTAGTTGGAGATGGTAAGCCAAGCGATTGCAGCTGTCTCTGCAGATCGCTCAGGTGTGAATGGAGCCCAAGAGTGAATGATGAAAAACTTCAAGCCCAACTCCATTTGATTGGGGTACGATAGGAATGGGTTTAGAACCTCTATCAGATTTATACTGCTGTCTCTGTACTTATTGGGGACATTTCTCCTTGCTTACAGCCAAAACAGGAGGTGATGGGGATTCTCAGCAAAAACAAATTTTAAGCAGAAAGAGGAGGAGTTGGAAGTTCTGTCAATGTTTTAAATGCATGCTGTCTGTGGCTTCTTGTCCCTGGGAAGACTGCACTGCCCATTGTTTATATGGGTGTCACAAATATAGGAAGTGAGGGTACATTTCCTTAATGGGATCAAAGACAAAAATAAAAACCTGACAGAAAATGTCCTCACTCTATCCGAAACAAAAAACAAAAAAAACCTTAGCATTGGATAATAAATTACAGATTCTTATTGTGGCACACAACTCTAACATGAAACCAGTTATTGTTAACTCACAGGATGAGTAAAAAAAAACCCTGCTAGGTCTTCACTATATTGTCTTCATCTGGGATATAATGGTCACTACAAGGAAATGGCAGCTTTTTTCTTTCCTGAGACGGTTCCCATTCACTTCAGTGGTGAGGAACATTTTTGATGCGTTTTTCTTTAGATCCCCAAACATGCTCCAAAGATGCTGCAAGCAGAATTTTATTTGTTGATTTTTAAAGAGAAGCATTTTTCTTGAGCTCTTCAGGCATTTTTTTATATAACTCAAAAGTGCTTGAAAAACTCCTGAGTGTGAAAGGGTCCTAAGTGTGGTGGGTTGGACAATGACCCCTCGTGTTTCTGTGGCCTGTGTTATCACTACAAAGACTGCGATGAGAGTAAACACCTGAAACAAAGTCTGACACAAATGCTTTAACTACTTCCTGCCTGCTGTATTGGCAAATGACGGGTGGGCGACGGCTCTCTCGTTCTGGGACGACATCATATAACGCCGTCCCACTCTCGTCATGACTGCGGGGGCACACAGCACTGTAAACGGTGGTGCACTTTGTCCCTGGAACACCAATAAAGAGCAGATGACAAGGCTGTGTCCAATCAGAGCTGATCACATGTAAACAAGGAAATGCCGGCTATCGGCATTCCTTTCCTCACACTGACAGTGTGTGAGGAGAGAAGAACTGATCAGCAACATTTCCTCACAGGGGAGTTCTGCACAGATAACCAGGGCACTGATTATCAGTGCAGCCCCAACAGTGCCCAGCAGTGATGCCAGTCACTGCTCATCAATGCCCATAAGTGCTGCCTATCAATGCCCCCTATCAGTGCTGCATAGTAGTGCCACCTCATCAGTGCCCTTCAGGGCCGTCTCATTAGTGCCGCCTCATCAGTGTCCATCAGTGCAGCCTCATTCAGCACACATCACTAAAGGAGAAAAATGAGCTATTTACAAACATTTTATAACAGAATTTTTTTTCTTAAAAAAAAAAAAATAAATAAATAAAAGTGACAGTGCTGAAAGCTAAGAATTGGCCGGGGCAGGAAGGGGATAAAAGTGCCCAGTAGGGAAGTAGCAGTAGTTAAAGTATTTTGTCTACCTGTAAAAAAAAAAAAAAACATTTTGTCAAAAGAGAGTCTCAGTTGGACTCCTTCAAGTCTGTGTAGAGAATGGCAGACTCTGCCCTAACTTCAGTACTGCTATATAGAAATAGGCTGCAGCATACAGTTGACATCAGTTAGTACAACTAACAACATTTTGTCTAAGGCAAGAATTTGAATTGTAATGATAACATAATGATAAACATCCTCACAATGAAAAAAAACAAAAAAACTACTATATTCCATTAGGCAGCAGAATGCTCCAGCAAGGAACGTAAAGCATGAATAAAATGTTCAGCATATGTATTCATAGCTCGCTCTGATTCACGCTTTCCTCTCTCCCATTTGGCAGAGAATCCTGTGCTGGCAGGCGTCCCATATATAACTTATACCGATTTGCTTCTGTGTTTGTACACATGTAATGACAGCGCACACATCACCTACCAAATGGGCCAGTTCATGCCGAGGTCAGTGACTTGGCAGATGCCCAGTAGGCGCGGGGTATAACCCCCCATTGGCCTGTACATGTGTGACAAGTACATAGCTCTTATCCAGAACGTTGTGTAATCAGGATGAATTGCTCTGGGATTGGATGAGAAAGTTGTGAATTTACGCATCACAGGATGAATTGATTAAATAAGCCAGAAGGAGGTAATAGGCATCACACAATTTGCTGACATCAAGCCAAACATCTTTAAACGCTAGTTAAATTGAATGCTAATAAATTGATGAGCCTGAGTACCTTCTAAGATGATTTTATCTGATGTCTTACAGTACACATGAATAAGTCCCCACTTCTGGAGGAATTACTTCTTGGGTGGTGCAAACTTCAGGTCTGTAAAAAAGGTTGTAAAAAAAAATAAATAAAAAAAAATGCTATCACGTGTCCTCTATATTGGCTGAGGGGCACAATAATACTATTCCTGTGTTAAAGTGGTTGTAACCCCCCTGACCTATTTTTACATATAGATAAGCCTATAGTAAGGCTTATCTATATGTACTGAAAATATATCCTAAACATACGCCGTTTTGGAGATATTTGCCTTATAGTGCACCAATGAAGTCATCGGCGCATGCACAGTGAAGAAATGGCCCTCCGCGCCATGACTGGCGACTTCCGGAGGGAAGAGGGGCGAAGATGGATGCTTCCATCAGCGGGGACATAGCGGACATTGCGGGCTTCATTTGCAGGTAAGTGCCACATATCACATACTAGCCCATTATACTTTTACTTTGCAGGGTAATAAAGAGAAAGTAAAACCCATCAGGGTTTACTTCCTCTTTAAAGTGGCTGTTAACCCACTTTGCCAACTTTACACAATCCTCCTCCCCCCTCCCAACCATACCAGGCCACATACCCTCAACATTGGGGGGGGGGGGGGTGCCGTGCCCCTAAAGCACCTTACCCCCATGTTGATGGGGGCAAGGGCCTCTTCCCCACAACCCTGGCTGGTGGTTGTGGGGGCCTGCAGAAGGGGGGCTTATTGGAATCTGGAAGCCTTCTTTAACAAGGGGGCCCCCGTATCCACCCCAAAATAAGTAGGGGTACCCCTACTCATTCGCCTAAAGGAAAATGCATAGTGTAAAAAAACACATCAGACAGCTTTTGACATGTCCTTTATTTAAAAAATAAACAAATGATGTTATCCAGTGAAAATCCATCATCTATCATGATGCCCGCCACCACCACTAACCAGAAAAAAAAAAAGGAGGCCCTTGTTCCCATAAACATAAGAACAAGGTGCTTTGGGGGATGGGGCATGCGGCCTGGTATGGACTGGGGGGAGGGGGGCACTCAATTGTCCCCTCCCTTTCATGACCTGCCAGGCTACATGCTTGGATAAGGGTCTGGTATAGATTTTTTGGGGGGGGGGATGCCATGCCTTTTTTTTTTTTACCAATTTTGGCGTTGGGGTTGCCTTCAAAATCCAGGGCTGGTTTTAGAACCCCACTGACAGTTGATGATTTATCAGATGTTAAGGACACGGCGGCTGCCGACTCACAATTATGACAGTTACTGGTTGTTAAGGACACCGGCAGCGCTCCGCTCTTTAACAACCAGCTAATGACAACCTGTTGTAAGGAAACCAGAAGTAAATTACCGCAGGCTTTCACTACTAAAATATTTCTTACTATTTTTCTTACTACTAATGGCGGTGATCTGCGATTTTTAGCGGGACTGCAACATTGCAGCAGACAGATTGGACACTTTTTTGGGACCATTAACATTTATACAGCGATCAGAGCTAAAAATAGCAACTGATCACTGTATAAATGCCAATGGCAGGGAAGGGACTAACACCAGGGGGCGACCAAGGGGTTAAGTGTGTCCTAGGGAGGCGTTTCTAACTGTGGGGGGATGTTTCTGATTATTAGGAACAGCAGATCTCACTCTACTTCCCTGACAGAATGGGGATCTGTCTGTTTACATTGACAGATCCCTGTTCTGCCTCTGTGATGAGCGATCACGGGTGGCCGGTGGACATAGCGACCGCCGGCCATGCGCATTGGATCCAGCGTCGTGCCGCGGGCCCCCAGAGCTCTTAAAGGGGCTGACATAAACCTAGTGATTTGCCCAGGGGAGCCAACCTGCCACAGTATAATGATGGTGGTTGGTCAACAAGCAGTTAAACATGGGAGTAGTTAATGGGGTGTCCCCAATTTTATTTTGAAAATCATGTAACCTTATGCATGTGAAGAGTTTGCAAATATTAGAGCATCCGTTGCCTGGACACAGTTCTACTTGAAAGAGAGAGGATGCAGCAGAAAAAGGAAATGACTCTCACAGACCTAAAAGTAAAGAACACTATCATAATGTATGAATGAGAACAGACATTTTCCACGTGGTATGTACTTACTGTTAAATTCAATACATACTGCAAACTAAGGTTGGAAAACTAGCTTCCAATTAGAGGTATTTAGGTAATCTTGGCTTTAATATATGCTGATGGTATCGCTGTAATAAGTGAAAATAGTTTATATTAAAACAAAAATATTTTCGATTAGAGTCAGCTGATCACACATGTAGCCACTTTATTACATGTGGCCACCTAACCCTATAAAATGGACACCAGAGTGGTGATGTGTCTGAGACTCAATGTGGCCTTCATTGACCTTCACATACACAAGGTGGCACTATTCCGGTATCCTAATTAACCAATGGGAAAAATGTCATTACAGCAAGCCAAGCCCGTCTGCTATTTCCATACATCAGTATAAGAGTGCTGGCGTGTTACTCGCTTATCCTAGAGATTTCCAACTAGATGAAGCAGCCAGTACTGCTCCGTACAGTATTGTGCTTGGCTGCACATCCTATGGAAATTCTTGCTTTAAATATAGTTTGCTTGACATCCATTTTTGTACACTAAAACTTGTTTAGCACTGCTATATGGATGGAAAGAAATCCTACACACTCTTCCAAATTGAGCCTGAAAAAAAAGCTTTGTGTAGAGTACAAACTGAACTAAAATTAAAAGGGTCATTCAATCAGGTGTTCTTCAAATCTGCCCCAGTGCCTGATGGGTCTAACAGACCTTGGTTGGACTCTGCTCTCTATGAAATAAGAAGGAATTGACTTCTACAGAAACACAAACAATACACAGCAAATGGACTCAGAGCTTCTAAAGAAAAAACAACACACAGCGGAGAACGCCCAAATCCCAATGGTCCAGTCAATAACCATCTCAAATTCAGGGTAGTCATTCTTTTATAAATTATGAAGTTAAATTCCAGATTTCAGTATATTATAAAAAAAAAACTTTGCTCAGGCCATTAAAGAACCCCCCCAAAAAACAGCCTTTTTTTTGCAAAACTCAACTAATTTCAAATGCAGTACTCCAAAAACTCAACCACTCCGAGTTCCAGCTTGGCTTCCCTTTCAGGGTTGAATGATGCCCAATGAGTGCAAAAAGATGCCAATGTCCTCTTTCCGCAGTACTGTACTTAGGTGACCAAGTCCATAACAGAATAGCCACCTACTTGAACCATCTACTTGAAAGCCTGCAGGGAGACAGCTTTTTCATCAAGTCCTACAGAGACTAGGATGCACATGTGCAGGACCACCCTACCAGCTAAGCGGAGGATCAGTGCACCACCCTGCACTGGCCAAGGTCATTTGTACGTAAAAGAGGTATAGACAGTGAGAGAGATTTTATATAAAAGTAATGTTCCCCTATAAAGTAAGTGTTTTAACAAAAGAGTTAAAGGTTGAGTTTAACCTTTTGTAATATGTTACACCTGAATTTAGGGTTTACCATATAATAAGTTATTTGGAGCAGTCTCAACCCCCCCCCCACCCCCCCCCCCCCCTCCCGGCAGAGGAAAGGGGATCCTCTCTTTGCTGTCACATTTTTAAATAGTGTGGCTGTACAAAACTTTACCCATGCAGCCATGTCATTCATTCACAGAGTTCTGCAAGTGAATGAACTACAAGTCCCATCTTCCACTGGCTTGTAATTCTCAATGACCTGTGAGGGCACTAGTAAGCGCCCTAATAGTTTATAGATTTTTCACGCTCTTCAGTAACTATCTGCTTGTATGGAGGTGTAGGCAGACAGCTTTCTTTTTTTTAGTGTCTGCAGGAGCCTGGCATTGCATCCACAATCCTTTGATCATAAGTGCAATGCTTTGCAGGCTGCAGTATAAAAAAATGGTAAATGCACTTTTTTACCTGCAAAATCGTGTGCATTTATCAATTTTTTTTAATAAACCGTGAGCTTAGCCTTTAAAATATGTGTGACCTCTCACCTTGTAAAACTTGCAGGTTTAAAATAGAAATGAAAGGCAAAACGTGTATATATATATATATATATATATATATATATATGTATATATTAGAGGTCGACCGATATGGGTTTTTCTCTGGCCGGTGCCGATATTTAGAAATCGCCACGGCCGATATATGATGCCGATTTTTTTGGGCCGATATGTTAGGCCGATTATTTATTTTTTCCCCTTCATCTCATAAAATCTAACACTTAGACACCTTTCCCACTGGGGCGTTTTTCAGGCGCTTTAAAATAGCGCCTGTAAAGTGCCTGCAAAACGGCTCCCCTGCAGTCAGTGTGGAAGCCCCGAGTGCTTTCACACTGAGGAGATGCACTGGCAGGACATAAAAAAAAAAGTCCTGCAAGCAGCATCTTTCGAGTGGTGTATACCGCTCCTCCACCACTCCTGCCCATTGAAATGAATGGGCACCGCTGCTGAAGCACCTGCAATGCGATTTGGCAGCGGCGCTTCACAGGCACATTTAACCCCTTCCTGGACGGCTGGATTATAAGTGCCCCGCTAAAATGACGGTAAAGCGCCGCTAAAACTGGCAGCGTTTTACCGTCAACGCCTGCTCGCTTCAGTGTGAAAGCAGCCTTAAGTGATACAGAAAATTTCTTACATTTATTAAACAAAACAAACATCCAAACAGTTCACTTGTATGTATAATTTAGAAATATTACATATATATATATATATATATATATATATATATATATATATATATATATATATATATATATACACACACACTTTTATATATATATATATATATATATATATATATATATATATATATATATATATATATTACACAAAAACAGGTAATCAAAACTTTTGGATGAAAAAAAAATGGGCTAACTTTAGTTTATTTTTAATTTTTTATCTGTGTATTTTTTCCAAAACAAATTGAGTTTGAAAGACCACTGCGCAAATACCGTGCGACATAAAATATTGCATCAACCGCTATTTTATTCCCTAGGATCTCTGCTAAAAAAATATATATAAGTTTTGGTGGTTCTAAGTGAATTTCTAGCAGAAAATACAGGATTTTTATTTGTAAGCATCAAGTGTCAAAAAAGATTTAGTCTTTAAATGGTTAAACTAAGAACTCTACACACTGAGTTGAGTTCATTCATTTAGAAGTGTAAACATTGTATCTTTTTGATCTTTTCTTGGCAGACTGCCCAGAGAGGAGACAAGTGGCTTCACTCAAGTCTCCAGGCAACTTGCATTGACTTCTATTACTGAAGTCATTTGCAAGTCGCGCTGAATATATCATCGGCCTTTTTTAACAGCACAATCGGCCGATGCCGATTAATTAAAAGACGCCAAATATCGGCCGATATATCGGTCGACCTCTAGTATATATACACACACACACACACACGCAGTATCTCACAAAAGTGAATACACCCTCACATTTCTGTAAATATTTTATTATATCTTTTTATGTGACAACACTGAAGAAATGACACTTTGCTACAATGTAAAGAAGTGAGTGTACAGCTTGTATAACAGTGTACATTTGCTGTCCCATCAAAATAACTCAACACACAGCCATTAATGTCCAAACCACTGGCAACAAAACTGAGTACACCCCTAAGTGAAAATGTCCAAATTGGGTCCAATTAGTCATTTTCCCTCCCCCGGTGTCATGTGACTTGTTAGTGTTACAAGGTCTCCGGTGTGAATGGGGAGCAGGTGTGCTAAATTTGGTGTTATTGTTCTCACTCTCTCATACTGGTCACTGGAAGTTCAACATGGCACCTCATGGCAAAGAACTTTTGGAGGATCTGAAAAAGAAAATAATTGTTGCTATACATAAAGATGGTCTGGGCTATAAGAAGAATGCCAAGACCCTGAAATTCAGCTGCAGCACGGTGGCCAGGACCATACAGCGGTTAACAGGACAGTTTTCACTCAGAAAAGGCCTCCCCATGGTGCACCTAAGAAGTTGAGTGCATGTGCTCAGCATCATATCCAGAGGTTGTCTTTGGGATAAAGACATATGAGTGCTGCCAGCATTGCTGCAGAAGTTGAAGGTGTGGAGGGTCAGCCTTCCAGTGCTTAGACCATAGGCTGCACACTGTATCAAATTGGTCTGCATGGCTGTCCCAGTGTACATTTGCTGTCCCATCAAAATAACTCAACACACAGCCATTAATGTCCAAACCACTGGCAACAAAACTGAGTACACCCCTAAGTGAAAATTTCCAAATTGGGTCCAATTAGCCATTTTTCCTCCCAGGTGTCATGTGACTCGTTAGTGTTACAAGGTCTCAGGTGTGAATGGGGAGCAGATGTGTTAAATTTGGTGTTATCTGAAAAAAAGAATTGTTGCTCTACATAAAGATGGCCTAGGGTATAAGATGATTGCCAAGACCCTGAAACTGAGCTGCAGCATGGTGGCCAAGACCATACAGCGGTTTAACAGGACAGTTTACACCCAGAACAGGCCTCGACCATGGTCGACTAAAGAAGTTGAGTGTATGTGCTCAGCGTCATATTCAGAGGTTGTCTTTGGGAAAGACATGAGTGCTGCCAGCATTGCTGCACAGGTTGAAGGGGTGGAGGGTCAGCCTGTCAGTGCTCAGTCCACACACTGCATACTGCATCAAATTGGTCTGCATGGCTGTTGTCCCAGAAGGAAGCCTCTTCCAAAGATGATGCACTAGAAAGCCCACAAATAGTTTGCTGAAGACAAGCAGACTAAGGACATGGATTACTGGAACCATTTCCTGTGGTCTGATGAGACCAAGTTAAACTTATTTGGTTCAGATGGTGTCAATCGTGTGTGGTGGCAACCAGGTGAGGAGTACAAAGACAAGTGTGTTTTGCCTACAGGCAAGCATGGTGGTGGGAGTGTCATGGTCTGGGGCTGCATGAGTGCTGCTGGCACTGGGGAGCTACAATTTATCGAGGGAACCATAAATGCCAACATGTACTGTGACATTCTGAAGCAGAGTATGACCCCCTCCCTTCGAAGACTAGGCCGCAGGGCAGTATTCTAACATGATAACGACCCCGAACACACCTCCAGGATGCCCACTGCCTTGCTAAATAAGCTAAGTGTAAAGGTAATGGACTGGCCAAGCATGTCTCCAGACCTAAACCCTATTGAGGATATGTGGGGGATCCTCAAACAGAAAGTGGAGGAGCGCAAGGTCTCTAACATCCACCAGCTCCATGATGTCATCATGGAGGAGTGGAAGAGGACTCCAGTGGCAACCTGTGAAGCTCTGGTGAATTTCATGACCAAGAGGGTTAAGGCAGTGCTGGAAAATAATGGAGGCCACACAAAATATTGACACTTTGGGCCCAATCTGGACATTTTCACTTAGGGGTGTACTGACTTTTGTTGCCAGCGGTTTAGACATTAATGGCTGTGTGTAGAGTTATTTTGAGAGGACAGCAAATTTACACTGTTATACAAGCTGTATACTCCCTACTTTACATTGTAGCAAAGTGTCATTTCTTCAGTGTTGTTACATGAAAAGATATAATAAAATATTTACAAAAATGTGAGGGGTGTACTCACTTTTGTGAGATACTGTATGTGTACGTTATCTGTACCCACAGTAGGGCTCACTGGTGTGCATTTTCATTTTTCTTCATTCAACCTAAAACACATGGAAAAATAACTGACACTGATACTAATTAATTATTTGCCACCCGTGCTATAGCCGAAAGACAGCTGCAGCATGGGCCTTAAAGAGGAAGTAAACCCTGATGCATCGCATAGTAGTCCATTATGTGTCACTTACCTGACACAGGAGCCAGCGATGTCATCGCTGTCCCCTGTAGTCCGGCGCATCCATCTTCTCGGTGGGTCTCGCTGCTCCGCCGCTGTCATTTGGCTAAGAGGCGATGACGTCACTCCCGCGTATACGCGCGGCATCTTCGTCGTTGATGGTGCTGCGCTCAGTGCGCCTGCGCGTATGCAAATGCGCCGTAGACAGTGGTGCCTGTCTTTTGGCAAATATCTCCTAAACCATGTAGGTTTAGGAGATATTTCTTGGACCTACAGGTAAGCCTTAATCTAGGCTTACCTGTAGGTCAAAGTGTGTTGTAAGGGTTTACAACCACTTTAACTCCTGAGCAAGCGTAGTCTGTGGATAGTGCTCGGGATACTTTACATTGTAGCAAAGTGTCATTTCTTCAGTGTTGTCACATGAAAAGATATAATAATCCTGATCCTCTTTTTTTTAGAAGTGAATATACGAATATACCCTTTGTTCTCAGCTACATAAGGAGCTGAGGGAGCTGAGGGAGGAGAAACAGCACCACACTGGTCTCCCCAGTGAATAGCTGTGCAGGGGGTTTGTGTCAGTAGAACAAGTCTGATCATTGAAGGAGAGCAGGCAGAGTTCTTAGCACAGCTAGAGAACTGAGCATGCTGTGTTCTCGTGCCTAGTGTGGACAGTTTTTGATAAGAAAGCAGAGGGACTGGCAGGAACACCAGGAACTTCATGCAAATGAAGCAATGCAAAGAGAACAGAGTACTATACAAGTATATTTTACAGCAGGCATGTATCAGGAATATGAAAGGTTGGGTTTACATATTCTTTAACATTTAAAAACCTAGATACTTATAAGTACAGCTCAAATTTTTATACAGATGGAGCTTATATTATCCTGACACGTCTCGTTGTGTTGTCTGTAGCTCTATTTCATTGCCTATTTAACAAGGTGTTGATACATGATAATAGAACTGCTACCTCACTGGCAGTTTTAGTTTATTTTAAATAACCACTAACTAAACAGAAGTAACTTTACATACAGAGAAGAAAGTGTTAGTATGGTCAGTGCCAGCTTTATTGACAATAAATCACTTTTATGACTTTTATGAGATAAGCTCACTAATGGCCCCTATTAGCAGTTCTCTCATCAAGGGCTTCTTAACCACTTACAGACCGGACCATTTTGCTGGTCAAAGACCAGACCACTTTTTGCGATACAGCACTGCGTCGCTTTAACTGACAATTGCGCGGTCCTGCGACGTGGCTCCCAAACAAAATTGACGTCCTATTTTTTCCCACAAATAGAGCTTTCTTTTGGTGGTATTTGATCACCTCTGCGGTTTTTATTTTTTGCGCTATAAACAAAAATAGAGCGACAATTTTGAAAAAAATAGAGCGACAATTTTGAAAAAAACGCATATTAATAAATATCCCCCAAAAATATATAAAAAAACATTTTTTTCCCTCAGTTTAGGCCGATACGCATTCTTCTACATATTTTTGGTAAAAAAAATCGCAATAAGCGATTATTGATTGGTTTGCGCAAAAGTTAAAGCATTTACAAAATAGGGATAGTTTTATAGCATTTTTATTAATAATTTTTTATTTTTATTTTTTTACTAGTAATGGCGGCGATCAGCGATTTTTATTGTGACTGCGACATTGTGGGGGACCCATCGGACATTTTTGGCACATTTTTGGGACCATTGTCATTTATACATTAATCACTGCTATATAAATGCAGTGATTCCTGTGTAAATGACACTGGCAGTGAAGGGGTTAACCAGTGGGTGGCAGTGTAGGGGTTAAGTGTTCCTAGGGATGTGTTACTAACTGTGGGGGGGTTGGGCTTTCATTTAGTGAACACTGATCTCTGCTCCAATCACATGGAGCAGAGATCAGCGTCACTAGTTGCTAGGCAGAATGGGGAAATGCTGTTTACACAGCATTTCCTCCATTCAGCCGTCCCATGAGACGATCGCGGCGATCGAGTCCGCGGGTCCCGCGACCGGACTCACGGGGGTCCTGACCAGCGCGGGAGCGCGCCGCCGGCATTGAAGATTGAACGTACCTGTACGCCAATATGCCTGCCCGTGCCATTCTGTCGACGTACGTGCGCTGGTCGGGAACCGGGTAAGCTGGCCATACATGGATCAGAATTTGACTGGTTTAGTAGGGTCCTGGCAAATTTAGTTCCATGTACAGTATGTTTTAGAGGAGGACCAAATTTAGATTTTGGTGCCTTAACCGAAAATTCAGGATGCACTTGGCTGAACCCAAAAATACATTTTTTTTACTTTTTATATATAATTGTGTTATATTTGGCTTTTTAATTAATATCATAAATATGAATTTATTTTCAGCCATTATTGGCACCTTTAAAGCAAGATAAGCTCAAGAAAAATGCATCCCTTTAAATTCTATGCATGTCTTCACACAGGTCCGTTGCACTCCTGTTGTGGTGTTAAAAATCTTGCTTGCTGCATTTTTTGGTCAGATAAAAAAAAAAAAAAAAAAACACACTTCCCCCGATAAAATGCATTTAAAAATGCAGCAAAAACGCAATGCACCCTTTTTAAGTTTTTGAGTCACATGACCTATGAAAAACACACCATAAGCATAGTAAAATTGTGGTAAAATTGCAGTAAAATCGTGTGTGTTTTCTGCACCATTTTCTCTATCGCCATTTTCGGCCAATATATTTTGGCCACCGAAATGTCAGTGCATCTCTAGTATGTTTGTTTCTTCTCAAGAGAAATCAATCCAATGATCAACATCTTTTGAACAGAAATGTTGGAAAATGTTCCTTAAGCTGGCCACATATGTAGCAATTTGATGGGGCAATCCAATTTTCAATTCCATTTTTTTTTTGTCAAAAATTTAAAACATGAAAATCCATTTTTGTACCTACCGTGTATTCTGTTTTTTTTTTTTTTTTAAGATAATGTACAGACACAGCACTAAATACTGGACAAATGTGTAAGAATAATTTCCACTACTCTCAACCAGCCCCTATGAATAAACAGTGTAACCTCGGCCTGCAAGTCTCCACTAGACCATCCTGCTTCAAGCTCCCACCATATGACTAAGGCCGTGTACACACGACTGGACTTTCCGGCAGACTAGGTCCGACGGACTTCCGACGGACTTTCCAAACTAACAGACTTGGACACACACAATCACACCAAAGTCTGACGGATTTGACTGTGATGACGTATGACCGGATTAGAATAAGGAAGTTCCTAGCCAGTAGCCAATACCTACCCCAGTGTCGGTTTTCGTCCATCGGAAAGATCTGAAATATGTTCTAAATCTAAAGTCGTCTGATTTTTCAACAGCAAAGGTCCGATGAAGTCCACACGTTCGAATTGTCTGATGGATTTGTTCCAATAAACCTTTGCTGTCAAAGTCCGGCTGTGTGTACATGGCATAAGCCCTAAAATAAACGTGACAGTGGGGTGTGGTCTAGTGGAGATATGTAGGCTGAGACCGCTCTTCACTGTTTATCCACACAGGTTGGTCAGAAGTAGCGGTCATTTTTCCTACACATTTGTCTGCTCTCTGGATTTGTATTAGGAGATGCCGGAATGCTTCTGGGATCCAGGGATACATTCCTCTCTCTGCTTGGAGTGGCACCTCAAGTATCATTCTTTAAGGTCGCACTGGACCAATGGCAAATTAAGCTGGGCCCCATAAAACCTTAAAGTAAGCACAGAAATCTTATTTTCTTCATTGCCCCTTGAGGGACACAAGTCAGTAGAAAGTCTTGCATGTGTGGGAAGTCCAAAAGCAGCCTAACTGATGGTGGGCAAACAATAAGGACATTAGCAGATGCTGAATCTTATTGGAGTGAAAAGCTAAAAGAAGGCTTGATAGAGAAGAATGTACCAAAATGTAAAATTACATGGCAAAGAAAAGTCATCAGGATCAGCCTGGTGACAAAGAGCATGCAGATAATCCCAAAAGGGGAAACTGGTATAATGAACAAAGAAACTTAGCCCTTGTACACACGGTCGGAGATTCCGTCGGAATGTGTCCGATCGGAGCGTTTTGTTGGATATCATCATATCATTGTGGTATGCATAGGACTGTTTCCGTCGGAATATCCATCGGACCAACTTTTCCAACTTGCCGGAAATATTTCCCGACAAAATGCTCCGATCGGACATACTCCGATCATGTGTAGAGTATTCCGATCGGACAAAGTGCCACGCATGCTCAGATCAAATTCCTACACCAAAGCTATTGGCTACTAGCGTGAACATAGTCCAGTCGTAACGAAATAATGTCATCACGTCGGATTTTCCGACAACTTTGTCCGACCGTGTGTATACAACAGTTTCGGACAAAATCCGACGGATTTGGTTGTCGGAATCTCCGACCGTGTGTACAAGGGCTTAAAGTGTTACTAAACCCACAACAGTAAAATCAGTCTGTATATGCAGTAAAGCGTGCTTGTGGTCATACTCACTGTGGAACCTAAGGGGTAATCTTCTGCATTGTGTAAAGAAAAAAGGTTGTTTGAGCCTGTATGCACAGATACTCCCCTTCTTGCATTGTCTCCAAAACATGTACGGATATGACAGAGTTACTAGAGCCAATCAGCACTGTCCAGACTGAGGGTCAGGGGTCCTGCATCCTGATAGGACAGCCCGTGCAGTATGGAAACTACTCCTAAAAGCTTTAACCAGGCATTGATAGAAGTCACAAGACTGCTATATATTGCCGACGAGAAAAGGTATTTAGCAGTTTATATTTACTAAAATGATTGCATTTCCATGTTCTGTGTACCGTGGGAGACCAGATATAGTGAATGCAGGCTCCTGGATTTTGTAAAACTTTAAACTAAAATCTTCCATTGGGTCCTCTGTATATTGGCACTTGGCCTTCCTGGCTCCACATTCTATCTATCTGAGCTGTATCTTTTGGATGCAGGAATCTCAGGGTTTTTTTCCAGCCTGCAGATGTGTGTACAGTGTACATTTTTATTTTATTTTTTTATTCCAGAGGAAGTCATCGGCAGGAGGAGCTTGACTATTATCACATGTCAAATGTTATTTGGACTTTTGCTGAATCATTTTATACTCCAAAGGGGACTTAGTGTGACTCACGGAGCACAAGCACTTTATATTTCATTATTTTATATATAGGATGTCACGTTATATATATTGATGCTATAGATAGTTTTTTTGCATTTGCATTTAGTATTTATTTATTTATTTTATTAGTGCTGCACATTGTGATATACAGATATCCACTAAAGGGAAAACCTCTGCACATCTGTATATGAAATATGATCTAATGTAAAACCATCATATTCAACATTTCAGCAAATTATTATAATTGCCTTAAAATATGTATTTACATCACATGCTGTTTAGATTCAATTTTACAATGGCTAGAGACTATTAGTAATTACTCCTAATTGTCATTATATAATTTTAGGATCACAAGGGTCCCCTCCATTATCCCACAATAAGGACAGTGGAAACAGATAGTCTGAGAAAAATGAGCTCTGATAAGAGATTGTCTAGCTGTGAGGATAATAAAGAGAGTATCTGTTATTAACAGCCACATAAATCACTGCAAGCATATTTACAAAGATGTGACAAGCTGCATAAGAGCTACATCACATCATAATTTTAGGGGGTACAAGACACAAATATAAGGGAAACGATTATCAGCATGTTAATCGTGAAAAGTTGAGTAATGTGTACACCAAAAAGCTTTGCTTCTTGCCAAAGCAAAATTTCAGGAAAAAATCCCACCTTTTCCTCATAGGAGAAAGCATTCTATGTGTGCACAGTTTAATCCACCCTTTGTATACCGTATTTTCAGGCGTATAAGAAGACCTTTTACAGTAATAAAAAATGGGCAAAAAGCGGGGGTCGTCTTATACGCCGGGTATAAAGCTGGGGTTATCATATGCCAGTCGTCCGCTGGATGTTAAGCCCTCCGGATACTCGCCGAGTGTGCGGTAATACTGTATACATACAATATACACTGCTGAGCCAATCCTGGCGAGTGATGTATTCTATTAATGAATACAGCGCCTGCTCGGATTGGAGTAACAACCTCTGCCAATCCGAGCAGGCTAAATACAGTAGCCTGCTCGGATTGGCTGTGAGAGTCAGAGGCGTGAGCTGATGATGTAACAGCCTCTGTCAATCCGAGCAGGCATTGTATGCAATAATAGAATGCATAGCTTGCCGTGATTGGCTCAGGGCGGTATACTATATGTATACTGTGAGACAGCATGTTACCCGGCGCCAACTTCGTTTCTGAACATACAGTATTCCCGCACAAGTTGGTAGTCTTATACAGTGAGTACAGCACAAAACCAACTTTTTAAATCAAAAAGTAGGGAGTCGTCTTCTATGCCCAGCCGCTTTATACGCCGGCAAATACGGTACCCAACCCATGGAAACAGTCATTACCAACCTGATGGGCAACAACAGGATTGTTTGCTGAACTTCTGATTCCTTAGTTGCCTTTTCACTCCCTCAAATTCTGGTTAGACAGTAAGAGCAGCACATGGATATTTATGTCCTCTGACCTCCTGTAAGCATATTTACAGGGTTAGACAGACAGCATTGTGACAGGCAATAGACCACTGTGCTGCCTCCTCTGCTCCACACAGTATTTGGAATACTTTTAGCAAGGTGATTAGAGGCAGACAATATAGGTACAGATCTGATTATGTATTCCTGCTTTACTTGAAGTGTAACTAAACCCAGGACCCTGCATTCACTATAACTAGTATCCTACAGTACACAGAACACAGAAATGCTATTATTTTAGTAAATATAAACTGCTAAATACCTTGTCTCATCAGCAGTATAAAGTAGTCTTGTGACTTCTATCAGTGTCTGGTTAAAGTTTTCAGAAGGAGTTTTCATTCTCCCCTGATTGTCCTATGAGGCTGCAGGACCCCTGACCCCGTGTCTGGACAGTGCTGATTGGCCCTGGGCTGACCACATGCACTCTCCCAAGAAGAAAAAAAAAACTTTCTAGCAGTACACTCCAAACTGAGCATTTGCAGAGTGACTCCAAAGGCACTATACTATCAGTAGATGGATTGGGGACTGTGGAATAAGAGGAAGATCAGATAAGACAGGGTCAAACAGCCTTTTTACACAATGCAGGGGTTGAACCCCTTAGGTTTCACAGTGAGTACTAACTGCTAAAACCAATGGCCACTACTCCATACTCCTATTGATTGACCTCTCTGCGGCCTTTCATACTGTTGACCACCTGCTCCTTCTCAATAAACTCTGTTCCCCTGGCCTCCAAGAATCTGCACTATCCTGGTTCTCCTCCTACCTATCACAGCGCTCCTCCAGTGTTACCTACCCTACAAATCTGTCTCCTCCTCTCCATTGCCTTTCTGTGGGGGTCCTCCAAGGCTCTGTCCTTGGACCCCTTCTCTTCTCTATCTACACCACCTCCCTTGGTCACTTGATAACCGCCAACGGCTTCCAATACCATCTATACACCGATGATACCCAAATCTGTCTGCCCCTCACCTCACTTCTTTAGTCTAACCGACATGTCAACATGGATGTCACACTACTTGTTTAAGGCTCCATTCACACCTTGGCGTTCCATTTTGCGGAGCACAGGGGATTGGTGAATTTTTTGACATGGCCTACATAATCCAAATGACTTGAATATCATCATATAAAAGAATGAAAATCAGTTGCTTGTGTCACAGACATTTTAGTGTCCAGCCCTGGCCAAAAGCTTTGAGAATGGCCCAAATATAAATTTTTACAAAGTCTGTTGCTTCAGTGTTTTTCTTGATAATCTGTGATAAAATTTTGCAAATTATTAATTTCTCTTCATAAATTTTGGCCACAATTTATACTGCTATGTATCTTTGGTAAAAATAACTCAACTTAGTGGATATTATTTGGTCTTTGTGAAAGTTAGAGAGTCTACAATCTGTGGTGCAAATCATAAAAAAAAAATATCACATCTGATGTACTCATTTCTTGGGACCCTAACAAGCCAGGATGAACCCTTTTTGAAAGCAGACATTACAAGGTATTTAGTAAGATGCATGGTGAGGTTTTTGATGTTGTCATTTTTTTCCCCACAATTCTGTGCAAAAGTTTATTTTTCCACACAAAATTGTCATTGTAAGAGGTTATTTCTCTCACATAGTATGTTCATACCACAAATGACACCCCCAAAATACATTCTGCTACTCCTCATGTGTGGGACTTTTTCACAGCCTAGCCACATAGAGAGGCCCAACATGCAGGGAGCACTGTCACATGTTCTAGGAGCATAAATTACACATCTAACTTGTTGACTACCTATTACACTTTTGAAGGCCCTGGAGAACCAGAACAATGACACTGACAGAAGGCACTGATAAGTGGCACTGATGGCACATGACACTGATGTGGCACTGATGACAGATGGCACTAATATGTGGCACTGATGACACGTAACACTGATGACAGATGGCACTAATTCGTGGCATTGACGACAGATGGCACTAATGACAGATGGCACTAATTTGTGGCATTGACGACAGATGGCACTAATGACAGATGGCACTGATATGTGGCACTTATGACACGTGACACTGATAACAGATGGCATGTGACACTGACAGGTGGCACTGATGACAGATGGCACTGATACATGGCACTGATGACACGTGATACTGATAACAAATGGCACGTGACACTGACAGGTGGAACTGGGGACAGTTGGCACTGACAGGTGGCACTGGGGACAGATGGCACTGATAGGTGGTACTGAAGACAGATGGCACTGGGAAGAGATGGCACTGATAGGTGGCACTGGGGACAGATGGCACTGATAGGTACTGTACTGTGTTAGTGTGGCACTGTAATTTATGATTTTTTCACTCACGCTGCAGCACGGAAGCTCTCCCTCCTCACACGCGGTCTCTGTGTGAGGAGGGAGAGCTAACAATGAGAGATGATCTCATATGTTTACGAGTCCTAAATGGCCGATGTGATTGGCCATTTACCACAATCTGTGATTGGCTGTGTCCAAGGGACGTGGCCAACACAGATTTCCCCCAATGCACACCCGCGGTGGCACGCAGGGAGGAAGTAAACAGGAGGACGTCCATGGACGCCCTCCTGGCAATTGAGCACCGGGTTCTAGCCGTCTTTTGGCTATAGCGTGGGTGCGTAGTGGTTACGTTTATGCAAAGAGGCATATTTGCAGTGTTGACCTTTCATTTTCAAGGCCTCTGCAATTTGCCCTGGCATACGGTCAATTAAATTCTGGGCCACATCCTGACTGGTAGCAGCCCATTCTTTCATAATCAATGCTTGTAGTTTGTCAGAATTTGTGGGGTTTTTTGTTCACTCGCCTCTTTACCATGGACCACAAGTTCTTAATGGGATTAAGTTCTGGGGAGTTTCCTGGACATTAACCCAAAATGTTGATGTTTTGTTCCCCAAGCCACTTAGTTATGACTTTTGCCTTATGGCAAAAGGTGCTCTATCATGCTGGAAAATGCATCGTTCATCACCAAACTGTTCTTGGATGGTTGGGAGAAGTTGCTCTCAGGATGTTTTGTGTTCAAAATTGTGAGTGAGCCCACTTCACTGGCTGAGAAGCAACCCCACACATGAATGGTCTCAGGATGCTTTACTATTGGCTTGACACAGGACTTATGGTAGCGCTCAACTTTTCTTCTCCGGAGATTTTTTCCAGATGCCCCAAACAATTGCAAAGGGGATTCATCAGAGAAAATTACTTTACCCCAGCCCTCAGCAGTCCAATCCCTGTACCTTTTGCAGAATATCAGTCTGCCCCTGATGTTTTTCCTGGAAAGTGGCACCTTTTCTGCTCTTATTGACACCAGACCATCCTCCAAAAGACTTTGCCTCACTGTGCGTGCTCATGCAATTACACCTGCCTGCTGCCATTCCTGGGCAAGCTCTGCACTGTTGGTGCCCCGATCCCGCAGCTGAATCAAATGTAGGAAACGGTCCTGGCGCTTGCTGGACTTTCTTGGTCACCCTGAAACCTTCACAAATGCAGTGGGATTTTTTTATGGGATTAAGTTAATTTCCATTGTAAAGAGGGACTTTGCAATTAATTGCAATTCATCTGATCGCTCTTCATAACATTCGGGAGTATATGCAAATTGCCATCATGAAAACTGAAGCAGTAGATTTTGGGAAAATTAATATTTTTGTCATTCTCAAAACTTTGGGCCACGGCTGAAAAAGGGGGTAATAAAGGGAAAACCAAGGAGATAAGGTAAGAAGGCCATAAGACACCAAAATAAATGGGTTCCTAATGTGCAATCTGCCTTCTTTTTCCTTTGAGTTAACATACACATAACTGTATAGGAGATTTGGTGGTGTTTGAAAAAAAACTGGATATAAACTGAAATATAAACTAAAATGCTAGATTATGAAGCTTAACTCCAGGAAACCAGCTAAATACCCACATGAAATACATATATCAGAGCTGTTCGTTCTTTCAAAGAGATATGAATCTTTCTTTAGCCGTCCTCCTAGGTAGGTGCTATAGTGAGTGTATATAGTTTTTTTTTGGGTTCTCTGCTTAACAGGGAGACAGCTAGGCAAATGTGAGTGTTGTCTGCTTAACAGAGGCTGTGATTGTTTAGCAGAGTCCGCTAAATGTGCTCTGGTACTGCTTCAAGCTGTCTTGATGTTTTACACTGGTCTAGTGGCTATGGGAGGTACGAGACAGTGGGTGGAAACCTTACAGATGAGAGAATGAATGTCCATATAGCCCTGGCCATTTAGATGATGTGCCCCAGTGCAGGCTGCCATGCGGCCTCTGTTGGGTGACTTGAGGGCCTGAAACTTTAAAGCTGCAACCCATGGTTCTTGTCAGCACTGACCAAGGAGGATGTCCACGGAGTTCCTTCTGCTACAAAGGGACTTGTTCATTCCAAACAGCTGCTGTATGGTCCTGCTGATAATATGCTACACAGTTCTATTGAGAGAGTTCTCACCTGTGAATAGTTAATTTGGAGTATACTTACTAAATCTCCAAATAAAACATAAAAACAAATCCCTTAGCCTAGTCATTGAAGATAATGAGTGGGGGAGTTGTGCACCTGGCTGTGTGGAAATACCATGATTAGCTCCTTGTGCTGCTAAACCCTTTCATAGGCTAAGCTCTGCTGTACAGGAGAATGTAGAAGGCTAATGTGACGAATGCAGTGTCAGACCCTGGCCACCTTCATCATCTTGTATCAAACGGCTGTTGAAACTCATATTGTGCCGTCACTGATATACAATTATGGCACTCTCTGCCTCACCCTGCACAAAGATTTTCCAAATTGTGGGACTACAATCTAAGTGCCAGCTGGCTGAGAGCGATGGTTGCTGGGTTTCAAACTACACAGTGATTCCTCTGGCATTAAATTGTATGGTAACTGTACTGTCTATCCTCATGTTGTAAAGTGCTGCGCAAACTGTTGGAGTTATATAAATCCTGTATTATAATAATAATAATATTGGCGATAACATATATGACATTAAATAAACACCTGTAATGCACACTGTCACCACAGCCAGAAAGGAAGGGTCTATAATGTTTATCATAGGTGTACTTTAAATGGTAGACACAGAATATCAACCAAAATACAGAAAAAAAAAACATATGATACAAATGTTATAAATTGAGTTGTAGTTCAGTGAGTAAAATAAGAATTTGATCTCCTACAACCCAAAAATAATTCTAGCTCCCACAGACTGGCTACAATGTGTGCTCATGTGGTACACAGATTACACACTTGTTATATATATAAAAGACAAATGTCCACAGAATATTTCTTCCATTCAAACCTCAGCATCATGGACAAGACCAAAGAGCTGTCAAATGACATCAGGGACAAGATTGTAGACCCGCAAAAGGCTTGAATGGGCTTCAAGACCATCAGAAAGAAGCTTGGATAGAAGGAGACAACTGTTGGAGTGTTTATTCGCAAATGGAAGAAATACATAATAACCATCAATTGCCCTCAGTCTGGAGCTCCATGTACGATTTTTCCTCATGGGGTAACGATGATCATGAGAAAAGTGAAGGATCAGCCCAGAACTACATGAGAGGAGTTTGTGAATGATCTCAAAGCAGTTCGAACCACAGTTACTAAATAAACCATTGGTAACACAATACACCGCCATGGATTGAAATCCTGCAGCACCCGCATGGTCCCCCTCCTCAAGAAGGCACATGTACAGGCCCATCTGAAGTTTTCCAATGCACATCTAAGGATTAGATAGAAAGTGTTGTGGTCAGATAAGACAAAAATGGAGCCCTTTGGCATTAACTCGACTCACTGTGTTTGGAGGAAGTAAAATGCTGGCTATGATCCTAAGAACACCATTCCTACAGTCAAGCATAGAGGTGGAAACATTATGTTTTGGGGCTGTTTCTCTGCTAAAGGTACAGGATGACTTTGTCCGCACTGAGGAGCCATGTATCTTGGATGAAAACCTTCCTCCAGCCAGAACATGGAAGATGAGCCGTGGATGAAAGTCAATGATGCAAAACATACTGCCAAGGCAACAAAGGTGTGGCTCAAGAAGAAGCGCATTAAGGTCATAGAGTGGCCTAGCAGTCTCCAGACCTTACTCCTATAGAACTTTTATGGAGGGATCAATAATTGTGGCCACACAAAATATTGACACTTTGGACATTTGCACTCAGGGATGTACTCACTTTTGTTGCCAGCAGTTTAGACATTAATGGCTATGTATCGAGTTATTTTGAGGGGACGGCAAATTTACACTGTTATACAAGCTGTACACTCACTACTTTACATTGTAGCAACGTGTCATTTCTTCAGTGTTGTCACATGAAAAGATTTAATAAAATATTTACAAAAATATGAGGGGTGTACTCACTTTTGTGATATACTGTATGTGTATGTTATCTGTATCCACAGTAGGGCCCACTGGTGTACATTTTCATTTTTCTTCATTCAACCTAAAACACACGGGCAATAACTGACACTGATACTAATTAATTATTTGCCGCCTGTGCTATAGCCGAAAGACGGCTGCAGCATGGGCCTTAACTCCCGAGCAAGTGCAGTCTGTGGTCAGGTAGTGCTCGGGATGCTCCGTGATCAGCCGAGTCTATGAGACTCGGCTGATCGCAGATTCGAGTAAGGGGTCAATCCCGGCCCCTTACCATGTGATCAGCTGTCAACCAATGATGACTAATCATGTGATGTAAACAGAAGCTCGGTAATTGGTATTTTCTTTCACCTCCAGTGTGAGGGGGGAATAAAAGCTGATCACCAGCTTCTATCAGAGGGACATTGGTCCCTCACTCAGAAAGCCGTGGCTGTGCCCACCAGTGTCACCTGCCAGCGCCTACCAGTGCTGCCAATCAAGGCCTATTAGTGTCTAATAATCAGTGTCCTGAGATCAGTGCTGCCTATCAGTGTCACTTACCAGGGCCCATCAGTGACGCTCATCAGTGCCCTTCAGTGCCACCCATCAGTGCCCCTTCATCAGTGCCCCCTATCAGTGCCTATTAGTGCCGCCTTATCAGTGCCACCTATCAGTGCCCCATCAGCGTAGCCTATCAGTGTCCACCATTGCAGCCTCATCAGCACACATCAGTGAAGGAGAAAAATTACCTTTTTTCACAATTTTATAACAAACTATGAAACAGTTTTGTTTTTGTTTTGTTTTTCAAAATGTTGGTCCCTTTTTGTTTTATTTAACAAAAAATAAAAAATCCAGCAGCAATTAAATACCACCAAAAGAAAGCTTTATCTGTGTGGAAAAAAAATGATAAAATTTAAAAGGTGAAAACACTTAATATTGTCCTCTCAATAAATCCTGGCTGATGTTCCTTGTTTTGATGGTGAAAGGAGAGCTCCAGACTGCTGATCTAGCTCCTCTTTTCTGGTCCTTGAGGAGGGTATGGACAGAAATGATCTGACCAATGAGGTCTGTGGAGTGGCTGATGAGAGATCACATATGTATGCCATGCAGCTGCCCTTCCTCATATACATTTGTTATAGGTATTAACATATTTAAATACCAACAGGTTACAGTCTGGTAACTTATATATTATTGTCCAGCATGAAATTATCTTAGCTGAGCTGCTATTATCTCAGGAGTTATGAAATACATTGACGTTTGTATCCTACAGGAAAAGATAGACAGCAATGTATATTTGCTACTTACTCTAGCTAAACTATTTATGATGGGTGATTAGCTGAGAGGACATTTCTTGCTTTCCTAATTACTTAAAGCGGAGTTCCACCCAAAAATGTTACATCCACTTTAAGTACTGGTGATCCCCTGACATGCTACTTTTGGCATGTCATTTTTTTTTTTTCGGGGGGAAGCAGGTACCCAGTTTTGACAGGCACCCAGCTCCCACTTCCTCCCCTGGCGCCATGGCTCTGGAAGGAAGTTCACCTCTCCCTCCCTGCAATCTTCTGGTACACGATATTCACAACACACAGCGTGCCCACAGTTACAATGCCAGTGCTGCGGAGAGGAGTGAGGCTTTGTGCGCCCACATCACTAGACCTGGGACAGGTGAGTGTCTGTTTATTAGAAGTCAGCAGCTACACTTTTAGGAGCTGTTGACTTTTAAATGGGTGGAACTCCGCTTTAAACTTAGACTGAAGGTTTAAGATGGCTATTAGAGTAAGACTGAGACATGCAGTGCGTTATATTCTTCTAATCCTGTCAAAGTACTGATGAGGGTGTTTGAAATGTAGCCATGTCCTGAAAGACACAGCTGCTAAAAAACAAATCTCATGGCTGACTCTCACACCAGTTTTGGGGGTGACCATTTGGCATTATCATTGCAGCTAGTATTAAAGATAACATTACCTCAAATGAAAGTGTTAAAGGCAGGGTTTTTATTGTAGAAGAGATATACAATGTCTCTTCTGCAATAAAATACACTTAACTGCCTGTTTGCAATCCCCTTCAGAATGTACAGTGAGCTACAAATGTTCAGCTCTGTTTACATTCTGGCACACTGCCTGTGTATCAAAATAACTGCATTCCTGCACATGCACAAGAGTGATGTCACCCCATGCTGGCCAATCAAGACAAAGACTGGCACTCATAAGATGGTAGTGCCAGTGAGGGATTTTGCACGTGTCAGACCTCTGCAAAGAAGTATTTTTTACCTGTAGCTCATATTCAGTTATTTAGACAGCTTTCATTAACCACTTGCCGACCAGCTCACGTACATTTCCTGCGCAAACCGACGTTTCTGTATGTTGGTCTGTGCAAGGCAGATAGCAGGCAAGTGCGGGCCGCCATGGGAGTGTGCCTGTGGAATCTATGTCCACTCCACCAGCAACCCGTTATTGCTGTGTACAGAGGCAGAATGGGGAACTGCCTTCAGTATGTAAACAAGGCAATTCCCCATTCTCCCTAATGACATGTCAGAGATCTTCTGTTCCCAGTGATCGGGAACAGTGATCTCTGTCATGTCCCAGTGAGCCCACCCGCCCCCCTTTTTCTTTTTTTTACCAAAAATATGTAGAATATATATTGGCCTGAACGGTTAATACATTTTTATTTATTTATTTATTGGATTTTTTTTTCTAAAGTGTTGGCTTTTTTTTTGTTTGTAGCATAAAAAAAAAACAAAAAAAAAACTGCAGAGGTGATCAAATACCACCAATAAAAAGCTCTATTTGTGGGTAGAAAAAAAAAAAAAAAGATGTAAATTTTGTTTGGGTACAGCATTGCGCGACCATGCAGTTGTCAGTTAAAGCGACTAAGTTCCATATTGCAAAAAATGGCCTGGTCATTAAGGGAGCAAATCCTTCCAGGGCTGAAGTGGTTAAACCTCCACACATATTTAATTATATATTAATGAATACAGAGTTAGTTATCTGTGTCTTATATATTTTTTTTTGTCTAGAATTCAGCTTTAAAGCCCCACTTCGGGATACCCTTCTTACCTGAAGCTGCAATCATGTGTCATCTTCGGAGTCTTTACTTCCTAGAAGGGTCCTTCTTTGGGTGTCCACATCATTGCCTGTGAGATGTAGACACTTTTGATTGAATGGCTGCTGGTGCGGTCCTCGCAGGAAACAGAAGAGGACATTACCACAGAGGGACAGCAGGGGACTGGTGGCCTCAGGCAGCCATCTCAGCACTGGATCAGCGGTCCCCTGCACCGGAACTGGCAGCAGTGAACACCTGGATGGTACTTAGAGGAGAATATCTGCCTTCATCTGGTAAAAAGGTATCGGGGTAGGTTTAAGGGAGTGGGAGGGCATGACTGTAAAAAAAATAAAAAATTGCCCTGGACTACACCCAGCAGCCACTTTACTAGGTACAGCTTGCTAGTACCGGGTTGGACCCCCTTTAGCCTTCAGAACTGCCTTCATTCTTTGTGGCATAGATTCAACAAGATGTTGGAAACATTCCTTAGAGATTTTGGTCCATAGTGACAAGATAACATCATGCAGTTGCTGCAGATTTGCGGTTGCTCATCCATGATGCATATCAAACGTTCCACCTCATCCCAGAGGTGATCTATTGGATGAGATCTGGTGACTGTGGAGGCTATTGGAGTCCAGTGACCTCATTGTCATGTTCAAGAAACCAGTGGTGAGATGATTTGATTTGAGTTTTATGACATGGTACATTATCCTGCTGGAAGGAGCCATCAGAAAATGGGTACATTGTAGTCATAAAAGGATGGACATGGTCAGCAACAATACTCATGTAGGCTGTGGCGTTTAAACAATGCTTAATTGGTACTAAGGGGCCCAAAGTGTGCCAAGAAAAAATCCCCAACACCATTACACCACCACCAGCAGACTGAACCGTTGATACAAGGCAGGATGGATTCATGCTTTCATGTTGTTTTTCCACTCTTCTAATATCCAATTTTGGTGATCCTGTGTGAATTGCAGTATCACTTTCCTGTTCTTAGCTGACAGGAGTGGCACCCGGTGTGGTATTATGCTACTGTAGCCCATCTGCTTCAAGGTTCTATGTGTTGTACATTCAGAGATGGTATTCTGCATACGTTGGTTGTAAAAAGTGGTTATTTGCGTTAATGTTTCCTTTCTATCACCTCAAACCAGTCTGCCCATTCTCCTCTGGCCTCGGACATCAACAAGGCATTTTCGCCCCAAAGAGATTGTTGTGTGTGAAAGCACCAGTAGATCAGCAGTTTTTGAAATACTCAGACCAGCCTGTCTGGCACTAATAACCATGCCACATTCAAAGTCACTTAAATCCCATTTCTTCTCCATTCTGATGCTCAATGACAAAACTGAAATGAAAAAGTACACTATGTTTTCGCCCACTGACGAAAACTGACAAAAATCAATTCCATTTTCATTACGGAACAAAAATGTGAGAGAGGGACGTTTTGCCTTGTGAACGTCCAGGTATCCATGGAGCTCCATACTTAGCAGTTAGGAACTGTGCAGCATCACAGGCCTCCTTTAAAAAACCGTCCAGAGCAGCATTGTGCATTACAGGCCTTCCAACGAGGGTTTCAACTCACGACCATCCAGGGCATAGCACTGTGAGTGTGTACTTTACAAGCATTCCCTCAGACCACCATCCAGCACTGTGCAGGATTACAGGCCTCCCCTCAGACCACCATCCAGAGCACTGTGCATTATAGGCCTCCCATGAGACCACCATCCAGCACTGTGCAGCATTACAGGCCTCTCAGACCACTGTCCCAGAGCACTGTGCATTATAGGCCTCCCTTTAGACCACCATCCAGAGCACTGCAACATTACAGGCCTCTCATACCACCATCCAGAGCACTGCAACATTACAGGCCACCTGAAACCACTGTTCAGAGCATTGTGCAGCATTACAGGCCTCCTCAAACCACTGCCCAGAGCACTGTGCGTTACAGGCATCCTCAGACCACTGTGTGCATTACAGGTCTCCTCAGACCACCATCCAGAGCACTGTGCATTACAGGCCTCCTCAGACCATGCAGAATGGCTAAAACTGTATCCGAGTTTGTTCAAACCTCAACACCATAAATAACATATTAGAATTTTTTACTCTGGGAGCATATAATAAGTTTGGAAATTCTAGAGAAATGCTTAAATGCGGTTGTAAAGGCAGAAGGTTTTTTTTTATATAATGCATTTTATGCATTAAGATAAAAAGCCTTTGTGCAACAGCTGCCCCAGCAACCCCCCCCCCCCCCCCAGTACTTACCTGAGCCCCATCTTTGTACAGCAATGTCTCAGCCATCTGAGATTCTCCTGAGAGAGGGGGCGGTGCCGGTTTGGGGTTCCGTCTCTGAATAGACACACAAAGCTGCAGCTCAGCTCGGGTTCCCCCATAGCAAGCTGCTTGCTGTGGGGGCACTGAACAGGAGGGAGGAGCAGTGAAGAGTGACCCAAGAAGAGGAGTCGTCAGGCTGCTCTGTGCATTTCCACTGCAACAGAGCAGGTAAATATAACACATTTGTTATTTTTATAGGAAAAAAACAAGCCTTACAATCACTTTAAATAATGCATTACAATTTAACTAAACCCATTTTAGTTAACTAAAATGATTTTAGTCAGCTAAAATGCAGGGCATTTTAGTCGAATCAAATGTGCTGTAGATTAAGTCTACTAAACATGACTAAAACTAAGACAGTTGCAGATGACCAAAATGGGACTAAAACTAAAATGGCATTTTAATCAAAAGACTAATGCCCCATACACACAATTGGATTTTCCGACAACAAATGTTGGATGTGAGCTTGTTGGCTGAAAGTAGGACCTTGTGTATGCTCCATCGAGCATTTGCTGTCAGACTTGCCATCAACAAATGTTTGATAAGTTCTCAAATTTTCCACCAACAAAACTTTGTTTTTGGAATTTCCGATCGTGTGTACACAAGTCCGACACACGAAAGTTCACGCATGCTCGGAATCAAGCAGAAGGAGCTGCACTGGATATTGAACTTCCTTTTCCTCGGCTCATCCTACGGCTTGCACGTCACCAGTGCTTTTGTAATTGTGGCCAACATTTGTGTGACCATGTGTATGTATGCAAGACAAGTTGGAGCCAACATCCTTTGAACAAAAATCCAAGTTTTTGTTGTCGGAAAGTCAGATCGTGTGTACGGGCCATAACACTAAAACTAAATAGAATTTTTCTTTGGGACACGTGCTCCAATATCTTGGTGTGTTTCCCATAAAGTAATGCCAGTATAATACTGCTGCCCAATGAGGTCCTCTACTATCAATATCTATGTAAAGTATAGCAAGTGAACATCATGCAAGTCCACCAGTACTTTCTCAATTCTAGACTTTTGTGCATGATCATGAGCTGTACACAATATCAGAAGACATCCTGTTTGTCAGTAGTTAATATTGCAGGGGCAGAATATAAATGTTTCTTCTTTGTCTTTTCTATATACAGACTGAAAGAATGTAAATTCATGAACCCTTAAAAAGTCCATGAAAAATCTAAAATCCCTGCATCTATAGACACCAGGGATCTAACACTAACCTCTCTATCCCTGTAAATAATCAGATTGTCTTCCAAAAAGGTATGCATACTCATTATTTTTCTTTACAGGGATAGAGAGGTTAGTGTTAGATCCCTGGTGTCTATAGATGCAGGGATTTTAGATTTTGCATAAGTATTAAACACGCAAACAACTTCCTTATTATAGCAGATATGTCCAGAACATTTGGGAAAAAGTTGCATACACAATATGATGCCTCTGCAGGTGCAGTGATAGAAGATCCTCTGAAGAGACTATTCTCCAGCACCTGGGAACTTAGAGCCTATAGAAAATCCACATGTATGGATGTAGTTCTTTTTAGGTTACATATACTGTATACAGGGAAGGATTTAAATTCTATACCCTCATACACTGCTTTACAAGGCCTTTACTCTGAATATAAACACTCTGTGGCAACACAGTTCTCAGAATAATATAATACACCTAATACCGGTAGTTATTAATTGTAATAATAAAATAGGTTGTTTCATTTTAGCTAGGAGACATGGAAATACAATAAGTCAAAGAACACAAAGAATCAATCAATGAATTGTAGCGCTATTCAGGACATGCTGCAACTATTTTCCTCAATTTTACACTGCCAGCTTTAGCAGAATTGTCAGAGTATATTCACACTTGCTGTGCAACCTACCTCTTATAGTCAAATGCAGTGATGGGGAACTCTGGCACCCCAGATGTTTTGGAACTACATTTCCCACAATGTTCAACTACACTGCAGAGTGCATGAGCATCATGGGAAATGTAGTTCCAAAACATCTGGGGTGTAAAGGTTCACCGTCACCGGTCTAATTTATGTGTGGTTGGAGCATCAATGGGCTCAGAGAAAGGGAAGTACTGGAACCAAATAACACACTAGCTGACAATACTGACTATGCGGATACTGCTGGCCAATGCTGTTCAGCCCGTGGCACTGAAACTGTTCAAGAACTTCTAGTGGATAGTGCGGTCAGCTCTGAGGATTTAGATAGCAACTGTAGGGACTGCAGCCTACCTTTAAGAGGTCAGTCTACATGTGTATATATTCTGGAAGTGTCTGGTGCATGACACATTTGATGTGCAGTGTGGAGCAGCAAGAAGGTGAGCGGGGTCTGGACTGGAGTGGAACAACTAGCATATGGCACACAAGTTGTGCAACATGGGAATGATATAACAGAAGGTGAGCAGGAACCAGAGAGAGAGAGAGGACTGAGCAGCAGAGGATAAGCAGAGCTGGGGGACCATGGCAGGAGAAACTAGAAGATGTCACATGTGGTGAACATCATGGGAGCAAAATAGCTGAAGGTCAGAGGGGACTGGAGACAGAGGATGATCAGCAAACCAGAGGATCAGCAGAGCTGAAGGTTACTACTAAGTGAGGGAACAGCAGAGCTGGAGCTACTACTGAGTGGGAGATCAGCAGAGCTGGGGATACTACGGAATTGGCTTTAGCGGAGCTGGGGGTACTACTGATTTTGGCATCTGCTGAACAAGGGTATTAATAAGCTGGGGACTTACTGAACAGGGGCACTAATGAGCTGGGGATCTTCTGAGTGGGGTTACTACTGAGCCCCCTTAAAACAAATAGAAAAATAACACACACAGGACATTTGCCAAGCTTCATTAAAGCATCACTGAAGCATCATCAAAAACACATCAAAAAAGCATGCTGAAGCAGTAGACCCTTTACTGTGTATTAAAGTCAAAGCAATTTGACTTATGGAGAATACAGCAGGAGGACCCCAATGTTTACTCAAAGCTCCATGATGGCAAAGCTAAAACTTTAACTGAGAGATTTCATCAATTGAGCCCCAAAAATGTTATCTGATGTAACTTGTAACTGAAACACAGGGCAGCTACTGTAGAGGTAGGAGCCTGATGGATGTCCAAGATGCCCAGTTACAACCTTCAAGCTCATGCAGCAAACAAGGAGAATAATGTAACTGGCCAGAGCTATAAATCCTAGGCAGTTGCAATCCTTATCAATGCCAATATATCAATGCCAATAGAAGGACTTATGTGGAGGGTTCTGCTATCTTGCTATGGATAATGGAACAATGACCTGCTCAATGGCCACCAATATTGGTCATATCTGTGAAGCCATGGCACATAAGATGAATGCAAAATGTTCCCGATTCTTTCCAATAGAAAAAAATGGCAACTAATCAAATAAGGGGCAAAAGTGGCCATATCTTTGGATAAATATGAGGGACTAAGTGTCTTAAATCTGATTTTGGCAATCATAGTCCCTCCAGCTGCCAGCGTGTTCTGTATGGAAGTAAAAATATGGCCCTACAAAAGGTTATCTATCAAGGTTTGCAAAGTTTCACCTTGTGGATGGGAGATATGAACTATGGATATTAAATGACATCGTTCCAAATAGACCTACTCATATACCTGCTCATAACTACAGCAAAAAAAAAAGCATGGTGCTTACCAGGTGCATATTAACAGCAATTAATAGATGAACATGAACTGTTGGTCTCCGTGGGTATGTAATTGGGGTTCTCAAACACAACCATTTCTCCTATTAAAATGACATCCTAATAAATGACTGTCTGTTATTAGAGAAAAGGGTCAGCTCTGGCGTGGAAAATCATCAGATAAGGCGATATTTAGAGTATGTTTGGGCTACTGAATATAAAAAAATCCTTCTACACTCCTTGGCTCTGAAGATGGCAATTTTGGCTTTTTTCAGCTCAAACCCTATTATTCTCCAAGCAAGAAGGGTGAGACTGGATGCGTAGCAGTGCATACAAACATAATACAAGACTGAATAGCTACCTTGTCAGAATATTGTTTGGAGGTCATGTCCAACCTGAATATGACTTTGCATACCTTTTTACAGGTAAAAGTTCACAAATCTGAATTTCAAATTTGTATTTAGCTGCAGTTCAGCATTATAAAATTTAACTATAAAACAAATAAGGTGAAAAATCTTTATTTAAACAGTAATTATAAATGGTTCACTCTAAGGCAGGCAGCCATACTTAAAGCGGAGTTCCACACAATTTCTGAAGTTCACCTTATTATCATGCCTCTTTAGCCTTTATTTATGTGGCGTTTCCTGTGTCAGCCGCCCACGGTTATCACAGTCAAATCCGGCGGCGCATTGTCTCCTAGGGCGGTGCACTGTCTCCTGCGAGCTATGAATATTCTGATGCTGCCACCCGTTGTGATGGCAACATCGGAAGCTTGCGGCACTGCGCACAGTAAATAATGCGCATGCGCGGGAATGGGCGGTGCATGCTGGTAGCTCAGCATCACCGAAACCTGGAACTGTCTGCTTTCTAGCTTCACATGCCCACAGGCAAGATAAAAACTGCCATCAGGAAATTATATAACTGTTTATTATTTGAAAGCGGGCATCGGGGGATATATTAGAAAAAACAAGTGAGTGTTACATTTTCATGATATAAATGTACAAATTGTTAAAAAAACAAAAAAAAACAATAAATCGATGTTGGAACTCCGCTTTAACTATCAAAGTAATCTTATTTATATACATAAATCAAATTGGCTGGGACAAGTTTAGTCAAAGACATGATCATCTTGTACATTCAAGTGAAGCTGAACATTAGTTGAAGTTCTCCACTCTCCATGACAATTGTCATCAATCAAGGTACACTAAACAGTCAAATGAACATAAATATAAGATATCTGCAATCCAGAAACTGAAGTTCTTTTGGTAGTGGGTCGGTATGGAGATTCTATATTTGGTTCGGAAGCGTGAGGGTTAAGAGCCTGTAAAGGGGGTGGAGAAGGGAATCCCAGCCTGGAACATGAGACCGTTCAGCTGAAAAGGAAGGTTTCAGACATAATGATGCAGCCCAGCACACAGTGTGTCTGGATGAGAAAGTCACTCATGGGCTGGGAGGAATCTCTACGTTTCCTATAGGGAAGACCTATACAATGTTCATTACGCTGGCCTGCCGGGTAAGTGGTCAGTGCCCAGATGGGCATTTTTTGATGTTCCTGCCACCTGTCTGGCCATCAGCAGGTTCCTGTCAACTGAGATGGTGCACACTGGATGGTGATACTTTGTATAGATGCAATAAGTTGTGATCTATAAGTTCTTCTGTTGGTGGTACCTGTACAAGGTGAAACCTGCACGGTGATCATAGAGTTAATTGCATTAGGCTGAGACTCATCTCTGGGTTCTCTCACTTTTGATAGCTGCAGTTATCTGTTGTCTGGGTTCCAGGAATGACAGATTTAAAGGGTTTAACACATTATGCGCTGCAGTTGGCAGTCAGTGTTAAGGCAGGTACCTGGATGTCTCAAAGCAACTTTCCGCTGGCACTGCCAGTTGGGGATTGGCAGTGCCTTGTGTCAGCAGTGAAATTTGTGCATGCTGCAGCTGCCGGGAAACCTGTGAGCTGTCATCTGTCTCTGAGATATTCTTCCCACAAGAGCGCCTATAAACTTTTAACTGTGTTGCTGCCGAAGTGAGTCGGCCTCTGTACTGTCACTGTTTGTAGCGAGGACTGTGATTCATAGTAAAGGAATGTATAAATGTGCACAGATTCTCTTGTTAACAAATAAATTGCAACATTCATTTTGTGTGGGATTTGTGAAGCTGACATGTCCAACTTATGCCTTAGACATTAGAAGATGCAAATAACCTACATAATTGCTGTGCCTGGAGGTGTGAAATGTGCTCCACACTGTACGAGAATGAATCGGGCAGCTGCCACCATCTTAATGGGGGCGCTTTACTAAAACTGGTGCACACAAAATCTGGTGCAGCTGTGCATAGGAACCAATCATCCTCAAACTTCTGGTTGTTCAATTAAGTTTTGACAATAAAATCTAGAAGCTGATTGGTTACTATGTACAACTGCACCAGATTCTGTGCACACCAGTTTTAGCAACCCCCCCCCACAATGTTTTAAGTCAAAATTCTGTCATTGCACAGAGCATTTTGCACAAGACATGTAACATTGATACCATCTAACAGGCAGCATTAGATGGTGCTAGAGAAGTCACCATCTTGACCTAGGGCAGTTAGTGAGAGTTGGAGAGATGCAATGTGAAGCTGTCAAACTAGAGCCACGTGTTCAGGCAGAGCTGAAATGCCCTCAGGCTGAACGGCCATGTTTACATGTCAAAAAGGAACCAATAGCAGCAAGAGCCAATTAAGATCTGAAGGAAGAGAGCCAGACTGAAAATAACAAGACTCCATATGCAGTTTATTGAATAAGTTACATGAATATGGCAGCTTTGCCTTACTTGATTGACTCTCATTTCATAGAGAATTATGAGCCATGGATAATTAGTTTAAATAGTTATTATCCACCAATTAATATCTAGCTGTATAAAAAAATATCCTCCATAGATTTTTTTCCTATTTAGATCGTCATTATTGTAGATGACTCACTTACACTGTATACAAGCCTATATAGATAATTATTCTCCATTGAATCTCCATTATGCCGTGTGCAAGGTGTCCCAGAATACAATATATAATAAACTCTTGTGCAGTGGATAGGACACATCTGCACACTACCAGGCCATTGGCGTAGATCTTTTGGAATACATGCAATGAATGACGCACTGCGAATGATGCACTATCACTTTTCCCCTTGGGTCTAACAAAACAAAATCACATGGCCTACTCTTGGCACAAAATTATTGATGATGTGTTGGACTATTGATTCCACCTGCCGCCTAATTAATTTCCTGTAATACATACCCAGAATGTGCACATCTGTTACACAACAAAAAAAAAGTAAACTAAAGTGGCTTATTCAATAAACTAAAGGCAGACTAATGCGCAAAACCAAAGTGAACAGCTAAAGCAAATCCACATAGACCAATAGAATTCTTTATTCAATAAAGTTGTCCAAAGTGCCGTTACCCCAAGAAACAAACTGACAATCATTATTATTGCTTTAGGCTTATGAAACAAAGGTCTAACTGCTAGAGAAGTCTGCCCTGTGCATATCATCTGTCTTCAGTAACAAATGTAGTATGTTCTGTTTTTTACAAGGGAAAGAGCAGCAAATGTTATCAGCCAATAAGAAATTATCTGTATGCTTAGTGTAATTCTTTGCATAAAGTAGAAGTGTAGAAGTTGACATTCATTTCACTGTAATATTTATTATTAAATTTCAGTTCCAGCGGCCATTTAATAATTACAATTCTACCATCATGTGTGTCTTCCCTTTCTACTGGGTGTGGACCAGCTTGCTACCAAAATGATAAATAACTGAGAATTGTATACTCTGCAATATATAACTTACTGCAGGACATACAAGAACTGAAACTACACGTCTCTCTTGGATTTAAACAGGCAACCTGTAGCCTAAAAACTGGAGCCAAACAAAAGGGACTTCCTGTAGCTCAGCAATCCCCAGAACTCTTCATATTGTCTCCCTGAACAGAACTTTGGCTTTACACTGGAAAACTTATATCTTTCAATGAAGACATGCAGGTGCATGAACTTTTACATACATTACAACAGAATTTTCATCTACTGCATGACAGCTAATGTGTGATCGGCCAGCTGGTCTCCGCTCAGAGATTCATACACAGCAAAGGTCATTTTGCATCATATTGAACAGTTATAAAAACCATTTTCAAAAGCTGACTGGGCAATGTTTGTAAAGTTTTTCGTAAAATGTAGATTTTATTTAGCAAAGATATGAAATCAAGCTTGGTGTTCATATTTTTTGTGCTTGCTGATGATTTGAGTCGCGTAAGGGTGTTTGGATTTTGCCTGCGCTATGTTGTGCAGTTAGTCAGTCTGCCATTGTGGGTGGACGTGGCACCAAAAATGCCAGTTGATTATCTTCTTCCATAGGATTATTGGACAAGCAGTTAGCAGTCTATGGAAAATATTTCTCCCTAGGTCCTTCATATTTAAGATCTTCTGTTCCAAGAAGCTCTTGGAGTGGTTTCTTGGAATCTCTTGGAACCAAAACTTTGAATGTATATGTTATTAAACCGTTTCAAATACATCTGCGTATAATTTATGAACGTTACCATTAAATCTGTATACAGTAAATCTTTGTGTATTCATTTTCCATCTATTCAGCTTGTGACCATCTAGACACAGTTGCCCAGACAATAAAACTACTAGACCTACAGATTTTTTATAGCTTGCCAGACAGTACTAATCTCTGCTCTAGGTTCTCCTCATTCAGGCTCAGTAATACTAGCTTCCACATGTTCTCCTCATTCAGGCCCTGTAATACTCTTCTCTAGGTTCTCCTCATTGAGGATCAGTAATATTAGCTTCTCTAGGTTATTCTCATTCAGGTTCAGTAACACTGGTTTCTCTAAGTTTTACTTATTTAGGTTCAAAAATACTAGGTTCTCCTCATTCAGGCTCAATAATACTTCTCTAGGTTCTCCTAAATTAGGCTCAGTAATACTTGCTTCTCTAAGTTTTCCTTATTTAGGTTCAACAATACTGATTTCTCTAGGATTTCCTCATTCTATTTATCAAGTAGATAGCAAAGTTTAATAATTTAGAATTCCTCCGATTTCAGTAAACTTACAGCTGGTCGCTATAGCTTGAGGAACTTTGCAAGTAGCCACATTTTACTGCTGAAAAGGGCAATTTTCAACTGCTTGAAACAATTCACCTTTCAGCTATACAAACATTTAAATGGACATTAATCAGAACAGAATTTTCCATTATGGTAGCTGGGGATGGCCCACTGGGCTACCCGGAAACTGCCAAATTTCACAACACTAGGCAGTATGAATAAGGAAGCTGGATCCCAATCTTTGAATTGTGGTGTTTTATATAAGTGAGAAGTTCAGTGACGCCAGTAGGGGGGGGGGGGGGCCTGGGAGGAGCCTTTGGCATAGATCTAGGGACATCTGGAAGAGAAGGAGTGCCAAACCAAAGAGTCCAAAAAAGCATGTATTTCTTCATATGAAACCTAAGAGACAGGACAACGTATTTCGGGAGATCAAAGTTCCCCCATCATCAGGGCTACTGAAATGTAAAACATACATGCCGTATTTATCGGCGTATAACACGCACCCCAAGTTTAGGAGGGAATTTTAAAGGAAAAAAACTTTTAGGAGGGAAGTTTAAGGGAAAAAAAAAACTCGTCGTGCGGTAGTTCTCGGCGGACCTCCGGCCAGCTTTCGGCCACCGAGAAGAGCCGAAGGCGGCCGAAAGCTGCCGAGAGTAGCCGAAGGCTGCCGAGAAAGGCCGAAGGTGGCCGAAAGTCGCCTTGAAGAGCCGAAGGCGGCTGAAAGCCGCCCAGAGGCTCAGAATTTCGGGGGATCGGTGTATAACATGCACCCACGATTTTCCCCTGCTTTTAAGGGGAAAAAAGTGTGTGTTATACGCCGATAAATACGGTAAATATACATGATTAGGATAATGGATGGTATAGAAGAATGACTCATAGCTGATTGCTGATATAAAGGTGGAGTAGTGTGATCCATAGTTGTATATACCTGCACACATCATTATATTAAACTATGAGTCAATATTTGAAACGGTCCATTGTACTAGTCGTGTATATATATTTACACAGTATGTGTATTGGAACCTCTCTGTTTAATATACAATAATAAATGTATTTTGGACTCTATTATTTGCCTGTGGGGCTCCTTCTCTTCTTATATTCACAACACTGTCTGTAAGAGATCATATCATATATCCCAAACACAACACTACCTGCCTGGAGTTTGCATGTTCTCCCTGTGCCTGCGTGGGTTTCCTCCGGGTACTCCGGTTTCCTGCCACAATCCAAAGACATGCAGGTAGGTTAATTGGCTTCTTTCCAAAATTGGCCCTAGCATATGAATGGGTACCTTGGATTGTGGGCTCCTTGAGGGTAGGGACCCATGTGAGTGTACAATGTACAGGGATAATGACAATTGTAGACACTCACTCAGGTTGAACTGGATGGACTGGTGTCTTTATTCAGCCTTACTAACTATGAAACTATGTGTGTCATACAGGAAGGACCAAACTGTGGTGTATGGATGAATTCCAACACAGACCGAATGAATGTTTTAATTTTATTTTTTTATTTAAATATTTTGTATTTGCTTTTTAAATGCGTTACAAAAATTTATACAGATATATACCCACATTTGGGCCATCAACATTTTCTTATAACTTTTCTATTAATTCTTTAATTACTCCGTCCCCTTTCTTTCCCTTCTCCCTCCCCACCCACCATTTACTATCTTATAGTGTATTTTAGTAGACTCTCTACTTATTTATTTCAGGGGGCTTCCTACTTTCCTCCCGCTCTATACCTTATATGGGATAACCCATCCTCTCCATCCAGGGTTTCCACATTCGACCGACTGAATGTTATTGCTTGCAGTTTAAAAGGAGGGTAACGTTTTAGACTTTCGTCTTAGAAGTTGTCGCTAGAAGAGCCAGAGCTGCCTTAATAAAATATGTTAAAAACCTTTGACACTTTTTTTTTTTTAAGGGAATTGGGTAGGAGTATGATGTACCCCATACTCAATCACCTAGGGTGGGGGGCCAGGATCTGGGGGGGGGGCCCTGGTTAAAGGGGCTTCCAGATTCTGATAAGCCCCCGCCCATAGACCCCAACAACCAATGGCAAGGGTTGTCGGGAAGAGGCCCTTGTCCTCATCAACATGGGGACAAGGTGCTTTGGGGTGGGAGAAACAGAGCCCCCGTGCCCCAAAGCACCCACCCCCCTATGTTGAGGGCATGTGGCCTGCACTCGCTCCCCCCCTTGCCTGACCTGCCGGGCTACATGCTCGGATAAAGGTCTGGCATGGACCTTGGGGGGACCTCCACACCATTTTTTGGCATAGGGGGTTCCCCTTAAGATCCATACCAGACCGAAGGGTCTGGTACCGTCTTGGGTGGAACCTCATGCAGAGGTTCCCCTTCAAGTTTCTCAGCACACAAGTTGCACCACAAGTCGGATCATCTTGACTATTATAGTATTATACCTAGTATGCAATGCTTTGGGTCAGTGGGAATATTGACCTGAAATATTGTATTAATGGTTTTCAGTACCCCAGACCAGTACAGATGAAGTTTTGGGCATCTCCACAGTAAATGGATCAAATCACCATGATCCCTAGAACATCCTACACAGCCAAGCAGGCGTAAAATACACCCAAATGACTATGTAAAGTTGGGACAAGCGCTGCGTTACATTGAGAGAGCTTGCCTGTACTGCCTGAATAACGTCCTCCCACGGTTCTTTCATGAATGTACCCATGTCTCTCTCCCACTTGCTCATAACTCCAGTAGGGAAGCCCCTCAAGAATACGGAGGATAACATTTGAGTTGAGAGAACCTCGGCCATATATATATATATATATATATATATATATATATATATATATATATATATATATATATATATGGGTCGGGATTGTAACCACAGTTCTCCTTCAAATTGTGCCTTAATAGCATGCTGCAACTTCAAGTAGTAAAAGCTCAGAGTGCGGTAAGTTGAATTCTTGTTGTAGTTCAGTAAAAGAAGATAATTTTTCATTGCAAATGATGTTTTTTCAGACAAGAAGTCCCATATTTTTTTCCACCTAGGCCCGCTGTCCAGTGGTAGAAGTTCAGGCTAGTATTTGTTATCCCAGATAGGTCTGTAGTTAGTGAGGTCAGTGACATTTTGCAATAGTCTGGTCTTGTTCCATATCTTGTGCATGAGGGCAAACATGGGAAACCGTTTGTTAGATTTGGCATATGCCAATGCCTCTAGACCCATAGCTACATCACTAGTCCCAGTCACATGACCCATTAAGACAATAGGTGAATCCTCACTCCCTTCCACTGCCACCCAGTCCACAGGTAAAACGCGAGGAATGTGTTATAACTGAGCTGCTGGGTAATATAGCCAGGGGTTGGGCAAAGCTATTTCTCCCGCATCCTTATCCACAACATATTTATAGTGTAATACACTTATAGAAAGTTAAGAATCTGGAAATATTTAACTTGCAGGCACTTGGTTTTGACACACATGAATTCAGTGTATTTATAGAATCCAGGGAGAAACTTGAGCAGTTTAACAGTCATACATGTTATGAACAAGTTTTATGTTTCTAAGAACAATATTTTATAATATACTTGGTATTGTATATTATAATACCAAGGAATTTAACGTAAATGCAGTCGATGAAGTGTATAACATTCTGTCCCTTACATGTGACATAGTAACAGATCTTATTTACTAAGTAATTCAAAATAGATATATTTTTTTTTGGTCACACAATGTAACTTTGGGAGGCACTCTTCCCAACTTTCAAACACTTTTTCAGTTTAGCAGTGATTTGTAGGCTTGTGCAATTAGTTTCGTAACAAATCTAAATTCGGCCGAATTTTGCATCTTTCGGACATTCGGATGCATCCGAATGTCCGAATAAAAAAATAACGAATAACAACGAATACGAAAGAAATATAACGAATGAATTCGAATGAATTCAAATGAATTTGGTAATTCTTTAAAGATCCAATGAAACAAAAGGTCAGCTCAAAGTAAATCTTATAGTCCAATCAGCTAATTAATTTTGTGTCAGAGGTTGGATTACTGGCAAAGTGCATTCCTGAGAACTGAGTTAGAAGGGTGTTGTATTTTATTTGAGCCGAGGAGAAGAGACGTTGTCATTGTGTGTGTTAAAAGATTCAATAAACAAACGACTTTCCAAACTACGAATCGATGCATCCGAATGTCCGAATAAAAAAATAACGAATAACAACGAATACGAAAGAAATATAACGAATGAATTCGAATGAATTCGAATTAATTCAAATGAATTTGGTAATTCTTTAAAGATCTAAAGAAACAAAAGGTCAGCTCAAAGTAAATCTTATAGTCCAATCAGCTAATTAATTTTGTGCCGGAGGATGGATTACTGGCAAAGTGCATTCCTGAGAACTGAGTTAGAAGGGTGTTGTATTGTATTTGAGCCGAGGAGAAGAGACGTTGTCATTGTGTGTGTTAAAAGATTCAATAAACAAACGACTTTCCAAACTACGAATCACTACGAATGTCTATACATACATAAATATCGAATTTCAACGAATACGAACGAATGAATTCGGCACTCTACGAATAATAACGAATTATCCGAAAACGTATTAACGTAACATAACGAATATAACAGAACGAAATTATGTATTTTACGAATGACAACGAACCGAAACTAAACGAAATTTTCCATTGTGCACAAGTCTAGTGATTTGTCTTAAAACCACTTCCCATCCAGGCCAATTCTGACATTTCTCTCCTACATGTAAAATTCATCATTTTTTTTGCTAGAAATTTTTTTTCTGTTCAAATATTTTATTGACAACAATCAAGAATAAGAAACAGGCACAGTTACAGACATTATAAACGTAAGAGAACATTCCAGCTGAGCATTGGAGTAATAAAAAGTCACGACCATGTATTGAAATATAGGTTGTACATCTGACTCCCCCGCAAAGTGAAACAAAAATCAACAAATAGCATCAGTGGGGGAGGTGAGTGATTGTGAGAATAAGAGCTATAACCAATACATAAAGCAGGGATACTCAGCCCAAGCAATCCGGGCAACAGTAATGAGTACATAACGTGTATTATATGCCATCATAGGCAGAACAGTTAGTGAAAGAAGCGAAAAGAGCAAGTCAAAGGAAAGGAAAGGGGAAAGAGTAAGGCCGCGTACACACGCGCGGACTGTTTGCCCAACCTTGTTCGTCAAACAGTTTCGGCAAACAGTCCGCTCAAAATTTGCATGAGCGGACTTGCCCACACACGAGCGGACTGTTTCAGCGAACTGTTTGCCAAACAGTCCGCTCAACTTTTGAAATGAACGGACTCGCCCACGTAAGGCGGAGGCAAATCCGCCCATTTCGAGCGCGTGTACAGGTAGGCGGGGCCCGCGAAGGAGACGTCGCGGGCTCCGCCGCCTGGAATGGGCTTAAAGGGGAACCCCAACGCCGAAAAAAATCGGCGTGGGGGTTCCCCCAAAGTCCACACCAGACCCTTGTCCGAGCACGCTACCCGGTCGGCCAGGAAAGGGGGGCGAGCGAGCGCGCCCCCCCTCCTGAGCCGTACCAGGCCGCGTGCCCTCAACATGGGGGGTGCCTTGGGGAAGGGGGGGCCGCGCGGCCCCCCCACCCCAAAGCACCTTGTCCCCATGTTGATGAGGACAAGGGCCTCTTCCCGACAACCCTGGCCGTTGGTTGTCGGGGTCTGCGGGCGGGGGGCTTATCGGAATCCGGGAGCCCCCTTTAAGAAGGGGGCCCCCGGATACCGGCCCCCCACCCTATGTGAATGAGTATGGGGTACAATGTACCCCTACCCATTCACCTGTGAAATAAAGTACAAAAAAAAACACAACACAGGGAAAAAATATTTTATTGCACAGCTCCGGGGGTCTTCCGTCTTCGGGGGTCTTCTCGCCGGACTCCTCCGCTATCTGTGTGTAGCTCTTTTGCTAGCGGAGGAGTCCGGCTTTCTTCCTCCCCGCCGCCGGCCTCTTCTCCCGACTTCGGGGGTCTTGTCCCCCTCTTCGGTTCTTCTGCCGGGCCACCGCGCCTTCTTGTAGCTCTTTTACAGGCGGTGGCCCGGTCTTCTGTCGCCGCTGTCGTCGCCGCCGCCGCCGCCTTCCGTTCTTGTTCTTCTTCTTGTTCTTCTTCTTCTTCTCCTGGAGATGTTGACTCGACGAGCTCTCCGGCCGGAATGCCAGGGACACGCTCCGCTGCCACTTATATAGTGACAATGGGGCGGTGTCACATGGTATATGTCACATGGGTTGGTCACATGGTGACCCCGCCCCCTTACGATGTCATAGTCCCCATGTGACATCAACCCATGTGACCAACCCATGTGACATATACCATGTGACACCGCCCCATTGTCACTATATAAGTGACCGCACAGCGCGGCTCTGGCATTCCGGCCGGAGAGAGCGACGTGTCAACATCTCCTGGAGAAGAACAAGAAGAACAAGAAGAAGAACAAGAACGGAAGGCGGCGACGGCGACAGCGACAGCGGCGACAGAAGACCGGGCCACAGCCTGTAAAAGAGCTACAAGAAGGCGCGGTGGCCCGGCAGAAGAACCGAAGGCGGCGACAGAAGAACGGAAGGCAGCGGCGACAGAAGACCGGGCCACCGCCTGCAAAAGAGCTACAAGAAGGCGCGGTGGCCCGGCAGAAGAACCGAAGAGGGGGACAAGACCCCCGAAGTCGGGAGAAGAGGCCGGCGGCGGGGAGGAAGAAAGCCGGACTCCTCCGCTAGCAAAAGAGCTACACACAGATAGCGGAGGAGTCCGGCGAGAAGACCCCCGAAGACGGAAGACCCCCGGAGCTGTGCAATAAAATATTTTTTCCCTGTGTTGTGTTTTTTTTTGTACTTTATTTCACAGGTGAATGGGTAGGGGTACATTGTACCCCATACTCATTCACATAGGGTGGGGGGCCGGTATCCGGGGGCCCCCTTCTTAAAGGGGGCTCCCGGATTCCGATAAGCCCCCCGCCCGCAGACCCCGACAACCAACGGCCAGGGTTGTCGGGAAGAGGCCCTTGTCCTCATCAACATGGGGACAAGGTGCTTTGGGGTGGGGGGGCCGCGCGGCCCCCCCTTCCCCAAGGCACCCCCCATGTTGAGGGCACGCGGCCTGGTACGGCTCAGGAGGGGGGGCGCGCTCGCTCGCCCCCCTTTCCTGGCCGGCCGGGTAGCGTGCTCGGACAAGGGTCTGGTGTGGACTTTGGGGGAACCCCCACGCCGATTTTTTTCGGCGTTGGGGTTCCCCTTTAAGCCCATTCCAGGCGGCGGAGCCCGCGACGTCTCCTTCGCGGGCCCCGCCTACCTGTACACGCGCTCGAAATGGGCGGACTTTCCGAGCGGGAACAGTTTGCTCATTTCGAAAGTAGCCTACACACGGGCGGACTGTTCGCTCAAACACAGTTTCAGCGGACAGTTTTTCGGAATTTCCGAAAGACTTTGTCCGTCCAACTGTCCGCTGAAACTGTCCGCTGAAAGCCCACACACGGGCGGACTGTCCGCCCAAACACTGTTCAGCGGACAAGGTTGGGCGAACAGTCCGCCCGTGTGTACGCGGCCTAAGGAGGGAACTAGAAGTAAAGGGGAACAGAAACTAGAGGGAGAGAAAAGGAGAGAACTAGCATAGTTAGGAGAGAAGCTAGAAATTTTTTTTGCTAGAAAATTACATAGGATATATATATATATATATATATATATATATATATTAGCATAGACCCTAGAGACTACAATGGCGGTCATTGCAACTTTTTATCTTGCACGGTATTTGCACAGCAATTTTTTGAACAAAAAAAAAACCCATTAAAGTTAGCCCGATTTTGAAGTTATGCTGAGTAAATAGATACTGAACATGTCACGCTTCAAAATTGCACACGCTCATGGAATGGCGCCAAAATTTGGTACTTAAAAATCCCCATAGGCGCCGTTTTAACATTTTTTACTGGCTACATGTTTTAAGTTACATAGGAGGTCTAGGGCTATAATTATTTCTCTTGCTCTAACGTTCACGGCAATACCTCACATGTGTGGTTTGAACACCATTTTCATATGTGGGTGGGACTTAAGTATGTGCTCGCTTCTGTGTGTGAGCACATAGGGACAGGAGCACTTTATTATTTTGTTAATTTGACTTTTATTTTTTGTAGTTTGACACTTTAAAAAAGAAAAAAGAAAAATTTTGATCACTTTTATTCCTATTACAAGGAATGTAAACCTCCCTTGTAATAGGAATATTGAACAATCGGTCCTTTTTAAAGTGAGATATGGGGTCAATAAGACCCCACATCTCACCTCTAGGCTGGGAAGCCTGAAATAAAAAAAAAAAAAAAGTGATCTCGGCTTCCTAGCCAAGGCAGCGCCATTAGTTTGAATGCAGAGGCCAGGCGTGACGTCATAACATTGCGCCTGGCCTCCGAACGATCATAGAGACTCCAGCGACCATCTCTATGATCACCATCTGGGACCAGCGGATCCGTTCTTGGACTCACAGATGGAAGCAGTGAGTCGGTAGTAGCACCGGAGGACAGCAAGAGGGGGGGCATCCCTTCCTGTTGCTCGTAAGAACGATCAAGCAGCGGTTCAGCCTCTATGATCATTCTTATGGTGTAGGGAATCGCCAGCTGAAAACATCGATATCTGAATGATGTCTGTAGCTGCAGGCATCATTTAGATATACCCCCACAAAGTCAAGGACATCCTTGATGTATCTTGGGCGGGAAGTGGTTAACCTCTTCAGCTCCAGAAGTTTTAACCCCCTTCATGACCAGGACATTTTTTGTGATACGGCACTGCATTACTTTAACTGACAATTTAACTGACAATTGTGCAGTCCTGCAACGCTGTACCCAAATAAAATGGATGTCTTTTATTCCCACAAATAGAGCTTTCTTTTGGTGGTATTTTATTTATTTTTTGCGCTATAAACAAAAAGACTGCCAGTTTTGAAAAAAAAGAAACAACATTTTTTACTTCCTGCTATAAAACACATTCAATAAAAAAAAAAAAAAAAAATTCTTCATCAATGTAGGCCAATATGTATTCTACTACATGTTTTTTGGTAAATAAAAATCACAATAAGCGTACATTGATTGGTTTGCGCAAAAATTATTGCGTCTACAAACTATGGGATATTTTTTTATGGAATTTAATATTTTTTTTACTAGTAATGGCAGCAATCAGCGATTTTTAGCAGAACAGTGCCATTGCAGAAGACAAATCTGACACTGAGTGACACTTTTTGGGGACCAGTGACAACAAACAGTGATCAGTGCTGAAAAAAAAGCACTGTCACTGTACTAATGGCACTTGCAGGGAAGGGGTTAACAACAGGGTCAATCAAAGGGTTAAATGTGTACCCTGGGAGTGCTTGCTAACTGTGAGAAAGGTGCTTTGACTGGGGGAAGATCCGTATTCCTGCTTAGCAGAAACACAAGATCTCCACCTTCCCCCCCCGATCTGCTTTGTTAACATAGGCAGACCGCCGATCTGTCAGTCTCAGGAACGATCTGTGGGTCCCAGCGGACATTGGGTCCGCTGGACTCGCTGATTAGCTCCTGATGTATCCAATTACAGTGGGAGTGGGGCAACGGTGGCGCATGCCCCGGCAATCAAAATCACGTACAGGTACATCATTTCATGCTGCAGTAAATGCACACGGGGGAAATCCAGAAGCGGTTAAAGTGTATTTATTCTCAAAAAGCTAAAATCACATATTAATCTCCACATTATATTTAAATTATTTCTAGCCTACACTTATTACACTGAATGAACTTAATGATTGCAAAATTACTTTGTAAAGATCCCCACACATTTACTTCCTTAATATCTATGACACTTAGCCCTGTGCGTAGGCACTGTTGTGTCACACATTTCACAGAGCCTGCCTACTGAGAGGAGGACTTTATGTAGGCAGAATCAGCACAGGAATCACTGATTGCAGGGAGCAAGGTACCATGAAATACGTAGTCCTTGGAAATTGAGATGCTGCATAGCATGCTGTGAATCCAGGAATTTGTGGAAAGAGATGTCCGGCAAATAGGCAGCACTTACAACATTAAAGGATATGTTTAATGTAAGCTTATGTGGGTTTGTCAAAGATAACCATTATTTGTATCTGCATCATAATGTTGATGTTATAAAATGAAAGTGTATGCTGTGACCAAAGATTTCTTTTAAACCACTTGGTTCAATACCTCCCTTCCAAGCAAACAGGGTGGAACATCAAGAACAAGCTCTTATCGCCCTCTTTCAGCACCTGTGTAAGCCAGACATTAAAGTTTTAATTGCATAACATCATTTTACTACCAAACATCAATGTTTTATTTCTCACACAGGTTTTTTATCATGTTGAACGAATGAACTGGTGAACCCTGCCAAAATAAACAATGTATGCATTTAGCATTGCAAACCTGTGGGATTCCCAGTTGCAATGCTGAGTAACATATTGTGGTTTTGGAAAACACAATGTAAATGTACGAGCAGTTACTTAAGTAAAAGGATACCACGAAGTTTATTGCATTATCAGCACAATAAACTAATAGCCATTATAAAAATGAAATACAAATACGCAACACTGCTTGCACATGATTGGATGATGGAAGTTAGCAGAGCTTCTACTTATTTTACTAAGCTCTGGAGTAACTGCACTTTGCAAAGTGCACAGTCCATTTGCCTTTAGTAAATCAAATTGTTCAGCTCAGAAAATACCGTGTTGCATAGTTGTATCTAATTTTTTTGTGCAGATAATGCAATAAACGTAGCGGTTTCATTTTACTTAATCAAAGGCTCGTACATTTACATTGTGTTTTCCAAAACCACAATATGTTACTCAGCATTGCGACTGGGAATTTTACAGGTTTGTAATGCTAATTGCATACATTGTTTATTTTGGCAGGGGTTACCAGTTCATTTGTCCATAGTGGTAAATCAACCCCTATGTGAACTTCCTGGTATCCTCTATGGATCAATCTAAAGACCATCCCCAGGAAATAACCCCCCCCCCCCCCCCCACACACACACACACACACACACACTCTTCCATCCATTCACTATTTTTAAAAATCCACTTTTTTTTTTTAACCACCACTATATACCTCCCTCATCAGCACCTCCTTCTCTAGTGGTGCCCAGAGATCCCACCTTGCAGTCCAGGGCCTGTTTGTTCTTGTTGCCACCCTATGCCATGATGAAGAACTTGTAAACTCTTGGGATGGGAATCCCCTCTAGGTTTCCATCAACCCGTGTAACTACAAGTTTAGGTGTATCACAAAGAATGATACATCCCTCAAAACATTATTAGGAAAGAAAGGATTTATCTCAGGGTTCTCAGATTTTTTTTTATAGTTACATGGTTGATAAAGTCCAATGTGAACCCCAACATGTTAATTTAAAGCAGTAAGATACAGTATATTATTTTATATATTAATTTTTATAGCACCTAAATCTTTTCATTGTGCTTGAAATCTAAAAAGAGAAGGGGAGGATAATAAGAATTGAGCTTTAGCAGCAAGTTTTAATTGGTAAATAAGAAGTAGTTATGGAAGAAAATGGAATATTGTACCAGTGAGGAACAGATGTCATAAATGAATCTGTCTTTCTGAAATGATAAATTTTATGGATGCAGTCAAAATTTGGAAAAGGATGGTGAAAACCTGATGGCATGTGGGAAGAAATTCCACAGAAACTGAGCAGTAAGTGGCGTCCTGGATGTATGAATAAGAAGCAATAACTAGGGAGGTATAAAGTTAGTGAGCGAAGTGAAGTAGTATTTGAAGACTAGGTGTAGGTTTGTTGACATCTGTATATGTAAGAAGCCAAGGTTAGCTTTCTAATGCCTGCAGCAATAGATTAGCTGGGATCTGCACATGGGAATCTAGTGTGGTCAGAGACTTTATATGATTCACCCACATACAGCATTGGCTTATCAGTTCACTAGGAACTAGAGACATTACTATCTGCTGTCCAGCATTCTCAAAAATTAAAATATCATTACTGGGTACACTCATTTTTGAAAAGTGAATTATGTATTGAAGAGCTAAAAGAAATGAGGAAAATGGGAATTAAATATTTATTTGCTGTGCCTTTTCCAGAAGAGGAAGATTTGATGACATTAAGGTACAACAACTTCACCGTATTGCCTCTTTGTTAACTCCCCTGGACCTGCCACCCCCTTTTAAAGCTGATCTCTCGGACAAAAGAAAAAAATGAAATGCTAGTCCTAAGCCTGCTCTTTTCTGTTTAAATCAGGCGGGTATTTCTTCAGGTGTCTGTGTCACTACCCATGTGATATGAACACTTCCTATTGGTTTTCCAACAGTACAGTTCTCCCAGGATCCATAAAAGCAATGACATCTGTGTCATGGGACATTAGGGGACAAGGGATCATCTGTACTGTGGGATTGGCAATACCTTGCACCTGGAATTGGCCCTGGCGAGGGACCTGGATACTTGTTTCACCAGGTAAGAACAACTAAAAATATAGCAGGATGCATTAAAGAGGGATAAGAATTGAGAGATGGAAAAGTGTTTTATATTTTGTCTGGAAAGGGGCTTTAATGCGGCCTAGATAGTATAATACTTGCCTTCTTCCCTGATTCAGGGATCTTTCCCCCGACTTGTTACCTTCGTATTACGTATTCATAGGAAATAAGTTGGCGCTTGTGCCAGGCCCAATGTAAGCCGACAGCCTAATTAGCTCATAGGGGAGGGGAATGGTTGAGGGAAATTTTAAAAGATTGACTCATAAAAAGGTCCAAAATGTCCATGTTAAAGCAACTTGAAGGCAGCCCAGTGAAAGATAAGAAGGGTCTTCTGGAACAGCTCAGGATAAAACACAGGTGCCACGCTAAGTGCAGTATAACAGTAGATTTTAATTTTACAATTGGATATAAGTACTCACAAGAGTAAGTTATTAACAGGCATTTAAGCACAATATGCCAAACGTCCATGAAGTCGATGCATCCATGGAGCTGCTTGCTGGGGACTCAGAGCGGGCTGCGCCCCATTAGTCCTGAAGAAGCAGCGCATGCTTCGCAAGCGCGTCTCCTATTGGCTCCTCTCCACCCAGAAGTGATCCCTTGGCTCCCTGTGTGTTGCAAATCCAGGAAGTGTATATTGCGTATGCATGCTGTTGCTTCTGTTTCATTGATTCCAATGGGCAGGCCATATTTTGAGGGTCTGCTGGAGACTGCAATGAGCATTACTACCCATAGGAATAAATGGGGCTGCAGCAAACATGTGTAGAAAATCATGAAACTTTTTAGAGAAAAGATGTATAGATCCCTAGGGAAAGTATTATCCCAAGTGGGTAAGTACTGTACATCTATCAGGAGGAAGAAGTAAATTGAATACAGTGATTGCACCTGGGGATCTTCATATTTTTTTCTTGACTTTGACGCTACCCTATTATAGCAATGGGCCCAAATGGAAATGGTGAATGTTGATAGGCCAACCTTCAATAGTACCAGGATTTTAGAGGTTCATAAAAGTACCTCTAAAATGCTAACACTATGTATCTATTGACAGTACTCTTTTTTTTTCAGACAGGTACACATTGTAATGGTAACTTAGTAGAATAGAAAAAGTATAAAAAGAAAGATTTGTAGTCACAGATGGTAATATTATTAACGAAAATATTTCAAAAATTATTCTTTTGTTAAACAATAAACCTAAAAGAGGGTGATAGATGCAATAAGATGGTGCAGGGAGTAAAGACACAGAAAGGCTGGTGATGGTGTTTTAAGATTGGACAAAGGTTTGATTGTTATTTTTTGGGAAGAGAAAGGAGACAAGACAAGAAGTGGGCACAGGCACAAAAGTAGAAGAAACAGGTGCTATAACATTCATGAGTATAATACAAATAAAAATTGGGACAGACACATATGTGCACAATCTCAAATATGTGAATTTATTTTCAAAACCCCTAACAGGCACAAATAAGTTTACTACAAAAGATGTTGACTTTTGGTCCAAACAATACACATGGATTCATGAATTAGTTAAGGATATTCACCTGTGACACAAAAAGAATTTAGGCATATGAAGATTTTAGCTGACTTGGATAGGAATATGTTTGAGCAAACGGAGGTAGAACTGGTTATGGGAAAAAAAAATAACAGAAAGAAAATGCAAATTAAAAATTCAAATTTTGTCCTTGAAATTATGCTTGAACTTATTTTTCAAGTTGATAACTAAGGATATTAAACAAATGTGGAGAAATGCAGCTGCAATTTAAAAAAATAGAATATCATCAAGTTAATTTATTTCAGTAATTCAAAAAGTAAGCTCATATATTATATATATTCATTACACACAGAGTGATATATTTCAAGTATTTCTTTCTTTTAAATTTTGATGATTATGGCTTACAGCTAGTGAAAACCCAAAATTCAGTATCTTAGAAAATTAGAATATTACATAGGACCAATAAAAATAAAAAATAAAGATTTTTTAATATAGAAATGTTTACTTACTGAAAAGTATGTCCATGTACAGTATAGTACGCACTCAACACTTGGGCAGGGCTCCTTTTGCATAAATTACTGCATCAATGTTGTGTGGCATGGAGTAAGCCCAGTTTGCTTTGATAGTTCAGCTCATCTGCATTGTTGGGTCTGGTGTCTCATCTTCCTCTTGACAATAGCCCACAGATTCTCTATGGGGTTTAGGTCAGGCGAGCTTGCTGACCAATCAAGCACAGTGATACCATTAACTTTAAACCAGGCATTGATACTTTTGGTAGTATGGGCAGATGGCATGTCCTGCTGGAGAATGAAATCTGCATCCCTATAAAGCTGGTCGGCAGAGGGAAGCATGGAGTGCTCTAGAATTTCCTAGAAAAGGGCTGTGCTGACTTTGGACTTGATAAAACACAGTGGACCAACACCAGCAGATGACATGGCTCCCCAAATCATCACTGACTGTGAAAACTTCATACTGGACCTCATGCAACTTGGATTCTGTGCCTCTCCACTCTTCCTCCAGACTCTGGAACCTTGATATCCCAACAAAATGCAAAATGTACTTTCATCCGAAAAGAGAACTTTGGACCACTGAGCAACAGTCCAGTTATTTTTCTCCTTAGCCCAGGTAAGACGCTTCTGACGTTGTTTCTGGTTCAGGAGTGGCTAGACACAATGAATGTGACATTTGTAGCCCATACCCTAGATACGTCTGTGTGTGTGGTGGCTCCTGAAGCACTGACACCAGACGTAGCCCACTCCTTGTGAATCTCCCCCAAATTCTTGAATGGCCTTTGCTTCAAAATTGTCTTTTTTTCTTTACACTCAATTCTCCATTAATATGCTTGGATACAACACTCTGAACAGCCAGCTTCTTTAGCAATGACCTTGTGGAGAGTGTCAGTGACTGTCTTGTGGACAACTGTCAAGTCAACAGTCTTCCCCAATAATTGTGTAACCTACTAAACCTGAATGAGAGACAATTTAAAGGCTCAGAAAACCTTTATGGGTGTTTTAATTAGCCAGAGTGTGACACCATGAGTCTACAATATTGAACTTTTTCACAATATTCTAATTTCCTGAGATACTGAATTTTGGGTTTTCACTAGCTGTAAGCCATAATCAAAGTTAACAGAAAGAAATGCTTGAAATATATCACTCTGTATATAATGAATCTATATAATATACAAGTTTCACATTTTTTATTGAATTACTGAAATAAATTAACTTTTTGATGACATTCTAATTTTTTGAGATCCATCCTGTAGAATAAGTAAAACTAACTGAACTCTTCAAGAAAGAGAGGCTTTAAGAACATTACAAATTGAGAATGATTGGGTGACGAAAATTGAGGAGTCAGATAAGGAATTGAATGTAGTGATCATGGATGAAAACAAATAAGAAAATAAAAAAAACAAATTAAAGGATTCTAGAAAAAGACAAAGTGGGATTTTTCTATTTGATCAATGAGGATTAGGAGGGTGGAAAACTAGACAGGATAGGTAAGAATTATATTAAAGGTTTAGCAACCAAGAGTTCCCATATGCTATTAAATGCCCATACTACATAAAAATCTTAAAAACCCACCAGGAAGACCAATCATTCTGGGTTGTGGTAGTTTAACGGAAAGGCAAGTTGCTATGTTGATGATTATTTAAAGCTCTTGGTGATAAGTCTCCCCAGTTTCTTGAGAGATAAAGGAGATAGGATTATGGTAGTGAGTAGGATGACCGAAATATGTTACATTATAGAAATAGGACATTGTGTTATAGACAATGTCATGCTTATATGGATATGGACAGAATTCCCATTAAAATAATTTACTATCTAATGATCAATTACAACATATTTGAATCTTACAATAGCTTCTACATACAGTTAATAGACTAATAATAGACTAATATTTTTGGATTAAACATTGCAGACTAAGACCCCTGACACTGCCACTACCACTGCCTAAAAATAGCACCCGTATAGCGCCTGAAAAAAAAGCGGCTCCATTCACTCCAGTGTGAAAACCCAAGTGCTTTCACACTGGAGTGGTGCTCTGGCAGGGCATCAGAAAAAGTCCTGCCAGCAGCTTCTTTGAAGGGGTGAACTCATCGCTCCTCCACCGCTGCTTCCCATTGAAATCAATGGGGCAGCGCTGCAATACCGGCGGGATTTTGTGGGCGGATTTAACCCCTTTTCAGCCGCTAGCGGCGCAAATTGCACCGTTAAAGCGCTGGTTTTCCGCCGTCGCCCAGGGCGGTTTGGGATGAAAGCCTTCTAACACGGAGAGCAGTTAAGAGATAAATTATTCCGAAATTCTACAGCCAGCAATAGGAGCTTGAGAGCAGAAAGTTATCATCCAAAATATATTATAAACAGACTACTAACTGCACAATATTTGAGAAGTAATGGAAAAATGGTCACAAGATGCTGATTTTAAACAGGCAAAATAATTCAAAATTTGACTAAAGAAGACAGAATACTCAACAAAAAGGTGTTAGAAAAGGCATATGATAGAGTGAAATAGAGTAGTAGGGGAGTATTGTTAAAAAAAAAAAAAAGTTGAATAAGAAAATTAGAAAAATTATTGTATTCAGTAATCAAACATTTTAAACTAATAAAATATTAGCTAAACATTGTTACAGTTTTAAAAACATTTGGAAGGGCCAGATGTTAGAAAATATATTTGTAAAAAAAGTCACTTCTGAAAAAAGGAGGATTCTTTTGAAATGAAAGGAACATTTAGATGTAAAATGTATGTGCACTGTAAACATATTAAAGAAGAAGATGGAACAGAGGTTCTAGATGGAAGGAAGATAAGGCTTTATTCCATGGTAGATTGTTTCACAGATTTTTAAATTTATTTTAGGGGTGTCTAAAATACAATGCTTTTATATATAGGTGAAAATGATTTGCACCTAAAAGAAAATAATTTACAAACATTGATATCAATAAAAACAGAGAACGTGTGCTCCGTGATCAGCCGCCATTTCAATTTAAAACGTAATGGGACCTCAGAGAATTTTTATATATAAAAGTTAGATTCCGGGGGGGGGGGGGGGGGGAGGGGATCAGCACTGAAATTTGCTAGGAATAGAGAGCAGATGGATATATAGATTGAGATGCAATTTCCCACCTGGTTGGAATGAAAAATTGGATTTTAGCCTCCCTTTCTTAATTGAAATGGAAAAAGTATAACACATGATTCACATTTTCATTGTGGTTTTGTTTGTCTTCCTCTATGTGCTTGGCAAAATGGTTTTGTTCATTTTAAAATGTTCTTATATTATCTTGATAAATCTGTGTTTTGAGTGTTTTTTTTGTTTGTTTTTTAAGTCTAGTTATTATGACATAAATGTATGCCTCTCAAGCAAGAAGTGCATTTTCCCTATACGTACAGTAACAAAAAAATGCATCTGTTAAAAACCCATTAACTAACTGCTGGAAAACGAGTGAAACTTTAGTAACATATAGGGGGTTATTTACGAAAGGAAAATCCACTTTGCACTGAAAGTGCACTTGGAAATAAAGTCGCTGTAGATTCGAGGGAAACATGCAAGAAAAATAAAAAACAGCATTTTAGCTTGCACATGATTGGATGATTTCAGATCTACCCCTTAGATTTAGAGCAACTGCACTTCCAAGTGCACTTTCAGTACACTTTCAAGTGCACTTGCAGTGTAAAGTGGTTTTGACTTTCGTAAATAACCCCCATAGGGTAATATTTATAAAGTAGTAAATGTTACTTCTATCAATTGACATTAGCTGAGTTTTCAGGTGGTTTTAAATGATTACTGATTAGAATAATCCTGGATTTGTGAGGATTTGCACACTGTTCTGCAGTAACCCTTGGAAAAAGTGGCAATGCCAGAGAAATGTCAATGCCAATGTCAATGCCAGAGAAATTTTGGGATGGGCAGTCTATGTTTTAAGGATAAGTTCACCTTTTGGAGCAGAATTTCACTTTTTATAATAGATAGAAGCATTTTCCAATGCCATTTCTGGCCCAGCCACCCCAACATGCTTTTCTCTCACTGACCTTATCCACAGGAGGTTTGAAATCTTGTGAGTTTATCTGATCTTTTTTTTTTTTCTATTTTTCAGATTCTATCACTTATATGTAGATTGTCTCACAGCATTAACCTCCTGTAGATCATCTCCCAGAAGCCCTCACTTCCTTATTGCACCACAGAAGAGGGTGTGATGGGATGTTTTCACCACTCTGGACCACACCTCCCTCATTACAATACCACATTCCACGCACTTTTTATACAATCTGATTGTACAATCTCCTTTAGATCTCCCATCAGCTATGTAGTACAATGGCTTGTCTGATTTCATACAAATTAAATGGACTGTCAGCTGGGTCATTTTATTCCATAGTTCTGGAAAATCTAAAAGCAATTGTACAGAGATTGTACAATGTACGTCTATCTTTATACAAGTACAGGAAGAAGTTGAGACACTCAGTTATCAGGCCTGCATGTATTTATTTGGGTGTTTTTCACGCATAGGGCAGCAAATTGTAGCATTTCTGAAACTCATGGCAAAGCGAGCATTTTCTGTGTGGTTTGCCATGCATTTGGAAACACACAGATGAATCTGATGTGAATGGAGCCTCAATGTTATTGCACACATTTCACTTTCAGGCCCCATTCACACCTAGGGTAGTTGGAGCGCATGTTTTTTGGCTAATTTTTCCAGTGACACACATAGGGTAGCCTGTTGATTTCAATGGGCTGCGCTATACGTGGCAAAGTAGCTCATGGGACATTTTGGCATGTGTGAGTTGCACTTTTTTTTACGGCATGTTTTGCTGTGTTTGTCACCCATTTTCTCATGTGCCAAAATGTGTCTTCTGTGTTTGCTGTGCTATTAACAATTAATGACACTGAAAGTGCAACTAGGTAATTTTAGGTATATAAATGTGGCCATACCAAATGTGGCCATACCAAAACTATATAATAGGAGGACACACCATCTATCCAATCAGGCAGGCCCTTACACTACATCAGGGATGTCCCTGACCCGGCATGTTTCGCCTTAATAAGACATCATCTGGGCAAAACACGTCGGGAGAGGTTTGATGCCACTGCTTTGCCAGATTTTTTATATTTTTGCCTTTTATGTCTTCTCACATGTGAGTACCCATTTTTGACTTAATAAATGTTTTTTAAATAACGGTATTACATGTGTCTCCATTTCCTTCCCTTTTGCTATATGTAACCTTGGAAAGATTCACAGTGTATACCTTGCCACTATATTCTGGATCCCTTTATAATCAATATATGGAAGAATCCAATTTAAAAGTTTGATGTATATGGAAGTTCGGAGGTACTAAATCCCCAGGTGTGATTACACCATCAAGCCTTTGTGACTCAGTGGGCATAAGCCTAGTTGGGTCCACCACTTCCGGTAAGCCTCACTCCATAAGGTGGTGGATATCTTCAGACAAATCACCCATTTTTCTAGTATTTACAGCACTGTTTGGATTCTTCGTGGATTTATGGGACTTAATCTTTTTTGCATAATATATACTATTGTTGTTGATATGGTGGATATTTTCAGACAAATCACTCAGCTTCTTAGTATCTATAGCACTCTTGGGATTTTTTGTGGATTTATGGGACTTATTTTTTGCATAATACATATTATTGTTGTTTGAGTTTTACTTATTTGTATTTATATCACTATTATTATTTATGTTCGGTTATATACCCAATTTTTGATCACCATTCTATATATTTAAATAGACAATTATTGTATACAGTCGTTACCGATTGTATTTCACATATATTTCACAATCAGTGCCGCACTTTATTACCACTTTAAATTGTTTCTACTACACAGATTTTCTGTTGTGCAGGCAGCTAATATTGCTTTTACATTCTAGACAGCACAGTTTTTTTCTTTTCTCTTTTACATATAAAAACAGTATACTGGTACATAGGGGAGCTGGATTTTAGGGGGAAAAATAACGGGCGCACTCCTGCCGCAAGCTCCGTGTGTCCGTCCGCGTGTCCTGCAGAATCGATTTCCGCGGGGATACCTGCGATCGGCTCACGGAGAGGAAGAACGGGGAAATGCTGATGTTACAAGCATTTCCCTGGGCTGCCTAGTGACACTGTCACTGATCACAGCTCCCTGTGATCGGGAGCGGTGATCAGTGTTGTGTCACACACAGCCCCTCCCCCCCACAGTTAGACTCATTCCCTAGGACACACTTAACCCCTGCAGCGCCCCCTCCTGGTTAACCCCTTCACTGCCAGTCACATTTACACAGTAATCAGTGCATTTTTAATCACACTGATCGCTGTATAAATGTGAATGGTCCCAAAATGCGGCAAAAGTGTCTGATGTGTCCACCATAATGTCACAGTCATGATAAAAATCATTGATCTCCATTACTAGTAAAAAAAATATATATTAATAAAAATACCATAAAACTATCCCCTATATTGTAGACGCTATAACTTTTGCGCAAACCAACCAATAAACGCTTATTGCAATTTTCTTACCAAAAATATGTAGAAGAATATGTATTGGCCTAAATTGAGGAAAAAAATTAATTTTATATATTTTTTGGGGATATTTATTATAGCAAAAAGTAAAAAATTTGTTTATTTCAAAATTGGCACTCTTTTTGTGTTTATAGTGCAAAAAATAAAAAAAACGCAGAGGTAATCAAATACCACCAAAAGAAAGCTCTATTTGTGGGTAAAAAAGGATGTCTATTTTGTTCGGGAGCCATGTTGCACGGCCGCGCAATTGTCAGTTAAAGTGACGCAGTGCCAAATCGCAAAAAATTGCTCTGGTCTTTGGCCAGCCAAATGCTCCAGGGCTGAAGTGGTCAATATACATTTACTGGAATATTTTTTTTCTTTTTTAATATACAAACTTTTTGGTCTTTTTTTTTTTTTGCTATATAAGGGAAAAGAAGACGCACCAATCAATTACCACTAAAAGAAAGCTCTATTTGTGTAAAACAAATGATATACATTTTGTTTGCGCACAGTGTTCCATGACCGCACAATTGCCAGTTAAAATAGCAGTGCCAAATAGTAAAAAAAAATTGGACTCGTCATGAAGGGGATAAAACCTTCCATATGTCAAGTGGTTACCTAGTTGAAAACCAAAAAATTTGCTAGGGAGAGTCATCATTCTACTTGAACATTGTCTCAGTTACAGGAAGTAAAAGGAAATCCTAAATGATTACATGAACAGGAAGTAAGTGGAAATTGTCCACCGGTTCTGAATTTCCCCACATTTTAGAGAAGTTTCCGGTTAGGAAGTAAAGGGAAAACAACCCGACGGCACACAAATGCTACAACAACAAAAAAAAGACTTTACATTACTTTCTTCTTAAGCACCATACATGCAAATTATTCACTGTCATCAATATAGGAAATTAATTACTGAGGAATAATTGTGGAACCTTATCCAAAAAATTCAACTCAGTTTGGGTGCAGCAGCCCAACACCGACTTGGCACTTAATAGACACCACTGTGAAATCAATCGTCGAGTGGCTGAAAATCCCTAAAAAAACAAACCTGGCTAAAGGGGCGTAGGTTACATAAATTTAAAGAATGATTCAAATAAAGCAGTTGAAATGTTCATGTCTAGGAGGGCTAGGGAGGAGGACGGTCAAGATGTGACACCCCATTGGGTCTACATTACATAATCCGTTGACAAAACGGATATTTAATTTTGGCTGCTGCTGGGACAATCTGCTGAAAGGTTCCTGGCAGAACATGGCTCACATGCAGGTGCCAACTGTCTCTCGTGTTAGGACATTTGTTGGAATATCTCTTAACCTTTTGGATTACTCCTCTGTATCCTTCAACATGCATCATAAAAAACAGTAATAACTTTTACAAACCAATTGCCAATGACAAAAGTGTAATTTGTTTTCCTTTTTTTTTTTTTATCAATTACAAAATCGAAATTGACAAATGATAGCAGAGTATCACACATCTGTAAGGCTGTTTGATGCTTTGGGAGTGCTACATGGAGGACTAACTGAATCATAAGGGTGGTTGTTCAAATACTAATAAAAACAAGCAATGTGATGTATTTGAGCATCACTTCAGACATAAGAACACAACAGTTGTTCAGGTACAGCTTTTTCTGTGTGCTAGAATATTTAATAATAATCAGCTTTCTCCATACAAAAAGATTCATTATGATAAACATCAGCCCAAAAGTGCAGCAGATTCCAGTGATTTATGGGTCAAGTGACCATCAAAAGGCATCTGACACCCATCATTCTCTGTGACAGGTCAGCCTATCTATGGCAGGAAACAGTACAGCACCCGACCTTGCAGAAAATGAAGCCAAAGGGAACATGGGTACTCATTTGGCAAAGATTGAAGTTAAGTCAGTGACAGATTAGTCATATCTCTTTGTTGTCCCTGGTCAAAGAAAATATTGTGTGCAACATTTCCAGAGAACTGCCAAAAAGCATGTTTTTATTTTATGTCATGCTTTTGCCAAAATTTTTGTAATGTTGGAAGAAGGATTCACCACGAAAACTGTGAGAATTAAAGGACCCCGCCTAAAAGCATTTGGTTCTATGACATAACTCCAATAACAAAGTCTTTATATGTTTGACTTACTGGGGTTGATTGCCTGTAAGTAAATAGATTGTAAGGGGGCGTTTTCAGGAGGTAGGTAAATGGCATACACCTATAGCAAGGGTATTATCAAACTTTAGGCTGGGTTCACACTAATGCAAATTGGAAGCGGGTTTCACTGCTTCCAATTTGCATACCAGGAGATTGTGACTGTCTCTCTATAGCTGGTTCACACATCTGCTCAGCGGCCCCATTGCGAATAGCACAGGAGCCCTGTGCTTCTTTTGGTCTCAGGTGCGATTTTGGCCGAATTTGTGCTGAAATCGGACCTGAAAAGGTGAATGGAGACCCACCGGACACCTGCTATGAGCTGGAGCGTACTGCGGTGTGAACTCGGCCTTAGTCAAAGCTGCACAGCTTCTTTTTTTTTTTTTCGTAAAGGTGAACTAACTCTTTAAATCTTTTATTTATTCAAAAGACAAGTTCCACAGGGCCAACATAATGAAAATTACAAAAGCATCTTACATACAGGCATATAATACAGCACAGTGCTTCAGTCTGTAGTGTTATAGAGGTAAAGAGAACGATGACAAAACCAACATGTATCGCTAGCGTCTGTATCACATTGTGTATGTTCGGTGTATAACTGTACTAGTCATAATGGACTATATCTCCCATGCAGACATACCGTAATATAGGATGCCAGAAAGGGGCACTAAGCCATCTCTTACAGTTTTCCTTTTTTTTCTTAACCACTTGCTTACTGGGCACTTAAATACCTTCCTGCCCTGACAATTGCGCGGCCATACAACACTGTACCCAAATTAAATTGTTATCATTTTTTTCCCACAAATAGAGATTTTTGGTGGTATTTAATTACAGCTGGGAGTTTTATTTTTTGCTAAACAAACAAAAAAAGATGCAAAATAAAAAGTTTAATAGTTTGTTATAAAATTTTGCAAACTGGTAATTTTTCTCCTTAATTGAAATGCGCTGGTGGGCACTGATAGGTGGCGCTGGTGGGCACTGATAGGCACAGTTAAGGCGGCACTAATAGGCACAGATAAGGTGGCAGCAATAGGCACAAATAAGGCAGTACTGATGGGCACAGATGAGGAGGCACTGATGGGCAAAGATGGGCACAGGTAAGATGGCACTGATGGGTGGCACGGATGGGCACTGATAGGTACCACTGATAGATGGGACTGATGGGCACTGATAGGTGGCACTGCTGGGCACTGGTACATGACACTGATGGGCACAGATATGTGGCACTGAGGTGCGAGGCAGATTGTGGGCACTGATAGGTGGCACTGTGGGCACTGATGGGTGGCACTGTGGGCACTGATGGGTGGCACTTTTTGGCATATTTTAGGTGGCACTGTCAGGGGGCAAGTGGGCACTGATCAGCTGTCCCCAGCTCACCATGATCGGGACTGATGTCCCGATCACGGCCGCCGGTGATAGGCTTTTTTTTTCTCCTCGCGCTGTCAGATTACCGGCTCTGTTGTGATCACATGATCAGCTGTCATTGGCTGACAGCTGATCACATGGTAAGGGGTCGGGATCGACCCCTTGCTCCGATCCGTGATCAGGCGAGTCTCAGGGGGCGCGCAGGCCGCTCGTGCACGGGATGACGTCAATAGACATAGTCCCGGCAAAGCAGGTCCGCGCTGTAGCCGTCATTCGGCTATAGCGCGGATCTCAAGAAGTTAAACAATAGAAATGCTGATTCATTCTTTGTGCTTCAGCAGAAGATCTTTGACTATATCAAGTCTACCATGTCTTGTTGCTGTTCTCAGTTTTTTATCAATGTGTACAGTTTTCACTTTTTTTTAGAAGCCCCACTTATTAGTAGAGCATGGTTTCTGCACAGCTGGCTTTATTTGTTTTGACTTATGTATTTTAACCTACATTTTATTGTGTTGATCTTAAGCATCTGTTTGGTTGGTTGGTTGATCATGCCCTGGACCTTAAGCCTGCAAAATCCTTAACTGTGCACAAGTGTACCTGGGAGAATGTATGCTGCTTTTAAGGGTGGAAACCCCAAATATTGATTGGATTTAGGGATATTTTCTTTTTTTGCACTTTGTAGGTTGCTAGCTGCAAAATAAAAACTATCAACTGTATTTAACCCATCTTCACTTTACAGATTATGGTGCCTAAAAACATTTGCTTAGTACTATATTTACAGATAATGTTATTGTTATATTGGTCTTTTTTAAAGAGAAATATAAATTCCATTAGTATTGATTATTTATAACACTTATTTAGTAAATTGTATACACAATTTTGTTGGGGGAGGAATATTGCCTCATCGTTGGTGTCCATGGGAGGAATAGTACCCCACTATTGGTGTCACTGGAAGAAATGGTGCCTATGTGAACAATGCCAAGGGCCAGATAAACGCAGAAAAATTGTTACCTCCAGTCTGTGGGTCATAGTATACAGACCACTGTTCTATACACACAGAATTTGGACTATTAACCCCTTTTCTACCACAGTACATCAACATTGGTTCTTAAGTCTTTATTTACACAGTGCTGCCTTTACGGCACTGGATAAACAACTGTTGGGTGGCCAATCCACTGGGTGATCAGTGTGTACCCAGCTGTCCAATGAACAGAGACACTGTATCCAGCCAATCAGAGGGGCTTGGTACCATGTGATCGCTGTGGTTAGTAATCACATTGATCACTTGGTACTGTTTACTGTGCTGATCACTCCCCTTCTCCTAACAACAGGGGAAACAAAGAGATGTTTATTTATTGAGAGGGAATAGAATGAATGAAACAGTAGCTGGAGATTCATTCATTCTGTTTCAGTGATACAGGGATGGATTTTACGAAACATTTCTTTCTTGACATTTGTGGCCCTGAAAGTCACTATAGTTAAAGGGGTTCTATGCATTAAGGTGAAAAAACTTCTGACACTGACCAGCCCCCCCCCCCCCCGTTTTACTCACCTGAACCCGCTCGTTCCCACAGTGGAAACACGCTCTACCTCTCTGCCCGTTGTTTCAGCAATTGCATAGATTGGCTCCTGCTGCTGTCAATCAAATCCAATGACGTGGGTGCCGGGGCGGAGTCCGGCATTCTGTGTCAATGTACACAAAATCCGGACTCGGGAGCACGGTAACCCCCAGGGAGAGTGCTTCTCCTAGGGGATTTCCCCATGTGGGTAGGAGCTGATAGCAGCACCAGGGGAGCCCGGAAGAGATGGATCGGGGCCACTCTGTGCAAAACAAAGTGTACAGTGGAGGTAAGTATGACATGTCTGTTATTAAAAAAAAAAAAAAAACACGTTTTCCCATTAAGCTAAATAAACTGAAAAAAGGATTTAACAACCCCATTCTTAGTATGTTAATAAGGAACACTGTAGAAAGCATTGTCCTGGTCACTCAATGAAGAAGACCTAAGGACATTGCACAGGATGCTTAACTTGGGCTCTATGCACACTTTTGGGTGAAGCAGTGAGACAATTATAGGAGCAGGGGGATGAGAAATTTGAGAACCCCTGTCTACAAATCGTAGTAGACAGTTAAAGGTGATCGAAAGCAAGATACATTTGAAATACATTTGGAAAAATTAGAAGAGCATAGTTTGTGGAAGATTGTAATGAAAAGCTAAATTTTAAAAGCATTAAATTATAAAATGGTTTGTGAAGAAATTTCTTAGCTATTTTCCATGTATAGATCCAGATTTGCTGTTTTACAGCACAGGCCATTTACTGACCTGATTTATAGCAGGAATTTTCAATCTGAATACAGAGCTAACCATTCACCATATATACAGCTGTTTCAGGCTTCTCAGTTTTCACCTATGAAAGGTACGGACATCATGGATTCTTTGTAACGCAAGAACGGTAGTTTATAACTTCAGTGATCATTAAAGGAAACGGATTACTTGTGCCATAACTCCAAATTTGAAATGACCTCCATGCATCAATTTCTGGAAGGTTAGCAGCACGGTTCCTCTCAGGAATGATCTATGAGCTAAATAGTCTCATTTTATCTGTACTGCAGTACACAGGCTCTCATACCACAACTGTCATTTTTAATTTATATTGATCTCACCGAGAAAGAAGAGTAAAGCCTCCACACTAGTGAATGAGGAGTCAAGCAAGACCATACAAGATAAACTACTCCAAGAATTTTCCTGTACAATCTGTGTGCACGGACTTCTGGAACATTACATATTTTCTTTTCTGCACTGTGTATTTAAGATGTGCTTGAAGGTAATTTTTATAAGAAGTAGGTTAGATGCAGACCAGCTTGAAAAAAATACTGAGTAGACTTGGGCAACTAGTAAGACTCTAGCTATTGTGAAATTAAAAATGTCATCCCATCGAGGCTATGTATATATAGAGGAAATACAAAAAAAAGCATATTTGCTTGTTTTCAATGATGAGAGAAAATAAAAAACTTTGTGTGCCAAACTTTTTAGGCAATATATAGTATACTCTTGCTTTCATACTTTCAAGACCAAACACCCAGAGGACCTAGATGGCAGGTCAATGAACTCCAGTTTGGCTCACACATGTTTGCAACAAGTGGATGCCGGAGAGGAAAGCGCTGGTTTTACAATTGGCTGTCTTACCAGACAGTTTGGGGTCTCCCACAGAAATGAAATGCATGCCCAATTCGCCCATTAGGTGATTTTCATTTCACGTCCATGGGTGCCTAAAGTGGAAGAAAAGCCTAATGGCGCATACACATGACTGGACTTTCTGGCAGAAAAGGTCAGACGCAATCATTCCGTCGGATATTCCGATCGTGTGTGGGCTTTATCTGACTTTTTTTCTTCAAAAATTCAGACGGACCTAGAAATAGAACATGTTTCCAATCTTTCCGAAGGAATCAATTTCTATTGGGAAAACTGTCTGTATGCTGGGCAGCTATTGACTACTGAACTCCCCTTTCTAGTCTCATCGTACATCATAGCGTTTGAAACGAACAGACTTTGGTGTGATCGTGTGTGGGTAAGTCTGTTCAGTTGGAAGTCCATCGGGAACTCCATCAGGAAGACCGTCTGACCTTTTCTGACAGAAAGTCCGGTCATGTGTACGCGTCATAACACTAACTATTCTTAAAAATGTTCTGCTCCCATCCTCTTACTCATCCTGCATACCCTGTGTTCTGTATACTTACCTTTTTTTTTAATCCGGTACAGTCACATGTTCCCTATAGCTCTGGCTCCCCTGTGTAAAAGAGTGCTCAACAATGACTGTGAATTCAGGTAGCCATAATGTCACCCATAAGCTCCCATATCTCAGCCATTGTCGGAACTCCCTTCTCACCCCATGCAGCAGCAGCCGCTTACTGACTCTGGGAAGCCAGAGCTGCAGGATCATGTGACTGTACCAAAGCAGAATAAAAATTGCTAAGCACACAGATCTTTTTTACACAGGGTATGCATGATAGATAAAAGGAGGGGGGGGGGGGGAGGGAATGTGTAGTGTTTTTTCTTCCACTTTAGAGCCGTTTCACACAGGGGCGACCTGGGATCCAACTTCGAATCGCCCCAAGTCGCAGGGTTGAGAAAATCAATGGAAGTGAATGGAGCCATCTTAATGTACACTACTGAAGTCGCTCTGACTTCAGAAATGGTTCCTGTATGACTTCAATCCGACTTCCAGGCGACTTGTACCCATTGATTTTAATGGAAGTTGCCTTCAAGTCGGATCCCCTGTCTTAACTGAAGCAACTTTCCAGGAAGTAAAAACAGTTTTTTAGGCAAACCCCCACAGAGCTGATTATTATGTGATTTGCCACTGGCAAAGTCCCTTGTCCTGGAGGCAACTTCAAGTTGCCTTGTAAGTTGCCTCAAGTCGCACTTGAAGTTGCCTCCAGGACAAGGGGCAGCACAGTGGTGTAGTGGTTAGCACTTTCACCTAGCAGAAATAGGGTCATTGGTTCAAATCCTGACCACGACACCATCTGCCTGGAGTTTGCATGTTCTCCCTGTGCCTGCGTGGGTTTCCTCCCACACTCCAAAGACATGCTGGTAGGTTAATTTGACCTTGTCTAAAAAAAAAATTGGCCTTAATATGTGTATGTGTTTGTAAGTGTGTCAGGACCTTTACAGGGTAAAGGACCATGCAAAAATCCACGATGGATTCTGGTGGCAAGAAAGCACCCTGAGGCGATTCAGTTTGCATAGATAGCGCTATACAAGTCACTAACTTTATACTCAAGTCCTGTCCAAGTTGCCTCCCAAAGTCGCGCTGGAAGTCACGTTGCCCCTGTGTGAACTGGCTCTTAAGGATGTAAATACATATTGCAAAAAATAATAATAATTCTACTGTTTAACCACTTCCCCCCTTCTTGCCCAGGCCAATTTTCAGGTTTCAGTGCTGTCATATTTTGAATGACAATTACGGAGCCATGGGACGCTGTACCAAAACAAAATGTTTATTTTCCCCAAAAATATAACTTTCTTTTGGTGGTATTTGATCACCAATGGGGTTGTTATTTTTTGTTCTACAAATAAAAAAAGACTGAAATAAATAAAGTTTTTTTTTGTTTCTGTTACAAAACTTTTGTAAATAAGTAATTTTTCTCCTTTACTGATGAGCACTGATGAGGCTTCACTGACGGGCACAGATGAGGCAGTACTGATTGGACTTGATGAGGTGGCACTGATGATTAGGCACTTATGTGTGGCACTGATAAGCAGCACTGCTGGGCACTGATAGGTGGCACTGCTGGGCACTCATAGGCGGCACTGATGGGCACTCACATGTGGCACTGATGGGCACTCACATGTGGCACTGAAGGGCACTTATAGGCGGTACTGATAGGCAGCACTGATCAGGAGGCATTGGCAGGCATCACTGATAGGCACAGAGCACCATCTCTAATGGGCACTGATTGGCATCCCTGGTGGGCTCTAGTAGGCTTACCTGGTGATCATGGGTGGGCATCCCCGGTGGTCATATCTCGTGGCCATGGGTGGGCATCCTTGATGGGTCTGCACTAATAATCAATGTCCCGATTATCAGCGCATACCCCCCCATCAGGAGAGCAGCCAATTGGCTTTCCTCTACTCGCGTCTGGCAGTGCGAGTAGAGGAAAAGTTGATATGCTGCTTTTCCTATTTACACTGTGAGCAGCTGTGATTGGACGCAGCTATTATAAGTGGCAAAGAGCCTATGTCATAGGCTCTTTACCTAGTGTGTCAGACTGACACCACCACACCACCGATCACAATCGCTGCTTATCCTACTGCACATCATATGACATCCAGTCAGGATAACAGAACCACTTTCCGGCTGTCATTTTGCCATATTGTGGACGAGAAGTGGTTAAAAAAAGTCACAATGAGAAATCATTTAGTTCTGTGTATAGAATGCTGCTTGAACTACAGAACATGTACAACACATTTTTTACCACAGTCTGCTAAAGCAGTCTCTGAAAGATGTGTCATACTTATGTCAATAACATGTTTATTTTATTACTAACCATAATAAGTATAGAAAATATGTAAAACAAAAAAAGCTATACTTTCCCTTTAAAAGGCATCCAAAGGCTTTTCCACCCTTCATAGAGTAACAAATCATCTAAAATTTGTTGGGGCTTGCTGTGACTTGTAGTACCGTGATGTCTGGGGAACCAATGAATGCTTTTTTACTCTTTCCCATTCTAACATATTTGTGATGGTCTGGTGGGGAGATACTGCTGCACTGCTCAGTTATTACGACATCTTCTTAAGCTCAGGAAACTATGATTACGGTATGTCAACATCTGTGCAATCAGCATTTTCAGGCTCCAGTGCAGTTAGATGGTCCGTGCCGGAGTGAGGCAACATCCAAGATATCACCTGTCATAGCACAGCTTAGTACATTGTGTCTATTGCATGCTGTGTGAGGAGGAAAATATCTCTTCACACATGGGTTTGACCACTACGTACATGTCTAATATGTTGTTGATGTTGTTGTTAATATAAATGGTTATTGATTTAAACAGAGGCAGAGACTCTGGATGTATTCTCTACTGAGAAGAGACGATTAGGGTGGAATATGAACGCCATCTATAAATACATAAATGGTCCAATTGTGAACTCTGTGTAAAGTTATTCATGTAAAGGACACCGCAAATAACAAGCAGGCGCTTAATGCGATTGGAGGGGAGGGCTTAACCACTGCATATGGAAATGCTTCTTCACAGTAAGAGCTGTGCAAATTTGGAATAGATTTCCTGCCAACTCCGTAGAGTAAAAGAAAAAAAAAATGTGCTGTATATTACTAAATGTACAAAACACAACTGGCTATTGGGGCATACAGTAAATATTACTGTAGGTTGTTGATCCTGGGAGTATCTTATTGCACTAGGTGTTGGGAAGGAATTTGTTCCTTGTTGGAGCTGTATGAGTGGTTGCCTTCCTCTGGATCAACTGTGTATTTAGGGTTCCAAGCAGTGGCGGCCTGCAATGCAGGGCGCACAGGTACCGTCCGCCCATCCATGTGCCTGGTCCCCTAATCTATATGCAGGGCACCGGACGCATGGTTTCCAATCTTTTTTTTTCTTCAAAGCAGGTGATTAGAGCCAGAGGCTCTAATAGGCTTCAAAAAAAGGTGGGCTTGGGGAGCAGTGCACTGTGCCCCGAGACCCACCCAGTTGTGTGATAAAAGCCAATCAATATTCACTATTGTCACACTGATTCTCCTCCCGGCCAAACAAGAAGTGGGTCTGAGACCCATTTCCCAATTGGCCGAAAGGATAAGCATTCCAATTGGCCTAGGAGGAGGGAGGAGATACACGGCGGAAGGCACCACAATGCTGAGGAGGAGATGCAGGGGAAGCCGCCCGTCGCCCAGGGTAAGTGCTGGGCTCGTAACCGACAGACTGCCAGGGAGGGGGGTGATGCGAGTGACCCGACCAACTGGGGGGGGGGGGTGTCTGTGGGTGCACTGTTTTTTAAGTTTGTCTGCTGCTTGAACTAGGTGGATTATTTTTTTAACTTAACTATGCACCTATCTATGAACCCGAGTAAAGAATTTTTTTTAAATGTTAATTCTGCTCAAAAATTAAGTATCAGCTTTGGGTGTACACTGCAGTGAGCAGTAGGGTGCTGCATGACCATCTATCCACTGTAGTGTTGGATGTTGGTCCCGGATACCCTACACACCTTCCCTTGGCACAGCCCTAGCGTAGATTCATTTCTGGTACCTGTAACCTTTGTTTATTGTATACTATGAAGAAATATGTTACTTCATAATGGCCACAACAGTCGGGGGAAACTGAGAATTTCAATAAAATTCTACCTGAGATCAGCAACAACAGAGCAAAACAAATAATTTTGGGTGATACTGGCCTTTACAATAAATCTCTCAGTTCATGTCACTTAATGCAGTTGAGTGAGAGTTAGGTAATTAAAGCAAATGTTCTTACAAGCATGATCTTCCTGCAGGGTAGATGAAAGCTCTTGTTTCATATTTTCCAGCGCGGTTCTCTGAAGCCCCAGCAGGCATATCACAGAAATGCCTGTCGAACACAATGACGATGGATTCTGTATCGCTGTCCATTTCCCCACAGCTCAGATCCATTAACTGGCTTCATCTGTCCTCCTGACCAGCCCGGATAAATGGTTCTTTTATTGGTGACAATGAAACGGCTTAATGCAGGGGCTCGGTGACATAGTGACACAGACAAAAGTGATCAGTTTTCCCTTCTCTAAATATGGTTTACACAAAGTATCACCTTTCACGACACAGAATCCAACACTGTGCTCGCTCAGGCTCTGAAGAGAGACGGGTTTTGTTGTTCTGGAGCTGGACAGATAATGGCATTCGATGTAAAGTCTACTGAAGTGTCTGTGTCGGTCCTTGTAGACAAGCTTCCACAGAAGATTCTGATAACAAGCCAGGCGTGTGAAGATACAGCTTGGTGGTAAGTTGCTTAACTTTGCAAATCTGATCCTTTAGATGGTTTTTCTTTTATATTGTTCAGCTGATCACGCACAGGAAGATAACGTTTCTTGGCTAGAGTGGCAGTCAACAGAAATCCTCTATACACTTTGGAGGCCACACAAGTTGATATGGTTAATGATCTTGCATTTACATTAGCAGACAGGGCTGATAAGGATCAGATAAGGAACATCATGTTGGTTTTGTAGACCAAAATACCTGCCAGCTACCAGGAACACTATTTGTTGGCACCTGTAGGGCTTGTAATTGTAGGAGCATCTGTGTTAGAATATATTGTCCTAGCCCTTGTACACACTGTCGGACATTCCAATCACAAAATCCGTCAGATTTTTTCCGACGGATTTTGTCCGAAACTGGTGTTGCATACACACGGTCGGACAAAATTGTCAGAAAATCCGATCGTGCGGAATATGATGACCTCCGTTCGTTCCGATGGCACTGCGTTCGGCCTAGTAGCCAATAGCTTTGGTCTCCTAACTTGATCTGAGCATGCGTGGCACTTTGTCTGATCGGAATTCTCTACAAACGATCGGACCTAGTCCGATCGGATCATGTTGTCGGAAAATGTTATATCCAGCTCTTAAACTTTGTTGGTTGGACATTCCGATGGAAAAAGTCTGATGGAGCCCACACACAGTCGGATTATCCGACAACACGTTCCGATAGGACATTTTCCATCGGAATGTCCGACCGTGTGTACAAGGGCTTATAGGTCCCAGTACTGCCAAGTGGATTCAACCCTTTACCACCAAGGTGAGGCAATCATAGAAATCAAGGGCTGCAACACGCAAAAAAAGATGCAGTCCACATCTTGGCAAGTGTGTATTTTACATTTGTCCAGTACATTTATTATACTCTAGTAGTCAAGACATGATCTGCAGATATTATGAAGATAAGTCAGGAGTAACTGCTTGCTGACTGTCCTATAGCAGATTTACTTACTGCTACAGGGTGGCTTCACGGTGCAGAATCATATAATATAATATAATATTATATATATATATATATATATATATATATATATATATATATATATATATACACACACACACACACATATATTCTGTACTCCTGGGTAGGGGGTGTAGACGTGGATTGACACCTGTCAATCGTTGAAGAGACACAGGATGGAGCTCTGTTAGAGTTAGAGCTCTGTTGGAGCTCTGTAATTAAGGCAAAGCTCCGCCTTGATGGGGGGGAGAGTGATGAATTTTCTTTCCCTGCAAAGCAAGGACTAAAATCCAGCATTTTCTTTAGTAAAAACACAACACATAGTATAAACAAACACTCACTAGGCACATATTTAACCCTTTGATCACCCTGTTTAACCCCTTCTCAGCCAGTGTAATTAGTACAGTGATAGTGCATATTTTTTACACTGATCACTGTATTAGTGTCACTGGTTCCCATAAAATGTCAAAAGTGTCAGGATGTCTGCCGCAATATCGCAGTTCTGCTATAAGTTGCTGATTGCTGCCACTGCTAGTATAAAATATAAAAAAAAAAAACAATTTCAGTATATATTCCATAGTTTATAGATGCTATAACTTTTGTGCAAACCTATCTATATACGCTTATTTCGGTGTGTTTTTTTACCAAAAATATGTAGCATATGTGGCTTAAATTTATGAAGAAATTCGATTTTTTCTAAATTTTTATTGGATATGTTTTATAGCAGAAAGTAAAAAAAAAATATTGTTTTTTGAGCAAAAAAATAAAAAAAATGCAGCAGTGTTCAATTAACACCTCCACAATAAAGCTCCATTTGAGCAAAAAAAAATTACAGAAATTTTATTTGGGTACAGCAGTGCATAGCCGCGCAATTGTCAGTTAAAGCAACGCAGTGCTGTATTGCAAAATATGGCCTGATCTTGAAGGGGGATACATCTTCCGGAGGTCAAGTGAGTAACTGGTAGATGGAAGAAGGTTCTGTAACCCTAAAGAGCAAATTAATACCCATTGCACCCAAAAAATAAGTTTAATCTTATCCACTGAATTTCACCAAAAAAACTCCAGAATTTAGCTTTAACTTTCAGGGAAATAAAAGCTCTAACTTTTGTTCATCCTTACTCCAAAGTAATAAGGTTGAAAAGGGGAAATTTTACAGTTATCATGCCATTTTCAGTGTGAGGAACAAAACTTTTGTTCCCAGCCTATTGAGACGTCACACTTTACACATGAAGGAATCACTATTCCTGTGGAATAATAACAAATAGCTGTAAATTGTCTAGTATGAAAACAGACCCACCTTGAGTTGTGTACTCCATACAGGTTAATTATTTCTAGCCCAAGGGCTGAGTAAGGGATAATCAATAGCTTCCTCCATCACACTGAACAGCGTGGATGGAGGAATCTCCCCTGTTGGCAATTATGTTCAGACAGACGGCACAAACGGTTGTCTGAATACCCAAAAAAGTGACTGCATCTGATAAGATGCAGTCATTGTTCAGCTGAATTTTTTTAAAACTTAACTCACAGGTACCATTAGGTCACCTGCTAGCCTGGAAATTATCAAACCATTTCCAGTGCTGATCTGCAATAATATGAACATAGAGAATAAACCATAATGTATTGGAGCAATAGGCATCAAACTATTCCTGAAGATGGAGCCCTATTATCTCCATGCCCTGAGCTGGCTATACGTGATTTGAATTTCAGCCAATTAGTGCTGAATCAGCTAAAAATTTGAGCTGAGGTTGACCCCGTTGGCACCACCTGGCTCGACAAAACTCGGCTGAAAATTGTCAGCCAGTCATAAACTGCAACCAATTGGATGTTGTCACTGTTTGGATTATCAAGCAGTTATAGTGGTTGCACATTCCTCCACCCCCTCTCTTTAGCATGAATGGAGGAGAAATCTAGCAGTGTATGGCTAGCTTTAGGCCTTCTGCCTGCTTTACAAGCTCATGTCGTGGACAATGATTGACTATTTAAATGTTCTAATATGTTCTGATATAGATCAGGCTGTCTTGGAGATGATCAAGGTATACTTTTCTGAACAGGGAAAAAATCTGCTGAATCAGTAAAAAAATGCCTTCTAACAGGCTATAAAATTCTGGTTCCTAGAAAGCTGAAGGCTGATGAATTTATGTGCATAGATGGCAATAATCCAAATTGCTGAAAAGATTCTTGGCTGTTCAGGTGCTTTGACAGACAAATGTACTGTATAAGCATTAACAGCCCTGAGCACCATTACTTTACTCAATCATGCCAAAAACCAACGAGCAAGGGGCAGAAACCCATGACTGCTTTTTACAGAGCTATACAAAGGTGGTTAAGTGATTTTTCTTTTTTTTTTTAAACATTTTTTTCCCCCATTATAAGATGATCGTACATGTGTAGTTGGTGTTATAGCAGGATCTGTACTGGATGTGTTGGAGCAAACATTATATTTGTATTGTTTAACTGGCTGTACTTACGTTTGTCATTGTATGACCATTTAAACTACTCATATGTGGGTTAGTTACTGGTTGGAAAAAGTTGTGTAGACCTAATTTGTCCACATCTCCCTTATCCAATCTGCTTGGATATCATGTTTGTGTGGAAATTTGATGCCAAGATGGCCCTGTTAGCTTGCCTGAAGGCTCCTTTCACATTAGCGTGTCTCACAAGTCACATGATTTCCAGTGTGGCTTTGGAGCGCAACTTTCAAGCAACTGTTTTGATTCGACTTTATATTCTATGGATCAAAGTCACATCAAAAGTTGCATCAAAAGTAGTGCAGATACCTTTTCAAAGTTGATGCGACTTTAAGTCACAGTGATCTAAACGGGTGCTATTGAAAAGAATGGTGCGCGGTCTGTCATGTGACTTTGATGTCCAAAGTCACATGACAAATCGCACAAGTGTGAATGGACTCCAATTCAGTTTTATCTTCACCGTATACTGCACGTACAATAAACCTATAGCAGCTGACTAAGTGGTCAGAGCTCTTACTTTTGGCAATACGGATTAGGGTTTACATCTAACCAGGAGTTTGTAGGGGTCTCTGTTAAGTTATTTGGCCAAAATGGCCCTAGAATGCATGATTGTCATTGGGAAATTTCATTGAGGGATAGACAGCAATTGTTCTAAGCCCTTGTACACACGGTCGGAGAATCAGTCGGAATGTGTCCTATCGGACCGTGTTGTCGGATAATCCGACTGTGTGTGGTATGCATCGGACTGATTCCGTCGGAATATTCGTCGGACCCAATTTTCCAACTTGTTGGAAATATTTTCCGACCAACTGGTCCGATAGGACATACTCCGATCATGTGTAGAGAATTTTGATCGGACCAAGTGCCACGCATGCTCAGATCAAATTCCTACATCAAAGCTATTGGCTACTAGCCTGAACGTAGTCCCATCGTAACGAAATCACGTCATCACGTTCTGAATGATCGGATTTTTCGACAACTTAGTCCGACCGTGTGTATGCAACAGTTTCGGACAAGATCCGACGGATTTGGTTGTCGAAATCTCCGACCGTGTGTACAGGGGCTAAGAGTTGTAGAACGTGACTGGTAATATTCTTGGTAAAATATAAAACCTAAACGATTGCTTCTACAAATCTTAACTGAGCTGTGACACTTCTTCAAAAAGTAAAACATCCTTTATATATAACCATGGGGTGCAATTGGTTTGACATGTAAAGATTTCATTCTGTTTTACAAAGGTGATGGGAACCCATCAGTGAACTGGTCGTGTCCACCATACTTTGCATAAATTAGCGATACTGATTAAGTCCAACAACCAAAGGTACCTGCAGGTGTCCTCAAAATTAACTCCTTAGTGTATGATGATGAAACCCTAATGTCTCTTCAATTCAAGATTGAAGTGGTTTAAACGCTGAAGGTTTCTTAACTTAATGGACTATGCACTAAGGTTAAAAAATAAATAAAATAAAAAAATTCTGCATGCTGCTCCCCCCTTCCCAAATACTTAACTGATCTCAATCCAACACTGTGCACAAGAGCAGAGGTGTTCTCCCTCCTTATTGGCTCAGAGACAATCACAGCCAGTGACGAGGGAGTGGGGGGTGGAGCCGAGCCACACTCTGTGTGCCTATGGACACACAAAGCTGGCTCGGGAGTGCAACTGCAGGAGTGCCCCTATAGCAAATGGTTTGCTATGGTGGGCACTCGGCAGGGGTGAGGAGCCAGGAAGACCGGCGGGGGATCCGAGAAGGGGAGGATCAGAGCTGCTCTGTACAAAACCATGGCAGAGATCAGGTTCGTATGACATGTTTTATTATTTAAAAAAAAATGAAATGTAATCCTTTACAATCACTTTAAAGTGAAACTTTAGTCAGAAAATGAAATCCTGCTAGATCACTTCAGGCTGACCCCTTTTGCAGGTATAGTTATGCAAAACAAAAAAATAAGTGTAAAACCCAATAATACTTTGGGGGTTATTTACAAAAGGCAAATCCACTTTGCACTGCAAGTGCACTTGAAAGTGCAGTCGCTCTAAATCTAAGGGGTAGATCTGAAATGAGTGGAAGCTCTGCTGATTTTATCATCAATCATGTGCAAGCTAAAATGCTGGTTTTTTTTTCCTTGCATGTCCCCCTCGGATCTACAGCGACTTTACTTCCAAGTTCACTTTCAGTGCACTTTCCAGTGCACAGTGGATTTTCCTTTAGTAAATAACCCCCATTGTCTTACCCTGCTCTGCACATGCTCAGTTGCTCTCCATTTTTAGGCACTACTGAGTTTGTAGAGGCCGATCTGCAGACAGCCTTAAAGCAGAATTAAACCAGTCTATCCTTTACAGCCAAGGAAGCTCCTTCTGTTTGATCTGCAACTGCCATGGCACTGCACATGTGATCAGTTATGACATCGCCCATTTGATGGATTGACAATTTGGTTGAGGACACAAGCACATGTGAGTTAGCAATCCCGGCATTCCAGGAATGTAATTGTTTGTTGAAACCGTTAAATTGGTGGGTTTAGTTTCACTTTATAAATTTACTGCTGTTCAGGGGCTCTGGGCTTCAGTAAAATGTCAGCCTTCAGCAAGAAACAGGAGCAATACTGGAGGCAATTTACAGCACACATGAATTCTGGTAGCATAATTATTAATGTGGAATGTATGTTCCTTGCTAAAGAACATTATTTTTTTTTTATCAAGTTGTTATGGGTAAAGAACCGCTTTAAGCTTGGCACTAAGTCCTGCCCCTTTCAACTAAATTCAAGTGGAACTAAACATACATCCCAGGAGACTGAATGGCCATTTATTTTTCTTTCATTTGGAGAAGGGGAGGAGGGGCTTTCTCAGCCAACCACACCCTCCTGCCTGCAGGCCTGGAGGTAAGGGCAGATGAATTCCAGGAAGTAAATACCACATTTATTATCTTCTCTGCCCACAGCTAGAAATGTTATGTATTTTTTTTTTTCAAAGTGATATCCCAATAAAATAAAATATGGGGACATGGACGGATGGGTGAGTTTGGTCTGAATATTAAAAATGAAGCATTTTCAGTTTGTGGTGCTCAGATACCGTTAAGTTCTGCTTTATTTAAGGCTCAATAACTCAACACCACACAGTGAAGTAGATTTACTAAAGGCAAACAGACTGTGTAAAGTGCAGTTGCTCCAGAGCGTAGCAATTAAAGTTCATTTGGCAAAGAATGCCCAATCACATGTAAGGAAAAAAAAAACCCACAGCATTTTTGCTTGCATGTGATTGGATGATGGAAGTCAGCAAAGTTTCTGCTCATTTACTAAGCTCTGGTCCAACTGCTCCTGCAGTGTGCAACTGCACTTTGTAAAGTGCACAGTCTATTTGCCTTTAGTAAATCAACCCCAATGATCTGTAATCTACTCGGGCCTCTTGGCTGTGTTGCATATGTTATTATACAAGTGAACTAACTCTTTAACCACTTAAGCCCTGGACCATTTTGCTGGCCAAAGACCAGAGCACTTTTTGCGATATGGGAAACTGCGTCGCTTTAACTGACAATTGCGCGGTCATGCGACGTGGCTCCCAAACAAAATTGACGTCCTTTTTTTCCCACAAATAGAGCTTTATTTTGATGGTGTTTGATCACCTCTGCGGTTTTTATTTTTTGCGCTATAAACAAAAAAATAGCAACAATTTAAAAAAAAATGCATTATTTTTTACATTTTGATATAATAAATATCCCCCAAAATATATAAAAAACATGTTTTTCCTCAGTTTAGGCCGATACGTATACTTCTACATACTTTTGGTAAAAAAAAAAAAAAATTGCAATAAGCGCTTATTGATTGGTTTGCACAAAAGTTATAGCGTTTACAAAATAGGGGATAGTTTTATGGCATTTTTATTATTATTATTTTTTTTTTACTAGTAATGGCGGCAATCAGTGATTTTTATCGTGACTGCGACATTATGGCGGGCACATCGGACATGTTTGGGACCATTGTCATTTATACAGCAATCAGTGCTATACAAATGCACTGATTCCTGTCTAAATTACACTGGCAGTGAAGGGGTTAACCACTAGGGGCAGTGTAGGGGTTAAGTGTGTCCTGGGGAGTGATTCTAACTATGGGGGGCGTGGCTACGTGTCACATTTCACTGATCTCTGCTCCCGATCACAGAGATCAGTGACACTGTCACTAGGCAGAACGGGGAGATGCTTGTTCACGTTAGCATCTCTCCGTTCTTCATCTCCATGAGGCGATTGCGGGTATCCCCACGGACATAGAGTCCGCGGGACCCGCGACCCGACTCACGGAACTTGCCGTAGGCCGCCTCTTAAAGGGCAACGTACAGGTACATTAGTTTGCCTGTACGAGCCCTTCTGCCAACGTATATCAGCGTGAGGCGCTCGGCAAGCGGTTAAATCAGTTGTATCCCCCGCTTGGACATTTTTACCTACAGGTAACGGAAAGCCTATAATAAGACTTACCTCTAGGTGAAAAAAATATCTCCTAAACCTGCACAGCTTAGGAGATATTGACCCTGTATGCAGCTGCTGACGTCAGCGGTGCATGCGCTATGCAGGTACGGCGTATCCTGCCAGTACAGAGGACTCTCGCGCGCATGTCACAGCGCTGAAGCCAGCGATCCAGGAAGAGACGCAGAGGGAACATGTCAGCTCCCTCATGCGGTGACCGACCACCACTGCAGAACTTCGTTCTAAGGTAAGTATTTCATATTGTGCTAGTATGTGATGCAGGTTTTTTTTTTTTTTTACTAACGCTTTAAAAGCTCAAAGATGGATAGGTTTAGCACAGGGAGGGAGGCCTTAATCTGCAGTTTCATGCCAGCATTATGTACACCTCTGTCATGGTATCCGACTGTTAACCGAGGGGCTTTTAACCACAGACGGGTCAAGAAAAAGGCAACAGTCTGGCGTGAGTCTGGAGCACTTTAACGCTGAAGAATGCCTACACTTTAAAGTTGCCCTGTGTCACCAGATGCTATAAAGATAAAAGTTCAAAGCTTTACTTAGCATGGAAATTAAAAGAAAAAAAAATCTTTATTTGTTCTACTTGTGAATGTGAAACTGTTTGATAATAATCCATAAAAAGCTGCACTCAGTCCAGACTAAATCCTCATCATTCTTGTAATAATTAGCTGCAGAATATCCAATACTTTGTCTGCACTCTACATATGGGAGAAGGAGGTGGGGGGAACTGTGGCAGCAAGCCAAGGATTTGCAGCCTATGGCTCATGCGAATGACACTGCTGCTGCTCTCTAGCGAGTCTTCAAGCTGTCCAGAGAATCATGTGAGCCTGCGGCTCAGTCTCTTGTACATCCCTGGAGGTCACACCTCAGTGAAGGGACATGCTGTCCTGTATAGTGTGATATATGACCCGATAGAATGTTGACAGTATACTGTTGCCTATAGCAACCTTGTGTTTGCTTTTCTGATCAAGTAGAAGCTGATTGCGATTGGCTGTTGCAAACAACATCACCATTTTTTGCTTGCCCATGTGACTGATGTCTTCTGTGATTTGGATGTTCTGGAAAAACCATAAAACAACGTACAAGTTGTCTCTTGCTTGAGGGTTACACTGTACTTGCATTTTACCAATAAACTCAATGCTGAGAAGTGTTGGTCTGGAGATTTAAATGGAACCTGTCATGAAAATTATGTTTCCATTGTCAATTGGTTAAAAAATGCTCATTGCCTGGCTGTCATGCTCATCCTCTGGCTTAAATGTTTTGCGTTACTGACCTGAAGCCAGTACATAGATCCAGAGTTCACTGAAGTTGACACTGAAGTGCAGCAGTAGACTGACAAAGTCACTCTGCTTACCACCCCTATCAGCATGCTCCTAGACAGCATATTTGAATGCAACACATCCGTCTGGCCCCTTAATTTTAGTCCTGTCACTTCCCTCTCCTAGTATGAACTCACCTGAGCTACACAGGGTACTGCAAGACGTTGGCATAAAGTTAAACTAAGGTACTTACACGGCTTGCATTAAAAATATATATTTAATGAGCTATTCGTTTATATTTATCTGGAGTTTATCTTTCAGTCCAACGTACATAATGGTAAATGCTAACAGCTGCATGGTACAGACAGCACATGGAGAATGATGCTAATGTGGGCAAACAGGACCTAAATAGCTCGTGTTAACTTTGAAAACTAGCAGACTACTTACAAATCGGTTTCTAATTAGAGGGTCATCATAATATTTGCTTTAGCTTTTGTTACATAATGGATAATAAACTTTTTATTTTTTAATGAATAGTTCAGTGGTACCAAATTATTTGGAATAGATTGTGATCAAATAAATTCTCTTCTTTAGTGGTTGTTCAGAAAATGTGCGCAATCTTCCATACCTCCCAAGAGGACATTCACAAAGTGTTTGTTATTTTCTCGTGTACAAGATACAGACAGACAGACAAAACTTAATTTTTAAACCAGCTTGGAGGACAGAATTCCGGGTATCAGGCAATACTCTATTATTCAGGATGGGGCTATCATATTGGTATTTTCCAGACTGCTGAGAACTAATAGCGAACCTGTACTCAAAAGTAAAAGTACTGCTCTGTGCCCTCATCCGACAGCGGGCTTCGGCCCACTGTCTGCTGAAAATGGGTCACAGGAGTGCAGAGCAAACTGCATTCTATGCATTAAGGTGAAGAACCTCCTGTGATGCAGCACCCCCCTAGAGCCCCCCTTTTACTTACCTGAACCCGGTCTTCCCAGCAACGGGGACAAGCACACCAGCTCCAGCCTGTGTCTCGGGTCCTGATTGGATAGATTGATAGCAGTGCAGCCATTTGCCCTCACTGCTGTCAATCAAATCTTATGATGCGGGAGCCGGGGGGAGGGGGGTGTTGGGGCCAGAGCAGAGTCCTGTTGTCTGTGCCCACACAAGTGCCCCGAGGGTGAGGGGCTCTCCAACGGGGCACTCGAGGATAGAAAGAGCCAGGAGCTCCATTGAGGGACCCCAGAAGAGGAGGATCGGTGCAACTCTGTGCAAAACCAATGTTTTTTTTTTTTTTTTTAATGAACCTTTACATATCCTTTAAAGTGGTTATCACTAAATTTAAAAAACAGCAAAGAAGGAAGTTAATACTGACCTGTCCCAGAGTTACAGTGACTGAGGACATTTTCAGCATCCGCTACACTTTCATATGTCAGACGCTTAGTCCACCAATCCACACTGTGGTTTCATCTGCTGATCCCTATCACTATTGGACAGAGTAGGGGGGTCAGCAGACAAAACCACTTTGCAGCAGGAAACCTGGATTCTAGCACAAGTGGTATTTTTTTTTACACTGAAGATTCTTCAGATACTGTAGCTCTTCAAGTGAATAGAGATTGGTAGTGCAGACATTGGGCGAGGTACGTTTTACCTCTATTCCTTTCAGGGACAGCTGTCTAATCCTAACACTAAGGCTGCTTTCACACTGGGGCGGGAGCGGCGTCGGCGGTAAAGTGCCGCTATTTTTAGCGGCGCTTTACCGTCGTTTTAGCGGCGGTGTGCGGGTGCTAGCGGGGTGGTTTTAACCCCCGCTAGCGGCCGAAAAGGGGTTAAACCCGCCCGCAAAGCGCCGCTGCAGCGGCGCTTTGCCGGCGGTATTGCCGCAGTGTCCCATTGATTTCAATGGGTAGGAGCGGTTTAGGAGCGGTGAATACACCGCTCCTTCACCGCTGCAAAGATGCGGCTAGCAGGACTTTTTTCACCGTCCTGCCAGCACATCGCTCCAGTGTGAAAGCCCTCCGGCTTTCACACTGGAGTGAAAGGGGCCGGTTTTTTTCAGGCGTTACACAGGCGCTATTTTTAGAGCTGTAACGCCTGAATACCGCCCCAGTGTGAAAGCAGCCTTAGGTAGCCCTTGATATCCATACTTTCCTTGTCCACCCTATGCTCACCAATACCAACCTTCAAATGTCCTCATAGGGTTTTCTATTAGTAGAGTAGATGGCAATGTGAAATACCAAAGATTTGTGAAAGGTTGGACTAGTTTATTTTTCCCTTACTAACTATGTACACTTTAAAGCCCAACCTTAGGCAAAAAACAAAACCCCCTCCTCTCCTTCCCTCCCACTACTCTGTAGCTGATCGCTGTAATGAACAAAAAACAAAATACCCTTTTAATTTCCTAAAGTCATTTGACTTTTGGGTCCCAATGCTCTTCTGGGTCTTTTTTCACGCATCACTGCCTACATGATATGAACACTTCCTATTGGCTGTTCAGTGGCGGTTGTCTCAAGATTTAGAAGAGGAGCAATGAGGGGACAGTAGGGGACCGAGACAGCAAAGGACAACCTTCACATCTGGATCTAGGGTCTCCGCTGCAGGAAATGAATTCAATAAGGGACTCAGACAGTTGTCTTAAAGTGGTTGTAAACCTCAGACATGAAATATGAGCAAAGCATATCCCCGTATAGTGTGTACTTGTCTCAATTAAAAGCACAATGTGTCATTTCTGTCTGCTGCTTTGTTTCTCTGCTATCAGCTTGAGTCACTTCTGACAATTTTTCCAGACACCAAGAGAAAAATGGGGACCCAGGAGGGATCTCCAGCTGATTTACAGCATCAGCTCAGTTCCTGTGTCCTGTGCAAAGGGGATGTCTCTTCCTCCAATCAGCTCTCAGACTCCTCCTCACTGAGCTCTGCAGAGTGTAACTTCAGCTCTCTGCCCCCATTTTTCTGAACTCATAGATAAGCTTATAAATTCAGCACTTTGAGTGGATATAGAGAAGACTGTAGACAGACAGATACAACTTACAGAGATGTAGGAGGGATTGTTTTTTCTCTGTGTTTCACCTGAGGATAGTACCTTCACTCGGTTTATGTAAGGGTTTACAACCACTTTAGGTGAGTAAATCTTTCTTCACTGAGTATGATGGAAAAATAGCCTTACATGATGGGTTAGAAGAAAGTGGGAAGGAGGGGTGGGAACATCTTCATTATTGCCAGGAGTTGGGCAATAAGAATTAAAAAAAAATGTTCCCAACAATTTTGATCTACAGCCTAAAGATTAAAGTCAGATGTTGACAGCAGACCCATAACTAATAATAATGCAACTGCATAGATGATCTATTTAATGATGGTAAAACTCATAAGAGGGACAAAAACTTCATGTTCCCTCAAAATGCCAAAACAATTTTGGCAAGACAGTCAGCAGTCATGTCCAGTGTTTTCGTGATTCAGAAATGGGGTTTTCTGTTATTAATAAGCATAGTTCTATGACCCTTTAAGAACCTGCAGTTTCCCAGGAATAAGTGTCTATGACATCCTGTAAAAAAATTATTATTTATTTAGCAATAGTGGATTCCACAAACGTGTCTTCACGTGGGTGTGGTACCTTTTTCCTTTGTACAACAAATCCCTCTTGGTTTATCACCAGCAAGAACAGGGGGTTCTTCCAGAGTCTACATCAATCAAGTTTGGGACCCCTCCAAACTTCTGGGATATGTCTTCGCATGGATATATCTTTAAATAGAAAAAAGATATCACAAACCACGGTGGGTTTGGGTTGAAAACTATGACAAGAACCCTATCGATTGGAATTTCTGTAGAGACCCAGCATCTTGTAGTTCATCTCTAGTATGTCATAGCCCTAACGTCTTTTCATGGTTCAACAGATTTGACCTGCAGTGGTGAATTTTAGGGTAGTAAGCCTTACAGCAGAGCCTCATGTGCTTAAGCTGGGAGCCAAGGACTGGATTGCATTATTGGGGCAGAAGGTTAATATTCATGACAGAGTTTAGTATGTAGCTGGCTCTTCTCCACTGAGAATTCTCACAACTCTGAACATCAAACCAAAATATAACATTATGCAGATAAACGGCCTCAATGGCCTTTCTAACAAATTGTAATCCGATTGGAGGTTTTCATTATGATATAACAATATCCCTGGCTTTACTGACTGTAGTTATTTCTCCTTGTAATAATGCATCAGTCAAGTTGTGTGGCCTACATTAAACTTATTTTTTAATTTCAGCAAGATGCAAAACGGAATCCTTTGTGAACCTCTTTATTACAGTACAGGGTAAAGAGTTTTGTTTACGCTGACCTGTCTTCAGATGAGGGCAAGCAAGCGTTTTTCAGCGTGTTCATATTTTATGTTACTGTTGTAACGTTTATCTGAAGTTATTTGTAAAGTGACCTTAAAGCGGGAGTCCGCCGGGACTCCGCATTTTTTTTTTTTTTTTTAAGTCAGCAGCTACAAATACTGCAGCTGCTGACTTTTAAAATAGTGACACTTACCTGTCCAGCGCGCCCGCGATGTCGGCACCCGAAGCCGATCTCTAGATCGACACTCGAGTGCTGCCGCCGCCATCTTGGGTATGGGAATCAGGAAATGGAGCCTTTCGGCTTCATTTCCCGGTTCCCTACTGCGCATGCGCGAGCCGCGCTGCGCAATGAGGACGGTCCCCGCTGCCTCTGGGATCTGTGTGTTTCCCAGCAGGCAGCGGGGCACTTGCGGAAGGGGGCGGGCACTTGCGGAAAGGGGCGTAATGTACGCCCCTTTCCGCAGAGAGCTAGCCCGGAAGTGGGTGCAGTTACCTGGATTATCCAGGTAACTGCACCCCCCTCCCCCCTGAAAGGTGCCAATTGTGGCGCCGGAGGGGGGGAGGAATCCGATGAGCGGAAGGTCCATTTTAGGGTGGACCTCCGCTTTAACATTTTACCTTTATTCTGATCCATATTTAGAGTACTGCATTTTATACACAGTAAATGCTCCCTAAGTAGACACTCCTGCTAAAAGTGGAAGTAAACTCTCCTATCGTTTACAGCCAAGGAAACTGCCATCTTTGCCTCTGTTTAATCTTCAACTGCTATGGTGCTGCACATGTGATTCGTTATGACACCAGCCATTGGATGGTTTGATAGTTTGGCTGAGAGCACAGCCAATGTGCAGTTAGCATTCCCGGCAGGCCTTTTTTTTTTTTACTTGTTTAAATCGATGGGTTTACTTCCACTTTAAAGCTGAACTCCATGAATACAGCTAGATACACAAATGGAATACATATAAGACAGCTGTTTTTTCCTGCCAAAAGATTTGGCATGATTTCAAAAGCTCTGGCACACAGCACATGTGGGCAGATGACACCAATTTCTCTGTTAAGGAATACAGTGGTGTCCTCTCTCTACCCCCAGCCTGCTGACTGGGCAGTAAAATAATAGCATCAGACTGATGAGGTCATACTTCTGCTTTCTCCTTCTATCAAGCTATTTTGTGTCAGTACACCTGATTGGCTCTTAGCTCTGCCCCTCCCTCGTTAAATCTGGTTGCTGACAAGGAGGCTGACACCAAGCCAAATTCAGGTACTTACACTGCTTATATTAAACAATACATTAATGCTTTGAGATTTAAAGTTATGCTTCTGCAGGCTGACCCAACACATGTGGTCTTCCAACTTTACTCCTTATTGTTCAATACTTCTTCTCCTGATCTCCCACCATACAAGCAGGCCTAGGAATCAGAGCAGCATCATTCTATTTCTCTTATGAATTGGCAAAAATGCTTTATTTTGAAACATAAGCTCTCCTTAGCCACAAAGACCCAGGGAAAAGGGTTTAAGTTGGCGACAAGATGGTATAGATGTCCTTTCACTATACATTTCAACCCATCATTACCAGATACCCGTTGACGACCTCTGATCTCCAAAAGGTACCATGCTCCACATCTGGTGAGCTTGCCCTCCTGTAAAGAAATTCTGACAACCGATCTTCTAATTATACTGCAAGTGGTTGGCGACCTCTATTCAACTCTCACCTGAGGTAGCCCTTTTGTCTATGCTCCCTGGACCCAGGGCCGTCTTTAAGGCAGGGCAAAAGGGGCAGCTGCCCTGGGCCCTGTCATTGTTGTGGGGCCCAAAGCAGCTGCCTCATACTTGCCAACTATCCCAGTTTACATTCCCTTGTCCCTTGAGGTTTTAGTCCTGTTGTTGTGTACAGACAACTCACCTGCAGACCCTGCGTTTACATGTAAATAACCAGCATTCATATGTAAATAGCAGTGACATGCATATGTAAATAGCTGAGGCCAACTGCATTGATATGTAAATAAGGTAGTGAGGAGATGATGTGCTGTAACCTACAGCAACCAGTGAGCAGTATTACTGTACAGTAGTTTCTAGCAGCCAATCAACAAGCCGAAATCATGTGCTGTAACCTCTAGCAACTAATCAGTGAGCCTTAAGGAGTGCTGTAACCTCTAGCAACCAGTCAGTAAGCAGTAATGATATGCTGTAACCTCTGGCAACCAATCACAATCGCTGCCTGATCTGATACAGTAAACTGATTTTAGGTCTAGCTGCTATTTATTGTATGTCTCAGAGAAGATGGAGAGCGAAATTACATGGGGGGAGGGGGGCCCTGACCAAATTTTTGCCCAGGGCCCAATCAATATTAAAGATGGCCCTGCCTGGACCTTTCAAATCTGTAAAAAAAGATGCAACACTTCTTGGCCGTGCCCAGGAGATCGACAACCATGCCTTCCCTGGGGGATTGGGCTACTGAAGTGGACTGTGTTAGGGACATGGAACAAAAAACTGAAAAGGACGATCAGCTTTCCCTCACCTGGACTTCATGATCCATGTACCGCTACTCCTCAATGCTTATCTCTTGAGCTGAAGGTGACTTGGATGCCACCACCTCATAGCCTGGTCAGAGTGTATCTTATCCCAGCCCTTCGTTCCTCTCTCCATTCCTTCTCTCTTTTTTCATATATGCACCTTTAAAGATATTTGAGCAATCGATACATAACATTTCCCCATCCATTTTTGACATTATACAATCCCTACAGGAAACCCTTTTCTGAGTGTAATAGTTTTTCAGTGTACTTCCTTAAGTCTAAATGATTTTTGTTCACATGATGCCCATGCCATTGATTTTGATGCTTTGTACCTTTATTTGTCCTGTTTTTCTATGCTTTACACATTTGCTGTCTTTATGAGCCGCTTTTGTGAGCTTGTCTCAACATTTGAGAGATCAAACTTTCCGTAGGTTATATCATGTGCAATGTTCTGTTTACATTGCAATTTTGCAAGCTTGTATTGGTTACTTTATCAATAAAATAGAATTGAACTAAAAAAAACATTAATGACAAATTACTGATTAGAGAGCTTCATTAGGCCACATGAACACTAGGGGGGTTATTTACTAAAGGAAAATCCACTTTGCACTGCAAGTGCACTTGAAAGTAAAGTCGCTGTAGATCAGAGGGGGACATCCAAGGAAAATAAAAAAACAGCATTTTTGCTTGCACATGATTTGATAATAAAAGGAGCAAAGCTTCCACTAATTTCAGATCTACCCCTTAGATTTAGAGCGACTGCACTTCCAAGTGCTCTTGCAGTGCAAAGCGGAATTGCCTTTCGTAAATAACCCCCTAGGTGTTTAGATTGTGCAAAGCCAATCCAAGCAATTTAATGTACCTGGAAGGTACAGTTGCAGTGTCCAGTCTCACTTCTTGCAGCCTGTAAAAATCTATTGTAGGCAAAAAGCTGCTGCTGCTGCTGTATGCCGTATGGAGTGGTACTCACATTTAGGCCATTATAAATTCAGGTATGAATGCCTGGAATGCAGATAAATGAGCCGAAGCAACTTTCAGCCATAGATTTTTACAAGCAACAAGCAATATGCTGGATGCTGCAGCTGTATTGCCATATACAGGCTAAATGCCTAGTGTGAATGTGGGCTTAATCTGTGTGTTTTCTATCTGCCTGGAGTTCAGCTTTAGTCCTCATTCACATTGGAGTGACTTGTCCATGACCATGTTCAAATCTATGCGCCGCCAACTTTGCGATGCTGCATCAGTTTGAAAAAATACTTTTGCTGATTTCGGGTGCAACTTAAATATACATCTGTGCATGAAGCTGTGCAGATGTCTTCAAAGTTGCACTGACGTGCAATTTCAGATGAAGTCACTCGATTTCTAAGCTGCATTCAATGTGAACGAGGGCTGAAAGCTGAACTCAGGAGTAAAAACAAATTATTCTTGCAGTGGGGCTCCCCCAGCACTAGAAGGGGTAAATTCAAATTTTTGTCTAGAGGGAAACAGAAAAACTATACATACCCTACTTTGTTACCATAGCTGCTGGCACTCTTCTCTCTCCAACTCTTCAGGAACTGGGCAGGCCCTCTGCATTGTGACTTACAATGCAGAACCGCTGGTCTTGAATTGTATGTGCTGACATCAGAGTACTTGGCAAACAGAAGTTGCGATTGGTTGTGTGGCTGGAAGGAAGCCTGTAGGGATGAGGAACAGGGTAAGAGTGGTTACATTTTATGTTCCACCAAGACAGAATGAGCGGAGGGATTTGAACTGCAAGGATATTTTTTTCCCCAGAGTTCATCCTTAATAAATGACTGTTGTATATATGTATGTATGTATATATATATATATATATATATATATATATATATATATATATATATATATGTACACATACACACCTCACAAAAGTGAGTGCAGCCCTCATGTTTTTGTAAATATTTTATATCTCTTCATGTGACAGCACTGAAGAAATCACACTTTGCTACAATGTAAAGTAGTGAGTGTACAGCTTGTAAAACAGTATAAATTTGCTGTCCCCTCAAAATAACTCAACACACAGCCATTAATGTCTAATCCGCTGGCAACAAAAGTGAGTACACCCCTATGTGAAAATTTCCAAATTGGGCCCAATCAGCCATTTTCCCTCCCTGATGTCATGTGACTCGTTAGTGTTACAAGGTCTCAGGTGTGAATGGGGAGCAGGTGTGTTACATTTGGTGTTATCGGTCTCTCTCTCATACTGGTCACTGGAAGTTCAACATCACACCTCATGGCAAACAACTGTCTGAGGATCTGAAAAAGAAAATAATTGTTGCTCTAAAGATCATAAAGATGGTCTGGGCTATAAGAAGATTGCCAAGACCCTGAAACTGAGCTGCAGTACGGTGGCCAAGACCATACAGCAGTTTAACAGGACAGGTTCCACTCAGAAAAGTCCTCCCCATGGTGCACCTAAGAGGTTGAGTGCATGTGCTCAGCATCATATCCAGAGGTTGTCTTTGGGATAAAGACATATGAGTGCTACCAGCATTGCTGCAGAGGTTGAAGGTGTGGAGGGTCAGCCTGCTAGTGCTTACACTATAGGCTGCACACTGTATCAAATTGGTCTGTGTGGTGGCTGTCGTCCCAGAAGGAAGCCTCTTCTAAAGATGATGCACTAGAAAGCCCACAAATAGTTTGCTGAAGACAAGCAGACTAAGGACATGGATTACTGGAACCATGTCCTGTGGTCTGATGAGACCAAGATAAACTTATTTGGTTCAGATGGTATCAAGCGTGTGTGGTGACAACCAGGTGAGGAGTACAAAGACATGTGTGTCTTGCCTACAGTCAAGCATGGTGGTGGGAGTGTCATAGTCTGGGGCTGCATGAGTGCTGCCGGCACTGGGGAGCTACAGTTCATTGAGGGAACCATGAATGCCAACATGTACTGTGACATGCTGAAGCAGAGCATGATCTCCTCCCTTCAGAGACTGGGCTGCAGGGCAGTATTCCAACATGATAACAACCCCAAACACACCTCCAAGACTACTACTGGCTTGCTAAAGAAGCTGAGGGTAAAGTTGATGGAATGGCCAAGCATGACCTAAACCCTATTTAGCATCTGTGGGGCATCCTCAAACGGAAGGTGGAGGAGCGCAAGGTCTCTAACATCCACCAGCTCTGTGATGTTGTAATGGAGGAGTGGAAGAGGACTCCAGTGCCAACCTGTGAAGCTCTGGTAAACGCCATGCCCAAGAGGGTTAATGCAGTGCTGGGACTTCATGGTTGCCACACAAAATATTGACACTTTGGGACCAATTTGGACATTTTCACTTAGGGATGTACTCACTTTTGTTGCCAGCAGTTTAGATGTCAATGAATGTGTGTTGAGTTATTTTGAGGGGACAGCAAACACTCACTACTTCTTTACATTGTAGCAAAGTGCCATTTCTTCAGTGTTGCCTTGTGAAAATATATAATATAACATTTACAAAAATGTGAGGGGTGTACTTCCTTTTGTGAGATACTGTGTCGAGTGCCTTGAATGAGTATTCCCCTTGACATTTTCAACATTTTGTCGTGTTACAACCAAAACCGTAAATGTATTTTACTGGGATTTTATGTGATAGACCAACACATAGTGGCAGATGTGGAAGAAAAATGATAAATTGTTTTCATTTTTTTTTTTTTACAAATTTGTATTCGAACCAATTGCCTTCAGAAGTAACCTAATTAATAAATAGAGTCCACCTGTGTGTAATTTATTTTCAGTATAAATACAGCTATTCTGTGAAGTTCTCAGAGGTTTGTTAGAGAACTGTATTTGACAAACAGCATCACGAAGGCCAAGGAACACACCAGACAGGTCAGGGATAAAGTTGTGGAGAAGTTTAAAGTGAGATTAGGTTATAAATAAAAATATCCCAAGCTTTGAACATCTCACGGAGCATTGTTCAATCCATCATCTGAAAATAGAAAGAGTATGGCACAACTACCAAGACATTGCTGTCCATCTGAACTGACAGGCCGGGTAAGGAGAGCATTAATCAGAAGCAGTCAAAAGGCCCAGGTAACACTGGAGAAGCTGCAGAGATCCACAGCTCAGGTAGGAGAATCTGTCCACAGGACAATTATTAGTTATGCACTCCACAAATCTGGCCTTTATGGAAGAGTGGCAAGAAAGCCATAAGAAGTCCCGTTTGTAGTTTATGAGAAGCCATGGGGGGGGGGACACAGCGAACATGTGGAAGAAGGTACTTTGGCCCTAAAAGCAAAACGCTATGTGTGGCAGAAAACTAACCCTGAACACACCATCTCCACTGTCAAACATGGTGCTGGTTTTATTCCGTTGTGGGGATGCTTTTCTTCAGCAGATGTTACTGGTGCTTGGCAGTGGTTAGCAAACCCCTGACCTGTTGTCAGCACTTCAGCTTTGGGGACGGCAATCTCCGGAGTTTCTTTTGACAATTCTGGGGCATGCTGCTGAACATGTTCTAGCAGTTCCCTGTATTCCCTTTCCAGATGCTGTTCTTTCCTTAGCAAATATTCCTGATCAGGTTTAAGCCCTGAGATCCCTACAAGACCGAGAATAGCCTCTCTGTGTTCTTGCAGGTCCTCAAGGGTAGGTACACTTTCATTGCCAAACACAAAAACATTTGTAAGGCTCCCCCACAGCAATCCAGGGCTGCCAACGTCACATCCTTTCAGAGAGAATTCTGTTGTCTCCCCTAAATATTCCTGTTCTGTGTGCCATTGAAGAGCCCGATATTGATTGTCCAGCTCTATCTCCTGCTGGCCCAGCCTGTCCAAATCGGTCACCCATTGCTCCTTGGGCTGCTCTCCCAGGAATGGCATCTGCAAATCCCATTAGTCATTGGCCTATTGCTCTGGGGTTGGAAAGCACTTGCCCTACTGTAAACCAGCAACCTGGAGGGCTCCAATCCAGAGCCCTACCCGAATCTGCTGCCTGAGCTCCAGGTATTCATCCGTAGACACAGTCCTGGAGTATGCTGAAAGGATAAACTGCAGCAGGCCCGGGAACTCCGATGTCAGGTCCATATCTCCGCTGGGGTGACTGAAATCTGCTATCTCGATCTTGGACCCCGGTGGAGGTTTGGATGCCCAAGGCATCCCACCACTGCCAGCCAAATGTGACAGACTGTGGACACCCTGACTGAGTATCTCTGCCAAGAAGCTGCTTCCCAAGCTCTGGAACACGAGACCAGTGAATTTGGCTAGTTACCCAAAGAACTAGGCAACACCAGTTTTGGTGTAACCCAGAATAAATACACCACAGGAGGACACCCCCTCCTGATCATATTACCCTAACAATACAAACTGTACACAGGAATATAATTACAACAACTGACATATACTATAAACATTACACTAATTAGCCACCTGGATGACTCAGATGTCTCGGTGTATGTGAGACTTGCCAACTCCAAGCTCAGAAGGTACAATGCAAATTAACCCCCCTGGTGGTATTCCTGAGTCTGGCTCGGGGTGAAAATGTTATACCAAAAGCGGTAACCCTGAGCCAGGATCGCATCGCTTAATGCAGTGAGAGGTTACTTACCTTCTCCCCTGGATCCAGCGATGTCCCCCCGCTGTACGAGCAAGCCGTCCTCCGCTCGATCTATCACGGAGCCGAGCTCCGTTCCCTGCGGGCGCTGCAATGCACGGGGACAGAGAACGGCGCCAAATTCAAAAAGTAAAACACACACATTACATACAGTATAATGTAATCTTACAGATTATGTTGCTGTGTGTAATTATTTCACATCCCCTTTGTCCCTAGTGTTCTGCCCAGTGCCCTGCATGCAGTTTTATCTTATAAAAACTGTTCTTTATGCCTGTAAACTGGAGATTGTCCATAGCAACCAAAACTATTCCTTTACATCAAAAATGGTTTAAGATCGGCTAGAAAACAGCGATAATAAATTAGAATCACTCGAAAAAATTGAGCGATAGCGATTTGTGGGGAGATCAGTTATCAAATACTGAAAAGTAATGACAGTGACAATTCTGCAACTGAGCAAATTTCTGTGTTTTTGATTTGATTACATTATTGAATAATTTTTATTATTGGTATAATTAATTTATAGTTATTTATTATATTATAATTTATGATTTCATTTTTCAAACTTTATCATAGGAGGTTAACATAAGTATAAACACAGAACACCTTCAGACAATAGCAGGAGACCTACTTTCAATAAACACATTATGGCAGGTGGCCCCAGACAGATGGCTTGCCGATGACATCAACATCAGCTATCAGTCCCAAGCTGGCAGAGACCTTCATGACCTTTTTAATAATCTCCTTTTGCATTACATAACAGAACATCTTCCTAAATGCTTGAAGCTCCCTCAACTGCCAGGGCCCATAGTCAGTATGCTATTGTATAGTAGGCTAGTAGGCTAGCATTTAGCCCCCTCCAAAAGCCCCTGTCCCAAGTGAGTCTATCACAATAACATGTCAAAACTTGGAAAATTTCAAGAGGTATGAATATTTTTTTTAAGGCACTATATAACAGCTTCAACTCTTCTGGGAAGACTGTCCACAAGGTTTAGGAATGCGTCTATGGAAATGTTTGACCATTCTTCCAGAAGCGCGTTTGTGAGGTCAGGCACTGATGTCAGACGAGAAGGCCTGTCTTGCAGTCTCTGCTCTAATTCATACCAAAGGTGTTCTATTGGGTTGCGGGCAGGTCAGTCAAGCTCCTTCACCCCAAACTCGCTTATCCATGTCTTTATGGACCTTGCTTTGTGCACAAATCATTTGATGGGCGAGGGATTATAGTGTGGGGTTGTTTTTCAGGGGTTGAGCTTGGCCCCTTAGTTCAAGTGAAGGGGAATCTTAAGGCGTCAGCATACCAAGACATTTTGCACAATTTCATGCTCCCAACTTTGTTGGAACAGTTTAGAGATGGTCCCTTCCTGTTCTAACATGACTATGCACCAGTGCATAAAGCAAGGTCCATAAAAACAAGGATGAGAGAGTTTGGGGTGGAGGAACTTAACTAGCCTGTACTGAGTCCTAAACTCAACCCGATAGAACACCTTTTCGATGAATTAGAGTGTGTTCTCGTCCAACATCAGTGTCTGACCTCACAAACGTGCTTCTGGAAGAATGGTCAAACATTCCCAAAGGTGCCTTCCCAGAAGAGTTGAAGATGTTATAGCTGCAAATGGTGGGCCAACTGAATATTGAACCCTACGGATTAAGACTGGGATGCCATTAAAGTTCATGTGTGTGTAAGAGCATGTATCCCAATAATGTTGTTAATATAGTGTATATATCATTGTGTTGTATAAGAGGAGTTTTGCATTACCTGTTGTAGGAGATTAAGTGTAAATTGTAGGTTTAGTAAATTTTTAGAGAGAGGTCACATGTTATAAGGATGCTTGCATGGTCTGTTAGTTTCACTTTTTGGAGCCAAAAGTCAAAAGCCAAAAACAGGAACTTGATGTATAGTTGTTTTGGTGATGGGTTCACTTTAACCTCTTCCTGCCAAATGAACACATACATGTCGCCTCACGGAAGTGGGTCTTTATTCTTGGGGTAGCAAATATGTGCTATTGTGTTTGTGCTGAGAATGTGCTGCACAGCTCACTCCCAGCACATACTGAGCTGTCACGGACAGCTCTGGGTCTTGTATTATTGAGCAAGCCATCACAGTGATCAGTCGCTGTACATCCTGCCCTTCTGGTTTTCCTATGTGTAAAAAAAAATAATAGGTCAGTGAGCTAGGTCAGTGTCAGGGTGGGGGTCAAAAGTCATGCTCAGTGTCAAAGTAAGAGCCAATGGTAGGAGTTAAAGGTTAGTGTATAATTTGTTTTGAGATGTTCCTTAGTGGTAGGTTATGGTAATAGCAAGTAATATACAGCTACATTTTATTTTACTTTGTGCCAGTTTACCTTTGATAAATAAAAAAGGAGATATCCATTAAAATTTAGCACCAAATGAAAGCCCAATCTGTCCTGAAAAAAAATGCAGTATAATTCACCTGTAAACATTAAATAGAGATGATATGTACAGTTTTACTAACACATGTCAAAGTTGCAAAACTGTGTTCAGGCATTAAGATGTGTTTTGCCTTCCGTAATGAAGGGGTTAAATAACTGGTGATTTTTCTTAGCAACTGCCCTTTCTTATCTACAAGTTTGCAGCCATTCACTGCCTCTAAGCATAAGGAAAAATTTAGTGCATGAGCTGAAAAAAGAAGTACGTTATGCTATATAGACTTCCATACTTCCTCTGTTCTCTCAGAGACCACCTACTCATACATCGAATGTTTAATGCGTTCCAGATACACATTCTGCTCGACATTACACTGCTCCCCCAACACGCGTGTTCCAGGTGCTCTGCCGTCAGTAGAACAGCAGGTCTGGGAGAGGCTGAGACAGTGAAAACCACGATGAATTGGACTCCGAAATATTTATCTTTTCATAATAACTTTCATTCCAGATGTGTTTGCACTATGTTCACACCAGGCCAGATGTGGGCTATTTGTTAACACAGATTTCCAAGCTAATTCAACAAAAGGGAACAAAAGAAAAATCGGGAAAATCTGATGTAATTCCATTCTAGTGTTATGTGCCAGGAAACCTGGGATATACCTCTACAGACTGGAGGAATCATAGCACAGGAATGGATCACTATAGAAATATACTTATATATATAATACCGGGATGGCCATGTTTAGTCTGTAGTATAAAATGTACAGGACAAATGAATATGAGATACACAGAGTATATGTGTATCATAAGTCTTTTTTTGTAAAGGAAAATAAACTGCCATCCAAAAATGAGGTTTGTAATATCTAGTCTATTATTATTCAGTTAGTGATATCAGACAGGCATGAAATGCTAAGTGTGAAGAGGCATAAGGTACGATCATCGTTTATGTGGGTACCAAGGCAGCAAGTGGAAGCCTGTATTTGCCCCTCCGTCCATTGTAAGGCCTCGTTCACACAGACATAATTAAGTGTACACCCATGTGAGGGCCTAGTTCTGCCCACACAGGATGCATCCCCATTTGACTTTTGTGTGGGTGAGGGGGCACACTGTCTGCATTCTGAGACCTGCGCCCACACCCACATTGATGTCAAATTGGGAGCAGCAGCTGTGTCCGTGAAGCTGCGGCATCTCGATTGACATGAATGGTTCTGTTTGCAAGTGGATGCACCGAATACCTGTGCTGGCAAACAGGATGATTGCATGGGGGAACGTTTAACTACAACAGTGTAAATAATTTCTTATTCAAATGAACATTTATGTCTGGGAAATCCATGTGTACATTTAGATGTTATGATCATTATAAATAAGGTATTTCAGGGTCAGTTGGGGTCATGTGCTAGCTAATGTCCATGCCAGCTTTATTTAGTAACAAATAAAAATCAGTAATAATAATATCAATGAAGTTCACTTCCAATACCTGTGGATTTCTTGGCAATTAAAAGATAATTTGTGTTTTGTGCTATGGGTGAGTACACACGGCTAAATGATTGAATTTCTGGCCTTATTCAATAAAGATCAGTGGGCATATCTGACACATCTGGGGCAGATCATTTTTTTTTTTACCCCCCTCTACATTACCCCCTACATTAAACGTTTTGTCCAGTAATAATCATCAAGTGAAGCATCATGCATGATGTAGCGAGAGCAGAATTCGCTGGTGGAGGCTGGACAGCAGCAGCTATAGGTCTGACGGTAGCTTTATGCAGAGAGACTGAACTTGAATATATCAACCCACCCAACTATCAGGAGCTCAGAGACACTATCTACTGCATAGTCACCAATATCTAAAATACACTGCTCAAAAAAATTAAGTAATACTTGGAAAATACATCAGATTTCAATGGGGAAAAATCTCATGCTGGATATCTACACTGATATGGACTGGGTAATGTGTTAGAAATTAAAGGATGGCACGTCGTTTGATGGAAATGAAAATGATCAGCCTACAGAGGACTGAATTTAAAGACACCGAAAATCAAAGTGATAAAAAGGATGCAGCAGGCTAGTCCATTTTTCTGAAATTTCATTGCAGCAACTCAAAATGGTACTCAGTAGTTTGTATGGCCCCCACCTGCTTGTATGTATGCCTGACAATGTCGGGGCATGATCCTAATGAGACGACGGATGGTGTCCTGGAGGTATTTCCTCCCAGATCTGGACTAGGGCATCACTGAACTCCTGAATGGACTGAGGTGCAACCTAGCGGCATCAGATGGATCAAAACATATTGTCCCAGAATTGTTCTTTTGGATTTAAGTCAGGCGAACGTTGGTGCCATTCAATGGCATCAATTCCTTCCTCGTCCAGGAACTGGCTGCATACTCTTACCAAATGAGGCTGGGCAGTGTTGTGCACCAGGAGGAACCCAGGACCCATTGTACAAGCTTAGGGTCTCACAATGGGTCCAAGGATTTCATCCTGATACCTAATGGCAGTCAGGGTAGCATTGTCTAGCCTGTAGAGGCCTGTGTATCCCTCCATGGATATGTCTCTCAAGACCATCACTGACCCACCACCAAACAGGTTACGAGATTACAGGTAGCATAAAATTCTCCACAGCTTCTCCAGACCCTTTCATGTCTGTCACATGTGCTCAGGGTGAACCTGCTCTCATCTGTGAAAAGCACAGGACGCCAGTGGCGGACCTGCCAATTCTGGTGTTCAGTGGCAAATGCTAATTGTGCTCCGTGGTGTCAGGCAGTGAGCACAGGGCACACTAGAACAGTGGTCATCAACCCTGTCCTCAGGGCCCACTAACAGGCCAGGTTTGCAAGACAACTGAAATACATCACGGGTGATATCATTTGCTGTTCAGTGATTGCAGTATTCTAGTCTGCATCTCCCCAAGGTAATACATAAAACCTGGCCTGTTAGTGGGCCCTGAGGACAGGGTTGATGACCACTGCTCTAGAAGACATCGGGCCCTCAGGCCACACTCATGAAGTCTGTTTCTAATTGTTTGGTCAGAGACATTCACACCAGTGGCCTGCTGGAGGTTATTTTGTAGGGCTCTGGCAGCAGTGCTAATACTGTTCCTCTTTGCACAAAGGAGCAGACACCGGTCCTGTTGATGGGTTAAGGACCTTCTACGGCCCTGTCCAGCTCTCCTAGAGTAACTGCCTGTCTCCTGAAATCTCCTCCATGCTCTTGAGACACAGCAAACCTTCTGGCAATGACACGTATTGAGGTGCTATTTTTAAGGAGATGGACTGCCTGTGAAACCTCTATAGGGTCCAGGTATCACCCCATGCACAAAAAAAAAGTTGTAGAGTACAAACTGTGAAGTAGGTAAACATTAACCAAGCAGCGTATACTAATCAAATTTATTAATGAAAAAATAGTATGGAATAATCTGCATGAAAAAACAGATACCTTCCAAAAAGATTGGATGACATAAAACATACACACATACAAAAAGGTAAAAACAATCCAGGTAATGATCCAGTATGAGGGAGACATCAAACAATCGAATAATCATAAAATTAGAGATGACTCAAAGAGCTCAGATCTGACATAAGAAATGGCTGGTTGATTCCTAGAGCAGCTTGTAAAAGGATGCAATATAATTCAAGACCAGTGATAGAATCTCAGCAAATCACATCAAGACAGATGGAAGAAATGGTTGGAGATAATAAGGAATAGTTCCTATTAGTGCAGTAGATTGGATGTGCTGGTGAATTGAATAACTACTAACAAGCTTGCATCTGATATGTCTAATGCCCCGTACACACGAGCGGACTTTTCGACATCCAAACTCCGACGGACTGAGTCCGGCGGACTATCCGATCGTGTGTGGGCTGCAACGGACTTTAGCGAAGCTAAAGTCTGACGGACTTTAGAAATGAAGCATGCTTTAAATTTTCCCGACGGAACTCCGCCGGACCCGGTCCCCTTTGAAAAATCCGCTCGTGTGTGTGCTACTCCGACGGACTAAAACCGACGCTAGGGCAGCTATTGGCTACTGTCTAGGAACTTCCTACGTCGAATCCAGTCGTACGTCATCACGTTCGACTCCGTCGGAGTTTGGTGTGATGGTGTGTGGTCAAGTCCGTTCGGTCGAAAAGTCCGCCAGAACTCAGTCGGAACTCCGGCGGAACTCCGGCGGAACTCCTTTGGAGGTCTGTCAGACTTAATCCCTCTCGTGTGTACGGGGCATTACAATCTTGAAGAAGAGTCATTCCAAGTGCAATGATGAATAATATAGTTGAAACATGATGAAATGAAATGATAGTCACAGACGTTGATTGTGACATGTATTTCTGGAATAAACAATTGACCGTATGCATTCAGATTAAGGAGAGATGGAATAGGTAGCTGGTGAGTGGCATATAGCTATTAAAGTGATTGTAAAGCTACGTTTTTTTTTTTTTAAATAACAAACATGTCATACTTACCTCCACTGTGCAGTTTGTTTTGCAGAGTGGCCCAGAGCCTCGACTTCTGGTGTCCCTCTGTGGCACTGATAGCTCCTTCCCGCATCATATAACCCCCTAGGAGTAGCGCTCTCCCAGGGAGTTACCTTGCGGGCGTGCTCCCGAGTCCAGCATTTCCATAGACGCAGAATGCCTGACTTAGCCCCACCCATCATTGGATTTGATTGACAGCAGCAGGAGCCAATGAATGTGCTGCTATCAATTGATCCAATTGCGTGCCGAGTGCCCGAGTGGCCCAATGGTCAGTCCGCCCCTGACCAAGTCTCATCTATCCAAAAGTTTTACCTTCCAACAATTTCACTTTTGCTTTACGTACAGTAAGCCAAAGCAACCAACTTTATAATTCACCCTGCCAAAGCTAGAACAGTACAAAGTGAATTGTGATTGGTTGCTATAGGTTATTGTACCTAAGAATTCACACTTTAGAAACAAGGTGATTTTACACACTAGTGATGTTAATAGTTTCTTCTACCTGTATGCACACAGATAGAGTGAAGCTACCTAACTTTTGTTTTTGCAGTTTAGCTGCTTAATCAAACCTGTGTGTTGTTAATTCAGTGAAATGAATCAGGTTTTCTTTAATCTTTCACCCATCCCCAGTAAATACTTATCTTACCTTCACTCCGCCACCAATATGTTCACTATTGGAAACCAAAGGAAAAATACCCAGTTTGTTTTGGTATTAGACCCCTTTCACACTGGGGTGTTTTTCAGGCGTTTTTCAGGCGCTTTAGCGTTAAAAAAGCGCCTGTAAAGCGCTTGAAAGAAGCCTCATCTTCAATCCCAATGTGAAAGCCCAAGTGCTTTCACACTGAGATCCCTTTCACACTGGGGCATTTTTTCAGGCGCTTTACAGGTGCTTTTTTTTAAAGCTAAAGCGCCTGAAAGAAGCTGCAACTGCAATCCCAATGTGAAAGCCTGAGTGCTTTCACACTGAGGCGCTGCACTGGCAGGGCATCAAAAAAAGTCCTGCAAGCAGCTTCTTTGCAGCGCTTTTGAAACGGTGAATACACCGCTTCTAAAGAGCCCCTTCCCAGTGAAATCAATGGGAAGCGCCTGCAAAACACCTGAAAAGCGCTATTGGCAGTAGCGCTTTGTGGGCGCTTTTAACCCTTTATTTGGCCACTAGCAGGGGTTAAAAGCGGCCCAATAATGCTCGAAAAACGCTGCTAGTTTAAGCTGCACTTTACAAGCGTTTTTCGGGTGCTGACATTGTGAAAGGGCTCTTAAAGCACTTGGGCTTTCACATTGGTATTGCAGAACAGGCTTCTTTCAATTGTTTTACAGGCGCTTTTTTTTTAACACTAAAGCGCCTGAAAAACGCCCCAGTGTGAAAGGGGTCTTAGGGAGCATATGACTCACTTCATGAGGCATCACTGTGTCAATCAGAGCTGTCACAAGAAATCAGCCAGGGCCTGCCTGAGGTTTAGGCAGAATTGCTGGCCACTTTGGGCCTTCAGCAGGAAGGGGGGGGGGGGGGGGGCATTTTAGTCTTTTTTTCCGCACTGTCCATAACCCTGTATAAGCAATGGCCATGGTGATTTGTATCTTACACAGGAATTTTCTTTATTTTGCTGAACAGAGTGATTGGAAAATGCCAGAAAGGTAAGTATAAGCTGCAGTGCAGGGCTTAAAATGTACCTGCCACTCTGGCATACATGAGCAAGCACATGTTCACTAAGACCTAATGGTGATTGCAAGAAATGCAACTGTTTAGAGCCACACGAGGGGGGTGGTGTCAGTAAGTAGGCCTTATCAAATGATAAACATCTGTCTATATATACAGAAAACCGGTTAGTAAAATGAAATGTACAAATTAAATCTACAACGTACATCTGTGAAGCCATTCTTTAATGCTGGTGTGTTTAGTGGGTGACAGGCATTACCAGGCTGCTGTCACATGACTGATGGCCTCCAGTGGATAATGTCTTGTGTCCCATCCATCCTCTTCTCATCTCTCCTCTGTGCTGCCCTCACTTCCAGTATCACAGTAAAGCTGTGAGATTTGGTGGATCAGTTTGGTGCACAAGCCTTGTTATTATTCTTGGCTCATAAGGATTCATAAAAGGCTTTTTTTCTGATGCTCTTGCTGTGCTTTTTTTTTTTTTTTTTTACATAAAGGACTTTTTTCTTCTGACTTTTGATCCTTTGTCCTCCTGTGCTTGGTCCTCGATCGTATAAATGGTTTGTCTCGATTCAGTATTTTTTTTGGAGTGTCTGAACATGAAGACTGTCTAATTTTATACCATTTGGGCATTATATGGATAGCAGCACTATGCCCAACTTTTAGACATTAAAGAACTGATATTTATGCACAAAAGACTGCTTTCCACACAAGTACTGTATGTCCCCAACAGAGAGAGGTCAGCGATCTGCAGACATTCTCCAGAATGTGATTGGATGGGTGAAATGTAGGCGATCCAGCGGCCATCATTCTTCAATGTTTGCAGTGAACCTCACGTTTTCCAGTATGGAGGATACAAACAAAATAATTATTTACATAACAGTTAATTACTTTTTTTTTAATGTGTTCTGCACTGTAAATAAAATCCACCAGATTAGGATGTGGTCACATCTGTCTAGAGTTTGGATAACACATGTTCCCGGGGATGTTGCAAACTTTCTCAGGCTCTAATGACTTTTAGCAGGTTTTATTGACTGTGTTTTTATGATTCACAAACTGAAGTGTACCTGACTTATTCCAACACTATTAACAAGCAAGGTGATCATAGCCATGGCATTGAGTTTAGAAGAGAAAATCAGTATGAATGCCTGCTAGGATTGGCTATCAATTGGTATTATTATGATGTAGAAATTAATTTTGCTGTGATTGGTTGGCCAATGGGTGTCTTTACAGTTTCCAGAAAACACAAAGACTTTAGCCTCATACACACGATAGGACTTTGTACAAACTTTCCCTTGTATTTTTTTTACAAAGGGAGTCAGCCCTGAACTTGTATTGCATACACACAGCAGGACTTTTTCAGCCAACTTTCACCAAATCACGAGGTTTTTCTGCTCTTTACCGCCACCTTTGGTCAACTTCTGTATTGTTGTCTGATCTTTTGCATTGGCATGCCTGTTTGTACTATGTACAAAAGTCCTATCGTTTTCTGTACACACGATCAGACTTTGCTCCATCGGACTCTTGTTGCCAGAAAGTTTGTCCGTTCGCACAGCCAACAAAAGTCAGATGGAAACCAAAAAAGTTTGTCCGATGGAGTGTACACACGGTCGGATATTGCTCCAAAACAGCTAATTTGCATGTTTGTTGTCAAAAAGTCTGATCATGTGTATGGGCCTTTACTATGATCTCCTGAATTAACCAAAATTTGACAATTATCCTATGTGTACACACAGGGCTTCACAAATCCCAGGTGCCAGTTCGCCATTGCGAATAGAAATAGCTCCCTGGCACCTGGGCTTTTGTCAGTGGCCGGAAAGTGTGAAGTCTTGGCCGGGAAGGTGGAGGTGGACACAGAGCACTGCCTGGGAACGTGATTAGTGGCGGTGATGGAGCAGGAAGAGAGTGGCGCAGCAGCTGCTAACACGATGGGAGGACCAAGCGGCCAGCAGATTGTAATCCAGCTGGGGATTTCCATTAGCCTGTCATCCCCACTGCTGCTGCTGCTGCTGCCCTCCCCCAGGGTATTGCGGGAGGCAGGGTCCATTTTAAGAAGGCGGCGGTCCATTTTAGGAAGGAGGCAGCCCGGCTCAGGGACACGGGGATTCGGAGTTGGTGGTCTCCCGACACCAGAATACCCTGCTGTTCTAGCTGGAGGAGAGGTTAAGCACAGGAGAAGAGGTGCTGAGCCAGGAGCAGTTCATATAAATGCTGGAGAGCCGTGAGGTGGTAATCCCTTGCTTGCCAGCATGTCCAGCTCGGGCACACACTGTATACAGCAAATAGTTTTTTTTGGTGTATTTTTCATCAACTGGATGCTGAATTTATACATTCGCTTTAGATTTTAGATTTAGATTTTAGGCTTGCTGAGCCTAGTAGTCCTCCAGACTTTTCATTGCATAGTTCATTTGTAAATTTTTCTTTTGCAGCAAGGAAGTGGATATAGTCAATATAATGTTAGGCCCATAATGAAAAAAAGGGGAAATCGCTTATCCCATATGCAAACCTACAAAAATTTACAGTATACGTATACATCACGTTTACCCTGTGCAATGTATCAAATATTACTTTATTCATGTGCAAAAAACACAACACAATATTGCTTAATTCACATGCAAATAAAAAAAATAATATATCATTCACTAATAAAGTGCAAAATGCCTTGCACTAATTTAAACCAAAGTACATATATAAAAAAATCTGATTATAAAGTCCAACTATTAAGTGTAAAAAAATATGAAGTTCCACAAGCCACTAATAGATGGGATTAGCGATTCCCCCCTTTTTTCATTATAAGATTTTTTTTTTTATGTAATCTTTATTTATAACAACAAACATGACAAATTATGAGGATGCACACAATGAACGTTGTCCTCAACATACTGTAAGGCAGAAATAAATTACACAGATCAATACAAGCAGTAGTAGGTCATGAACATCTTTCCAATGCTATGATGACCTTTCCCAAAAAGGGGGATAGACTACCTATCTGGTATAAAAGCTACCCAGGCTTGTGGTGGTGTGGTTAGGCGAGTATGTGTTGCCTCACGGGATGAGTGAATTGTCTGGGTTTCCAAGTCTAATAAAGAGCCCACTCCTGCATGTACTCGGTGGAGGGGGGGTGGGGGTTGGGGGTTCGAGGAGCCTCCATCTGACCCTCTCCGGCTAGCATCTAGCCCACAGACAAGCAAGAGTAAGGTGTCGTACCATTATGGGCCCCATCTCCATTACAGTAAGGAGAGGGAGCGTCAACCATTGTAAAAAGTGGACTTAGTCTTGGGAAAGTGCCTAATTTCCACAAGGTAGCCTGGTGTAGGTAAACATGTGTGAATCCATAACATAACCGAGAAACCAGAAAAGTAAGTAAGATGGAAAATAAGAGAAAGAGGGAAGAGAAGAGAAGGAGTCCTCTCCTCCTGGCATGCACCCACGTTCTTGCTGAGAACTTATGTGTAATTGCTCACAATCGTCGGTCCACTTTTCAAAGAAAATTAAGATGTATTTAGAGTGCCAGTCCTGTCAGTTCTGGGGTCTCTATCTTAAAGGGTTAAGCTATGCTGACCATTACGTCCCCTGAGGGAGGGCTCAGCAAGTTCCAGTAAGGCAATATCTAGGCTGGAGGGGATAAACCCCATGTCGGAGGTGTGTTTTAACTAAGGGGTCCAAGTAGTGTTAAAACGCTCCTTAGTGCCATTGCAAGTTGCTACCCATTCTTCCGCTTCCGTAATCTCCTTCACCTTCCTGGTCCATTCCTCTCAACTAGGCACATGGGTCTGCTTCCAATAGATGGGGAGCAGGCATTTAGCAGCATTCAGGAGGTGTGGCAAAGTGCTCATCCTATACTGGCTGGCAGGCATAGGAGGAATATGGAAGAGGAATTGCAAAGGAGAGAGGGGGATGTCAATACCCAGTATATCCTATATCTGAGTTTTAATTTCCTCCCAAAAGGGCCTGATTCTCAGGTATTCCCACCATAGATGAAGTAATGTACCGCGGAAACCACAGCCTCTCGAGCAGCAATGGATATGGAGAGGTAATTTCAGGAGATTATAGGAATTGTCTTTTGCATATGCTACATCATTTTAAATAAGAAAGAAGGAAAGTGTGACTTAAAGGGTATCAAAGTACTGTGAAAAACTCAATTCACATATTTTAAACCAGTAAATGTTAAAAATTTCCATAACACAATTAAAGGCGTAAAGCAGGGGTGCCCAACCAGTGGCCCGCGACCTCCTGCTCTGGGATAGAATAGAAAGAATACTGTTATTAAAGGTCAGTTTATTACTAAAATCACAGTGTGTGTATTGGCATATCTTTTCTGCAGTGGTTACTGGGCTGCTTTCAAACTGATCCACAGGTGCAGAGCAGATTACCTGCGGGGTTAGCTGCACTGATCCATAGACTTCTATTATTACCTGCCAGTTTGGTGAGCTTTCTGAAAGTGCACCAAACCTGCAGAATATAATAGAAGTCTATTACAAACTGCAGGAAAGCCAAAGGTACACTGCGTTGCATACGTGGGGCGGGTAAACCGCAGCGTATCAGTGTGAAAGCAGCCTTGGACCCTTTTCACACGGTCAGTCCAACAGTCCGGCCAATCCTCTAAGTAATGGCAGACATAAACCGACTTGTGTTCTACCTCCAATATGATCCGCCAAAAAGTATTGTGGGCTGCATCTGTGTCCGCTCTGCAAATGCAGAGTGGACAAGGACATGCCATCCACCTGCTCTGGTCATTGTGGCTCATGACCGGTTACCAAGTCACTTAAGTGGCCCTTGCTCTTCAAAAGGTTGGGTACCCCTGGCGTAAAGTAATAAAATGACCCAAAAAAGTAATAACCTCCTACTAAAATGCCATGCAATACACATCTGTATTGAAAAGTACTGTATAATCATATATATATATATATATATATATATATATATTATATGGTGACTTGTATCACAAGTCTTCATGATTGGATTCACTACACATTTCTTATTCCTTAGGAAATATAGAGATCAAAAAAATATTTTGTGTGTACCTTTTACAATAAAATTATTTAAAACCAATACCCCAGTAGGAGAAAGGCTAGATAAGTGCCTGCGGAGGTTGCAAAGGACCTTCAGTAATAAAATATCATTGGCCATCTCTAATAGGGTGATCTGTCTACTGCCACTATCCCAGTAATCACGTTTTTCAAAGCACAGGTGAGATTTTGCGCTAACATATTTCAAAGTGTTGCCCAGAGAGCACTAGGCAAGTCACATCAGTCTTTGCATCAGAGACGTTTACACTATTATTATACATTTATATATCTTTGACATAACCTGCAGTGCTGTACAGGAGAATGCTGAACCAATCTCCTAAGTCTTTGCATCAGAGGAGCTTACACTGCAGTGTCCCCTACAATCACACACTTTTATTATTATACATTTTTAGAGCTCTGACATATACTGCAGTGCTGTACAGGGAACACTGAGCCAGTCACATCAGTCTCTGCACCACAACAGCTTACAAGCTAAGGTCCCTCCACAATCACACACTGATAACATTACACATTTATATAGCTCGGACATATTCCCCAGTGCTGTACAGAGAGCAATCATGTCAGTCTCTGCACCAGAGGAGCTTATTCTCGAAGGTCTCACCACAGTCATACACATTAGAGACAATGCTGGGTATGTTTTTGGAATGATTCGGGGGCACCAGTAATCTAAACAAGCACAAAGATAACATACAAACAATTATAGCTCTGGCGGAACTGAAATGTCACAAGATAATTGCAACGCCCTGGTTCTGTCCATCTTAGTGTAGAAATCTTTCAATTTGGGTCCTGGAGACCTTTAAATAGCTGACAGATGTCTGAACCCTGTAGCCCTCCACCCGGAGATGAATAATCAGGTTTTGGTGGACTTTACTTCCAGGATGTGGTGGGACACCCCCACCTGTGCTCCCATAGTGGTCTTCATAATAAAGATATGTATAAGAAAACCCTGGTGAGAAATGCGGGAGCAGTGTCATTCCAGGACATAGAACACACAATGAATGGGCTCCAGTTTACACAACAGAAGCATTGTATTGGCCAGAACTTAGTACAGTGAAAGCTGCCTTAGAAAGATTGTTATTCCAGAGCTCGTTGGGGTTCAGATAAGCATCTGTTCCATAACAGTTGAAAATGTTCCCTTTGTTGCCTTATTAAATGTTTTTCAGACATCTTTCAGCGTCCTGAATCCTCTCAGAACTTGTTTATTTTGTGATGCTTTGTACAACATTAGAGAGAGTTGGCTCATAATAAATAAAATTGTCCAACTTGCAGCCATTTCCTCGTACTTTTGGGAGCACAGGCACAAATATTGCAAGCTGTCCACAGAGCAGATTGTACTTCTTTGAATTAGTTTGATATGTCGGTCTGTACGGTATTGCTGCATGTATTTAAAGCTGATACTTGGTCTTCACTGGACAATGAAATATGAGATTTGGCCACACACATCACAATCTGATTGTACAAACTGCGTAATCTACTTCAATGTTCTTACCAAGGGTGTAGTGAGAAGAACTACCTAACCAATCCATTCAATTTACATCCCTCAGCCAGGCTCTTATATGACAATTTTTGGTAAACTCTAATTCTGACAATATTTGTGTTTTTATAATCTGATCAGATCTAGTAGAAATTCATGCCTTTTCACTTTTCTTGAAGATGAAGGATTTCCCTGTGTGATTACAAGTTCTCCTGCCTTCCTAAGAACCTTAATATATATAAATATCATCTGTCACAATGGTATCGGAGCCTGGTTCTCCTTCATTCTATCCTGCTTTCCAGCTTTATCTGGGGACATTAGTACACGTGGACTTGTTTCTCTATCAAATCATTTTGGGCCCCGATTCTCCAGCTTTATGCCAGGGTCACAGGTGTAATTGTGCCTAATTTGCCACGGGTAGTTCTTTTCCATGATTCCTGGATCTTTTAAAAAAGACAAGAGATATTCTTATGCCACGTACAAACGATTTTCGGCCAGCAAAAGACAGATGAGAGCTTTTCATCGTAAAATGCGACCGTGTGTATGCTCCATCAGAATTTAGCTGGCCGAATTCTCGACAGCAAAAATTTGAGAGCATGTTCTCCATTTTTCCAACAGAAAAACGTTCTATCGGAAATTCCGTTTGTGTGTATGCAATTCCGATACGCAAAAACTCTTGCATGGTCAGATTCAACTATGAGATGGATATTATTGGCTACTGGATATTAAACTTCCTTTTTCTAGTGCCGCGGTACATGTTGTACATCACCACATTCTTGACGGTCGGAATTTGGTGTGACAGCTTGAGCGAAATTCCATCAGAGCTTTTTCCAACCAAAATTCCGATCTCATGTACGCGGCATTAGAGATTTTGTTACTACGGCCTATGCTGTTGTTCCTCGCAATTTGAAATGTGTGTAAGCAGGTTTCTTGTCTGGTAAAAAGCCTAGGCTTATGACATCATGCACATCTCTCTCTCTCGTGAGAGTTTGCCAGGAAGAGAGGGGGGGGTGAGTCATAAGAGGGCCAATGAGAGCCGCAGAACTGGGGGTGTGCCTTTGTAACTCCAGGAAGTGAACAGGCAGCAGCTTCAGCTGCCCACAGTTAAAATGGTTGCAGCCAGACTCAGTGGAGGGAGATTTCTGCAGCATATTTGGCAAGTACAGAATCACAGTATATATAAAATAATATGCAAAGATGGCAAAGATGTTTTTATTACAAATTATGTGAGCAGACTCCAGTTTCTCTTTAAGTAAAAGCTCTCAAAACCATCAAATGCCTGGTCTGAAGTCCATACAAAGGGATGTATGCAAGGGTGTATCAAAAGAACAGGGCTTGTGCTAAAAGGGAATGAAGAAGTGATGTAGGATATAGACACCATGAAATGGTTAATCATGGTGTGTAATTGGTGGGAGATATGGCCCAGCACTGTTGCCATGGGTAACCAGTGAACTGGTGAATAATATAATAGCAATCATCCAGTAGTAGGTTAGTGCCTTGGCATTTGAGATCGGTAGCGAGGGGGCTGGTGAGTCTGTGAGTCTGACCCCCTTCCCATACCCCAGGACCAACATTATGGGACAGGTAAATTATGGAGAAATGGATCCAACAAAGTGTTAATGCTCATTAGTAGCAGAGGTCCACATTGTGTGACAGGCAAGATCTTCACACTGTCACTGGGAGTGAGGAGGCAATCATGGCTGTGCTGTTGGAGCAGGACACAGGCTCCTCGATGTCCCCTCAGAAATGCTGCAATCACAAGGAAGGAGAGGGTGTGTGGTTACATGAGATGAGTGATTTACGGTAAAGTCTTCAGTGTATCAAGTGGAACTGCACAAGGCAACAGCTCACTTCTAAGGTTGGGGGGCCGACTTAATCCCGATTTCCGCATGATCGTGGCCCCCGTGCCTGTGTCCCGGGCATTAGCAATGGCGTTTAAGAAGAAGTCCTCATCGGGCGACAAGCTCTGCCCATGTGTTCTTTGTAATCCTTTAGAAATTAAGTAGGCCGGGCTGACTCCACATGGTAGTCCAAAGTTGTGTTGTCAAAAAAGGTGGGAGCACACTATATTTCTGGCACATTAACAGTTATTTTTCAGTACTAGCAGCCTGTTTTAGGGCTAAAACATGGGAAAATGTGCTTGTGTTGCAGAAATGTACTAAATGTATGTATATCTTTGGCCTTAAAATATGTTTTGCATCAAATAATGCCTTCACCAAAATTGTGCCACATTTTCCCTTTACTGTGTGGAAAATATTTTTGCACAAAGTAAAACTTAAATTACATTGACTTTTCATGTGCCTATGGTGCTATTATTCAAATGCACATTCATGTAACAATCTCTGGTTTAAGTGATGGAGGGGGTATTGCGATGTAAACCCTCCCTCCGTCATTTAGGGGTCAGGATAATCAAAGGCTGAAAGCTTGCAGTGTCACAGTTGGAAGATATTACTTAGTTATGTTAATATTCACCTCTGTGGCTGACAAGTTAAACATGGACAATAGATGATTAATTCCTAGGTGTTGTGGAATTTTAAACAATAGAACACCAGCCTGAGGTATGCGTGTGGAATGAAGCCATCACTCAAAGTTTTCACTAATTGCAACCCTTAATTAATTGTAATCTTTAAAGATTGCTTACTTTGATTGGTGATGGAGATCCTCCTTGGGGGGTGTACTGTCTTTTTCCCAGCTGAAAAAGAAACAAACAATATATTTTTAAAGGCAAAGTGACATATTTATTATACTATATTATTATAATTCATGGATAAAGATATGGCTGGTATTTTGCATTAATGCATCTCTAAAAACAAACAATCTGAAATAACTACAGCATGAAAAAATGTATCCAAACCACCCCCCAAAAATGTAATATATTTCACATTATCAGTTCTTAGACAATGGTTACACTGTCAAATAATAGGTTGGTAAACCTAAAGAAAATATATCCATTCTTTTAGGACACTAGCAAAAACACAAGGCATGCTGGGAGTATGAGGGGTTATCATGGGCTGACCTACAGTGTCGAATCCTCATGTAGACGACAGTATAACTTGAAGGTCTTAGACTTTATGGATGATTAAGGTGTTTTTTTTTTCTGTCCCATGGCAAGGTCAACAGTATAAGATATTGACCAACAAGTTCGATAAGCAGGTCAATGTTAAAAGTGTTTGTAAAGGTTCACATAAAAAAAAAAAAAAAAAAAAAAAAACATGTCATACTTAGCCCTGATCCTCCTCTTCTTGGGTCCCCCACCAGCGCTCCTGGCCTCTCCCCCTTGCTGAGTGCCCCCAGTGCAAGCTGCTAGCTCGGGGGGGGGGGGGGCACTTGCTCACTACCATGTGGCCTGTTTGTCTATGAGACACACAGAGCACGGCTCAGCCCTCTGCCCTGCTCACTGGCTGTGATTGATACAGATGGCTCCCGCTGCTGTGTTCCAGCCAATGAGGGAGAGACACAGGAGAGCTTCTGCTCTTGTGCATGTCATTGGATCGGGATTGGGCTCAGGGGAGTATAAGTTGGGTTGAGCATGAATGCATGAAGGTAAAAAACCTTCAGCCTTTAGAACCACTTTAATGCAGACCTTCAAAGGTGATGGTGTGCTGCTTAGCCTCCTCCCCCCTCCCTCTCTTAGAAATTGTCAACCAAACAAAGCAATTCTTTTGTCCTGCAAAGTAGTATTTTCACATTTCTCACCTAGACGAGAAGTGCTCCCCACCACCCCCTGCGCATGCACATGGCTTGGGACCTGAGCGGTTTCACACACACATGCAAAGTTTGCTACTAGGGAAGATTGAAACCTTTCCTGTCTTTGCGCATGAACAGAAAATCAAAGACCGGACCCACGAGCACATCTGCACATGCCCCTTAATGGTGAGGATCAAAGCAAGTGAGTACGCAAAGCCAACTGGAACGCAGACTGAAATTCAGCTTTAAAGTGTATGAAAACTGTAGCGATGATCTTTTTCATCTGTTAGATATGCCATTAAATGTGTTTGTTATATCTGTACGATAAGTGTAAAAAATACCTGTTGATCATGTCCTAAGTTTAGTGCTGTGCTGTATTCACCTGCTGTGTTATCTCAAGAAGTCTAATTAGCCTGCCCGGTTTTTATTTAGAACTAGAGGATAATTAGTGACAGTATGAGTAGTTAAGCACATGCCAACTAGGCAGGGCTGACACCACTCAGTCCACAAAAATGCTGTTTTGTCAGGTGACAGGAAAGGATGTACGAGTGGAGTACATTTCTGGCAGATCATTGGATATTCTTTAGTACCTTTAGGGTCTCTAAAAGAGTAAAATATGGGGGGGGGGGGGGGGACGCACATAATGTTGTTTAACAACAAACATTTTAAATAACTATTTGATACAAACTGTATAATCTGAGGCAAATAATATCCAACTCATCGTGGGGTTTATTCGATTTTTTGATAGGCCATGGTTAACATTAGTATTGCAGTTATGAAGTAGACCAACTGCATGGAGTGTCACCTTAAAAAGACAGTTTCTTGAGTTTGTTACATATGCCTCCTTGTACTATTCCTGACAGGCTGTGTGTGAACTGTATTTTCAGTTCTCAGGGTTCATGAGCTACAGTCAGGGGTCAATCCACAAATGTTTCGGTTTTGCAGTACTTGTTGATCCAGAAAGTGATCAGCTGTATCACAACACATAACTATGTTCCGGGAACAGATGTAAGTCCAACGCCTGCACACAAGAGCGAGCCTATGACCTCACTGCCATTCATGAGGTCCAGCTGTTAATGACTTTGTTACAGCAAAGTCTAATCAGGCTTTAATTACAGAAACAATGTTAGCAAGGCTTACAGGACTTGATGTCACCATTTACACGAGAATGACGCTCGAGGGTGGAGTCACTTGCCAATTTCAAAGCACTGATCTGGCCAGGAACTGTGATTACCAAGGATAAATCCTCATCCTGGTTGCATTTAACATCACTTGTAGATAATGCCAATGGATCTGATCTTTTTCTTTCATAATTTTAGACGTTGCAAATCATACATTAAACTAGTTAAATTTTTACCTCCTGACATCTATTTATTTTATAATTTATTTATGGTATTTATAAAACTCTTCTGCCGCGTACACACGACCGGACTTTCCGAGAGAAAAAGGTCAGACGCAATCATTTCATTGGATATTCCGATTGAGTGTGGGCTTCAGCTGACTTTTTTTTTCCAAAAAGTCTAACAGGCCTAGAAATAGAACATGTTTTAAATCTTTCTGATGGAATCAATTCCTATCGGGAAAACCATTCGTCTGTATGCTAGTCCGACGGACCAAATACAACACAGGGGCAGCTATTGGCTACTGGCTATTGAACGTCCTTTTCTATTCCCGTTGTACGTCATCGCATTTGAAACAAACGGACTTTGGTGTGATCGCAAAGACCGTCAGAGTTTATTCCGATGGTAAGTCCAGTTGTGTGAACGCAGCATGACAATTTACAAAGTGCTTCACTTTTTGTACATTTACACCCTCAAAGGTTGTAATAGAGGGGTTTGCAAGTAATTGTAGAATAAAGGACACTATTCGTCCAATCTAGAAGTCAGCATGTACTACTGAATATTACAACTTTCTGAAGACATTTAGCAGCCTATTTAAGGCAACAGTCAGCACTCCAATCAATGTCTCCAAACTGTAGTTGAACCAAACTGTAGCTAACCCGTACTTCAAAGGCTTCAACAAGCTGCTTGAAGCTTTCCATAAATGTTACAAAGTTTCGAAAGAGTGTTCTATTTGCACAAGCCTCATGTAAAGAAGGCCTTAGGATTTAGTCTCTGTAAAGGCTCCCAGGACCCTAAGCCTAAACTGTTCGTAGGGTCTGGACTTCTCTCCATGTTGAGATTCAGCCTCACCTCTCCTGGCAGAAAATCACACCACTTGTTATTTCCATTGTCAGAGGCTCAGTGAGAACAACAGAGGTTAACTCATAATGAAGGAGTTGTAAAGCTGGTGCTCATATAGCTATTCTGCCATGCACTCTCCACCTGTAAACTGAGAGTGGTCATTTTTAAAGAAAAATTACAGCCATGGCTGTATTATATATAGTTACATAGTTGTCACAGCTTGGACCAGTGTGACTATGGATATACCATACCTGAGCAATCTCAATGGAAACTGGAAATCACTGAAGCGTACACCACTCTTACATTAATCTCCACTTACTTCCAGGTCTTGTGTTGAATGACCACACTCCTGCTCACTGAACACAGGAGGTCGGCCACTTGATGCGGGCACCATTCAGAGAATGCTTTGCGTTTTCAGAAAATGATTTGCATTCATTCAGATTGGATGAGGTGGGGCAGTGACATCATGCTCTCCACCTTGTTCAATCTGACAACATTTTGCATTCACTGAGAAAATACTTTTCTGAACGGTGCCAATGTTGAGTGGCCAACCACTCAGAACGGAACCCAAAAGCGAGTGGAGATTACTGTAGTAGCAGCGTGTACTTCAGTGATTTCCAGCTTCCAGGAGCATCATCCAGGTATGTTATCTACATAGTTACATTGTAACTATGTATAATATATATATAATGCCTGGAAATATTCTATTACGTCACATTTTCTCAAGTACAACATTTTTAAACATTGTATTCTTTAATCTGAACATAATAAAAAAAAAATATTTAAAAGCATTATACAATATGTTTAAACAAGACTGTTAAGCCAAGCTGAATGTTCCTGTTAATGGCAGCACTAGATAGAAATGCCAGCGGGTGGTCGCATTGTAAAAACACCCTTGGAAGGCTTTGGTAAACCTTAGCCAGCTTACTTTTATAATCTGATGCTCATTAGGCCTATATAGTAAATATACTATTTTGTTTTGTTTTCTTTGATTTAAAAATGTCTGCTGGCTCTATGTATACGATATATAAGAAATATACACAGTTCCTTTGATTGTATTGCTTTTTGTTTGATATGTTAACAGAGTCTTGTAAAAAAACATTTGGCAATAAAATCTAAACAGTGCAACTTGTGCGTTTAGAATAGATGGATTTTTGAGAGGAACATAATCTAGGATCGGGGAGGAAATCATTCATTAACACAGAAAATCTCTTTGAGGCTGACGGGCATGTTTCTGCTCTCTGGGTTATGTCATTAAAAGAAAGAATCGTGTTAAAATGTACAGAGAGCTTAAACAAAAATTGGCAAATGTGCAAATCGAAACTTTATAGCCGGATCAGAGGAAACACAGTGCGTGATGTCATTGGGAATGCAGTACAGTCATGTTATCAGCAGCAGATCTAAGGTATGTTAGTTTGGCCCAATCTGTTCTCCCACAGTCACACAAAATTGCTGGACATAAGGGCAAACCACCAGAGCAGACAACTGTTATATTACTTTTATGATACTTAGGTCAACATTAAAAAACAAGAGATGAATCCTACTTGTACTGGGCTCTCCTATTACATGTAAACCTCAACTGGTGCAATATCACAACTAAAGTGTAAGTGCACTAATTTTATCAATCAACCTGCCAACCAACTCTACCTCCTTCTCAATACTACAAAACAGACCAGGTCCAGTGTGCTTATTGGTTATGGCTGAGGCTCTTTCTCTTGAACTTGCTCCAGTCCCATACTTCTAAATGCATGCACACTGCACTCCCACAGGAAGTAATGATGCGCATAATATGAACTGTACACATGCGTAGAGTAGAGCTTATGCAAACAGTTTAGAGCAGGGTTTTTAAACTGCGGTGCCGCAAAGAGTCATCAGGGGTGCCGCGGACACTTATTGGTCTGAGTGCTACTCTGTTAACTCCCATGCAGTATTAATCTGTGAGGAGAGAGAGAGCACAATGCACATAGCTGCAGGGAGGAGGATAGAGCCATGCGGCTGTGCTCTCTCTTTCCTTCCAGAGTTGGACTGCCCAGGAGTTAACACACACAGCCCATACACTGCACCAGAGTTGAGTAAAGCCCACGTTTGTGCAAAGAGGGGGGATTTGGGGAGGGGATTTGAGAGGATTCTGCTGTAAGCCCTTGTACACACGGTCGGGGGTTCCGACGGAATGTGTCCTATCGGACGTTTTTTCGGATATTCCGACTGTGTGTGGTCTGCATCGGACTGTTTCCGTCGGAATATCCGACGGACCAAGTTTTCCAACTTGTCGGTAACATTTTCCGACAAAATTTTCCTATCGGACATACTCCGATCATGTGTAGCCTACTCCGACGGACAAAGTGCCACGCATGCTCAGATCAAATTCCTAGACCAAAGCTATTGGCTACTAGCCTGAACGTAGTCCCGTCATAACGAAATAACGTCATCACGTTATGTACAATCAGATTTTCCGACAACTTAGTCCGACCACGTGTATGCAACAACACTTCCGGACCTCTTCCGGAATTAATCCGTGATGTGGGGGGGGGGGGGGGGTGATTGGAGTGGGGTTTGTGCTAAGAGTGTTGATTTGGGAATAAAGGGTCTGTACTGGGGGGGGGGGGGGGGTTGACCTAGGAGGAGGAATTGGGAATTAGTGCTAGGAGGGAGGATTTTGCAGTGTTTGGGCTAGGAGGAGGAATTGGGGGGTTTGCTAAGAGGGGGATTTGTGCTAGGAGGGGGATTTTTTCTATGAGGAGGCATTTGGGGGGGGGGGGGGTGCTAAAAGGGGAATTCAGAAGAGTTACAACCAAAGATCACTGAACTTTGCCTCACAGACTACATTTTAGGGCTTGCTCACACCAGGTGCACGTTTTCTTGTGCTGCACATAAATGTGCTTATTTTTCCAGTCGCATGTATGTGCCATTATTTCTGAATGGCATCCCCGTGCATCTAGCAAATGTGTGTACGCTGGGTCAATTAAAAACTGTGATGTGCACAAACTGGTGTGCATGAGCCCTCAGACTGGTGTGCCTCAGGATTGTGCACAGTTCAAAAGGGTTTCATGACTAAAAAAGCTTGAAAAACACTGGTTTAGAATACAGTGATCAAAGTGCAATAGAAAGAAGGCCCAACCCATGGCCGACAAACATTGGGCAGTACCAGGCAGTGTTCGGCAAGACATTTATACCTAGCAGTAATAAGGAGAACCTGGGGTGACATATCTATACTTTGAAATAGATCCGACTGTCCACAATAATTAAGGTCAATGTCACGTGTTGGGTACAAAATTCCAGTGGTGGGTGTAATCAGAAAGGCAGAGTATTGTCACCTTATAGAGGACCATGTTGGAGGGTGTGATATCTAGGTGATATCCCAGTGGTGGGCATAATCAGAAAGGTAGAGAGTAGACCATGAGCAGAGTATTTTCTGGAGGGTCATGTTTCGGGGGGTGATATCCCGGCAGTGGACGTAATCAAAAAGGTCGAAAGGAGGCAAGGAAACAGTTTCGTCTATATACAGGAGCATCTCAAAAAATCTGAATATCATCAAAATTAAAATTATTTCAGTAATTAAAAAAAAAGTGAATCTCATATACTGTATAGATTCATTACACACAGTGATATATTTCAAGCATTTCTCACTTTTAATTTTGATGATTATGGCTTACAGCTAGTGAAAACCCAAAATTAAGTATCTCAAAAAATAGAAGAGCATAACATCAATAAGAAAAAAGGATTTTTAATACAGAAATGTTGGCTTACTGAAAAGTATGCCCATGTACAGTAAATAGTATGCACACAATACTTGGCCGGGCCTCCTTTTGCATGAATTACTGCATCAATGCAGTATGACATGGAGGCAATCAGGAGGCATTATAGAAGCCCAGGTTTGATTGCAGCCTTCAGCTCGTCTGCATTGTTGAGTCTGGTATCTCTTATCTTCCTCTTGAAAACACTGCACAGATTCTCTATGGGGCTTAGGTCAGGTGAGTTTGCTGGCCAATCAAGCACAGTGATACCATGTTCATTAAAGAAGAAGTAAACCCTGATGAGTTTACTTCCTCTTTCATTCCCTGCAAAGGTAAAGCATAATGGACTACTATGCATCGCATAGTAGTCCATTATGTGTCACTTACCTGACACAGGAGCCAGCGAAGTCACCGCTGTCCTCTGTAGTCCGGCGCATCCATCTTCTCGGTGGGTCTCGCTGCTCCGCCGCTGTCATGCTCTAGAATTTCCTGGAAGAGGGCTGCGCTGACTTTGGACTTGATAAAATACAGTGGACCAACACCAGCAGATGTTGTCTCCCCAAATCATCACTGACCGTGAAACACTGGACCTCATGCAACTTGGATTCTGTGCCTCTCTGCCCCACTCTGGGACCTTGACTTTCAAATGAAATGCAAAATATACTTTCATCCAAAAACAGGACTTTGGACCACTGAGCAAAAGTCTAGTTCTTTTTCTCCTTAGCTAAGGTAAAGCCTTGTCTATATTCCTATTGCATACCTTCCTGGAAACAAGACTCATCAGTAATGGGTGCTGTAGTGATTACCAGCTGGATACCAGAAACACCAAGTCAATGTACATATTCACCAGCACACTAAGAATATCCAGTTGTCCAAAGATTTTTATAGCAGATAGATTACATCACAAGGACAAGTGCAATGTTTCGGAGCAATGCAGGACCTCTTTGTCAGGCTTACCTTAGTTCAGGTAAGACTCTTCTGACATTGTCTCTGGTTCAGGAGTGGCTTGACACAAAGAATGTGACAGTAGCCCATGTCCTGGATATATCTGTGTGTGGTGGCTCTTGAAGCACTGACACCAGCCATAGTCCCTCAAATTCTTGAATGTCCTTTGCTTCACAATCCCCTCAAGGCTGTGGTTATCCCTGTTGCTTGCGCACCATTTTCTACCACACTTTTCCCTTCCACCCCACTTTCCATTCATATGCTTGGATACAGCACTCTGTGAACAGCCAGCTTTTTTAACCACTTGCTGACTGCCACATGTACATTTACTTTGGCAGAATGGCAAGGCTGGGGATATGGGCATACAGGTATGTCCCTTTGTATTTGGCGCTGTGTGGCCATGTGTGTGCCGCCGTCAGCGTGTGCATGACCCTGCCGTGAGCTCCGTGATTAGGATTGCGGGTCCCACGGACTCGATGTTCGCAGGGATACCCGCAATCATCTCACGGAGAGGAATTCCGGGGAGATGCTAATGTAAACAAGCATCTCCCCATTCTGCCTAGTGACACTGTCACTGATCGTGATGTGTCACACGTACCCATGCCCCCTAATAGTTAGAATCACTCCCTAGGACACACTTAAGCCCTTCCTAGCCAGCTAGTGGTTAACCCCTTCACTGCCAGTGTCATTTTTACAGCAATCAGTGCAATTTTATAGCACCGATCGCTGTAAAATGACAATGGTCCCAAAAATGTGTCAAAATTGTCTGATGCGTCCGCCATAATGTCTCAGTAATGATAAAAATAACAGATCACCGGCATTACTAGTGAAAAAAAAAATATTAATAAAAATGTCATAAAACTAACACCTATTTTGTAGACGCTATAACTTTTGCGCAAACCAATCAATAAACGCTTATTGTGATTTTTTTTTAACCAAAAATATGTAGAAAAATACGTATCGGCTTAAACTGAGGAAAACATTTTTTTATATATTTTTTGGGGCTATTATAGCAAAGCGTAAAAAAAAGTGTTTTTTTTTCAAAATTGACGCTCTATTTTTGTTTATAGCGCAAAAACTAAAGACCGCAGGGGTGATCAAATACCACCAAAAGAAAGTTCTATTTGTGGTAAAAAAAGACCTAAATTTTGTTTGGGAGCCATGTCGCACGGCCGCGCAGTTGTCAGTTAAAGTGAAGCATGGCCAAATCGCAAAATGTGCTCTGGTCTTTGGCCAGCCAAATAGTCTGGGGCTTAAGATGTTAATAATGACCTTTTGTGACTTACCTTCCTTGCGGAGGGTGTCAATGACTGTCTTCTGGACAACTTTCAAGTCAGCAGTCTTTCCCATGACTGTGTAACCAAATGAACAAGACTGAGACCATTTAAAGGCTCAGGAAACCTTTACTAGTGTTTTGAGTTAATTAGCTCATAAGGCCGCGTACACACGGGCGGACTGTTCGCCCAACTTAGTTCGTCAAACAATCCGACAAACAGTCCGCTCAAAATTTGCATGAACGGACTTGACCACACACGATGAACGAACAGTCCGCTGAAAGCGTGCGCGATGACGTGAACGGCACGTACGACGGGACGAGAAATTCGACGTCCAATACACTGCAATGCAACCTTCGCCGTGTAAATCCTTTCTGAGCATGCGCGAAACTTAGTTTGTAGAACAAGCCTACACACGAGCGGACTGTCCGCTGAAACCAAGTTTCAGCGGACTGTCTTACGGAAATTCCGAAAAACTTTGTTCGTCAGACTGTCCGCTGAAACTGTCCGCTGAAGCCCACACACACGAGCGGACTGTCCGCTGAAACACTGTTCAGCGGACAAAGTTGGGCGAACAGTCCGCCCGTGTGTACGCGGCCTAAGAGTGTGACACCATGGGGTTGATTTACTAAAGGCAAATCCACTTTGCACTGCAAGTGCACCTGGAATGCACTTGGAAATGTAGTCCCTGTAGATCTGAGGGGAGGATCTGAAATCAGGGGAAGATCTGCTGATCATCCTCCAATCATGTGCAAGCTAAAATGCTGTTTTTTTTATATTCCTTGCATGTCCTCCTCGGATCTACAGGGACTGCACTTCCAAGTGCACTTGCAGTGCAAAGTGGATTTGCCTTTAGTAAATAAACCTCCATGAGTCTACAATATTGAATGTTTTCACAATATTCAAATTTTCTGAGATACTGAATTGTGAGTTTTCACTAGCTGTAAGCCATAATCATCCAAATTAACAGAAATGCATTAAATATATCACTCTGTGTGTAATGAATCTATATACAGTAATAAATGAGTTTCACTTTTTTAATTGAATTACTGAAATAAATATTTTTTTTTGATGATATTCTATTTTTTTTAGATGCACTTGTAATTCTTGCACAATATGTGGCAATTTGTACAAAAACAGCTGTCTACAGTTGTATATCTTCTCACAACCAAAGACACAATACAGACAGAGATCCATCAAATTCAGACTTTGGACTATGAGCACACAAGTGTTTTGAGGGTATCAATCCCACTAAGAAGCAGAATGTCTACCAAATCTGCAGCGCTCCACACTCCGGCCACACGGAGATGTCATAATCAGTAGATCAGCCAGGGAATTTCATGCTGTGATTTTCTGCTAATAAATATATTGTCTCTTTTATGTCTTTGCCAATTGAGCACATGCATGTTTTCTGTTCTCTTACAACTTTACAATGTAGCATATCTTACTACTACAATGAACCAGAAAAAAAAATATAACATCAGCTCAGCAAAGTATTTAAAAAGAATGGCTTCTCTTCTCTCACAAGGATATTTGGGGGGGGGGGGGGGGGGGTTCTGGCGTGCATCTCTCTCCCACACACTTGAGATCAATTCTCACTGACGTATACAAATGTAAAGATTAGACTTATAAACTTATTTTAGTTTCTGTTGCTTTTAATTGTTCTGGAGAACAATGGATTTTGAAAACTTTAAAAAAATGTAAATTGCTGTTTCATCAAACTTTACTTTTTCAATAAAAAAATAAATATTTAAAAGTAAAAGTGTTTTTAACTAATACAAATTCAGAGCTCATGAGGAATATGACGTCATGTATTTCACTAAAGGAAAAAAAACAAAAACATATTATTTCAGGTACTTATATAGTACCATCAATTTACGCAGCATTTTACATATTTATTATACATTTACATCAGTCCTTACCATCAAGGAGCCTACAATCTAATCTCGCATTCATACATACTAGGGCCAATTTAGACAGGATCCAAGATCGCAGAATCTGTCGGAATGTGTCCTATCGGACCGTGTTGTTGGATAATCTGACTGTGTGTGGTATGCATCGGACTGATTCCGTTGGACCCAATTTTCCAACTTGTTGGAAATATTTTCCGACAAACTACATATTCCGATCATGTGTAGAGAATTTTGATCGGACCAAGTGCCACGCATGCTCAGATCAAATTCCTACATCAAAGCTATTGGCTACTAGCCTGAATGTAGTCCCATCGTAACGAAATTACGTCATCAGGTTCTGAAAGATCGGATTTTTCTACAACTTTGTCCGACCTTGTGTATGCAACAGTTTCGGACAAGATCCAACGGACAAAATCCGACGGATTTGGTTGTCGAAATCTCCGACCATGTGTACAGGGGCTTAGAAGTGTGGGAGGAAACTGGAGTACCCGGAGGAAATCCACGCAGGCACAGGGAGAACATGCAAACTTCAGGCAGGTTGTGTCGTGGTTGGGATTTTAACCGGCGAAACCTTTTTACTGCTAGGCGAAAGTTGTTCCAACTTTTATATGTTAGGTTAGGGGAATGACAGAACTAATTTAAGTGATAACTATGGGCAATACTGAGACAATCTGTTCCTCAATGCTTGTTCTAGTATGAATGCTCCATACAGATCATAAGTTTACCAAAATCAGCCAACTGCTGTTTCTATTTACTTTCATTCCTGTGTGCAAAGAGCTAATTATGTTCATTTAGTGCTGGTCACACCAGTTAAAGTGGGTCATTTGTAAACCATATGCTGGACTAAATCTGGATAATTTATCAGTTATGACTGAAAATCGCCCATATCATCAGGAAAACATGTGTGGCTGGTTTGTGAATCATGGAAGATATTGTTAGATAGCTCTGGCATCTCTCCACCACTCCATCCAATAAGGACCATCTGTACTCATATGTCATAGGCTTCCTCTGTTCCCCTTATTAAAAGATGAAGATACCACCATGGTGCTTTAAAATTTCAAACTATTACTTGCAATAAATTCAAATCCACATATTTGCACTTGCAACACTCCATGCATGTGATTGGGAAGCTTGGGTAGAGGATGGTGTCTTTATTCCTGAGAGATTAAAGTTTTTTTTTTTTTTTTTTTACTTGTGCCTACAAGTATGCCTATACTAAGGCTTACCTGTAGGTACAGTGAATATCTCCTAAAGTTGCACTGTTTAGGAAACATTCACACTGTATGCAGCTGGTGATGTCACCGGCACATGCTCTCTGAAGGAACGGTATACCCGTGCCATCCCTTCAAAGCTCCGTGCCACGGCCATGACTCCCGCATGCATAATTGGGATTGATGTCATCACGGCTCAGCTAATCAGACGGCCAGAATACTTGAACCTGGAAGGAAGACTGGGTGAAGATAGAAGCCCTGTCAGCAGTGACAGCTCACCGCTGGAGGGCTTCGTTCTAAGGTAAGTATTTCATAATGTTCTAGTATGTTATGCATACTAGCACATTATGCCATTTTCTTGCAGGGTTTTTTCTTTTTTTAACCACTTAAGGTCAAAGCCTTTTTCTGAGATTTGTTGGTTACAAGCTAAAAACTGTTTTGTTTTTTTTTGCTAGAAAATTACTTAAAACCCCCAAAAATTATACATTTTTTTCTAACACCCTAGAGAATAAAATGGTGGTTGTTGCAATACCTTCTGTCACACCGTATTTGTGCAGCGGTCTTACAAGCGTTTGGCCCCGTCCCTTCTCTCTCCTCCCCTACGTGCCCCTCCCCCTGACTTCTCTGTCAAGATCAATGGCACAACTATCTGTCCCCACTGGTGCTAGGGGTAACCCTAGACACTGAACTGTCCTTTCAGGCACACATCCAATCCCTTTCCAAATCATGCCACCTTAGCCTCCGCAACATCTCTAGAATACACCCCCTTTTTAACCAATGACAACACCAAACTTCAAATTCACTCCCTGATTATCTCTTAACTAGACTACTGCAACTCCCTCTTCATTGGATTACCTTACATATACTATACCTCCTTCACTCCATAACAAATGCTGCTGCAAGACTCATCTACCTTACCAACTGTTTAGTGTCCTCCACCCCTCCCTACCAATCCCTCCACTGGCTTCCACTCACTCAACTAATAAAATTCAAAGTACTAACAATAATTTACAAAGCCATCCACAACTCTGCCCCCAGGTACACCACTAACATACTCTCAAAATATCTCAAAATATCAAACAAGCCGCTCTCGTCACCTTTCCCCATGCTTGCCTCCAGGATTTCTCCAGAGCTTCTCTCATCCTTTGGAATCCCTTACCCCAATCTGTCCGAGTGTCTCCTAATCTATCCATCTTTAGACAATGCCTGATTTCCATTTTGTAAGACCACTGGCCGCTGTGCCTTGCATTGCCCAGCCAACGGTCTTGTCACATCCCTTGTATAGTTCTTTGCACAGTGACACAATTTCTGAGGCTCTCAGTCTGAACCTTCCACTAGGGCAGTGATGGCGAACCTTGGCACCCCAGATGTTTTGGAACTACATTTCCCATGATGCTCATGCACTCTGCAGTGTAGTTGAGCATCATGGGAAATGTAGTTCCAAAACATCTGGGGTGCCAAGGTTTGCCATCACTGCACTAGGGCAATGTCCTTAGATTGACAGCTCAGAAGACTCCTGGTCTGTCCTGCCTCTCATGTCCTCCTATAGTAACTCACAGGCCAGGAGTCTCCACCCCTCCTCAGCTGCAACTGAATAGAAAAAAGAGACTTAGCATGATACAGTGATGTTTACATCACTTACTAAATATGGGCCTGTGACCATATTTGGATAGTGATGAAAGTCAGCATGCTCTGCCCCTTTGTTTCTATTCGGTTGCAGGCTGAGGATGGTTGATTGCTTATGAAGACACAGGCAGCTGCCAGAAATATAAGAACAGTAAACCTAGAAGATTAAAAAATAATGTTTCACTATATCAGACTAAACTATTTACTGTATAAATACAATTCTGGGAGACATTTACAAGAATTTCACTTAACAGTCCTACACTGACAGCGTGGCTGGAGAATGCAGAGGTGTGTTTTTAGAATAAGTGCACAAGTACACATTCAACATTTGGAGGCTCGGTGTACCCGCACACTTTAAGTACAATTTTGTTTGCTTGATGGGAAATGTAGTTTGTAATAACTGTTGAGTGAGAGGGGGAGGCTGTGATGTGATCCCTGCAGTTACACCTCCTCCTTAGCCTAGCAGAGGCTGTTAGTTTTTGAATTAGATGAGGGATGATATCATGATTATTTTATAAGTCTTTTCTCCAAAACGGTGAGGTTTTTAAATATATTACTAATTGTTTAGTGCTTTAGATAGATTGCGTACTAAATTATTTGTGTGGGTATCCTGGAGTTCTTCTTTAAGCTGTGAATAAGATAAATTACTCAAGGTTAAACAGAGTGGATGGACAAATCTGCAGGGTCAGTTACTCTATTATGATCACCGAAAGAAACCAATGAGCACAGAGGGGGACCAGAGGATGGACTCTCCGTTTTTGAAGAGACTTCAGGTGACAATGGGTGTCATATACTGTAGCGCTAATATGCACATGATAATAGCACCCAATTAAGCCATTTAAGACTTCAACTGGGCAGACACGCAAATGGAAAATTGTGTTATTGCCGGCGAACATGTCTGTCAAATCGGCATATGCGGGAATAGTTGAAGTCAATGGGGATCGAACATGCAAAATCAAAAGTCCTCATTTAAGGCTTGTATGCAAGTTATTTACCATAAAAAGTTTATGGGGACCCGTATCAATGCAAAAAATAAAAGTTTTTAAAACTATAATTTTTAAAGGAGCAGTGATTGTAATGATGCTTAAAGTGAAACAATAAAAATTAAAAATTCCTTTAAGCACTTGCAGACCAGCCGTTGTCATTATACTGTGGCAGGTCCACTCTTTCCCGCAAATTGCCGTAGCTGTATGTCGGCTCCTTTAAGAGCCATAGTAGGTGCGCGCACGCACGTTGCATGGCGGGGGACCCAATGCGTGTGGCCGGCGCCCGTGATGTCTGCCAGCCACCGTGATCGCAGGAAAGAGAGCCTGTCAATGTAAACAGACAGATCCCCATTCTGACCGGGCAGGAGAGAGAGATCTGATGTTCCTAGTGATTAGAAACAGTGCTTTCTTTCCTCCCCCAGTCATTCCCATCCCCCACAGTTAACACCTCCCAAGACACACGTAACCCCTTGAACGCCCCCTAGTGTAAACCCCTTCCCTGTCAGTGATATTTACACAGTAATCAGTGCATTTTTATAGCACTGATCACTGTATAAATGTCAATAGTCCAAAAAAAGTGTCAAAAGTGTCCGATCTGTCTGCTGCAATGTCGCAATCCTGCTAAAAATCACAGATCGCGGCCATTACTAGTAAAAATAAAAAAAATACCATAAATCTATTCTCTATTTTGTAAACGTTATAACTTTTGCGCAAACCAATCAATATACGCTTATTAAGATGTTTTTTTTTTTTACAAAAAATATGTAGAAGAATACATATTGACCTAAACTGATGAAAAAAATGTTTTTTTTTTTTTACAATTTTTTGGGATATTTATTATAGCAAAAAGTAAAAAAGTTATTTTTTTTCAAAATTGTTGCTTTTTTGTATATAGTCCAAAAAATAAAAACTGCAGAGGTGATCAAATACCACCAAAAGAAAGCTCTATTTGTGGGAAAAAAAGGATGTAAATTTTGTTTGGGTAAGGTGTCGTACAACTGCGCAATTGTCAGTTAAAGCGACGCAGTGCCGTATCGTACATAATGGCCTGGTATTAAGGGGAAAAATTGTGCCTGGGGGGTCCTCTTCGTCTGCCTGTAAAGTGGCACATCTGTGCGATGTCTAGAACATGCCGCAGCAGTAATGACATTTCTAAAGGAAAAAGTTTAATTTACACTTTCTCGTGGCTGTAATGAAATATAGTTAAGGAAAAAACGGCGTGCGGTCTTCCCCCCAGTCCATACCAGGTTCTTCAGGTCTGATATGGATTTTAAGGGGAACCACAGAATTTTTTTTTTTTTTTTAATTGGCATCCCCCCCCATGTCCCTTCCTTTCCTCACCCGCCAGGCTGAATGCTCAGATAAGGGTCTGGTATGGATTTTTGGGGGGCCTCATGCCATTTTAGTTAAAATTAAGGAATCAACAGATGTGCATTGGCTAATTATGCTATGAATACAATGCAAGTTTTCACTAGGTGATACTATAGGTGGGATTAAAACCCATGTCTCGAACCTTTGAAGGTAGCAGGTCATACCACTATGCTACGGAGCTGAGCACAATCGCACATAGAAAATACAATCACTTATTATGTTTGATCCTATTCACTCTATACAATATTGTTTTGCATTTGAGGCATTAATATTATAACAACTATGCTCATGTGGCATTGGCTCTTAGGCATTCATCTATTGTCAGCATGTGCTGTTGATTAAGATGTAAGCTTTGCGGTTTTTATTTTCACAGTATATAGCTGGTTGCTAAGCAAGGGACCAAGAAGCCGGCCTTCGCGTCTTTAACAACTGTACAGTATATACAAAAAAAATTTGAAAAAAATGTGTGGGGTCACCCCCAACGAGCGCTCCCCGCTGAACTATACCAGGTTGCATGAACTCAACATGGGGGGTGGGTGCCATGCAGATGGGGACAAGGGCCTTTTCCGGAAAAACCCTGGCCGGTGGTTGTCGGGGTCTATTCGGAATCTGGAAGCCCCCTTTAATGAGGGGGCCCCCAGATCCTACCCCCCATGTGAATATTTATCAGGTACATCGTACCCATACACCAAAAAAAACGGTGAAATGTGAAAAGAAAACAAGAGCCAATGTTTGACAAGTCCTGTATTTTAAAATAGCCCTGAGCCATCTTCTCCCCGAGCTGTCTCTCTTGCCGCCATCACCATCGCCTACTTCTCCCGTTGTTGTGTTCTTCCTCGCTGCCATCTTCCTCCATTGTGTTGTCACCCGCTGTCTAGCGTCTTTTACATAGCCATGGGGCGTGGCCATCCGAGAAGGATGGCAGTGAGAGTGATGGCAACAAGAGAAGGCGACAGAAGATAGCGGTGAGAGAGACAGCACAAGGAGAAGATGGCGGCGGGAGTGACGGCTCAGAGCTATTTTACAATAAAAGACTTCTCAAAAACGGTATCTTTTTTTGATGAATGGGTAGGGGTCTGATGTACCTGATACCCATTCATATAGGGGCCGGATCTGGGGACCCCCTTGTTAAAGGGGGCTTCCAGATTCTAATAAGCCCCCTACACGCAGACCCTGACAACCACTGGCCAGGGTTATTGGAAAGAGGACCCCAAAGCACCCTCCCCATGTTGAGAGCATGTGGCCTGGAATGGTTCAGGAGAGGGGGGTGCTCGCTCATCTCCCCCTATCCTGACCTCCAGGCTGCATGCTTGGATAAGGGTCTGGTATGGATTTGGGGGGGGGGACCTCACACCAATTATTATAAAAAAATTGGTGTTGAGTTCCCCTTAAAATTCATACCAGACCCAAAGGCCCTTGTATGGATTTTGGGGGAACCCCATGACAATTTTTTTTGTAAACAATAGTTTTTGGGTTATTTTTTTCCTAATTTGGTGTTTAGAGAGAATTCACATTTAGTTGACATATTTCATGGCTTACCTAGTCCACAAAATAATTACTAGAACCCTGAATTTCAGCTGTGGAGCTTATTTTTTTTTTGGGGGGGGGGGGGGTTTCTTCCCCCTCCCCCATTACACTTTCAACTCAAGTATTTGCACAACCAAATACTTTTGTATGCAACTAGTTTTAATACAGATTTGAAGGGGTATGAATTGTTTGGACTTATAAAATATGTATCTTGAGTCTGTAAAAATCCATTAGTGATTAGTGGTACATTAATGTACCTGTGCCAAAAAAAAAAAGGCATGGAAAGGATGCTCCAGCATTTGACAAATTAGATAAAAGGGCTTACAATCTACAAGGGTAAGACACTAAAAATTTGACACATTAAACAAATCAAGCTAATAACCAGCATAACTAACCTTTTTTTGATCAGAAGTCCTCGCCCCAAAGCCCAAAAAAGTTACATGGCAGAATTCTCATAAGCAAAAACAGACAAAATTAATACAAAAGCCAAACAGGCAGTGTACAAACTACATTGACGCATACAGCTGGAATTAATTAGCAGGAACCTTCCTTTTCATCTCAACCATTACATAGGAGTTGTAAGTCTAACATGTGAGATTTAGAAACAATAATCAAACAACAGCCTTAGTGGGGTGTAGGTCAGGAATTATGCACACCCCCAAAACCATATCTATTTGTAACCCAATATACACACTGCAAAGAAAAATGCAGGCCTCTTCTTAGGCCAAACACATGCCACAAATGCTAAGCTTGCTTGCACATTTCACCCAGTAAAGGACACACCCACCAGTTTAATTGATTCTGTTTCTTCATGTGGGCCTCAAGTGCTCACACCTGTTCATTAGCAATACACACTCTTTACAAATGAAAAACATGCCTCAGCATTGATATCTGTGCAGGCTGAAGCTCAAAATAACATGTCTAAGGCTTTGCTCATGATCAGTGATCCCAAAAAGCTCCAAATCAAATGTATACGTTGTTTGGCATGTGGAGGGTCCAAAACAGGAAATTACAACTTTGTAAGGAGGTGATTCACACAAGTGGGTGACAAAGCACATTCTTGATTCATCATAAGTATACAACCTTAAAATATGTATGCAGCATCACACCAGACTTAGACAACCCAGTTCTAGATTTAGTGAAAACCTCCAACTTGCTTGATTTATAAGGTGATTTATTGGGGTTTCATTATGTGAAACCCATCAAAAATGTTAGCACTGGTGAAAAAAAACTTTAACACCACAACATACAAACCTCTAACCAGGTAGGAATGTGATTTGATCTCAGAAGCTCAGTGCTGCTAGGCAAAAGTGCTAGCCTGTAAGCCAATGTCCTGCCACATGTTTTTTGGCTGCATCTCTCTGGTGTAAAACAGTCCTAAGTCCCAGGGGTGCAAGAATCAATGCAGATTTACTGTGGAAGGCCGGAGAGCAAGTGAACAACTTGTTTCTGGCATATGGCATCTGTTTTGAAGGCTGGTTGTGGCTGATTACTGTCAGCATACTGAGAGCTAAACAGCTGTCATTTTGTGGGTTTGGGCTTGGTAAGTGGCTACAATTAGTGCTGGTGGGGAAATGTTAAGGCTGATTAAGAGTCCTTACCCATGGAAAACATATGACACAATTTGCAATGGTGGTGGAACCCTCCTACACATAAATACTGTATTTAGACATAATTTAGGGAAGGCCCTGGGTCAGGAGTTATGTTTAAAAACATAGGGAGAACAGACAACTTCTCTACATTAAGTGTCATGTGTGGGATTTGACCCCAGAACCTCAGTGCTATTAGGCTTGTGAACCGCTATGCTGCCAGATGTGGAGTCCTCCTACACATAAATGCATTTCTTTGGACATATAGGTGGTGGAATTACATTAGTCAGGAGTTAGTCTTCTTGATTTATTCTGTGATATTTGGTGGTTCTTGGTATATGAGTGTAGAGTAGTGATGTTACCCTCTAATTTTTGGGAATTACCTTTTTATTCCTGATGTTGGTACACAGATCATTTTTTGGGCTCAAATAAGTTTGTGGTATGTAAAGATACCTGTGTGGGTTTGGGTAAAGATTTTTGTGAGATGGACAACAAGTGAATATATTTTAACAAAAGATAAAAACATTACACATTTTAGCATTCTTAAAAACAAAATAGATGCTGAAGAAGCAACATTGTTGCAAGGACAATTTCTTTGAGAAAAAGATACATTCATCTCAACATGAAAAGTATTTATTTGGGGAGGTTATAATTGTACCACATGTTACAATCCATGGCTGAAACTTGCATTGGGCTACATAACAAATTTTGGTATTTACTATAGCTCCCTGTAAAAAAGGCATGGGAGTTAAAATGAGAGTAGTTTGCATGTCTGAGCATCCTCAGTTGTGCTGGCATCTAGTTGTAACAAGACGGGGAATGTATCTCTTCTCAGATTTTTAAAGATATTTCAGTGAAGAAATCACTGTTTCACACACTTTAAAAGCAGATTATCTTTAAACAATATACCACATATTTCAGTACTATTTTGGCTATCATATCATGCTCTAAACATTATTTTCATGTGTGATTCTCCAGATCCTAACAAGAGTAAGGGTTTAGGTGCTATAGTGAATTTGATGTTGAGAGTATTTGTTTGCCAGGGCTATTCTGAATTTCGTTTGGGCGTTAATTATTGCTATTGGGCATTTCAAGCTCTAATTACTGTGCAATCGCACATTTACACTATAGAAAATGACAACCAATTTGTCTTCCACAGAGAGGCTTTTGTCAGCGCAGGTAATAGGTATTTACACGCACTAATCCTGGCTGGTAATGTTGTAAAGGGTCTAGGGTTCTACTGGTCCCTCTAAAGATCACAGGAGCTCTTCTGTATGATTGCCTTTTATAACATGTCTCATTTCCGTCTGACGCAAGTCTACCCAATGTAGAACCATCTCTTCTAATTCCCATCAGGAACTGACAACAACTTCTCCAATAACCTGATTTTTTTTTTTTTTTTAAATTAGGATCTTCAACATCACTGAAAACCTCCTTGACCTGAGCAAATAAGACATCATGAAAATACTTAACCTTCAATTACAAATGATGACATTAACTTTATCCCATGACATGTATGACCTATATAATCCCACAACAGTGACTTTCTGACCCCTAAGAATTAAGGCTTAATGCATTTCCTTCCACTCACATATCAGTTCCAAGCCTGCCAACTACATTACCTGTCTTGTGTGTGAAAGTTTTATCTTTGTGCTCCTTGACTGCCTTTTGTATTGCACACTCCGGCTTAAATTTAGAAATTTACGAATTTCAAATATATATGAATATGATGTAACAATCCTGCCTGAAGCAACCCTGTCACTGAAATAAAATATTCTTTATTTATTAATTTTTTTCCATGCAAAGACATGGTCAGATCTGCTGTGATGGATTCTGCAGATCTTTAGAGGGTTCTCCTTATTACAGCAGAAACAGCAATATAAAATGTCTTCTTTGCAGGGATTATGTTTTTCTATCTATCTATCTATCTATCTATCTATCTATCTATCTATCTATCTATCTATCTAAACTTTCTGGCTGGTTTCATCTACAAAATACCAGAAAATAATAACCCATGTTCAAAATTCATTATTGTTTGATATTTCAAAGCACGTAATTATTCATAGAAACATGAAATTAAACAGCATGAGGTTTGATTTTTTAAGATAAAAATGTCTCATTCCTGCTCTTTGTAATCACCGACTGTAATGCAAACTCTCAGCTCCTTCATTACAGGAATAATCAAAGTCATAATTCTAAAATCAAGGATTGAGCTCACATCAATACGTGTAATTAAAATCAAATGAAATCTAGCTCACAGCTAGCAGATCTATTTTTTACATCAAAAGAGGCATCCTAGCTGTCAGTCACTCCATCATTCTAAAATGAAAAGTATACGTATCTTACATAGTTACATAGTAGATGAGGTTGAAAAAATGAGGTCCATCAAGTCCAAACTATGTGTGTGATTACAGGTCAGTATAACATTGTATATCCCAAATGTTGCGTTCGTTCAGGTGCTTATCTAATATTTTTTTGAAATGATTGATGCCCCCTGCTGAAACCACTGCCTGTGGAAGGGAATTCCACATCCTTGTCGCCACAATAAAGAATCCTCTATGCAGTTTAAGGTTAAAACTCTTTTTCTTATAATTTTGGTGAGCGGCCATGTGTCTTATTAAACTCCCTTCTGTGAAAAATGTTATCCCTATTGTGGGGTCACCAGTATGGTATTTGTAAATTGGAATCATATCCCCTCTCAAGCGCCTCTTCTCCAGAGAGAATAAGTTCAGTGCCTGCAACCTTTATTCATAACCAATATCCTCCAGACCCTTAATTAGCTTTGTTGCCCTTCTTTGTTCTCACTCCATTTTCTGTACAACCTTTCTGAGGACTGGTACCCAGAACTGGACAGCATACTCCAGGTGAGGCCAGACCAGTCTTGTAGAGTGGGAGAATTAATGTTTTATCTCTGGAGTTAGTTCCCTTTTTAATGAATGACAATATTATGTTTACTTTGTTAGCAGCAGCTTGGCATTGCATGCCATTGCTGAGTCTATCATCTACTAGGACATGAATGGTTCCCTATGAGAGCCGTCTTAGTTGGTCCGACTTTGAAAGAAGTTCCGGCACTACCCTGGTCTGACTTGGGCACAATCTCAGCACACTGATTTGAATGGAAGTCAGATCATCATCTTTACTAATCCGACTTGTGGCATGCGACTTAACCCACATATGTCATAAAGTTGACTGGCACCTGAATGCACAACTACTGTACAACTATCCTGCATTTTAGCTAGAAAGTCTTGATAGCCCATAGGTGTTGCTCTAGTCCTTGTTGTCATTATCATCCAACCCAAAAAAATAATGACAGTTTACTATAATACTGAGAAGAGATAAGGCTGCGCTGCACCCCAAATCTGCTGGCCTTGCAGAAGCGATGTAATCACATATGCAGCACAGAACTGTGTACAACAAACACAGGGTGACCTCAGCTACACAAACACTCCCCTTAATCACATCCAGATCAAGTGCTTGCTTTGATCCGCAGCAGATCACTTCATCTTCTGATATATGTTCAGCAGTCTCCGAGCTTTTATTCTCATGTCTTGGACTGATATAAATCAGATCATTAGTTTATAAATAAGCAGAAGCAGAGGGAGACAGGAGGGGGTTATGGCAACATGTCATTTTAAATGATCACAATTCCATCTATATACAATTCACTGTGGGTCTGGCACCTATTCACTGGCCCTCACACTGGATTCACTCCAAGGGGAACAGCAAAAAATACAAAAAAAGCTTGACAGTGCCATTTCTTTTTGTCTGTCTGTAAATTCTCAACCAGCTCCTTTTGGAACCCTATCTTCTCTAAAACTGCTTTCCTCTAGAACAGGGCTCTCCAAACTATGGCTCTCCAGTTGTTCAGGAACTACAATTCCCATCATGCCTAGTCATGTCTGTGAATGTCAGAGTTTCACAATGCCTCATGGGATGTGTAGTTCTGCAACAGCTGGAGGGCCGTAGTTTGGAGATCTCTGCTCTAGAACTACAACACTCCACCTCTTTCTCCTCCACAATTGTGCCCTCTTCTGGACCTAAATTCATACATCCTCTTTCCAGCTCTCCTCCATAACTGTCCCTAAACCCCTCCATCTTTTCCTACATGGTTCTTCTATATCTGAATCCCTCCCTCTTTTCTCCAAAGTGATCTCTCTTACAACCCAAATCCCCCCCCCCTCTTAGAAACTCCTCTGCACCTCTCTTCTTCAAAAATTGCAGTCTTCTTCAACCAAACCCTTCCTTTCTTCCTAAAGACCAAAACCCTCTGTCTCTCCCTCCTCCATAACTGTCACTTTTCTGAAACTTCACCCCTCTCTTCTCTATTTTTATCCTTCCACAAGACCCAAACCCATCCGTCCCTCTCTCCTCCACAACTGTCATAACTATTAATCCAAACCCCTCTGCTCCTCTGTCCCCCACAACTATTCCTCTTCTGGATCAAAATGCATTTCTCTCTCCTTCAAATCTGTCCCTCTTCAGGATCTACATCTGACATTCCTCTCTTCCGCAATTGTCCCCTCTCATAAACCCATATTCGGCTTTCTCATTCTTCTCAGACCCCTGTGTAGGGTCAGTCCAAGGGGCAGGCAAAAACATGGTCAACAGGCCGAGGTCAGTGCAGGTTAAAGGCAGAAATATACGGTAGGCAGAGGCAAATTCGATAGTCCAAGGTCAGTTGACATGAAAGGCAGAAACAACAATGCAGACTGCAGGCAGATAAACAGGCCAGGATTAGTTCACATGGAAGGCAATGATATGGTTGAGGCACCAAGGAAGTATTCAGGACAGAAATTGAAAATGGGGAAATGGCAGTCTATTAGAAATATGGGCTAATAGTTTACAAGAGTGTGATAGCTTCTGAAGCATTCTCCCATGCAAAGACCAGGTTGGGAGGGACATTGGGGACAATGGAAACTGGTGTCTTTCCTAACTCCTCTTTTGGTGCACACCCAACATTTCTTTTGGTCGTCTTCTTCCGGTTGCTGATGGTGGAATATTGTCAGGAAAATGGTGCTCATGTAGTCTGCTGACACAATCAGTGTGAATGCTTTCTGGGGGGATCTTTGTTGATATATTAGTGCAGTGACAATGTCTTCAATAAAATTTAGGAAGGTGTTGGGTGTTTCCGTTGATTTTTGATAGGTGATGAAAGCTTTGTAAATGGCCAAATAAAAAAAGTAAATTGCGACTTTTTATACGTGTTGATAGATATGGCTGCAACATTTGATCATTCAAATTCACCCCCCCATGAATTATTATACAATATTACAATATTGTACTCGTGGATACAGGAAGGCTTTTGAACGGGACCGCGTCCACTGAGGTGTCTTTATGGATGGTGGACATGATGTATCCATCTTTTCTATTCTGCCACTTCACAGCCAACACTTCCATGTTCCTCAAGCTTGTTGATTTTCCCCTTTGTAGCCTTGTAGTGACTAGACTCTGTGGGAAGCCCTTTTTGATTTTTCTTGCGGGGAGATCAAAGTATTCTTCAGGTATAGGTGGCGGGAAAAGGGGCAAACTAGTATCATAATTACCCATATAAATGTGATACCCTTTTTGCAAGAGTGGGAATGACAACTCCCAGGGAATTTTCCCACTTATTCCCATGTACGGTGGACACTCAGGGGGCTGGAGCTGGGAGCCTTTGCCTTCGTACACATGGAAGGCTTGCAAATATCTGGTGGAGCTTTCACAGAGCTTGTTGAGCTTAAATCCGTACCGTGCCCTCTTACTGGGGATATATTGCTTGATTCCCAGCCAACCTGTGAAATGGACCAGGGATTCGTCCACAGGGATGTGCTGGTCAGAGATATAAAGTTTCGAAAACCTCTTGAAAAAAAAAAAAATTAGGGGGGCAAATTTTATATAATTTATCGAAGTTGGGATGATTTTTGGGGGGGGGGGGGGGGAGGGGGCACTGCAATGCAGGAAGCGCATTATAATTTCATATTGGGACCTGGACATGACAGATGAAAAAATTGGCATGTGGTGCATAGGGTTGGTAGACCAATATGCAAGCACTTTTTTTGTAAGCACCATGATGTGCGTAAGGCCTAAAAACAGTTTAATCTCTTCCACTGTTGGGGTCTCCATTCAAAAGGGTGGGCATAGCTTGAGCTGGTGTGGTTTTCTATGAATTGATGAGCAAAAAGATTGGTTTGGTCCACGATACCTTGAACTAATTTATCAGGGAAAAATAAATAAAAATATTGATTTCAGAAAAAACTTCAGTGTTGACCTGCACACCTGGCTGTGCTGTGAAATGGGGGATTGTGGCTGACCCTGTGCTAGAAGGCAGCCACAATGGTTTGCCAAGGTATCTGGAAGCTGGGTTTGGGCCCTAATTCTTTGGCGTGAAATTCCAGCATTTGTACTGGGCCTTTGCTCCTGGGGTCTAGCGCCGTTGGCATTTGCCGATTGCCAATTGGGGTGTTTGGTGCTGCTGGTAGCCACCTGGTCTTCAGAGCATCTTCTTTTTGGATGGACTACTTCCTCCTCTGATTCAGATGTTGATGTACTGCCTTCTCATATTCCAAACATGAATAAGAACTGTAACTGGGCAATGAGAGCTCCCCGCTGCTCTCATCATTCAGACTCAGTATTTGATTTGTCTTTTCTGGAGTGTATATTTTTTCTGGACATAGTGGCTGTATAACGGTTGACACTGATGGGCTGCACATCAGAGACTAATGGGCTGAACGTCAAGGACTAATGGGCTAAACGTCAAGGACTAATGGGCTAAACGTCAGGGACTAATGGGCTAAATGTCAGGGACTAATGGGCTAAACGTCAGGGACTAATGGGCTGCACCTAGGTAGTAGACATGTGCATTTTTTTTCGTCCAAGTGCATTTTCTTCAGAATTTCGGGTATTTTCGTTATCGTTGAATGTATAGAATTAAAAAACTGAAAGATCCGACATAAACAAATGCTTTATTTTCGTTATGACAACAGTTCGATATAGATAGGAGATTCAGCGTAGTAATCATATACTATATCAAATGTAATTCACATTTTTTTCCCTATAAGAACAAAACTTTATTGAATGAATTAATGTGGAAGAGTGCAGCCCTTGAGGGTTGACTTCTCTACAACCAAATCACACACGACAAGAACTGTCATTGGTTATTAAGTGATGGATAAGGTTCCAATGGGAGCACAGACATCAACAAAAAGGTTAGAAATTATGTGATGTTTTCTGTCTGCCTGTCCTGGTGACACCCCTTTCCTACCCCATTTCTTTTCTAGTGTCAGAGAGATACCAAACAAGGGGGATATATTCAACTGTGACTTCGATTATATTCAAGGTCAGACTGTAGCTAGTAATAGTCAAATTATTACTTAAGAGGCCTTCTGTGATGTTGAAGATGTTTCATTGCTTATCCAAACCACTTCTTTAATAAATGTCAGGAACATCCCAGATAGAAGGGATAACTTGCCACAAATTTGTGGCAATGTTGAATTGTAAGTCTTGTTAACTTGCTGCAAATTTTCACTGGCAAGTTGTACACTTGAAGAGCACTTGAAGCACAAGTTCTAGTTAACACTTTCCCAATTTGTAGCAAATTTGCATGGCAAGTCTCTAGCAAGAGCAAAGTTGCAGTGGTGAGTCTACAGCAAGAGCTCTGAAAGTCACAGTGACTCCTGTGGTGGGATGACTATTGCACAACATAACTGAACCAAAACTTGCAGCAAACTTGCAGAATATTTGCAAAGAAAGTTGATCTGGGATCATGCAATGTGGACTTGCTGCAATTGTGCAACAAACTTGTGAAGCCTGGTTAAGTCTAGCAAGAGCTTAGCAAGTAATTTTCAAACTTGCAGCTCAATTGCTTGCTACATGGGTAACCCCAGAATTTACATTATATCCACACAGGTTGCAGAGCCAACTTAATCTAGACTGGACTTCCATTAAATCATCCACAAGGTCACACAAAAACATGGGACCATTGGACAGAGGGGTGAATAGAAGATATGGCTATAGTCATTTTGTATGTAGATGGAGTGTCAGAAAATTTCAGAAGGATCTTTAATAAACATTTCATGTATTGTTCCTTGAATCTCGGTGTGCTTTGTGTATTTATTCCAGATCTGTACAGTATACCAGTGTGGAATTTTGTCTCTTTGCAGAAGCCAGTTGCTGCTGATCTCTGTCCTCTGCAGGGTGACTGGTCTCATATCCATCCACTGCTGAAGATTTTTAAAAGCAGCCTGTGGTGGGTGGGACCTGCTGGGCTCCTCCTATAGCTCTGCTCTCTCTAGCTCTCTTTGTGCAAGGTGACTGGTCTTGTCTCCATCCCCTTCTATAGTTTGCTGTAGGCAGCCTGTAGTGGGTGAGCCTGGTGCTCTCTGCACAGGCTACATGCAGCTCAATCATTGCTACTTTTACCAGGAAATATATGAGTTTTCAGAGGCATTTGGTGCATACAAAGTGGATATATATTCTTTGTGGTTATTGAAATATACAGAAGTATACTTAAATAAAAGTGTCTGGAGTTCAGCTTTAAGTGTTATACTACCCAATTCTCACATACATTATCCTGCACTAATATCAGTCACAGTGCTTCATTTTCTATGTCACTGAGTTTTGCTTCTGTTTGTAATACTTTGATGTTATAAATACAAAATAATTACACACAAGAGGCCAGAATATGACATGGTGTGGTCACTGCGGACGCATGTGGTTGACCATGACCGGCATGATATGGCTCCATATAAGCGTCATTTTTAATGTGACAAAAGACTGTGTGCTTGTGTAAGCCACAGACACGTGTGACCAGCAGGCTTAACATACCATTTCAATAGCTGGGCAGCTCTTTGATTCCTGCGACATTACCAACATCAAAGCCCCCGAAGACCTCATACTGGTGCTTTATTTCCAGATAGTATTAAATCTGTACAAAATAAAAACGTCATTGTAAGCGGTCATGGGCATGTCATACCTTCTGTTCCAATCCTCAGTTATGGTACTGAAACATAAAATAAGGGAAATGTCTTACATAAATATTCTACATATACAGTGCATCCGGAAAGTATTCACAGCACTTCACTTTTTCCACATTTTGTTATGTTATAGCCTTATTCCAAAATGGATTAAATTCGTTATTTTAATCAAAATTCTGCAAACAATACCTCATAATGACAACATGAAAGAAGTTTGAAGTCTTTGCAAACTCATGAAAAATGAATGTCTCTGTACATTGCTCCATTCATCTTTCCCTCGATCCTGACTAGTTTCCCAGTTCCTGCCCCTGAAAAACATCCTCACAGCGTGATGCTGCCTCCACCATGCTTCACTGTAGGGATGGTATTGGCTAGGTGATAAGTGGTGCCTGGTTTCCTCCAGACATGACGCTTATCATTCAGGCCAAAGAGTTCAATCTTTGTTTCATCAGACCAGAGAATTTTGTTTCTCTTGGTCTGAGAGTCCTTCAGGTGCCTTTTGGCAAACTCCAAGCAGGCTTTCACATGCTCTTTACTGAGGAGTGGTTTCCGTCTGGCCACTCTATCATACAGGCTTGATTGGTGGAGTGCTGTAGAGATGGTTGTTCTTCTGCAAGGTTCTCCTCTCTCCACAGAGAAATGCTGGAGATCTGCTGGAGTGACCATGGGGTTCTTTGTCACCTCCCTGACTAAGGTCATTCTCTCCCGATCGCTCAGTTGGGCCGGGCGGCCTGATCTAGGAAGAGTCCTGGTGGTTCCAAACTTCTTCCATTTACAGATGATGGAGGCCATTGTGCTCATTGGGACCTTCAATGCTGCAGACATTTTTCTGTATGCTTCCCCAGATCTGTGCTTCAATACAATCCTGGCTCTGAGGTCTGCAGACAATTCCTTGTATTTCATGGCTTGGTTTGTGCTCTGACATGCACTGTTATCTGGGGGTCTTTATATAGACAGGTGTGTGCCTTTCCAAATAATGTCCAATCAACTGAATTTACCATAGGTGGACTTAAAATCAAGTTGTAGAAACATCTCAAAAATTATTAGTGGAAACAGGATGCACCTGAGCTCAATTTAAGTGTCATGGCAAAGGCTGTGAATACTTATGTACATGTGATTTTTTAGTTTTTTTAGTTTTAATACATTTGAAAAGATTTCAAACCAACTTCTTTCAGGTTTTCATTATGGGGTATTGTTTGAAGAATTCTGAGGAAAATAATGAATTTAATCCATTTTGGAATTCTGTAACATAACAAAATGTGGAAAAAGTAAAGCCATGTGAATACTTTGCGGATGCACTGTAAATAGAGCTTTTTTTTGTTAAGTTATGGCACAATATACAATAGGACAGAATCCTATATAAATGACACATATCCAGGAAACACACATTATCAATATACAATGTGGGAACATTTTATCCATGACAAACTGCGTAGCTTTGACTAAAGTTGCATATTACCCTTGCTATAGGTGTAGGCCAGGGGTGCCCAAGCTTTTGAGGAGCGAGGGCCACTTTAGCGACTTGGTAACTGGCCGCGGGCCACATTTAGCGTAGCGGGCGGATGGCAGGTCTGTGTCCACTCTGCATATGTTGAGCAGACACAGATGCAGCCCGCTCTACCCTAAGAACCCTCCGATCCACCCAGACAGAATGGGACAGATCCCCTTCTGTTTTTTTAAGCAGATCGGATTGCAGATAGGCGGGTATAAACAGACATGAGTAGAGGTGATTGGAGAGTCTGTTTGAATCCACCTGAAAAACAGACAGGCGGACCCGTTCGGACCGATCGTATGAAAGGGGCCTAAGGCTGCTTTTACACTAATGCACAGCGGTTTACCTGCATTTACGGTTGAATCCCATTGGAGCAACATCCTAGCAATAAGGTAGTGTGAGGTGCACAGTTTGTTTATATCTACAGACACCCCTTATCTGCAGTTTATTTTTAACATGTTATAAAGGTGTGCACATTGTGTCCACACAAGCTATTGCTATTGTGACAGCTCTTTTTTTTTATTTACCCTCACTTTCTGGATTGGTAAAAACGGTCCCTAAGGTAAACAGAGGGATGAATATTCCCAGCGGAGACACAGACAGAACTTTTATCTTTTCTACTCTATCCAAGAAAAAAACAAAATAAAACAAACACATTCTTTACATACATTTTAAATAATCGGATGAGCCATGATGCCAAATTTAACCAGTAGGTGGTGCTGCAGGTAAAATTGTAAAGTCTTTGAAATGAAAGTGGTTGTAAATCCTTTACAATCACTTTCACTACAGGTATGCCTATAATAAGGCTTACCTGTAGCTACCGTGGATATCTCCTAAACCTGCACGGTTTAGGAGATAACTCCTGTATCAGCATGTGCCGATGACTGAAGCAACGGCTCGTTTGTGACATCTGCTTCAGCTGACGTGCCGTTACCAGCGGCTTACTCACTTATGCGTGGGAGTGACGTCATTGTGATTCCGGCCAATCGCAGCACCAGTGCCCGCGATACCAAGAAATAACTCCAGGAGACATGTCGCCGGGCAGAGCAGTGTGCCGGGACTGCTGCGGGGGCTTCGATCTAAGGTGAGTATTCCAGAATGAGCTAGTATGCCAAAAAGGTGAAAATAACAGAAAAAGGACTCATTCACACTTTGCAAAAAGAGGGCAATTTGTGGGCAATTATGATCCCTACCAGCCCTTCTGAACATCCAGGTAAAGGTGTGCACTGAGCTGGTTGGTCTAGTACACACAATGGTTGTCAGGTGTTGTAGTGGTCCTAATATCTAACCATTCTTTTCTAAAGGTGGGGATCAGTTCTGCCTTCAATACGGCTAGAAAACATACTGCCCTGGAGTCTCTTGTAGTGTGTGAACAGCCTATAATATTGTACAAAGTGAGTGCAATGCTGCAATAGAGAAATACAACTGGCCTTGGGGTGTGGCATACTGTATATCCTTCAATTTATTCCATTTTGTATTAGCTGTAAGAATGAACTTCATACTTTATTAACACCTTTCTTTATTAACACCTTTCTGTCTAAATGTCCCTTTAATTGAGCTATTACACCTGGGGGGCAGGTCTGCTCAATTAGGTGACCACTGTGGTTGGCTGACATAGTAGTCACATGATTTGGAGCTGGTCCTGCCATCTTCTAATCATTACTCAAGACCAGGAGCTGTCTTTGACAGCTTGGTCACTGTGCTGGGAGTGTGCTCTCAACAGAGAAACCCCAGCCGCTCATGGACAGCCCACCCTCTTTGCTGCCGCACATACGGTATATCACAAAAGTGAGTACACCCCTCAGATTTTTGTAAATATTTTATTATATCTTTTCTTATCTTGTGACAACACTGAAGAAATGAAACTTTGCTACGATGTAAAGTAGTGAGTGTACAGCTTGTATAACAGTGTAAATTTACTGTCCCCTCAAAATAACTCAACACACAGCCATTAATGTCTAAACCATTGGCAACAAAAGTGAGTACACCCCTAAGTGAAAACGTTCAAATTGGGCCTAAAGTGTCAATATTTTCTATGGCCACCATTATTTTCATGCACTGCATTAACCCTCTTGGGCACTCTTGTGCATCATCTTTAGAAGAGGCTTCCTTCTGGGATGACAGCCATGCAGACCAATTTGATGCATTGTGTGGTGTATGGTCTGAGGACAGACAGGCTGACTCCCCACCCCTTCAACCTCTGCAGCAATACCAGCAGTACTCATATGTCTATTTCCCAAAGACAACCTCTGCATATGACGCTGAGTACAAGCACTCAATTTCTTTAGTCGACCATGGCAAAGCCTGTTCTGAGTGGAACCTGTCCTGCTAAATCACTGTATGGTCTTGCCCACTGTGCTGCAGCTCAGTTGCAGGGTCTTGGCAATCTTCTTATAGCCTAGGCCATCTCTATGTAGAGCAACAATTCTTTTTTTCAGATCCTCAGAGAGTTCTTTGCCATGAGGTGCCATGTGGCCAGTATGAGAGAGTGAGAGCAATAACACCAAACTTAACACACCTGCTCCCTATCCACACCTGAGACTGTGTAACACTATTGAGTCATATGACACTGGGGAGGGAAAATGGCTAATTGGGCCCAATTTGGACATTTTCACTTAGGGGTGTACTCACTTTTGCTGCCAGCGGTATAGACGTTAATGGCTGTGTGTTGAGTTATTTTGAGGGGACAGCAATTCACACTGTTATACAAGCTGTACACTCACTACTTTACATTATAGCAAAGTGTCATTTCTTCAGTGTTGTCACATGAAAAGATAGAATAAAATATTTTCAAAAATGTGAGGGGTGTACTCACTTTTGTGAGATACTGTATGTATTAATTACATGGACTACTAGAGGTATTTAGGTTGCCACTTTTATGTACAGTAGGCATCATACCAGGGCTTGACACATCCCAGGAGTCAGGTAGACAATACTCCTTAAAAATTACAGCCGGCGCCTAACGTTTGCAGTTTTCTATAGTTGTTGCCAATGGAGCTGGCTCTTATTAAATAATCCTGCTGGCTCCTGGACTGGACAGGCTGGCTCCTAATACCAATAATATTAGTCCACCCCTTCATTGTACTATGTGAGAATATCTGAATCTGCAGACTTGTTTCTAAAGACTGGCAGACTAGCTGCTTTTCTTCTGCTCCAACTTTGTCAAAATATGATGACAATATGAACATTTCTTTAGTTTGTGTTATGTCAGTTTATTAGGAAATGTTTGGTTCTATGTTATGTATTTTAAAGGATGCAGATTTTTGTACTTTTGTATAAATCCCACACATAAATCCTGCTCTCTTTACTACCCCCCACTGTAAAATAACTGATGCGCCCCCGGTGGATAGAGGAGAATGTTCCTGCCTCATGTGAGGCATTGTTTTGGGCCAAGCAGCTAATTGCTAGGTGTGAGCACTGTCACATGACAGAGGTGGGTATTATCACTGCTCCCACTGCTCTGACACTAAGGCTAGGTACACAGATTTTTTTCTTCGTTCAACCCAGCAGGCTGAACAAAGAAAAATTTAGAGCTCAAAATACTAAAGCCATGTACACACAATCAGATTTTCCGACGGGAAATGTGTGATGACAGGCTGTTGTCGGAAAATCCGACCGTTTGTATGCTCCATCAGACAATTTTTGTCTGATTTTCCACGGACAAATGTTGGATGGCAGGCTTTAAAATTTTCCGCAGACAAATGTCTGTGGTCGTATTTTCCAAATCTGTCACACAAATGTCCAAAGTACAAACACGCATGCTCGGAAGCAAGGACGGGCCAGAAACGGCCGGTCTTGTAAATTAGCATTCGTAATGCAGAATTAACATTTGTGACGTGGCAAATTATGAAATCTCGAAATGCAGCGCACAATTCTCCTCTTCTTTAATGGGATAATAATGAAGCTGCTTTGCTGGTGATACTGATGGAGTTATTTAAAACTAATTTTCAAAGGCTTTTTTTTTCTAGTGATATCAAGAATAATATTATTGTGCTTGTTATATATATATATATTTTTGGTGCAAGTTACCACAATACCATTATCCTGTATTTTTTAAGATCAAAGATACAACTATGTTGGTGTCCCTTGTTAATTTCACATTGTATTTTTTTTTTTTAAATGTTACTGCCAACTCCCAAACTGTCATTTGAAGTAAAACACATAGCCAAGTATTATTCTCCACAATTTTTTTATTGTGCATTAAAAAACAGAAAACAAATAAAATTAGACATGCTATCTGAAAATAGAACTTAACCAAAAAGTGCATTCTATGCATCCAAAAATATAGAAAATATAGCAAATCAAATCATTATTCAACCAAAAAAATAAAATAAAAGCCTCATGCATGTGTCCTGCTTCTTAATATAGGGGGTCAACAATACCATGAATTGGTGAAAGCAGGGGTCCATCTTCTGGAGATAATTCCGAAAATCATCCGGGTTATTCTCCTGGAGCTCCCGCAGCAAAGGCATATGACATAATTGGTCACAATTAATAAAGCAACCAAGTTTGGGTCCAAGAAATCCTCCTCCTCCTGGACTGGACTTGGGTCAAAGCAATAAATCCAAGTCCAATAATAAATAACACTTTATCTCCTCCGATTCCGCAACATGGCTGGTTGACAAACGGCCGCTCAGAAACAAACTTAAAAGTGTGAAATTAAAGTGCGAATCAACACTCACCAAACTTCTACTAACACGAAATTAGCAGAAGGAGCACAAAGGGTGGCGCCTGACAATTGAACTTCCTCTTTTTTCCAGCTCTTATTACATCACTACGCTCGTGTTTGTTGGCCGACAATTGTGTATTGTTTGTATGCAAGACAAAATCCAGGCACACACCTTCGGACAAAAGTCAGAGGTTTTGTCTGCGGAAAATCTGATTGTGTGTGCAAGGCTGTAGGCCCCCCTTTACACTGGCGGAACGATTAGGTCAGTCTGTCAGTTTTTCAGGTGGATCCGATCAGACCATTGATTTGTCTCTATGGAGGATTTGTTTCACCTCTATGCATCACCTAAGGCTAGTCACTTCAGTGGGTAAATGTAAGGCTTTACAACCACCTCAAAAAAGCATCATTCATCTTTTCCCATACAAAGCTTTGAGTTCCTCCAGATTGGAAGTAGAAAGTTCACTATTTGCTGCACCACTTAATCTCCTCTAGTTATGCCACCATCTGCATTTTAATCTATTTTATGGTATGGACATGTTATCTAGACCCCCAGAAATGTACACAGACATGAGAGTATCACATTTAATTCATTTCTGGATACTGCACTATGTATGTGAAATGCCACCAAACCTCTGACCCCTCAGTAACCGTTTTGCAGCTTATAAAGTGACATTTTAAAACTAACATAAAAAGCAACTACCTAATCCATTAGGGTTCCTTTTCTGTAAACAATAGTTTTACAGCCATATCTAATTATGCAGCTGACTTTGATAAATAACCCCCTATAAGTTAAAATTGATGAGCCTGAGGAATGTGAAAACACTGGAATCCTTCAGAGAGGATTTGCAGAGTCCTGTTTGTATAATTTGTGATTTAAAACTAAAGGAAGGCTACGAGAACTGGATGTCAGAGCTCATAAATCAGGAAGTTGGGCTTATTTTCCATCATGTTTGAGGTTAGGACAGAACATCATACTGACACTTTACAGTACAGCCGCTTACAGTGTGTATATTCATATATGTGTGTATTTACTTCAACATAATCACGTGCGATTACAGAAATTCCCATTTAGTGTGAAGCTGTATTGGTGAGAAATGTTAAACGTTTAAGGGAGCCCACATCACAGGCAGAGTGATGCCAGTGATGGCTGGTGGGATGGCTGGTGGGTGCCGCATCTGGCTATAATTTTTAAATTGCTCCAATAAAAGATATCACATTTTTTCAGTCCAGCGTCTTCTCTGTTATATAAGGCTCCTGGAACTGAGTGTAAATGTTTTGTGTGCTCGGCACATTGCAGGAAGTTTGAGAGAGATACACAACGTAACACCAAGAACTCCAATTCTAAATTCTAACCATTTTTTGGTTATTCAGAGATTTGGATGTATCCGAATCTTCGAATTAAATAGTAATAAATGCCATTGAAATCTGCTTTGTTTATTAGTTTTCTAACGAATTACAAATATTCGGAACGATTTGAATTTTGTTTGGTCAAAAAATAATCCACCAATTCAAATCCTGTGTGAATGATATCTGGTTGTTAAGGAGCAGGCCAGGAAGCTGGACGTCACGTCCTTAACAGATGACTCATCAGCTCTCAGTTGGCTTGCCCGCTGACAGCTGAAATGTTACATAGTAGGTGAGGTTGAAGTTCATCAAGTCCAACCTATGTGTGTGATTTTATATTAGTATTACATTGAATATCCCTGTATGATGTGGTCGTTCAGGTGCTTATCTAATAGTTTTTATTTTAAATTATCGATTCTCTTCCACATCCTTACTGCTCTTATAGTAAAGAACAGTACCGCTCTTACAGTAAAGAACCCTCTACGCAGTTTAAAGTGACTGTAAGGCTTCATTTAAAAAAAAATAACAAACATGTCATACTTACCTCCACTGTGCAGTTCATTTTGCACAGAGTGCCCCCGATCCTCGACTTCTGGGCCCACCCCCCTGGCATCATTGGATTTGATTGACGGCAGTGGGAGCCAATAGCTGCGCTGCTACCAATCTATCAAATCAAGAGCCAAGACAACAGGGAGAGGGGAAGAGCACATCGCTGGCTGGGGAATACAGGACTCAGGTGAGTAAAACGGGGGCTAGGGGGCCGCTCAGTGACAGCCGTTCTTTCATTTTAATGCATAAGATGCATTAAGGTGCAAAAAAAAAACAGGGTTTACAACCCCTTTAAGGTTAAACCGATTTTCTTCTCATTTTAGTGAATGGCCACGTGTCTTATTAAATTCCCTTTCACAGAAAAAGTGTTATCCCTATTATGGCGTCACCAGTTACGGTATTTGTACATTGAAATCATATTCCCTCTCAAGCATCTCTTCTCCAGAGAGAACAAGTTCAGTGCTCGTAACCTTTCCTCATAACTAATGTTCTCCAGTCCCTTTATTAGTTTTGTTGCCCTTCTCTGGACTCTCTCCAGTTCCAGCACATTGTTCCTGAGGACTGATGCCCTTTTTATATAACCACACAAACACATTGTGGTTTTCCATTATGCACTTCTATTGGAGTGTTTCGTTTATTCATTTCATATTTATCTAATGCCGCGTACACACGACAGGACTTAAGTCCGGCAGACTTTCGACGGAGTTCTGACAGAGTTCTGACGGACTTTCCGAATGAACAGACTTGGCCACACACAATCACACCAAAGTCTGACGGATTCGAACGTGATGACGTACGACTGGACTAGAATAAGGAAGTTCATAGCCAGTAGCCAATAGCTGCCCTCGCGTCGGTTTTTGTCCGTCGGACTAGCACACACACGAGCGGATTTCTCGGTAGGAACTGGGTCCGGCAGAGTTCTGTCGGAAAAATTTGAAACATGTTCCATTTCTAAAGTCTGTCAGACTTTTGCAAATCAAAAGTCCGCTGCAGCCCACACACGATCGAATAGTCTGCCGGAATCATTCTGTCAGACTTTTGATGTTGAAAAGTCTGGTCGTGTGTACGGGGCATTACTCATTCCTTTTTTCATTAACTGTCATCATTGTCTGATTCCATATAGTCTTTTCTCACAGGTACACACACACGCCTTACACTCTCACACATTTACCTGACTATTCCTGTGTGGATACACAGGTGATTTATTTCATATACCCATCACACCTTTTATTTGCACTTACTTTACTTTTATCTATTTTTAGTGATATTTGGTTTTATACATTATTTTTTAGGTATTGAATGCACGCAACACATACACAGGGATTGTGCTGTGGTGGTCTGGTACAACCCTTGGATGTTTTCCATGGCCCCTCTTCCTCTTGGAGGGAGGAGTGGGGGGTCTCCTGTCTCAACCCCGGGTGAGACACACTGCTAGGACCTACCATATCCCCATTCAGAAGCTGGACAAAGGCTGATTCATAAGTGACTGACCAGTTATCTGTTATTTCTCCATATGCTCCTTCTTTCCAGAGGGAACCATACATTAATAGTTATAGATTTATTTATTCATCTTTCATTATAGTCTTGCCTCTTTCACTCCTGATGATTGGCTACAGGCCATGAAATGCATAGAGTCCCCAATAAAGGGTGCCCAGAGAAGCCGGTTTTTATAATGAATTTTGGAAAATATGTTTTTTGAATTTTAAATTTCCAGTATCATGTATCAATTTATATTGGAAGCATGTTATCCTTCTGCATTTAATCTATCAATCATGATTATTGCAATTTTGATTCTTATTAATTACCTGTATCAAATATTTTATGATTATCAATTGTTATGTTAATTAATTATTGAATATTACAATTATATAATTATATTATTATCAATAATGTTATTACTTCTATTATTATTATTAGTATAAGCATTTTTACGTGATTGTGACACCTAGATAAATTAAAGTAGACCATATGTATTTCAATACGATATATATATATATATATATATATATATATATATATATATATATATATATATATATATATATATATATATATATATATATATATATATATATATCATCAAATGCATTGTATGCCTCAAGTAAAGTCCCGACATCTCCCCCTTTTATCCACATTTACGTTCCTGGGATGGAGGCACGCTCTTGCTAGGTTGCCGGGTCACATTCGTTCTCAATTTTTCATCTAATATCAGACCATTTGTCCCATTCTTCAGAAAACGTAGGCAATGAATGTGAGCGGGTGTGGAAAATTATTTCCATCAGAATAACAGGTACTACTCTGTCCCTGACTTGGGTAAGAGAGATGGAATTGGATTTCATAAAAGGATTCACTAAGGTAGGATATTACTTCTAGAAACCTACTGAAGTTTGAACCATTCATTAAGGAAAGATGAGAGTATAAAGCAAGATCAATCCTGACATTCAACAAGTATCTGAAGGATATCAAATGATGTCTCAAAAGAAACCCCAATCGGAATGCCTAAAGAGACAGTATATAGGAGGAAATGAAAGTCCACAAGGAAAGATTCGCACAAAATAGACAGGTAAGGTTGTATATTGAAAAAGGTTTTACCTGTGAAATCAAGACATACTTGGCAACAGTGGAGCAGCAATGCTGGTTGTAACACAGTGTGCATCTCGTTATATACTATCCAGCTGATTGCTGGATAGGAAACAAGTGAGGACAACCCCCCTGAGTGTCGGGTGCGCGGCACGCATGCATGGAAGCCAGGCAGCAGATGAAAGCAGCCGGAGTGGAAGGGGGTGGACTCGAAGGGATTGGTGTCACCATGACGGTGTCATCAGGACATCCTTGGACACACATCCCGCGCCGGCGCACTTTTCTGCCATGACAACCGGGGCGCTGTCCCGCTATATAGGCCAATGAAAAGGCCACCGCTGCCAGTCAATGGGTGGCAAACGGAGGCCCCCATGCTCCGGGTGGATAGGAGAGTGGGCGAAACCCACAGCACTTCCCCTGGTGGCACGCAGAAGAAGGGACACCACAGCAGCAAATAGAACAGAAATATCCCTTTATACAATGATCCAAAATATATGGGAAACACCTATATAACTATTGATTTTGCACATCTGAAGCTAAAGGCAGGAACTTCAGACACAAAGGCACTTACTTGCGGATCCATAGTCAACATATGAAAATACTTTGGAACAATTTTCTTAATGGTTTGATGTTGGTTGGAGTAACGTGATAATGCGCATCTGATTATTTTCATTTTCAACTTGTGTACATGAAGAATTCTAAAGTACATCGACACTTGTTTTGGTTAGTGCCTTTTTGTAGCCTTTTGTTTAAAAAAGCGGATGAATATCCCTGAGTGCGTAGTCTCTCTCTCTGAGTAAATTAGCTTCCTATTTGAATGTGGCTTCGTCCTGGCAGTTTTGCTTAATTCTCAAATATTGACTATATGGTACAGATGAAATCAGGGCAGGAGGGTGAAAACTACTGGTATGTAAAATAAAATTGCCCGCAGTTGGTTTTCTGAAAAGGCTGCTAGAGAGAAGGCCATTGGAATTCTTCCTAATCTGAACACCCAAAAAAGTTATGGAGTGGGGATCATGTAAAGTTTAGGTTGAAATCATTGGTATTGATATGTTTAAAAAAATCTTGTAGTAAGTCTGATGGTCCATCCCATATCATAAATACATTGTCGATATATCTACTATACCAAATGATTATTTAAAAAGTGGGCCTCTCACTTTTTTCCCTTAATGACAGACTCTTCAATTAATTTACAGAAATGACAGATCATCTTATCCCGATTGCCCAATTGTCTAAAGTAAATTGCTCCCTATAGTCTTGGCCCCAACATTGCATGTATGGTCATTTATTGGGGGGGGGGGGGGCTGGGGGTGGGGTGCTGTTAAGAGACAGTAAACTGACAATATTAGGTCTTTCCCTCTCGGGGTAAATTTAGTGCTAGTTCACACCAGATGCAGTCCCATGCGCTTTTGTTCTGCACTAAGCGCTAGTTCACACCAGATGCAGTTCCTGTTTGCTATTTTTCTGCACTAAAAATGCATGCAGTGTTTTCCATGTATTCCAATAGCTCTAGTTCACACCAGTGCAGTCAGTTTTCAGTGCAGAAAAAAAAGTGGAGCGTGCTGCATTTTTTCTGTACAGAACTGTACTGCAAATTGTATAAAAAATGCACTGGAACTGAGTGTGGTGTGAACTGTAAGCAAAAACTGATTTGGAACATATTCAGAGTGTATTTTTGTGGCGTGATCTGGCCCTAAAAATGCAGGTGCAGAAACTGTCCAGAAACTGACTGGAACTGACTGCATTGGTGTGAACGAGAGCCATTGGAATACATGGAAAACACTGTGCATGCATTTTTAGTGAAGAAAAAAAGTGCACACAACTGCATCTGGTGTGAACTGGCCCTCACACATTGTTTTGAAAGCGGTCAGAGAGTCCAAGTTGGATAAGGAGTAATGAATGGCAATAATATCGTGTATTTGAAGTATAATAGTTGAATACTGCATTTTTATGAAGTCTACAGTGGCTTAGTAATTAGCACTCCATCTGCATGGAGTTAGGATGTTCTCCCTGTGCTTGTGTGGGATTTTTTCCAGCAGTCTAAAGACATGCTGGAAGTTAAACTGGCTCCAGTCCAAACTGGTCCTAGTATATATGTGTGATAAAGACATTAGACTGTAAGGTCCTTGAGGGCAGAGACGTAATGATGTAAATGTGCAGAATGTAAAGCACTATATGAATTGTCTGCATTTAAATACTTGTAATAATAACAAAGTCTATACATCAGACTAGAAAGGGACCAGTTTGGTTCCAGTAGACTGTGCCTCCAAACAATGACCTCACATCTGGTCAGGGTCTGTGACATATCCTAAATGTGCACAGATTGAGGATTCAGGTCAGCAGAGGCTGTCTATAGTTTCTGCTTTGAATTGATGTAAGGGGGACTCTGTTGGGATTCCCAATGTAATGTGGGATTCTGAAGGAGACCATGATGTAAACGGGACTATTTTTTATTTTTTTAGCCCGTGAATATTGTAAAATATATTATGAGATTCTTGTACTGAAAAGTTTGGGGACCCCTGCAGAAGACACACAGTTAGGAGCTTTGTTTGTGGCATCTTTTGAGTAAAGAGGAGCTTTAGTCTACCCCCCTCCATTTTTTTCTATACCCCTGCTTATCTGGTGGTGTTGTAGGCGTAGTATTGATAGTTACCCAGCCACTGGATCCAGTGTTGTCCCGCTAACAACCTTCTGTGACCACACACAGCTCAGTTCTGTGCCGTCATCTTACTTGTGACATCGAGAGGCCTGCTGGCTCTTCCAGGTTCAGCTGGCGGGGCCTCGTGATGACGTGCCAATAGGCCATCCCTCCTACTAGCTCAAGGCTAGACTTAAGGTCTCCTGGGATATGTGATATGCATATCCCAGGTGGCCCAGTGAGCGCTATGCACGTCATTCATCTAGGCAAATGACACGCAAAGGGGCGGGCTGTGTTTTTATGAAGAAAAAAAAAGGCGACGAAGAGAGAAAAACAAAAAACACTGCCCTACTTGTGTAGAGTTGGAGAGGACGGGTCAAGAGGGGGGAAATTCATAAGGACAGTGAAGGCCTGCTTTAAAGCAGAGTTCCACACAAAAATAGATTTGTTGGTGACCCCCTGACATGCCACATTTGGCATGTCATTTTTTTTTTGGGGGGGGCCCAGATCCCACTTTCTCCCCTGACGCTGCCGTGCTGGAAGGGAGATCACCCCCCCTCCCTCCCTTCAATCTTTTAGGACACATCACAGGCCCCAGAGGATTGCCGGCCATTTACAGCACGAAGCGTGGCTTGCGCAGTGCGCGCCCAGCTGTGAGGCCACAGGCAGGCGCCCACAATTAGAATGCCGGCGCCGCAGAGAGGAGGGGGAGAGGAGCGGGGCTTTGTGCGGACGCATCGCTGGACCATGGGACAGGTAAGTGTTTGATTATTAAAGGTCAGCAGCAACACTTTTTGTAGCTGCTGACTTTGAAATGGGTGGAACTCCACTTTAAGTTAAATCTTTTCTAACAATTAACATGTTTCCTCTGATATGTTTGGATCTGATACTTTAGTGTGAGACAAGGGCAGACATTTCTTATCAATCTACTGGGCCCCATAATACTGTAAATATGGATATTCTGAGAATGCTCTATGACATAATGCTCATGCAGTGATAAGAGGAAATTAAACTGATTACTGCAGAGTATAGAGAGTGAAGATGCACATAATTGTTGATTTGGCAGGAGACAACAAACCACAGATTCACATTGCTGGTTAGACTCATGAACTCGACAAACTCCTTCTATCTGTGGCTCCGCCACAACATAATCAGGATGTGAAGCACTTCAGAGATACAAATCAAACTTTGGCTATTCTGGTTACCTTGGGGTTAACAGCATTACACTGCTATCAAAATGCTTTAATTAGGATAAAGTGACTTCAGATGCACAATGGCAAAGAATGAGTTTTTGAATTCTGGTTTTAATTGATCATGAAGCTGGCCTGATAGAAAGCATGGCTTTGTGTCCGGGATTTGTAATCTTTGGCAGAGAATGAATTAGTGGGAGGGGATAAGGAACATTGCCAAAAGAAGGCTTTCGCTGAATGTCATTTTTATAGTTTAACTTGTTATTTGCTAAAAGAAGACCTGGAAGACATCATATAGGACAAAGGGACCACAATCAGCTAATAGGAGTGTATATTATTAACATGTAAACAGAAATCATATCTCAAGTGAACCTGACATAGTCCGAGCACCTCTAATATCATCAGATTCCATCTCCTAAGGTTTCCTATGGGTACATTTGCTTGCACTTCACAATAAAGACTCAATAGGGAGGCCTGAAAAGTAGAGGCGGTAAAGCTAATGCCGCCTACACACAACCAGACTTTCCGGCAGACTAGGTCCGACGGTCTTCCCGACTGACTTTCGGTGGACTTTCTGAACGAACGGACTTGGCCACACACAAACGGACTAAGTCCGTTCGTTTTGAACGTGAGGACGTAAATGGGACTAAACAAGGAAGTTCAACAGCCAGTAGCCAATAGCTGTCCTTGCGTCGTATTTGGTCTGTCGGACTAGCACACAGACAAACGGTTTTCACGATTTTAGTCTGTTGGAATTTAGTCCATCGGATGGATTTGGAACATGTTCTATTTCTATGTCCGATTTTTTTTTTTTAAATGATCGGAATAGCCCACACACAATTGGATTGTCCGGCGGACTGATCCCATCGGACCTAGTCTGCCGGAAAGTCTGGTCGTGTGTACGCGACATTAGGTTTACCTTCACAGGGAAAGTTGAAGTTTGCATATAAAGTAGAGGATACTCTTTTTCCTATAGTAAGTACATACCTACCTGCTTTCTCGTCCCCTTCCCTGAGATCTTCACTGGAAGGCCCTATCGCTTTTAAACAGCCCTGAAAGCAGTTCTTATCAATTATCATTCGATGGCTCCTTCCTTTTTTTAAAAAGTAGATGTTCAGGCAAAAACTTTCTAATGCTAAATCTACTCTCAGCCACATTGTAAAACGAATCGATCCAACCATGTAAAGATAAAATCCCTATACAGTGGAACTTTGGATTGCGAGTAACTTAGTTTCAGAGCGTTTCGCAATACGAGCTATTTTATTTTTAAAAAATCCTGACTCGCTTTGCGAGCATTGTCTCACAAGACAAGCAGGATTCAAGCCGCTGGGGTGTGCAGTACCGCATTTGGCCAGAGGTGCCCGTGACGCTTGGAGACACTCGGAAAAACTTGGAGACACTCCGTTCCCGACTGGTCTCTGAATGTTTCCGGCACCCCTGCACCTCTGGGCACATGTGGTACTGTCTAGACAAGCAGTGGCTGTGGAACGGATTATCTGAGTTTCCATTATTTTCTATGAGGAAACTCGCTTTGATATATAAGTGCTTTGGATTACAAGCATTCTTCTGGAACTAATGATGCTTGTAATCCAAGGTATTACTGTATATACCTTTTCTAAAGCCAATCTGGTCCAGTCTTCAGCGGCGGAAGCTCTGTGCAGGAGAGGACCGACAACAGCTAAAAAATGGCTGGGACTTGACCGGAGCAAAAAATGTATGTATAGAGAATTCTTCTTTACAGGGCTAGATAGGTTAGGCTTATAAAGTGTCTGAGATTAAGTTTTGAATTAGTTAGGATTATTTGGCTGAACTTCAACTTTAAGTATAGACCCATCTATAGCAATAAGGTCCCATACAACCCCCCCTCCCCCACCCCCCCACACACACACACTAGTGTTTATGAATGGCAAGTGTAGCTCTTGGTCCGGACTTTTTTAAAGTAGAACTAAACTCTCTCAATCAACTTTAATTATTTTTAAGATGGGATGGTATACTAAATTTACCAAAGACAAATTGCTTATATCCTAGAGCTGCACGATTCTGTCTAAAATGAGAATCAAGTTTTTTTGCTTAGAAGATAGATCATGATTCTCTCACGATTCTCGCGGCGTAACATAATCTTTCACATTAAAACAAAAAAAATGTTGCTAACTTTACTGTTTCATTTTTTATTTTATTTATTGAAGTGTATTTTTTCACAAAAAACTACATTTGAAAGACCGCTGGGCAAATACAGTGTGACATAAAATATTGCATCAATTACCATTTTATTCCCTAGGGTCTCTGCTAAAATTATATATATATATATATATATATATATATATATATATATATATATATATATATATATAATGTTTGGGGGTTCCAAGTAATTTTCTAGCAAAAAGTATTGATTTTAACTTAAGAAAGAAGTGTCGGAAAAAGATTTAGACTTTAAGTGCTTAAACTTCCTGCATTTACAGTGGTTGAAAGCTTGTCAGACTGCCCAGATTATTTGTTTACACAATAAATTCTATCCCTTTGATCTAAGAAGTAAGTGTTAGTTACAATGTTTCAAGTTCTAAACGTGGCTGAGTGCTCGGGATGCTTTCTTTTGACAGCGAGTGAGCAGATAATCTCTCCACTTGTTTATATGAAAGAATCGCCCACTCTCAGCAGGAGAGATCGTCAGGGAGAGTGAATCGAGATCGCGATTTTGTAACGATTATTCGTGCAGCTCTATTATATGCTTGAACATACTTGGCCAATAAAGTTCAGATTCTTACACACTCATACCAAAACTTAAAGCAGAGTTCCACTCAAAAGTGGAACTTCCGCTTATCCGTCTCCCCCCTCCTCTGGTGCCATATTTAACACCTTTTAGGGAGAAGGGGGGAATGGATACTTGTTATTGACAGGTACCATTCCCCACTTCTGGGAGATGGGGCAACTGCCCCGTCTCTTGGAATTCGGCCCCCTCCTCCTTTCTCTGTCGCCGGACCAATTAGAAAGTGCAGCCGCTTTGCGCATTCACAGAAGGCTTCACAGCCGAGTTCCCCTAACAAAAATGGTGGCAGCTTCAGGTGACAGCCGATCCGAAGATCGTCTGTGGTGCCGACATCATGGGCTCCCTGCACAGTTAAGCAGCTGCAGTATTTGTATTTATTTTTCCTGGGGGGCTGGACCTACTCTTTAAAGACTATCATACAATTAAGCTCTGTCAGTTTTTTAGATTCACTTTCTTGAGTTGAGTGGTGCTTGCAGGGCCACCCATGGCTTGAATTTTAGCCGATTCTGCAACAACCAATCAAAACTTGAACTTTTTATTGGGGGCCATAACGCTTAGGCCGCGTACACACGCGCGGACTGTTCGCCCAACTTTGTCCGCTGAACAGTGTTTGGGCGGACAGTCCGCTCGTGTGTGGGCTTTCAGCGGACAGTTTCAGCGGACAGTTTGACGAACAAGGTTTTTCGGAAATTCCGTAAAACTGTCCGCTGAAACCTTGTTTGAGCGAACAGTCCGCCCGTGTGTAGGCTTGTTCGTCAAACTAAGTTCCGCGCATGCTCAGAAAGGATTTACACGCCGAAAGTTATAATGCAGTGTATAGGACGTCGTATTCTTCGTCCCGTCGTACGTGCCGTTCACGTCATCGCGCACGGTTTCAGCAAACTGTTCGTTCGTCGTGTGTGGCCATGTCCGTCCATGCTAATTTTGAGCGGACTGTTTGCCGAAACTGTTTGACGGACAAAGTTGGGCGAACAGTCCCCGCGTGTGTACGCGGCCTTACACAAGCATTCACAATGCCATATGAAGGGCTAGTTCTACAGATAAGAAAGTGATCTGACAGCACTGATAGCACTTTGTTCAGCATCACAATGGGACACAGTCCCTGGAATTCATAAAGTTTGGCACAGGCAGATTTTGCAAAATTGTTTCTCATGCATTCTAAAAGTGGCAAAGAATGAGCCAAATTCATATATCTGTCTTGTACTTGAATTTGGCTTATGCTTTGTCACATTTAGAATGCTCGAGAGACACTTGCAAAATCTGTCTGAATCAGTTTTTTCTCTGTATGCCAAAAGAGAGTTGGTCTTAATTAGCTTCACTTTTACATTTTGCACATTCAATGTGACATAATGTAAAGTGGCACATTCAATGCGACACAATGTAAAAGTGGTGCATTTTAGAAGTACCTGAATATGTTGCACGAGTCACTGTCAGAACCGAAAGTGTCTCAAATGCTTCATGATTTTGTCACAATACATAAACAAGAGAGATTAACACTGAAAAAGTGGTGCAGCAGCTTTATCGATTTCCCTCCAATGTGCAGCCAGGTGCATGTTAATTTATTTGAGCACCTCATTCATAACACATTCATAAAACACAATAAGCCTCATGCACACTGGGCATTTAGCCCCGATGCATGAGACTCCAGCATTTACGTGCAGGTAGAAGGCACAGGCCCTGCTGCCATCAGGCTGTAGAACCCTATAAAAGGTGCTGCTGTGGCTGGAGGACATTATGCTTCCAGGATTGATTCCCTAGAACACAGACTGCTTGTGTTTTGGGCATTTGTCCCTGGGCACATATTGCCCTAAACATAGAGTCGTCCAGCCACAGTAACTGACAGCCTCTACTAGTTTTACAGGCTGACAGCAGTGAAGCTGGATGGTGCACCTAGACCTAAATCTGCGATCTCATGCATCGGGCAGTGGCGGATTACCATACCCCACGCCATTTAAGGGCCACATAAAAATGGTTCAAAATATTACCGATTTGATCTTGAATAAAATTACAATGAACCTTTTCTAAATCATTTACAAAGGATAGAAAAAAATGAATCAACTCAAATAAATTAAAACTTATAGAGATAATACAGTATTACTGTAACATACACAACAAAAACTTAAAGTACATACACTATCGACATCAGGTTCACATTACAATGTGTCTCTTAAAAGCTCATCTTCTTTCAGGAGTCAGTTTGTAAATCGAATTTGGTGCAACCTTTGTATGTGTAATGTGCAGTAGTGATGGTAATCTCCATGTAACGGCCAACGTGCATAAAAGGAATTCTGATTCTGGACGGCCATCCTTGGTTAATTCAGCAAGCCACTTTGGACCCTCGGTACTGGAGAAACCCCAAGATACACAAAAAGCAAACAAGATGTGTATTCATAGGGTCGCTGTCTTTTAATGGGAAATATTCCAGCTTATATAGTATACAGATGAAATGGAAAGGGGGGGGGGGGGTGCTCTTAGTGACAAGAAGAGTGCACACTACTTAGCTCAATGTTATCCCACTAGAGCACATGCTCGAGAAATCTGCATAGGGACCCCTTAACGCTACCACTGCTTAGGGGCCGAGTTTAATATATCACTGGCACTGGAGCTAAATGCCCATGTGCATGAGACCTAAAACACACAAAACAGGCATACAGTCTTTTCAGCTATCAAATTTATGTGTCAATTGTGAGTTTTGCCTGACGTGAAAAACTGCTATGAAACGTTATGTAGCTACCCGAATGTGTGTTGTTATCGCCCCCTGATAGAAGTGATGTTCATACTCTAATCCAATTGGAAATCTGATCTTTTAACTGTGCATTATGGGAAACATTTTACTAAAACTGGTGCACACAGATCCGGTGAAGCTGGATTTCCACTATTGCGACCCTAAAGTTGCGTGATTTAGAATGCGACTGAGTGTAACTTTGATCCAGCTTTACAGTATCTGGGTCAAAGTTGCATCAAAAGTCATATCAAAGTAGTGCAGGAACCTTTTTAAAAATGATGCAACTTTAAGTCGCATAGATGGGAATGGGTGCCATTGAAATCAATGGGCTGTGACTTGTCATGCGACTTTATATATCAAAAGTCACATGACAAGTCGCACTTGTGGAAATGGAGCCTAAATCTTCCCCCTATATGTAAATATTTGCCCTTCTCACCTGCTTCCTATCTTCCCATAATCCCCTGTGTTTCTAACTTTTGTGAGACAACAGTAGGTTAGTATTTTGAGTAATGAGTTGCTGTATTTAATAATCCAACAGTTGCCATTAGACACAAAGATGACTGTGTCAAACTGTGAAATCACTATTAGTGTACACACAATTAGATTATCGGACACATTTTCATCTGATTTTTGTTGCACGCTAGTCTCATACCGAAAGTGAAGAGGTTACTCAACATACGAAAAGCCTTGTACGACATCAGAAGTGATGTTATGTGTTGAATTGTTTTGTATGGGTTCTTTAATTTTTTTGAGCATGCGTAGTCTTGAATTAACAATTTTTTGGGGACGAAAACTGTACTAATTAAAGAAAAATTGGATGTTGTGTTCATGTACGACCAAAATTTTATAGCCTGCACATCCAGTTTTTGTCGCCCGAAAATTCGTAATCGGCTGTTGAACACACCATGATGAGAAAATCGGCAGATCATCGTTGGACGAAATTTTACTTCAAATTTTCGTATCGTGTGTACGGGCTTTAAGAAAAAGATAGTTTGTTCAGGGAACGACAATTACAGATCGGTGTTTCAGAATTTCTTCAAAATAGCCTTGTGTCATATCCCCTTTAATTTTTTTGCTGAAAGCAATATTTCCACAGCTGGGACACAAGTGTTTGAGATATTCCTCGAGAGAGAGAAATGGAAGTTCAAGGTGGCAAATCATTTTTTTTCCTCTCTCTCCCAGTATTCAGGATGTTCCAGTGTTTTAGGATCAGGTCTGTTGCACGCGGTTAGCAATGCTCTGGATGCTGTCACAGCTGACAACACATGCATGATGACTACAGTGCCCTCTGCTGTTTAAACTGTATACAACCACCATTGACATCATTTACTGTATGTCAAACTGCAAGGAACTGAAGTATAATACATTTCTAAAAAAACAAAGAGATGTCTTTTAAAATATACTGATGGTAATATGCAAATATGCATATTAAAAGGTCAGAGGAGAATAATCATGATTTCAATGTAAAAAATAGGTTGGCTTTAGGGAAATCACAACTTTTATTTAAACCGCTTGCCGACCGTCTCACGCCGATTTACGTTCGGCAGAATGGCACTCCTGCTCAAACTGACATACCTGTACGTCAGTCCGCAAGAAGCAGGATAGCGCACATACCCGTGGACTCAGGGTCCGCCGAGGACCTGCAATCTCGGCGAGCAGAGGCAGAAAAAGGAAATGCCCATGTAAACAAGGCATTTCCCTGTTCTGCCTAGTGACATGACAGGGATCTTCTGTCCCCTGTCATCAGCAACAGTGATCTCTGTCATATCAGTGGTAGCCCACCCCCCCTAAAGTTAGAACACGCTGAGGGAACACACTTGGTCCCTTGATCGCCCCCTAGTGTTTAACCCCTTCCTTGCCAGTGACATTTATACAGTAATCAGTGGCTATTTTTAGCTCCGATTATAAATGTCAATGGTCCCAAAATAGTGTCAATAGTGACCGATCTGTCTGTCGCAATCCTGATAAAAATTGCAGATCCCCGGCATTACTAGTAAAAAAATATATATATATATATATATATATATATATATATATATTAATAAAAATGTCATGAATCTTTTCCCTATTTTGTAGACACTATAACTGCGCAAACCAATCAATATATGCTTATTGTGATTTTTTTTTAACCAAAAATATGTAGAAGAATACATATTGGCCTAAACTGATGAAGAAATTATTTTTTTTACATGTTTATTTGGGGGATATTTATTATAGCAAAAAGTAAAAAATATTGTATTTTTTTTCAAAATTGGCAGTCTTTTTGTGGTTTTAGCACAATAAATAAAAACGGCAGAGGTGACCAAATACCACCAAATAAAAAAAATCTCTATTTGTGGGGAAAAAACCCATCAATTTTGTTTGGGTACAATGTCGCACGACCGCGCAATTGTAAGTTAAATCAATGCACTACCGTATAGCAAAAAATGGCCTGGTCATTAAGGGGGTAAATCTTACTGGTCTTTAAGTAGTTAATATCAGAGTCTGAAAATAAGTAACAGAATGATCTCAAGGGTGGACTGCGAACAATAGATAGATGTGTGGGAGGTAAAATTGCCAGGAATCTGCCCATGATTCCAAATTGCACTGCAATAGTGGTAAAACATACCACACGTGTTTGCGTGCCATTCATTTTGAATGTCACCCCAAATGTGTTGCAGATTTGTTGCCATTGTGGCGTGGCAAACTACATCGCATGAAGCTTGCTGCCCATAAAGAAGCAGGAGATTCTTTTGCAACAAGCTTCATGCAATATAGTTTGCTACAATTGCCACCCAGTTCACAACAATCACGACACAACCACAGCGCATTTGAGGTATCATTACAAATGTATGGCACCCAAACACGTGTGGTGCGTTTTGCCACTAATGCAGTGCAACTGAAATGGGTGATATTTACTTCTCTCTGTGCACTGTACAAATAATTGACACATATTAAAAAAAATATTGCTTTCACCTTTTGTCATCCTTTGTTACATATTAGTGCTGCTGATCTCCTTCAGGCTCTTTTGCATCCACTTCCCACCTCCATGCACGCCAGAAAGAGCTGCATGGCATTTCTCAGGACAGGTTTTCTGATGACAACAGTGGAATATATATGTGTAATGTGTACTGAGACGGCCACTTGTAGACTCAATCAAAATCCCATAAGCCCTTGTACACACGATCGGAGATTTCCACAACCAAATCCGTCGGATTTTGCCCGTCGGAATTTGTCCATCGGATCTTGTCCGAAACTGTTGCATACACACGGTCGGACAAAGTTGGCGAAAAAATCTGATCTTTCAGAACGTGATGACGTAATTTCGTTACGATGGGACTACATTCAGGCTAGTAGCCAATAGCTTTGATGTAGAAATTTGATCTGAGCATGCGAGGACACATTCCGATGGATTCTTCGACCGTGTGTACAAGGGCTAAGACAGAGTGGCAGCGTAGGGGCACAGAACACTGTCACCCTATAACAAGTAACAGAACAAGGACCTTTACAGCAGGATCACCAGGGATTATTTTAATGAAAGCTGTTGAAATATTAAAAGTTACTTTTAAAATTACGATATTTCGTTAAAATGTGTCCTGTTTTACTGGGCCCCGACCTCATCAGCTAAATAGAGGGGGCAAGGGCAACTTTATTGTTTATTTCTACCTAATTAAATGGATTTTAATAGACCACCCTCCCTCCCCCCGCTCGTAGTTGTTTACCAGGGGCTAAATGACATTTTCTTGGGCCCAATCAGGTCAACATAGGGGCCCAGGAAGTGGATTTTTCATTTAATTTACAACTTCTCCACTGTATGTACTGTTAAAAAGGGAGCTGTGGAATAATGTTTGCCACAATTAAACCTGTATGCATTATGCTGGCAGATTTCATTTTCAGTTGAAAACTACAAGTCCTCACAAAGTTTTATACCGCGTACACACAAGCGGAATGTCCTACAGAAAAAGTCAGACGGAAGCTTTTCCTCGTATATTCCGATCGTGTGTATGTTTTTTTTTTTCAGAAAATTCTGACGGACCTAGAAATAGAACATGTTTTAAATATTTCCCACGGAACCAATTCCTATCGAGAAAACTGTTTGTCTGTATGCTGTTCCGACGGACCAAAAATGACGCATGCTCTAAAGCAAGTACAAGCCGGAAGCTATTGGCTACTGGCTATTGAACTTCCTTTTTCTAGTCCTGTCATATGTGCTGTACATCACCGCGTTCTTAGCAATTGGACTTTGGTGTGATCGTGTGTACGCACTACAGTTTCAGCAGAACTCCGTCTGAAAAACCTTCGGAGTTTATTCTGATCGGAAAATCGGTCATGTGTACACAGTATTAGGTTTCAGCACACAAAGCCTGCAGAATTGCACACTTGGGACCTGCAGCTGCCATGTACAGCCACCCACTAACAAGCATAAGGAGGTGCCCCTGTACTCAGCTGCGTGCTGGGGGTTGCGTGAAGCAGCTGCACATGCATGGACTTACGCTCTGAGCACAGATAACATGCATTTGGAACATACATCCGTGCGTATGCAGGTGCTTTACACAACCCCGGCACACAACTGCGTACATCTTCTAATGCATCTCTCTGGGTGACTGTACAGACAGCTGCTGCCCCTTAGTTATTTAAGAACTGTCCGACTGCAGAGTGGGCAGATGGCAGGAGCTTTTGTCAGGAGCAGAGTTTTTTTTTTTTCCTTCCTTTTTTCGGATCGGCAGTGGCAGCAGGCATGATAGATCTACACCCGGTGACAATTTTATTTTTATTTTTAAATAAATAACTTGTCAAAAACTACCCACTGTCCTTTTTTACACTATTTTTTTGGTGAATGAGTAGGTGTACTATGTACCCCATACTCATTCACATGTACCCCATACTCATTCACACTTTTGTTTTGTTTTTAATTTTGGCAAATCCATACCAGACCCGAAGTGGGGGACCCCACATCATTTTTTTTCTAAATTCTTCATTGCCGGCATTTCTTTTTTTTATGTTGAGATGTCAGCAGGGAACCCTGCTGACAATTGATGACTCATCAGTTGTGAAGGACATAGGGGCCGCCTGCTCCTTAGCTACCATGTTGTTTACTGGTTGTTAAGGATGCCTGGTGGCTGACGGTTCTTTAAATACCGCATGCCAGGATCACTACTTATTTACCACATGCATTTTTTTTTTTCTCTTTGTGAACTGACTTTCACTCGTTTTATGCAATATTTACTGAGCGTTTTTGTTTTATGCGGTAACCGCATTAAGCAATAGTGAATTGACATATTCAGGAACACATGCAGTATTTGCGAAAACACCTAAATACTGCATGTGCTCTGGTTCTGTGAATCGAGCCCCCAGTGAGGGTTTCTCAAATCTGACTGCAAAACTGGAAATATACTTTAAGGCCACTTCTTTAGTTGGGAAAACAGAGACCTGACTTCCTCTGTATATGAAGAAGAAGCCTGGGCTAATGTTCTATCAGAGGTGGCCACTATAATGGACAGAAGGGACTATAAAGGGCACACTGTTGCCCCTACCATTTAATATTTATACAGGACAACTGAGTGACTGGATGGTAGCTGACATATCAGCCTAATGGAATTTTCTGCTGCCCCTCCACATAAATTAGCTTGAGCTGCTGTTCATTTTGGCTGTCGGACAAGCCTGCTTTAGGGGGATAAAAACAACTTTTTATTTTGCATCGTAATGAGAAGGAACCGGTGTGGCCCTGGTTAAGGAAGTGTAAATAAGACGTTTTTTTAAATAAAACCAAGGCCCAATGCCACTGGCTGTGATATACGCCAAAAGTCCCAGACGTTTATCGATTGGTCACTTATTCCTGGAAATGAAGAGAGGATAATCTCCCCTCCACATTAGGAGTGATCCAGGACAAGTAATGCTGTTGCCTGCAGCAATTAACCTCCTTTCTGATATAACAGGGATATGCAATTAGCGGAACTCACAGCTGTTGCAGAACTACAAGTCCCATGAGGCATAGCAAGACTGACAGCCACAAGCATGACACCCAGGGGCAGAGGCATGATGGGACTTGTAGTTTTGCAACAGCTGGAGATCCGCTAATTGCAGATCCCTGTGATATAAGATGAAACCTGATTATCTTCCCTCTGTCAGCCCTTGTACACACGGTCGGAGAATCTGTCGGAATGAGTCTTATCGGACCGTGTCCTCAGATAATCCGACTGCGTGTGGTATGCATCGGACTGATTCCGTCCGACCCAATTTTCCAACATTTTGGAAATATTTCCCGACCAACTGGGCCGGACGGACCTAATCCGATCATGTGTAGAGCATTTTGATCGGACCAAGTGCCACGCATGCTCAGATCAAATTCCTACATCAAAGCTATTGGCTACTAGCCTGAATGTAGTCCCATCGTAACGAAATTACGTCATCACGTTCTGAAAGATCGGATTTTTCGCCAACTTGGCCCGACCGTGTGTATGCAACAGTTTCGGACACAATCCATCGGACTAAATCCAACGGGCAAAATCCGACGGATTTGGTTGGAAAAATCTCCGACCGTGTGTACGTGGGCTCATAGGTCCTGTGTATTTCGTTTTGGGTGGACACTGGTTGTATAAGTTCCTGGCATTGCTCACAGCAAAAGAAGTTTGTCTTCCTGACTTACAGTAATTGACTGATCAATAATTTACAAATGATATGTGGGAGGAGCTGCAAAGTTCAGAAGTAAAGAGTTTGTGCAACCAATTATCTGATACATATAGAAAATTAGGTAACAGCCGCCATAATTTACACTTAACTAAAATATTAGTAATTAGACCGATCCTCCATGACAGCCCAGCCTCCATGTAAAATGAACTAAATGTCACTTTGGCTGGATATGGCTGCATTCTGTACAGTGATGTGTTATATGTTGGACCAATATAATTATTTGATATAAATGTATCACATATATAGTCAGGGCTGGGACAAGATCATCTAGAGCCTAGGGTGAACATGCCAAACTGTCCCCCTCAAGCTGTATGAGCATTATATGTCAACAAAATCCTCCTCTCACACAAAAACACTGAGCACTAATCTGCATGCTTACCCCCTAAGCATAAATTCCCCCTCCACCCCGTACAAATCCTCCCCCCTGCTGCAATGCCCCCTCTCAGCACAAATCTTTGTCCCTCCAGCTCAAATGTGCCCCCCCAAATAATTCACCCCTCCTAGCACAAATCCTTTACCTCTAAAATTTCCCCTCCTAGTACGCATCTTTTCTCCCCTCACACACACTTCAAATCCCTCCCATCACAAATCTTCTTCCCCCTTCCCAACACAAATCCCCCTAGATCACCAATCTTAACATCCCCCCAAATTTCCCCTCCTGGAACAATACTTATCCTCTGCTTCCCCTACAAATTCTCCCCTCCCCCCAACCTTCTTGTGGTGTCCCCCACCTCACATGATACCACATTGCTCAGGGCAGTCGCCCCTCCTGCTCCCCCCTTGTGCTGGCCCTTTATACAGTACTGTATACTGCGCTGTAGAAGGTGACACTGCAGTAGAGATGTCTGCTTTGACTTACAAACAGTCCTAGCAGCAACCGTACCATAGTATATGTTCAGATTATAAGAATTGTTAGTGCTGATTCTGATTCATATCTGCATTGGAAAATATTCTTTAGAATCTGAATGTTTTGAATCTGATTAATGGCTATGAGGCAATGCAAGATCCTTTCCAGAATCTGTTTTATTTATGTGACTATTTCATTGTCGCCTTTATTTGTTTTAATAAAGGTTAAAAGGGACATGAGTGAATGAGCAGAACAAAATAATGATAATGCTACATAGAAGCACATGCAGTAATAGATTACTGGTATGGAAGAGAGTTAGCAGAGACAAAGTACATTCTCCTGGGCATATTCCACAAAGTAGTAAATGATTCATATTCAAGGATCCTTATTTATTCCTTCCCGCAGCAATTTATCCATAGTAACTGTGTATATATCATATAGAAGACTGACATTCATGCTTCCTGCTGTGTTATATAATAGGATTCAACAGTATACATAGGGCTAATAATAATGGGATGCTGCGAGTTCCTCATTTAAAATGTACTTTGGGTCTCAGAAGAGTGTACACTTTTCTGACACAGTAAGTAAAACGCTAGCAGGTTCCCTGAAACAGGACTGCAGTTCTCTGAAACAGGGCTGCATCTAAGCCCTTGTACACACGGTCGGAGATTCTGACAACCAAATCCGTCGGATTTTGTCTGACGAATTTTGTCCGTCTAATTTTGTCCGAAACTGTTGCATACACACAGTCGGACAAGGTTGTCGGAAAATCCGTCGTGATGACGTTATTTCGTTACGACGGGACTACGTTCACGCTAGTAGCCAATAGTTTTGATGTAGGAATTTGATCTGAGCATGCGTGGTACTTTGTCCGATCGGAATTCTCTACACATGATCGGAGTATGTCGGATCGGAGCATTTTGTCTGAAAATTTTACCGGCAAGTTGGAAAAGTTGGTCCGTCGGATACTCCGACGGAAACAGTCCAATGCAGACCACACACAGTCGGAATATCCGACAAAACGGTCCGATCGGACACATTCCGTTGGAATCTCCGACCGTGTGTACAAGGGCTAAGAATACCTAATCACATGCATGAACAATTATAAAAATAACAGGATTTTTGCTTGTATATGATTGGATGGCTGAAGTCAACCATTATTCACTAAATCAACTGAAAAATTATTTGCGAAAGTAAACAATTCCTTCAGTTTAGTTGGAGTGGACACTCACTTATTAGTGGACGTACAATGATGTTTGGGACATTTTTCGCCCAACAACGGACCGGTGAGGAAGAATTTCTTATATATGATATATTGCATCTAGAGTAATCACTGTGTGGCCTCTACAGGCTCACAATACAAACTCCATCTATTCCAAGTCTCTCTCTGGGCTTCAAGTCCTGTTACTCCTGAGGCAAATGCCCTTTCTGCCCCTCTATTAACTGTAAGTAAAGGTGGCGGACAGGTAGCAGACTTCTGAAGGTAATTCCCAGTTCTACTTTACTAGCGAGACGTGACCCATCTATACACTCTTTGTGTAATTAGAGCCCTCTCCAGAATGATCACAGTTCATTACAAATTCCACTATGGAGATGGTTTTTGCTAAATGGAAAGTTCTTCACGTCAGCCTATGAGTGGAAACATCTGGACCTTTTAGATTATTTCACATTGTGACAGACTATTACTTTAGACATTTAAATTTAAAATAGCTCTTTAACTCTGTGTGACCTGTCAGTGATTTGCCAAATACTTCAAGGGGCCCTCCTGTGCAGCCAATCCTCGAAAGGCTGCAGCGATTGCTGATGCTTGTTTTGTTAGGAATGACAGTATATGTAGCTTTAAACATAACAATATGGGATGTCTTCAGATCTGAGGAGAAAAGTTGACTATCCAATATCCAAATAGTTTTCTTTCTTTAGAAAACACTTGCAGCAAATCCTTCCTGTTTGTGTTACTGTGTGTCATTTGGTATACTTAATTGTAGGTAACATGGTACAACTGACACACTGCACAACGTGGTTGAAGATGTGCGTCAACTGATCTCAAGTTGTTTGCATTTATTTGAGCATTTGTGACAGAGGGTGAGAAGAGACATCTGCAAGTTTCTGGACTGCTATAAAGCATGTTAGTTTAGTCGCAGGAAGACAAAGTGACTGGGCTATACACAGTGGAAGTGCCGAAATCACAGCATTAACAGCTGTCATTGACATCCATTGACTTCTACTACTAGATGATACAGTGAAACAATACACATACAGCACAGAAAATATGTAATACTATAGACACATTTCAATAAATACAGTGATGCTCTTTAATACTAAGGCTAGGCTCACAACTCATGCTGGGGGACATGTAATTGTACGATTTGCCATACTCAAAGAGAAAAACACGTTGCTGATCCACATACTGGAAACAGCAGCATGATTTCCCGTACTGGGAACCGCGATTTCCCTGAGACCACATTTTTGGAAAAGGTGCAGGGACCTTTTCCCTGCATTTTCAGGAGGTACAGCAGCCAATTTAAATGGGTTTCTGTGCTTGAGCAAATGCAGCCACAAAGACGAGATCTAGGGGTTAGAGTATATTTTTGTTTTTTAATTAAAGTGGTAGTAAACTCTGTACTACCACTTGTACCTACAGGTAACCTTATAATAAGGCTTACCTGTAGGTACTATTTTAATTCTTAAACAGCTTAGGAGATATTCAGCGTGCACGCGGCTGATGACATCATTATTGCATGCGCTCTGAAGTTTTGGCTTATAGTGCCGGGCCTTCAGAGCCCATGCTGTAAACAGTGACGTCACTGCGGCTCCGGCCAATCACATAACCAAAGCCCACTGACCCGGAAGACACACAGGTGGAACATGTCAGCACTCTCAGTGGTGACTTTACAGCGCTGGAGGGCTTTGTTCCAAGGTGAGTATTTCACAATGTGCTAGTATGCAATGCATACTAGCACATTATGCCATTGCTTTATAGTTTTTTTTTAACATGGGCAGTTTACAACCTCTTTAATGCTTGGACAAAGTAAGTGGCAATAGGTAGGCCTGGCTTGCCAATGCTCTGTTGATCTAACCCTACTTAATATCACTGTAATCTAAATGGATGCAGTGTTGTCTAGCACAGTGTCACTCAGCCATGTTTCCATGGCAAGCTGGGATTCCATATAGGTTCACCTGGGGTTCTGTGGGCACAAGACCCAGTTTGCCCTGGATCAGAGATAAATGAGATGGGGGCCACTTTGTTGTGATAGGGGGTTCTGATGGGATGTGAAGACTCTGATGTGGTGCGGGGACTCTGTCATGGAGGTACTCTGATGTGATGGGTGGCTCTCATGTATAGGGGAAAGCCTAATGAATTGAGTAGCAGAGAGATAGCATAGGAAGCTGTAAAGCTTAACCAGGACACAACAGTGCCACCCTCCTGACTTTAGTGTGGTGGTAGTAGTACTGTATGTGACTAAAGCTGGCCATTCATAGCTCAGTTTTTGTTTTGTTTTTTTGTTTAGCCATTGGGCTGAATGAAAAAGACAGTACAGATTTCTCCAATCCACACATGGACTCCTCCAGTGTCAGAATAAATTGATCAGTGCTGCAGCCTACTAAGGTTCTTCAGCAAGCCCGTTCATGAGCAGTTGATCAGTACATCAACTGCTCTCAAACAGGACTGTCCATAGATGGATTGAAATTTGTCTGGTCCCTTCTGAAAAGGCTGAAATCCAATTCATATCCAAGTCCAGCTTTAGAAGATTCACTGAAAAGAATTTCATAGTGGATTGCTGATCAACACTTTTGCCTTGCAACACTGGGGTCCTTGGTTTGAATCCCAGCAAGGACACTATCCACATGAGGTTTGCATGTTCTCTCCTGCTTGCACACTCCAAAAGACATGCTGGTAGGTTATTGGCACCTGTCTAAACTGGCCCTAGTACATGTGTGTGTATGCATGTGGAAGAAGGGCCATATATTGTAAGCTTCTTGAGGGCAGGGACTGACATGAATATACAGTATGTAAAGCACTGTGTAAATGTATGGAGTTACAT